>NC_133122.1:182052019-183261305 GCF_033568475.1 Henckelia pumila | reverse complement strand
CATTCGGAGCTGTGATCGCAAATATATATTCAATCGGAAATTCTACCAGGCGGATCAAAAGATATCGGAGTTTGAAAAGGTAAAAATGGCTTAACCCTTCTTTTTTTCTTTTCTCACGGTTTCTTCTGTTTCCCCTCTGAGTCCCACGTGAATTCTGCTGAAAAGAGTGAATATTAGATATATATTGGCCTATTTGTAGTTTAGTCCCTGAATTCTTCAATAATTGCAATTTGGTCCTCGGCCAATCTTTTAATTCAATTTCAATCCTAAATAATTTAAGAATATTAGAATTTAATTCTCAACTCTAAATATTCTTAAATTAAATATTCTCGAATTAAAATTAAATCATTTCGGACCTTATCGCATTTTAGTCCTTGAACTACTCAATATTTGCAAATGGGTCCTTGCTCGGATTTCATCCTCAAATTAAATCCTTGTTATTTATCATCTTGGAATTCACATCTTAACTTCCATAAATATCAATTGCAAATATTTTTAATCTTTTAATTTAAGAATTCTGGATAATAAACTTCTTAAAATCCGAAAATCCTCAAATTAAATATTTCTGACCCGAAATTGCAATTCCACATTTCTTAACTTCTTCAAATAAATATTTTCTCATATCCGGAATTTAAATCTTAAATCACGTCATTAAGAACTTAATATTTACCGGCCTTACATGTACTCAGATGCAATCTAGTACCAAGTGCCTCTTGAAGACTATGCCAAAAGTGAGAAGTAAATCGAGGATCTCTGTCTGAAACAATCGACTTTGGCACACCATGCAATCTGACAACATCTTTGACATAAATATCGGCCATATGATCATGTCTGTAGGTCATTCTGTATGGGATAAAACAAGCAGACTTCGTCAATCGGTCAATCACTACCCAGATAGCATCACAACCTCGAACTGATCGCGGTAGCTTTGTGACGAAATCCATTGAAATGTGATATCATTTCCATTCAGGAACAGATAAACTGTGTACAAACCACCCTATTTTTTTCTTTCTGCTTTCACTTGTTGACCATTCAAACATCGGGATACAAATATCGTAACATCATTCTTCATTTTCTTCCACCAGAACTGATTCTTCAAATCTTTATACATTTTTCGTCCACCTGGATGAACACTGTATCGACTGCAATGTGCCTCTTGCAAAATACGTTGTCTCAACTTAGAAACATCTGGCACAACAATACAATTATTCACAAACAATGTATCATCACTGACCTGAAACTCAGACTGGTGTCTCGTTCTGAATTTTTATATCGAACTCTGAATACTCGGATCAGATTTTTGTGTTTCTTTAATCGACATAAATAATTCTGGCTCGGCTTGAATAGCAAAAACTCGGATAGATCTTCTATCTGTTTCAAACTCCAAACCAGAAGTACAACAATTATTAATCAAATGAGAAACACTGATAGTCGATAAAGATAAAGAACAAATCTTTCGGCTCAAAGCATCAGCTGCTGCATTCGATTTCTCCGGGTAATATTTGATTTCACAATCAAAATCTTTCAACAAATCTAACCATCTTCTCTGTCTCATATTCAATTCAGACTGCGAAAACAGATACTTCAAACTTTTGTGATCAGAAAATATTTCGAATTTCTCACCGTAAAGATAGTGACGCCAGATTTTCAAAGCAAAAACAATTGCTGCAAGCTCAAGATCATGAATCGGATAACGAGCCTCGTACGGTTTTAACTGCCTCGATGCATAAGATATAACATGCTTCCTCTGCATAAGAACACATCCCAAACCTCTGTTAGAAGCATCACAATAAACTGTAAAATCACCAGTACCTGAAGGAATCGACAACATTGGAGCACTGGTCAATCTTTTTTTTCAATTCAATAAAACTAGCTTCACAAGTTTCGGTCCTGACAAAAGGTGCGTTTTTCTGAGTTAGCTGAGTAATCGGTTTTGAAATAGATGAAAATCCCTCGATAAATCTGCGATAATAACAAGCTAAACCCATAAAACTTCAAATTTCAGGCACAGACTTCGGTCTAGGCCAATTCATAACTGCTTCAATCTTGCTAGGGTCAACAAAAATACCATCTCTTGATATAATGTGACCGAGAAAAATTACTCAATCTAACCAGAATTCACACTTCGACAGTTTGGTAAACTACTGTTCAGTCCGCAAAATCTGCAAAACGGTCCTCAAATGCTCTGCGTGATCAGTACGACTCTTCGAATAAATAAGAATATCATCGATAAATATAATCACAAACTCATCTAGATATTTCTGAAAAATTCTTCATCAAACCCATAAACACTGCTGGAGCATTCGTCAATCCAAACGGCATAACAATAAACTCAAAATGACCATACCTCGTTCCGAACGTCATCTTAGAAACATCTTCCTCTCGAACTCTCAACTGATGATACCCTGACCTCAAATCAATATTTGAATAAATAGACGAACCCTGCAATTGATAAAAAAAAAAAAAGGTCATCTATTCGAGGCAATGTATATTTATTCTTTACCGTAGATTTATTCAATTGACAGTAATCGATACAGAGTCGCATAGATCCATCTTTCTTTCGCATGAAAAGAACTGGAGCTCCCCAAGGTGAAACAATAGGTCTAATGTAACCCTTGGCAATCAAATCCTCGAGTTGTTCTTTCAATTATTTCAATTTAACAAGTGTCATTCTATACGGAGCTTTCGAAATCGGTTGAGTACCTAACATCAATTCAATGCTAAATTCGACTTCACGGATAGGAGGCAATCCAGGAATCTCATATGGAAAGACATCAGCAAATTCTCTAACAACTGGTATATCAACTAATTTCGGGCTACATTTCAGTACATCAACGACATAAATCAAGAATCCCTCTGCTCCTTTCTGTAACAAACGAGTTATCGACAAAACAAATATCAAGGGAATCTTGGATTGAGAATCCTTACCGAAAAATTTCCACTCGTCTGCCATTTCGGGTCGAAATCTGACTACTTTCTGAAAACAATCGACAGTAGCCCTATACTTGGTTAAAGCATCTATACCAACGATACAGTCAAAATCTGATAATTCCAGTACAATACAGTCCGTTTCAATCATATTCCCTTCAAATCGAATTTCACAATTTTGAATCAAATTCACAGAAACAATTCCTCCACCCAACGGTGAAGTAACAGCAATGACAATAGGCAAAGGCTCAAAAGTCAAGGCATGCATCTTAACAAATTTCTCAGATATGAAAGTATGTGATACACCCGTATCTATCAATACAATAGCTGGATAAGAAAAAATCGAACAGTTACCTGCTATGACATCATCAGGTGCTTCCTGAGCCTGATCCTCAGTAAGTGCAAAGGCTCGTGCTTGTTTTCTCGGAGGTTGATTTGTGTTTCGATTACCTCCCTGTCTATTCTGTTGCGGTGGCTAAAAAGAGTGAACCGTAGAAACTTGCCTCTCAGGCTGAGTTGAATGTCTAAAGGAACTTCCACCATGTGATCGCTCAGTACCACGCTGAGGACAAACTCTAGCAAAGTGTCCTGGTTGTTGGCAGATATTACAGACTCCAAAAACTCCACGACACTGATCACTGGGGTGTCGACCTCCATATTTGTTACAAGTCATACCTGAAGAGCCAGAACTCTGTCCTATACTAAACTGTCTCGAGCCACTAGAATTAGAACCACTGTTTCCAGACCTCTTGAATTGTTTCCTTTTCGATCGAAAATTATATCTTCTATAATTGCTACTGCTTCCTCCCTTATACCTCTGTGACTGATTCTGAAAATGTCTCTGTTGCTGCGGTACAAACTGATTTCCTCTCTGTCTCATCAGACCTGCTTCGGCTCTTTTGACTTGATTCATAACATCAGCAAAATTATCAGGTCTAGCAGTATTCATGAAACGAGCCTAACTCGTAAAATTATTTTTTTAAATATAACATATATGCCCATACATATATGTATCTATACTTAAAAATAAATTTTCATAAAATTTAATACATAATAAAAAACGATTTCATGTCAAAACTTAAATACTCGAACACATTATAAATCCATGCGTAAATATTCAATAACGTAAAATGCGGAAAATAGTTTGATACAATCCCATAATCATTGAAACATAAAAGCGCGAAGGTCACGGGTGTGCTAGCTTGCCACGAATGCTCAGAGGTCCTCGTCGTCAGTCGGGACCACAACATCCTGACTAATATCATACTCACCTGCACATCATTTAGATCTAGTGAGCCTAAAGGCCCAACATGCTCTACCTTTAATAACGAGTGCTACTAAATAAAACCACATGCAAGCACATAACGTATATAAAAATAACCTAAGGATTCTAATGCATGCATGATCGTAAAATCGTATGCATAAACTGCGTCGTAATCTAAATCATAACATAATACGTAACATAATACATAACATAAACATTGACATGTCATAAACATAAAAATTATTTTCCTTTGGATCATATCAGTGAAGTGTGACCATAAACATAAGTGTTTGATCAATCTATAAACCAATGTACGCGGTAGCGAGGTTCACCCAACCTTAACACGGGGATTCCCTACGCCTCTTATGCCACTTCACCCAACCTTAACACGGGGATCCGTAGGCTCCTGAACATAATTGCCACAATTCACATCAACTTCCCAAAAATATTTCATTTACATGCCCTTAATATTAACATAAAATACATGCATGAATCATGAACTTAAAACTATCATCTTCCTTAAAATTATGCCCGTAAATATATATTTAATTTATTTTCCATAAAAATCATATTTATATCAAAAAATACATATACATCTATTAAATATATATTTACGGACTATTTTGTTTGTCACTCGTTAGTTCGAGTTTTTGCCCCTTAGCTAAAGCCCTTAAACTCGTATTCGTCCGATAATACTTAAATTGACTCATTAACACTTAAACTGGCCCAATAATACTTAGTCTAGCCCAATCACACTTAAATTGATCCAATTAGACTAAGATTGGCCCAATAGTACTTAGTCCAACTTAGAACTTAGCCCAACCAAATAAATTAAACAACTTAGGTCTATTAACAAATTTAGCTCAATTATAAAATTAAGCCTCCAATAACTATCTTAAGCCTCATAAGCTTGGATCAATAAATAAATCAATTCATTCAAGCCCAAATAACATTTTATCCCAAATAAACAACTCAAGTCCAATAAATAAGTTAAACTCAATAAACATTTTAGGTTCAATAACTAAATTAAGCCCAATGAATAAACTAAACACTTAGACTCTTAAATAAATTACCCAGCCCAAAATAAAATAATCCAAACCCAAACCATAACATATGACCCTGATACACTTGACCTGACCCGGACAACCCATTTGACCGAGTTCTGCCTAAGTTGCCCGCTAGATAGACCACCCTTACACCCATCCGACTGTTCACTTAGCCGACACTAGTGCAAGACGTCTTAAGCAAAGACCCAAAGGGACCTAACCCAGCCATCAACCAGTGAACAACAACTAAGACCCAACCATTACAGAAAAATCATTAACAACCAAGTCACAATGAATAAAAACGTGAATGATGCATGAATTAAAACTTGAGTTACCATATCCACATACAAATGCAACAACACAATTTAATCATCAAAACAGTGAATATAATGATCTAAATTGTGTGAGAAAGGAAGGGTATAACATGCATTTGCGTTTAAAACGCACGAAAAACTTATACGGTTGCGGTTGCGGATATTGGGATTCGAGAATCTCACAACTTTCCAATTTTGAAAAGCTCAAATCCCTAAATTGCTGATTTCTGCCTCTAAATATCCTCAACTACCTTCCAATCTGCGAAAAATCACACAATGGTCAAAAGTCAACCTTGGTCAATCCTGGTCAAACTTTGACCAAAAATTTCCGAAATTTATTCCGTTCTCACCGCTTAACGCTTTCGAATCTTGACTCAAAACTTGGATATTTGGATTTATCACAACGAAACGATCGAAAATGGTTAACATGTCAAAACTTGCTGGAAAATTAAGGAAGACGGCGGCGCGACGGCAATCTGCAAATCAACTCCAAAATTCACGAAATTTTGCAGGGTTGTAGAGCTCAATGAGACGATTCTAACGTACTAGGCCACAGCCGGAATGGACCATTGTGGCGGCCGGAATTGGCGAAAAACAATCACCACGGCGGCGAGCTTCCAAGCTCTGATCTATGCCTGAAAATGGCCTAAAAATGACGGGTTAAGGTTGGAAAATGGTTTAAACACATCATAGAATCATTTAATAGCTTTAAAACTAACAGAATAGAGCTCAAAATCACAAATCTCACCGAAGAAGATGATGAATAGTGCTCGACCGCGATTTGTCTTCAAACTCGGTGCTCCGGTCTCCAAAACTTATGATTCTTGGTATGGATGTGACCACCTCGACGAGAGCTACAAGATGGAGGGGTCAATCGACGGTGAAGGGCGGTGGCCGGCGGTCGGCGATGGGAGGGACGTGAAAGAGGGTTAGGGTTTTGTGTGTGTTTTTGGGGTTTGTGTGTGAGAGAGGAAAAATACTTACTATGCATAGAAAATTGGTCCTAAAATGATCCGATCCAATCCATTCAATACACTGTTGTTATTTTATTCCAATATGAAATTTAACACATTTTACAATTATCTAGAATAGTGAACTATAACCAGTCAACTTGAACAGTAAATTCCCCAATAAATAAATTGAGTCAATCTTAGGCTTTGACCAGAGGCCCAAACTAATTATTTTCTCTGAATTAAATTATCTGTCATAAATAATTATTTAATTCCGATATTTTAATAATTATCTCAAAAATATCAATATTACCAGATATCCAGAAATAGTCAAACCTATTGACTAATTGGCACGTGTATTTTATAAATACACTTTATAACTCAATTGGCCGCAATATATATTTTATCCACTCCATAATTATTCTAATTACCAATTAATTCGGTAATAAATTTTTGGGATGTTACAACTCTCACTCCCTTAAATGGAATTTTGTCATCGAAATTGGAGTAAGTACCGATAAGCTCTGGACAATACGTCCGCATAACGACCTCGGCCTTCCCGGGGAGCCTCCTCCTCTAACTGATTCTACCATCGGACCTTGACCATAGGAAGAACTCGCGTCCTAAGTATCTGCTTCTCCCGTGCTAAGATCTGCTCTAGTCGTTCCTTGGACGACAAGTCTGACGCCAACTGCAGAGGATCAAATCCATTACGCATCACGCCATTCATGAGCGCAATCCTCACAAACACATGGTTTCCAACAGCAAACTCGAGGTCTCGTAGTCGTCAGTCAGCATAACTCTTCTGACGACTCTGTGTGGCCCTCATCTTATCCCAAATTTGAACCACGATATCTGCAGTCTGCTGAACTAACTCGGAACCTAAGAGAATCCTCTCGCCAACAACGTCCCAATGCACGGGAGATCTACAACTTGTTTCGAAAAAGTCTCGTATGGAGACATACCAATAGACGCCTGACAAATGATGCTGTAGGTGAACTCCACTAAAGGTAGTCTCAATTCCTAAGAGCCCTGAAATTCAATCACAACAGGCTCTCAACAAAACCTCGATATCAACAGTCTCACGATTTTATCTGGTGCCCGCAAAACACTAAATTCTAATGGTGCTAACAATCACTATCTGTTATGAGCCAAAATAATGTCAAGACGATGTTCAGTATAACTCAGCTCAATAAATAACTTGTTGGGTCATAATCAAATCGAAATCGAAGAGACATGGTTCAGAACAATATCAAAATACAATAATCTGGAAAACAAATCTTCTAAAAGGAAACAACTCGTTTGCAGTCTAATACAAGGGGTGAGCGAATCAATTCAAGGCTCCATGAACAATGGATACGAGCCAATCAATCAATATCAAATCAGGTGATCACCTGTCAACAGGTATGACATCATGCCCATCATCAATACAAATCAAAATCAAGGTTTTCAGCGTGGCTTACACACGAGGAAATCCGCACGCACTCAAAGAAAAAGAAATAAAATCCTAAGGTGTAATCCGATGTCAACAAAATAAAATCGAGATCCCAATGGAATAGAATAACAATACTCACCCAAATCAATATTCATGTCTAGATTAAGAATTCAAGTTCTCAAGAAATATGAATTTTCAAAATTCATAACCGAAATATCATTCGAAGCCAAATTGACTGAATCTTCAATGAACAATGTCATGCGAATCAAGTAATGCATGAACTATAAGAAGGATTCCAATATTTTCAGAAAGAATCGATAAAATGGCTCGCGTAACTTATTTTCATCTATTTCAAAAGCACCTTCTCAATCCTTCACAAAATCAACTAAACGTCAATCGATACTTAATTACTCAATTAGGACTATCACCAAATTCCCAAATTTCATATCTGCAACAAATTAATTCATATCTCAATAGTACCCTTCACCCAAATCATTTGGCTCAACGATTTCCGACCCAATATTCGCATCTAACCTATATCAAACAATTACTAAAAATCCTCAAAAACTACTGAGAGATGAAAGAATGCGTAGCTCCAGAATCTAGCAACACAAACGTAACAATACCTCTAATGCTAATCTTCCCTGTACGCAAAAGATTTCCTAACAGATATGGATCATTCTTCTAGAGCAACCAATTAACATCTAAAGTTCAATCCTAAGCATGCTAATTTCACCAATTCATAATTCTCATCCACACATGCATTTCTAAAACACAAGTACAACAGTCAAGCAAGCTCCCTATGGTCTGCTTCACCCTGTGACAGTTCCTTGAAATCGTTTTGGATCCTCGCAAAGATAGCACCTGCCTGAACCAACCAAACACTTTCCAGCATGAGGCCTCTGACATTGTCTGTAGAAAGGTACCCCTCCAGTGCTAGGAGCAACTATCCCCTAAGGCTGCTGTCTTTGCTGGCCCTGCGGCCTCTGCTGCCGCTGCTACGGTCTAAGAGAATATGAGCTCTTAGACGACCCAAGATAAGACTTATATGTTGGCTGCTGCAAGGAATGTCCTCTAGATGACTGCTGGAACTGCCTCTTATTCTGGAAGTCAGCCTGCATCTCCTTCCTCCCCTTCTTAGACCGGTACGCTCGATTAATCGCTACCTTGTACGTTGTCACGTCCGCCATGGAAACATCATGCTTGATGTCGGACCTCAAGACATCAGTGAAATGTCGCAGTCTCCCGTTCTCCACTGTAGCAATTGTGGGCACGAAGTGACAACCCCGCTCGAACTTCCTCAGATACTTGGCCACAGTCCTGTCTCCCTGTCGGAGGCTTGTGAAGTCACAAATCAGCTGGCCTCGCACATCCTATGTGAAGTGCTACTCAAAGAAATCCATCTTGAAATCCCTTCAAATCATCCTAGCCAGATCAAGACCAGTCACTACACCTTCCCACCAGAGAGCTGCATCATCCTTCAACATGTAGATTGCGCATCTGACCCAATCGGCATCCTGGGTCCCCATGTAGGCAAAGATCGTCTTCAACGCTAGAATCCATTCCTCAGCCATAAGTGGATCATGGGTCCACGCAAACTCCTTCGGTCCCTGCTTGCAGAACCTCTCGGTGATGTCCTCCTCGTGCGCCCTCCTAAGCAGTCCCGCCTGATGCTCAAGTAAACTCGTGCTACCAGCTAGCATGCCCATGCTGGCCCTCTCAAAAGCTGCGAGTGGTAGAGCTGCAGGTGAAGGCAGGGGCGAAAGTGGATCCTGATTACCCGCATCGCAAACTAAGCGTCTCGAAGACATACAGGAATTTTCATCAATCCCCCACGCAACCGTATTGTATAACTAGGTATTTTAGTTTAAAACATTTATAACAAAAATTAAGTGAAAATCTAACTCGTGGGTCCCATTCGTAAAACATAATTAAAATCATTTAAAAACTCACAGACTGGCAGTGCGACTTCTGAGCTCCACGTAGCAGGCTAGCTAACCCTCCAAGGACCTTGCTCTGATACCAAATGAAACGAATCTAACTCGTAAATTTTTTTTAAAAAAAATATTACATATATGTCCATACATATATGCATCTATACTTAAAAATAGATTTTCATAAAATTTAATACATAATAAAAATGATTTCATGTCAAAACTTAAATACTCGAACACATTATAAATCCATGCGTAAATATTCAATAACGTAAAATGCAGAAAATAGTTTGATACAATCCCATAATCATTGAAACATAAAAGCGCGAAGGTCACGGGTGTGCTAGCTTGCCACGAATGCTCAGAGGTCCTCGCCGCCAGTCAGGACCACAACATCCTGACTAACATCATACTCAACTGCACACCATTTTGATCTAGTGAGCCTAAAGGCCCAGCATGCTCTACCTTTAATAATGAGTGCTACTAAATAAAACCACATGCAAGCACACAACATATATAAAAATAACCTGAGGATTCTAATGATGCATGATCGTAAAATCGTATGCATAAACTGCGTCGTAATCTAAATCATAACATAATACGTAACATAATACATAACATAAGCATTGGCATGTCATAAACATAAAAATTATTTTCCTGCGGGTCATATCAGTGAAGTGTGACCATAAACATAAGCGATTGATCAATCTATAAACCAACGTACGCGGCGGCGAGGTTCACCCAACCTTAACACGGGGATTCCATACGCCTCTTATGCCACTTCACCCAACCTTAACACGGGGATCCGTAGGCTCCTGAACATAATTGCCACAATTCACATCAACTTCCCAAAAATATTTCCTTTACATGCCCTTAATATTAACATAAAATGCATGCATGAATCATGAACTTAAAACTATCATCTTCCTTAAAATTATGCCCGTAAATATATATTTAATTCATTTTCTATAAAAATCATATTTATATCAAAATATACATATACATTTATTAAATATATATTTACGGATTATTTTGTTTGTCACTGGCTAGTTCGAGTTGCTGCCCCTTAACTAAAGCCCTTAAACTCATATTCGTCCAATAACACTTAGATTAACTCATTAACACTTAAACTGACCCAATAATACTTAGACTGCCCAATCACACTTAAATCGATCCAATTAGACTAAGATTGGCCCAATAGTACTTAGTCCAACTTAAAACTTAGCCCAACCAAATAAATTAAACAACTTAGGTCCATTAACAAATTTAGCTCAATTATTAAATTAAGCCTCCAATAACTATCTTAAGCCTCATAAGCTTGGCTCAATAAATAAATCAATTCATTCAAGCCCAAATAACACTTTATCCCAAATAAACAACTCAAGCCCAATAAATAAGTTAAACTCAATAAACATTTTAGGTCCAATAACTAAATTAAGCCCAATGAATAAACTAAACACTTAGACTCTTAAATAAATTACTCGGCCCAAAATAAAATAATCCAAACCCAAACCATAACATATGACCCTGATACACTTGACCCGACCCGGAAAACCCACTTGCCCGAGCTCTGCCTAAGCTGCCCGCTAGATAGACCACCCTTACACCCATCCAAATGTTCACCTAGCCGACACTAGTTCAAGACGTCTTAAACCAAGACCCAAAGGGACCTAACCCAGTCATCAACCACTGAACAGCAACTAAGACCCAACCATGACAGAAAAATCATTCACAACCAAGTCACAATGCATAAAAACGTGAATGATGCATGAATTAAAACTTGAGTTACCATATCCATATACAAATGCAACAATACAATTTAATCATCAAAACAGTGAATATAATGATCTAAATGGTGTGAGAAAGGAAGGGTATAACATGCATTTGCGTTTTAAACGCACGAAAAACTTATACGGTCGCGGTTGCGGATATCGGGATTCGAGAATCTCACAACTTTCCAATTCTGAAATGCTCAAATCCCTAAATTGCTGATTTCTGCCTCTAAATATCCTCAACTAGCTTTCGATCTGCGAAAAATCACACAATGGTCAAAAGTCAACCCTGGTCAAACTTTGACAAAAAATTTCCGAACTTTATTCCATTCTCACCGCTTAACGATTTTGAATCTCGACTCGAAACTTGGATATTTGGATTTATCATAACGAAACGATCAAAAATGGTTAACATGACAAAACTCGCTGGAAAATTGGGGAAGACGGCGGCGCGGCGACGATCTGCAAATCAACTCCAAAATTCACGAAATTTGGCAGGGTTATAGAGCTTGACAAGACGATTCTAATGCACTAGGACACGGCCAAAATGGACCACCATGGCGGCCGGAGTCGGCGAAAAATAGTGGCGGCGGCGACGATCTTCCAAGCTCCGATCTATGCCTGAAAATGGCCTAAAAATGACGGGTTAAGGTTGGAAAATGGTCTAAACACATCATAGAATCATTTAATAGCTTTAAAACCAACAGAATCGAGCTCAAAATCACGAATCTCACCGAAAAAGATGATGAATAGTGCTCGGCCGCGATTTGTCTTCAAACTCGATGCTCCGGTCCCCAAAACTTATGATTCTTGGTATGGATGTGACCATCTCGACGAGAGCTACAAGATGGAGGGGTCAATCGACGGTGAAGGTTGGCGGCCGGCGGTCGGCGACGGGAGGGACGTGAAAGGGGGTTAGGGTTTAGTGTGTGTTATTGGGGTTTGTGTGTGAGAGAGGAAAAATACTTACTATGCATAGAAAATTGGTTCTAAAATGATCCGGTCCAATCCAATTCAATACACTTGTGTTATTTTATTCCAATATGAAATTTAACACATTTTATAATTATCTGGAATAGTGAACTATGATCAGTCAACTTGACCAGTAAATTCCACAATAAATAAATTGAGTCAATCTTAGGTTTTTACCAGAGGCCCAAACTAATTATTTTCTCCGAATTAAATTATTTGGCATAAATAATTATTTTAATTCTGATATCTCAATAATTATATCAAAAATGCCAATATTACCAGATATTTAGAAATAGTCAAACCTATTGACTAATTGGCACGTGTATGTTATAAATACACTCTATAACTCAATTGTCCGCAATAAATATTTTATCCACTCCATAATTATTCTAATTACCAATTAATTCGATAATAAATTTTTGGGGTGTTACAATTCACCAAAACAAAGATGTTGGAATTCAAACCATTTATGAACTGATCAGCTTTAGCTTCCTCGTTATCGGCAATATGAGGCGCAAACTTCAACAGACTATCAAATTTGGTAACATATTCCTCAATATTCAATTTCTCTTGTTTCAAGGTAGCAAACTCAGCCCCTTTATCCTTTCTGTACGAAACTTGGAAAAACCGCTTATAAAATTCAGTCTTAAAAAGATTCCAGTTGATAACCGTACCTCGATTCTCAATCGCTTTCTTCGTTGTGATCCACCGACTCTTTGCAACACCATGAAGTTGATGAACAACTAACCTGATTCGGCGGTCATCTGCATAATCCAGAGAATCAAATAACTGATCGATGTCTTCCAACCAACTCTCACAGTCAACTGCATTTTCGGTACCCTTCAGAGCAGGTGGTTTAAAATACTGAAACATCTTCAGCAAGGTTTCCATTGGTGTCGCCGTGACATCCATCTGATCAGTTTCGGTACTGCCCTGATCATTCGGAGGATTTATGACCGGTGGTGGATTTCTGTTCAAAACTCATCGAGTTTCCATATCTGATATTCAAAAGATTAGGACACATAGATCTCATAATCACAATTTGGTGTCCAAATATCTTTGTTTGGCTTACTCATCCACCTCGAGAGAATTCGGATTCAAATCAAAAATCATTCACAATTCGTATCTCAAGTACCTCATGCTTTATAATTTAAATCACAAAATCATGTAATTCAAAAAAAATTCTCAAATGATAAAGCATGCACGCATGGAATTCCAAAATAATCAAATTACGAATTCAATCGCATGCGAGGAATTAAAATTCAAGCGGACTCGATCTATCCCGCTCACTTCTAGTTCAATACAAGATCTTATCTTTCTTATACCACTTAATGTGAGACTCGATTCTCAAAACTCGATTCAACGACTATCAAAGAAATCCGGACGAGAAATTTTTTTTTAAACTAGCGTCTGCGCTAGAAAAACTAGCGCATCTGCACTAGTGAGAAATCACTACGGGGCGCAGATGCGCCCCTTCCCTAGCGCATATGCGCTAGGGATTTTACAAGCCCAACCCAGCTCTTTGCCATTTTACGCTGCTGCGAGAGATTTGGGCGCTTCTGCTCTCTCACAATTTACAATTCTCTGTAAAAACATGCAATTGCTCAAAATCAAGCGCATTTGCTCAAATAAAATTTTGAGTCGGATCTCAAATCTCGAAAATAATCGTCAACCCCAAAAATTCCGAAAATCTTTAAATCTCAAAACAGTCGATAACATACAATCAAAAGGATTTAAAAAAATATTAAAAACGAGATTCTAATACATCGTTTAACCAAAATATAAAATCAAGTTTTACAAACCACAATCGATAAAACTCCAAACATAAAATCCCGAAATCCACTTTTACAACACGATCAAACTAACCAAACTTTCTCTGACTCGATCTTGCCCCACCTGTTGCCAAGTATACATACAAAACAAGACAACAGTCGGAAAATCCGGTGAGAATAATATTCCCAGTAAAAGCAACATAACATGCAATATCAGATAATATATCAAAGTCATGATATATAAAACAACATACTCAAAAATGAATAAAATGCAATGTATGTCTTTCAAATCGTGATTATCTAAACCGGATAATCAATTCGTTTCGTCGGTTGGGATCCCGAGGTCAAGATATCACAACTCACCTACTCTCCCATTCGAGGTGAAAGATTGTATATCTCGATCCTCTAGACTTTGGAGCAACTATAAAGAGCATGCTAGCTCTTGGAAAAACTCAAAATCCAAGACCACTCGATTATAGTTCCCAAATCGTCTAATTCAATATGAAATCAAATCATTTAATTTGGTATGAATTCATATGTAAATCGAAAGGCATTTAAAACACATAATTCAAGTAATCATATAACATGCAAGTATGTGATTTCAGAAAACTCGAAAATCAACTCAGATTCGAGTATTCATCCCTATTCGATTCGATGTCAACTTATACATTTTCTCGATTCGATTGATACTCCAAATATGGAAATCAAAATCAAATATTCAATCAAAATCTATTTCAATCTCAAAGCAAATATTCAAGGTAAAACTCATTACCAACTCGATCAACTCGTCTATCGTTTCGAATTCTGATAATTCCAATCTCCAAAATCTTCAATCAAATCTGTACGAAGATATTTCATTCTCAATATCAATCTAATAAACTCAATCGAATACTGCTCAATCAAACCAAACCAATCGATTTCCAAAACTTGAATCGACGGCATAACGGCTAGAAACCGGCAAACCGAAAATCAACAACAATTCCATAATCCTCAAACTCAACTCAACTCATATCAATATCAATTCAATCTAATAAATTCAATATCAACAAAGAAACCAACATCTCATTTTTTAATTTTGCTTCAAAAATTCATAACAAATATGTACATCGTTATTTTTCTGATTCGACTTCGAATATACGACATATGCTAACTCAAGCACGTTATATCCAAAGATAATCAAAATCCATCGACAATCAAAAAATGAAGTATAACCGATCCAAGAAATACTTACGATAAAACGATGCCCTCGTAGTCGGATCGTAAATATATATTCAAATCGAATTTCTATGGGTCGGATCGTGCAGATCGAAGAAATCAAGAACTCAAAGAGGCGGCTATGGAGGTTGTCTCGTTGGAGGAGAAGGAAAGAAGATGATAAGAATGAAAGATAATCCCACTGAACAATATAAATATCTCAAGACCAAGTCAAATTCCACAAATTGCACTTTGGTCCCTGAATTATTCAAAACTTTCAATTCTGTCCCTGATCAAATATCAATTTAGCCCTCGAATTTCATAATCTCAGAATATCAATAATAATCTCAATAAGATAATTTCTGGGGCATTACAGCTACATACTTGGGGCCCGAGTCAGTGAGCAAGATTTCTTGACCTAGTGTCTTGGTACTCGTATACTTGCATTCATGCTCATATAATATTTGTATACTCATACTATCGTATTGAGTGTAGTTCGCTCATGTCCATGTTTCTGTGTTCCTTGGACACCCCATTCGACGGGGCAATTGCAAGCAGTTCTCCCAGGGATTTGGAGATTAGGTGGTGACCAAGGCGGGATTGCAGGGCTAGTCGCTAGGTTTTACTTCATTTGTATTAATTTAATTTAATTCGATTGAGTTGTATTATTTGGTTTTATTTACCTGTTGTATTCTGTCGGTTTAGTATTTTGAATTAATTCTGCATTTACTCTGATTATGTTTATTCTACAATTTAATTGCATGCCTAAGCTTCTGATTAGTAGGTGATCACGGAGCGGGTCACTACATTTATGGTATCAGCGCATGCAATAGGATTCTCTGAGACATAATATTGATATTTGGATTCACTACAAGAAAATCTCAAAACGACGAAGGATTTTATCCGTTGTCATAGGGGGATAAAATAGTTGTCCGTTGTCGTAGGTAGCATACCACATAACATACCACAACGATTTTGCAACAATTTGTAACTGTTGTCGTATGTCTCCAAAGACAACGGTTATGCAACAGTGTAAATCCGTTGTCTTTTATGATTTAAGACAACGGGTTTGCAACAGTGTATATCTGTTGTCGTTTGTGGCTTACGACAACGGTTTTGAAACAGTGTATATTTTTTGTCGTTTGTGGCTTACGACAACGATTTTGCAACAGTGTAAATCCGTTGTCGTTTGTGGCTTACAACAACGGATTTGCAACAGTTTATATCCGTTGTCTTTTGTGGCATACGACAACGGTTTTACAGGAATGTAAATCCGTTGTTTTTGGAGTCGTTTTGCAACAGGTTAAATCCGTTGTCTTTTATTAGAACAAAAAATTTATATTGTCCGACGACATGTTAAAACCGTTGTCTAATTAATCTTCGTACGAACTATAAATATTAATAAAGAAACCAATATACAATAAAATATTTACTACATTCAATCTATGAAAATGTTATCTTCAAGTTCCAAAAGATTTACACACATCTAATTTGGAAGATAATGTTACGTAATTGAAACTCAAAATATCCCAGCTAATATAAGATAATGTAACAAAAGTTAGTTGTATCAAAACATAAATCATGTGTTCTTGATAACGATGTTCACGACATGACTTCTACGCATTACCAAGACGATCTAAAACACAACTCGATCCTTCTTGCATCAAAACCCCTTATGCATTACCCCCGAGTTACCTACAAGAAAACACATTCTCAGTGCAAAATTTGTGAGAATTCATACAGAAGAGACCATCTTTACAAAATTATCAACACAAACTTAGACCAATTTAAACATGGAATCCAATCACAACTAGCAAACTAATCTCTCGCTTGTCATGGGAAAAAAAGAAAAGAAAAAAAACTCAGCAACTCCAAAGGGAAGACAGTGCACATCAAGAGAATTTTTATTCAACTCATTTAGCATTTGTGATAAACAACTATCATTGCTAATTGCTTGGAAAGCATCACAATAAAAAACTTAAACCTAGATGGTTGAGTCTATTTCTCCTTTGGAATGATTTTGATGAGAGGACCCTTACGAGATATCCTAGTGGACAACAAACCAGAAACCTAGTGGAAAATGGTGATATTTGCAAAATACACACGAATATCTTTCACCAGTTGAACTCCTTCTATTCAATCTACATTTTAAGCCCTTGTTTTCAAAATGACTCGACCTCCATTTCCATGTGACTCCATCATTCTTTCATAGAGTCTATCCCGAATAAATTATACTAGAAAAATGCAGCTTCAACCGATTCAAGGACATAAACAAACGATTTGTAATTTCCTTATCAACATTTCAAGGGAATTTATTCGAAATTTGAAAACAAACATACTCGAATCCTCAGCATCATCTGTCCTCGAAGCAAGTACCGACGATAGAGGAAGATCTGAACAGACAAAGGAATAGAAAAAAATACAAAATTCTTCATTACATAAATATTTCCCATAAAAATACTCAAGAAGGTATGACAGTTTAAACAACAAAATTCAAAATTTATCCTAATCGAATTAATCAAATTTGAAATTAAAGTGAGACAGACGCGATTGACATTGCTAATATGAAGCCTTTAGTAATCTAAAAAGATCATCAAATGATTCAAAAAGGCTTCATAAAATATGGTCGATTATCTATTAACAATGGAAAGAAAAAGGTCTTCTTAAATTGCAAGATTGACAAGTATTTAAGAAAGGAAAACGACTTTCAGGTAGTCTCAACATATACAAGAATACACAAGTTTAAATTTGGATAGCGTCAGGTGGTCGATTATCTATTAACAAGGGAAAGAAAAAGGTCTCCCCTTTTTGTTATATTCTATTCAAAATTTCAAACACAAGTTTAAATTTGGATAGTGCCAGGTCTTCTTAAATTGCAAGATTGGAAAGTATTTAGGAAAGAAAAATGACTTTCAGGTAGTCTCAACATATACAAGAATGCACAGTATTCCAACACAAATTAACATATATCTTCAAACCGAAAAAAATAACACAAAACTAACATAGTAAGCCAGCCTACAAGTAACGAACTCCAAATTTATATTACTCGAAAATTATAACGATGCGCAATGATAATATGATTTCCAGGAAGTCACGCATAGAAAGTACAACTCGTTAGAGAACCATCATTAATCAACAACAATTTATGTGCAGGGAACTTAAAAAAAGAACAAGATTCGATTATCACAGCAGAAAATAAAAACTCATTAAGCAAAAGTGAACAATAAGACAATAAAATAATATTAATTAAAGATACCTAGTCATAGACTCATAATTAATATAGTCTAGTACGCATTCCGCCCATTCGGATCGCACTTCATCAATTTCTTCGTTAGAGTAAACTGTTTTCATGAACTGTGAACAAACTCAAATTATATTAGTAAAAAAAACAATAATGAAGAAGAAACATGATATAAGCACAATTATTTGAGAAGATTGAGAATATGTCAAATATAATATTGAGAAAAGTGAATCTTTATCACTTGTAGCATTTCCTTCAACAATTTCTTTTATAAATCTCATCAAATAATACCCACACTATTTTGCATCTGGTTGGAGAGGACCCTATATTATCAAAAAATTGTCAATGACTAATACATATTTAAATATTTGTTAATTTATCATGGGTAAACATATATAATAAATACCTTTATCACTTCCCATGTAGGCTTTTTTTCCCTTTCCTCTCCTTGTTCGAATTAAACAATCTCAAGCTCCTTCATATAGCAACAAGATTTGACATATGAGTGTTCCATTGGCTAAATTAAATGCTTAATTAAATAAAGAATATGTACTCACATATCCACTACATATTTCCAGTCCTCATAGCGATTGCGATGACTAAGTGAATCCAACAAATAAACCTCTACATAAGGATCGATGACAGTGAGAATCCAATAACAACTAGGCACAAAACAGATAGTCAATTAATACATTTCGCAAAATTGTCGAAAAAAATCAATTATAAGTGATATTATATTTTTGATTTACCCAACATTGTATGACACCAAAACTAATTGATTTCTTGTTGCACCACTTATCTTATCTGCCAAAACACTTGCCCAACCATTCAAGTGTTCAATTTTTTCATTTTTATTGAGTTTGGATACATATGGCATGACCGGGATGGTGCGTGAATTCATAAATTTAAAATTTTCGACCTTGTTATCTTTTTTCATATTTTTGAAGAGAAGCCTGCCATTCGAACAGAAGAATGTTATCAGATTAATGAATTTTATACAAAATATATGCTAAACAAATCAAAGAAAAAAGTTAAATTTAATCAAAAACTTACCACATGTAAACAACCATACAATTGGCAGATATTGGCTCCAACCGATAAAAAGGTGTGATGTCTTCAAGGTCCACAAGTAGTTCGTACTCATCGTCAAAGAAATCATGATCAAGAAACATTGATATATGTTTTTCAGGTATTTCCAACCCACTCTTAGCATAACAGTACAAAATATGCAATGATCTCGGCACATTGGATGGCAAAACAGGATTACTTTTTTCTCAACAATTCTCTTATTGAGGCTTTTGAAAATTGCAAATGAACATGTTAGTGGTGAAAAAAGGATGGATACGCCAACATATCACAAAGCTGAAAAATCTTATACATCATTCTTTTAATGTCCAAAATAATCTGTATTCTACGTCAATCAAAGTCCAAAGATGACCATATAAAAAGAAAAATTCCTCCCATTTTACTGCATAACAGCACCACTATCGTTTATTACTATTTAGTAAATTACCAACTCACACCGATCATATAAGAAATTACATTCTAATAAATTATCATTTTTTCTCCAACACTCAAATCAGTGCCCGGCATAGTTCTATTTCCCTATAACACAATTATGACTTCAAATATAAATCAATCAAATATGACCATATAAAAACGGACAAGAAATAAACATGGTGGAACACACTTCGACAAATAAAAAATTTAACAATTTGTAAGTTACAGAATGCTTTAATTACTAGAGCACGTAAAAAAATTATTCAAGTTACAAAATGCTTTAACTTTTGATGTTAAAATGTTAAAAACTAAACCAAGTAATCAAATTCCACTAATAAAGGGGAAAGATACTTGCCAAGGTTTTCGTTTTAATTTATTTTTTCTCTAGTGATAGTCTGATAAGCACTAGCCACTAGCAACTTAAATAACTTCAAAACTGTAATAATATTTTATATTTGGTTTTTTTTTTCTTGTGCTTCAATATAATATATTTGTTTGTATGTTCTGGTTTTTTGAGTGATTTCTGTGTGAATAATTCTTGTTGTGGATCATTCGACTTATTCTTGAGTAGTTGTTGCTGAACGTGGTTTGCGTGTGAGATAATTGATTTGTATCGTATTTGTTCTTAAAAGGTATCTCAAACTCAAATTATATCTCAAACTCAAATTATGACATAGGGATTTTTGCCCAATTTACTCTTAAAAAAACCCTACTATTCGATTATTATAATAGTAGTACTTGCAATTTTGAATTTTTCAATCCGGCCGAGAACGTATCCCAACGAGATTTCCTATAGAAGAAAAGGCTACAAGTCAACATTTAATAATAATGATTTTATACTAAATATAAAAATCACATTGGTTTCTCTGAAAAAACTTGAAAAATTCGTTGTTCGTACAAACGAAAACCAGCTTTGCCGTCACTTTTGCACCAAATTTATTTGAAACTTCACCCGAATTTTCCATTCGATTTTTTTTTTAAAGTTTATTATTACTATCATTATTATTTTATTATTTATTTTCAACATTTTATATTTGAAAAGGACCAAATTCCCCCGTTTGAACACCCACCGCGCACGTTAGCACCACCACCCCCTTTTCTCCTTGGAATTTCCCAACCCGGTGCCGGCCAATTACACGACGTTGTTCGATACTTAAAATCTCCGTTCCCTCATTTTCATCCCAAAACTGAGCCCTATACCACCACTTATATGCATCCGTAGTCTAGAAATTACATTGTATTATTCAAATTAGGGGTTTTGGATTGGGAATTTAAATCACAGGATGAGCAGGATTTGACGATGTCGAGGCTACTTGGATTGACGCGGGGATTCGGAGAGTGGGCCGAGTCCCCACGGGAGGTGACTCGGACGATTCCGACGAGTGAAAGCATCGGGGAGAGCGGGTGGCTTATTCGATTCTTTGACTCGGCATTCTTCTGCGAATGGATCGCAGTCAGCTACCTCTACAAGCATCCTCACTCCGGGGTTCGCGACTATCTGTGCAATCGTATGTATACTCTTCCTCTCCCTGGCATTGAGAGCTACTTGTTTCAGATATGTTACATGTTAATTCACAAACCTAGCCCATCGCTGGATAAGTTCGTTATCGACGTCTGTTCAAAATCATTGAAAATTGCGCTGAAAGTTCACTGGTTTTTAATGGCTGAGTTGGAGGATGTCGACGATAATGAGGGAATTAGTAGGATTCAGGAGAAGTGTCAGTTTGCAGCCACTTTGATGGGTGAATGGCCGCCTTTGATTACACCTCAGGTGCAGAATACCAGTTTTATGTCTTTATCATCTGGTAGCAATAATAATGTCAGTAATGGTAGTCCCATCGGTAAGAATCAGATGTTGACTAGGTTGTTGTCTTCTAAGCAGAAGTTATTGTCATTGACATCATCTCCTCCGAATAATGCATCAGTGCCAAGATCGATCTCATTTTCACCTTCATCAGCGAACTCTACAGTTCAGGATGATAGTCGTAAGGTATTGGGTTCGGCGGAGGAGAACAATAAAATCTTCAAGAAGTTTATTCCTGGGCCAAAGGTGCGGGATGCTTTAATGTTTAGGAGATCCGTTGAGAAGGAAGAGGAAGAGTCTGAGAAGGATGTTGGATTCTTTAAAAGGTTGTTAAGGGATAGTAGAGATGAGGATGCGAGGAAATCAGTGGACAAAGATAGAGATAATGAAGAGGAGCCCGAGAAAGAAGGTGGGTTTTTCAAGAGGTTGTTGAGGGATAGTCGGGACGAGGATTTGAGGAAGTCAATGGACCGAACCAAAGATGAGGATGAACATGAGAAAGATGGTGGATTTTTCAAGCGGTTTTTGAACAGTAGTCGAGATGAGGAACTGAGGAAATCAATGGATAAGGATGACCAAGATTCGGAAAAAGATGGGTTCTTTCGTAGGCTTTTGAGTAGTAAAGATGAGGATGAGGAAGCTAGCGCCAGCACAGATGGCTTTTTCAAACGGTTGTTTCGGGATAGTAAAAATGATTCAGAGGAGAAATTGTTGTCTAAATCAGTGGACGACAATGAAAAGGAAGGACTGTTCAAAAAGTTCTTTAAGGATAAGTTTGAGGATAAGAAGGATGGGAGTGACAGAAATGATGATGTTGAAAGATTGACAAAGAGCTCTGATGACGATGATAAAGAAGGATTTTTCAAGAAGTTTTTTAAAGAAAAAAATGATGACAAGAAAGTGACCAGTGACTGGAATGATGAGGACAGAAAGGGACAATCAATAGGTGAAGATGAAGAGCCTTCCGATTTTTCGCTATTCCGTAGACTGTTTCGCATTCATCCCGAAGATTCGAAGACTTCGGAGGCAAACAATAGCAGCTATGGTAGCAATTTGCTTGAAAGTAGTCCTGGAACTGAAAGTTTTTTTCGGAAGCTGTTCAAGGACCGGGACCGTTCATTGGAGGATTCTGAACTCTATGGTTCAAAGAAGAATAAATTGGTCAGTTCCTGAACTTTTCTGTTGAATAGGTTGGCAGGTCTGTCCATTATTTCCTATCAAGGTCATTTTCCATTAATATATAATTTTTTAAAAATTGTAACTCATGTTTTGTATTACACGGTAGTAAGATCATTTAGATCATGCTTGTTTTCTCGGGTGTCCTTTGAGAAGTACAGGCACCACATAATTGGAATGAGGAGGATTATCGTATGTCAAAGCAATGATAAAAATGAAAAATGAGACCACAGGAAACCATGAAATTAATGATGCCACCAGTTTTTTAATGCTAATTTATGCAATACTGTTGTGATATGCATCATCCCTGGCACTTTGGAAATTTCAGAACATGCTGAAATTCGCGTTTCAATGAAATGTATGGTGATTCATGGTACTGGTTGTTGCACACATTTGGTATTGCTTTGTTAGATTCAATCGCATCTTTTCTGCTGGTAGACCAAAATTTTCATATTTGTTATTTTGATGTGCTTTTCATGTGCTTGATTTTTCCCAACATATGCAGAAAGGTCCTGGCTCACCTAAGCAGCAAAATGAAAAGTTGAATGCTAAACCACCACTTCCAAGTAGTGCATCACAGTTTAGAAAGGGGACATATCATGAATCGCTTGACTTTGTTCAAAGTTTATGCGAGACATCTTATGGCCTTGTCGATGTATTTCCTGTTGAGGACAGGAAAACTGCGCTTCATGAGGTTTTATTAATTTCTGTTTTTAACCGCCTTATTTTTGTTCAGTTCTGCATCCACTTTTGCTATACTGAAATTTGATCTTTCATTTTTAGTCACTCGCGGAGATCAATACACATATAGATGAAGCTCAGAGCAGTGGAGGTAAATACACTGCAGTTAATCGCTGGTTTTGTTAATTAATGACTGTCTGGCTCAAAATCTTATTGAATTGGAGTATGTGGTTTATTTTGTGCAATTGTAGTCGGTTGGTCAATGTATTTTCGTTTAATGTTTTCTGTTATTTTGGTAAGAGATTACCTGGAACTGTTGCAATTCAAGTTTCCTTTCTTTGTAGATTCTATAATCTCGTTTATTCCTTGATATTTAATATTGCGATTTGGAACTACTGAATGGGGAACCCAAATCTGGAAAATGGTGTGTCATGTTGTTATCTTATTTTCTGTTGTGGACTCAAGCTCAGGAAAGAACTTGTTTCCTGAGGCCATTCTCTAATTTTCCCTCATTCAGGTTTAATATGTTGAATATCTCCTCATCTTTCATTTTTACATGTCTACTTAACATGGAACGTTTTTCACAATATGGTTGTATACTATCTGTTGTGTTATGCAACAGGTTGTCAAAATTTTGGATTTCTATACTCTGTAATTTATATGACGAGAAGAGCTCGTGGATTTGATGTATCTAAAGTAGAGAGAAAATTGGTTGTGCATGAGCTAAATTATATCATCACAATCATTGGTAGCTCTAGATGTTGTATTCTTTTGATGCTTTTAGTGCTGTTCGTAGTTCTCATAAACAATGCTGTATTTTCTCATCTCGGTGGAATATACAATTTGGGAAAAATGCTTGGGAATCCTTGTCAAATTGTAATTTTTTAGACCTTATCTCGAGGTCAAATTCCCAGGAAGTTCTCAAAAAGGCAATACTTTCTGTGCAGATTGGAGGTGCTGGTCTTCTGTTTTTGAATTAAAATTATATTAAGTTCATTTAATTGTCGTTATCATTTCCTTTCTTCGTTATATGCTCCACCTTCAAGATCAGAGTTGGAATTCCTTCTCTCTGTTTTTGGCTTTTTGCCCCTGTAAAACCATAGTGGTTTTCCCTTCGAATCTCCTTTCAAATTTGTGAAATGTAATCTCTCAATCTAAAGAACATTGTCTGAGAGGGAGGAATGTAACTGTGAGGAAATAAGGATTTTGAAGTTATAATAATAAAATTTCATTTGGTATTAATTAATTTCTCAGGAACTTCAGAGATAGGTGACCACACTCCCTTGATGCATCTAATATAAATTGCCTTAAGTTTTGTTGAGGTAAGAAGTGCATCAATATCAATTCTTAATGTTGATCTTGTGCAACTAACATATTCGCCCTTTGGGTTTTAAGTTTCTCATTATAAAACTAGAAAAATAGTTTGTGTCATGGAGCTAGTTGCTTTTCACCTAAGAGTTTGGTCCACGTCAACGATCTAGGTTCGAGGTTATTTTGGCCTCAATCTAACTTTATTGATGTAAATATCTGAGCTTAACTATTGTACATGTGTCAGGGTTTTTTTGACAAGCTTAGATTTCTCTGTGTTCTGTTGAAGTTCGAACTAATCTTGGGTATTTGTTAGCGTTGTTTATTAATTAGTTTAGATATTTAATAACTCGTCCTTCTTTGTTAGTTTGTTCTACTATATTGATTGATGTAATTATCTGAACTCAACGATTGTACATGTGTCGGGGGTTTTTGACAAGCCTAAATTTCTGTGTTCTGTTGAAGTTCGAACTAGTTTTGGGTACTTGTTAGTATTGTTTATTAATTAGTTCAGATACTTTATAACTCATACTTCTTTGTTAGTTTTTTCTACCATATTTATTAACAGGATTTTTTATTATTTAATATGTCTATTAATTGTGTTTGTGATATTTAGTAATTATTTTTGTATTTTAATAATGCTGATGCCCCAGGAATATGTTTTCCAATGGGGAAGGGTATGCATCGTGTGGTTCACATACCTGAGGATGAAGCCGTGCTATTAAATTCAAGAGAAAAGGCTCCTTACCTGATATGCGTTGAGGTTTTGAAGAGCGACGCCCCAAGGTGCGATGCGTCGGCTGTGTAGTTTAATAGAGAATCAGCGAATATAGACTTCTGTGGTGATTGTTAATTGTAATTTATTGGATGTGGCACTGATGGGCACAATTTTTCTCTCTCTTCATATAGTAATTTAAAAGACGTGTCAAATTCACAAAAGATATCCAAAGGAGGAATTCCATTGGCAAATGGGGATGCCCTTTTGCCAAAGCCTCCACCGTGGGCGTATCCTCTGTGGACAGGGCAGGATATGTACCATAGTGGTTATGATAGGATGTCAAGGTCCACCTCAGAAGCAATAGACCAGGCAGTGACAAAGTTATGGGAGGCCAAAGTAAAATTTGTCCGGGTTAATTTTTCGGTGGACTATCAATCAGATCCTGCAGTTCATTGTCGCAATCCTTTGTCTGCTACTGCTAATTATGGCCAGTCCAAAGAAGACAGTCGCGTATTTCAACAAAATGATGGCTGTGATTTGGAATGGGTGAGGGTTGTCTTGTCAGCTGAACCTGGGGTTAGCATGGATGACATAGTAGATCAAGATCCACCTCGTCGGAAAGAGCATCGACGCGTTCCAAGTACAGTAGCTATTGAGGAAGTCAAGGTGATATTCCCATTTTACAACATCTTGACGGAACATTTTCAACGAGACGCATCTTCATGCAATCTACCCTTTATGGCATCATTCGGTTTCATTTGTTTCATTTACTTTTCCAGGCTGCTGCATTGAAAGGAGAAGCACCTCCAGGGCTTCCTCTTAAAGGGGCTGGTCAGGATTCATCAGATGCACAGCCAAAGGTGAACAATTAGTAAAATTCTGAAGTTGTTTTGAGTTTCTATTTACCATGGGTTGTTTTTCAGATATTGGTTTAATTTTACACAGACGGGAAATGGTGGTGTTCCTAAAGTAGGTGATGCATTAGCTGGTGAACTTTGGGAGGTAAAAAAGGAGAGAATACGCAAAGCTTCAGTGTATGGAAAATTGCCTGGTTGGGACTTGCGTTCTGTAAGTTTTTCATTTGACGCTGGTTTATTTAAATGTAACTAAGTTATTTCTTGGTTTTTCTGTCTGATCGCTTCACCATTTTCCTTGGCGGATAGAGTTTCAAGTACAGCCCTCTTCTAAGCTGTTCCTCCCAATGACCTCATACACACGATATCCCTGCTGTTTCAATTTCTCAAGTATTAAACAATCAGTATTATCTTTGTGGTACTTTTCATGATTTTAATTTTTATGTTATTATGAATAAAAGATTCATGTTCTCAATTTCAATTTGTGCTGCGGTGACTTCCCATGTTAAGAGGATTATGAATCTATGATTTGTGATCCCCATCCCCTCCTACCGAAAATGAAATTAAAGTTCACCCTATCACCCAGTCTCTGCGATGAAACACACCTTCAATTATAGTCTTGCTTCGGGCAATTATTTAATTATAAGCTAGGTACTTTCTCTTCTGTTTTATCCTTTCTGGAGGTTATCCTTAATGGCGTAAAGTCAAGAAAATGGGGAACTTGTTCTTTTTGGTTGGGAAAGAGTGTGGGGTTGCAGGGCAAAGATAAAGACGATGTTCTATAAAACCGCTTAGAGAAGAATTTGAAGAACATAGGGAATGAGGTGTGCCCCAGAATGTAATCAAGGTGGAACGAACTAGTTGTCCATATGTTATTGTAATAATTTGACCGAATGTCCAGAAAGTCGCAACATTTTCAACATGTTGTCCATCTTGTTTACTGTTGTCACATCGTGAGTTCTGGAATTTCAGTGTTTGGATGCTGGGAAATTTATCACTGCTTATGAATTCATCGTTTTACTGTCGTGACCAGATCATTCTATCATTTTTGTCTAGGCAATTGTGAAGAGTGGGGATGACTGTAGGCAGGAGCACCTAGCTGTTCAGCTTATCTCTCACTTCTATGGTAGGTGTCCATGCTCCCAGTTTCCATTCTTTTCAAGTTACTTGGGTTTTTTGTCCTCCTTTCTGTTATTTGACGCATACTTATTTTTCATTATTTCTGTATTTTCACCTTACTGATTATCAAATGTATCCTTCAGTCCTATTGTACCTTTTAGTATCGAAGAGCTTGTTTAGAAGAAACTGATGGGGCACATACACTCTTCCTACCCTGTTAGTTTTGTAATAAGCACTGCAAGATTAAAATGCTGTTTGATCTGTTGAGGGTGAATGGTGTACTTTATTTCCCATTAGACTTAACATTTCCTTCCCCCCCATTTTTTAGGGTCTTGTGTACCAGATAAAGTACTCATGTAAATGCATTTATGTCACGTTAGAATTTCCCAGGCAATTGAAGTTACCTAAGTTGTGGCATAGAAAGTCTTCTTCCTCGACCATAGACATTATCCTGTCTTACATATACACAACATACATACATACTTTTTTCCTGGTTGACAATCTGGAATATGAAAAGTGTGTGTGTTACAACCACACAAGAATTGGACAAAGAGATACAAAGAAATCGAATATAAGCTGAATGTATCTAGATGAGATAAAAGGAACTCCCAGAGAAATGTCTCTGTACAACCCTAGCTCACGCTAGTCCCTAGCAAACGCTAGTCCCTAGCAAACGCTAGTATTAACCTTCAAACAAATTAACTGAATGCCTTCCTTCAAATGTACTCCTTCCCTTTATAATACTCTTTCCCCTTCGTCAAGTTATTGTTTCTAGAATAAACGTTTCTTCCTCACATATTTATTTAATACCCTCTTCTAGATGCTTCTAAGCCTATTGGGCTATTTAGATCTAGGCCCAGGTCCGTAACAGTGTGCTAGACAATTTTCCCTGTTCCAGATATGCTATAGTTACCTCTCTGGTTTATTTCTTATATCACTTCATGATGATAATCATGCTGGAATGTAGCATACTTATTTTCTGCATCTACTTTCATTAAATTCCTTGATGATTCTTAAAAAATTTTATGGTTTTTTTTTCTCCATTTTTTAAATGCTAGATATATTCCAGGAGGCTGGTCTTCCTCTATGGTTGCGTCCCTATGAAGTTTTAGTAACATCCTCTTATACAGCTCTTATTGAAACTATTCCAGATACGGTATTACAGCGATCTATTGGTTAATTACTCAGGCTAAATCTACTTGATACGAAGTCCTCAAGCTTGAGCTGACGTTATTTGTCATTAATATTTTTGACAGGCATCGCTCCATTCAATTAAAAGTAGATTTCCCAACATTTCAAGTTTGCGGGACTTCTTCATTGCCAAGTATCAAGAGAACTCTCCCACTTTTAAGCTTGCTCAGGTACGAAATCTTGAAAATTGAAATGTTTTTTATCTAGCAGATAGCAATTTTGCTTCCTCTTCTTTCTCACCTCATTTATTCATAAAATCAGAATTGTTACTCTCTCTCTCTCTCTGTCTGTGTGTGTGTGTCTCCCTCTCTGTCTGTCCGTCTTACCTCCACCATATATGCATCTCTTTTGGCTGGAGGAAAGTGCTGTTTTATATGTTAATTACGTTTTCTAAATATTTATTGTTCGAGTTCATTTCTTAAAGCATTTGTATTCGTTAATGTTGTCTTCATTTATATTCCTTGTCAACATTTTTTGAAGAACTTGACCGTTTAGCTAAAAAACGTGTGGTTTCTCCTTTTTGAAATTCAATGAGTTTTATATGGAAGTTTTTACGATGATATCCCAATTTATCTTGTAAAAATGAACACGTGACATTTCCACCTAGATAATAGAGGAGAAAAGCAATGGTTTGGTTTATCGGATTGTGCCAATGAATTGCTCACGTTAACCATAATTTCGTTATGGCAGTCAAAGCAAGTGGAAGAAAGAAGAAAATAATTTATGATAATCCTTATCTATGAACAGCATGAAATAATCTCATTACTTGCAATTGAATTTGTCTGCCAAGTCGGTCTTCTGAGGTCTTTCTTTTTAGTTAAAATCAAATTATATTTCAATGATCTAGTGTGACCACTGATCCAGGCACCCCTCCCCCACACCCTTACCTTCCAGTCTATATTGATTTTAATTCTGGTAGAAGTTCAGTTACAGTTAATTACTTAAAGATTAACATGAATAAATATCTCTTGCCAAGTTACAAAACCAGCGGTGAAAAAAGCTTATACAAAGGGAGGTCAAGGGTATGTTAAAGTCAAACGCGACCATTACTTACTTCAAGGATTAACAAGACATTAATGTTGCTGTAAAATTTTTAAATTTTTTGGATTGACAGGATGACATGCATTGTTGCCAACTTGCCATAAGACCCTTCAATTTTTCAGATGTGTCATGACTTTGATTATGACGAGAAGCAATTCGTAAAAATATATATTCTTTGGATCTGGCTCTGTAGATCTGAAATGCAGACCCTGCCAAACCAGTATGTTTAGTAGTCCTCTCGGAAGCCCATATTCCTATGTATTTTAGTCCCTCGGACTCTCGACATTTTGGCCATGATAGATTTGATATGTTTCTGAACCACTTTCTGAAGTTTAAATTGAAAAACGTAACCCTTCTTTAAATTTGTGTCTGCTGTTCTACTTCTTGAGAAATATTTGGGGTAAACGAAGAAGTGTTAGGTGATATAGTCGGTTTAATACTTTTCATTATAATGTTCATTAATGTCAGTGTTCGCTTTAATTTGTGTTAATCGAGCAATTTTAGGCTACGTAGTTCTCTAATGATTATAAGTTTCTAATATTGGGTTTTGACTCATCTTTTCATTGTAGCGGAACTTTGTTGAAAGCATGGCTGGATACTCTTTGGTTTGCTACCTGTTACAGGTGAATATCTCTTTCTCCTGCAATATCGCAAAAAGGTTAATATCACTGATTGAAAAAGCATTAACACACATTTAAGATTCTGCTTTGTGGAGTTTTACTTATCTATGATACTTGTGAACTCTGGTTACTCTGTGTTTATTTTTTTAGCTTGTGCCTTTTCATTTACTTTCTATACCGATACCTGTTTTTTATTTTACTTGTTCCTGAACAAGCTCTTTCCTAGACATAAAATGCAACAAAGAGAGGGAAATTCTAATTGGAGAAGGGGGGACTGGAGATTATTTTGCATTGTCACATCATCAATTTCCATGATTTAGTTTATTTCATGATGTGGAAAGTATACTTGGTACCAACAATCTAGCTGGTCTGCGTAATTCATTTGTTATTATAATTTGAGGCTTATTTCATGATTGAATGTTATTGTTGGAAATCATTTCCTTTATTACAATTTGAAGCTTATTTCACGATTGAGTGATATTGTTGGAAATCAACTCCGATATATATTAGGTTACAGGTTGTTTAATGCTTCTTTTTTACATTCAACTCCATCCAAGATTTCTTGTCTCCAGGTGAAGGATAGGCACAATGGGAACTTGTTGTTGGATGAAGAAGGCCATATCATACATATAGACTTTGGCTTCATGCTTTCTAATTCACCGGGAGGTGTGAATTTTGAAAGTGCCCCTTTTAAATTAACTCGTGAACTTCTAGAGGTAAGAGGCAGACAAGCAATGCATGTTTCGTCGATTCATAAATGCACATGGGAATGTTTAGGGCCCTCTTTGAGTTTTTCAGGTTCTATGATAATCAAAAAAAGTTTGTTTGTTCTAGGTGATGGACTCTGACGCCGAGGGAGTTCCAAGCGAATTTTTTGATTATTTTAAGGTTAATGCAAGAATCTTTAATGCCGTATTATCTTTCAGTTTATACATTTGAGTTTTGTCCTCTGGTTTTTATAGCTCGCCTTTCATTTTTTGTTCAGGTTTTGTGTATCCAAGGTTTTCTTACATGTCGTAAACATGCAGAGCGGATAATTCTTCTTGTTGAGATGTTGCAGGTAATACTGAGTGATTTTTTTTAGTTTGCTTTCTTTTCAGTCTGCATCTGGGGTATTGCCTTTTTATAAAGTTTAATTCAATGTACTTTAGTTTATAGAGTGTTGGTAGCATGTTATCAGTATAGGGTGGATTGAAAGGTAGGATAGGAATAGGATGAGTTTGGATTCACTATTTTTGTTTAAGATTCGAGCTTTCTTCCAGTATTGTATGTGAAGAAGGTGGCTATTAGTTAATCTACAAGCTGTGTTTTGCTTGTTGTATGCCACTTCACTTGTGTGCAATAGAAGCATTCCATTCATTCCACGCTTCCAGGATTCTTTTTCTTCCACTCTCAAATGAGATGATGACTTGCTTGGACTCTTCATCAAAATGGTGAGAAAAGCTGCAGACTCACTATTCCCTGTACACTGGCTTATGGTCATGTAAAAAATTTTTGAAGGTGACTTTTTTCCCCTGCATCGTGAATGGCATATCCTCGTGATTCCTTTAATAAACACTCTCTTCTATTTCTTCGCTGAAATAGGTATATTCTGTCATTTCTGCATTGCTTCGCATATCTTTATGCATGATGCTGATATTGAAGTGAGCTTTCTCCATTAAGTGGGTTGGTCATGAAAAACCATGTCAACCCATTGATTTCAATGTGTTTCAGTTTTCCAACAACTTAAAAGTTGTCATTTGCAACACATTTCTCTTCTTCTTCGATTATCTTCTCTTGGTGACTGTTTGTAGCTTTTCAATGAGAGTAATGTTATTGAATTCTTAAACTTCTTGTAGTGATGAAAACCTTGTTGATTTAATCTGTCATTTACTTGAAATCAATCCTTCACTGGTTGAAAGAACTTCTATAAATGTTTGAAGTTTTATTCTTTTCGATTTGATATGTGCGCGCGGCATCTTGTCTCATTCCCTTGCTTCATCAATTTCAATAAGTAAAAATTTCTTGAGATGGCAGTTGGCTTGATATCAGCTCTATACAGTTGTATACCTTGCATTCTTCACTATATCCCCAAAAATTGCATCATTCTCCTTTTTCCTGAGGCTACTTACGATAAACCGAATAACCTTGAACAGTTCTGTGTACAATCTTATGTCTTCTGAGGTTTTTGAATCGCAATAGTAAGAGAAGAGTTATTGGAAACTAGACGCCAATTTTATTGGCCAAATATTTCTTTGATCAATCCTATTGACGTTAGAGTTCTTGAATTAAAAGTGGTGTTGGATAATTAAAAAAAAACTGAAGTCTGTGTAATTCATGCATCAGTGCTGATCTGTACAGTAAGTTCCCTAGCATCTAGAAGGATTTTAAGTTGGAGGCTTGGAGCACTGACCAGGTGTTGTGGATAAATGATCCATCATCACACAGTATTCTTGTACGGTTGTACCTCATTGGATTTAATGCATAATTATGTTATACTCAGCATCAATAATAATATTGTTTGAAGTGGATGATATAGAGGTGGAATGGTCTGCATTGACTTCAGTTTGACCATTTTAGAGAACCTAGCTTGTTTAAAGCACAAGAAAAGAAGTGGAAATTTTAATCAACTGAAGTGGATGGAATAGCTGTAACTTTAGGTTGCACTTGGACGTAAAGATTTCAAATCCATGTATTTCAAATGTATTTTTCTTGTTTAGAGTAGCAAAACCATAAACTTTTAAATCACCCTTTTCATGTTGATATATTATTTTTGATCATTATGATGAATTTCAAGTTCACCAAATATGATGTCATTTGAAATACATTCTACTTTTTACAACTCGTGTAAATAAGTAAGACATGAATTTAAAATTTGATTTATTTTTTCATTGTTAACTATAAAACTATAATAAAAATCCATGGATGAAATCTTTCTATCTAAGTGCAACCTTAGTTTTAAGGTCTTGGACTTCCAAGAGTGAACAGGTTTGCCGATATTTCCAGCTCCATTATATGCTCCTCTGATATAGACCAGAACATAATTAAGAATGGACTAAATGTTAGGCAATTACAATACACTCAGATACTTGGCTCTATTTTTCTGAGCTTAAAGAAATTTATTAAAATATGCACTATTTTACTTGTGTCCATTGCACTTATTAGAATGATGAAGGCGCCTAACAAATCGAACTCTGAGCGATCCATATTCATCATGACCAATATAGATATTTTGCAAGTCAGCATAATAGTAGTAGAATCAAATTGGTGTTTTATTTTTAATGTTGTAATGTTAAAAGTGAAAAAGTAAAACAATATCTTTCGTGAAGTATGTTGGTTCGAGTGGTTCTTAGAATCAATTTGAACAATTATTTGTTTCATTCTCTAGGACTTGGGCAATTTGTTTAATGCATTATCTCCATCACTTCATACCACCTAATTATGATCATAACTTCAGTGTATGTGGTTATGTGACTGGGTGCGGTCTCTTATCCTCACGCACAGTAGAACTGAGCTTAACCTAGATTAATATGCTGTGTCTTTGTTTACTACATAACTACAGCTATTCAAATCTTAGCTTCACATAATGAACTACTTTGCTATTGCCACAGGATTCTGGTTTCCCATGTTTCAAGGGAGGTCCAAGAACAATACAAAACTTGCGAAAACGGTTTCATCTTAGTCTCACAGAAGAGGTTTGATGGTTTTCCTCGTGTGTACTTCTTACATTTTACGTATTTGAGCTTCCCCTCACTAATGTTATTTGTGTCTAGCAGCAATGTGTGTCCTTGGTGCTTTCTTTAATCAGCAGCAGCTTAGATGCCTGGCGAACACGACAGTATGACTACTATCAGCGAGTCTTAAATGGGATATTGTAAGCATGGATTTCATTTTGAACGCATACTCTTGATAATTAACTTGAGGATCACCAATAGACGATCAAAGCTCGCGAGGATCCGTGATCACGGCGCGTTGAGTACATTTTAGATACCCATCAGAGTCAACAAGGTCACTTATGATATTATCAATGCCAGTTTTAGTCAGAGGTTTGTGTAACAACGTTCATGACAATGAGCTGTGGAGATGTAGCTTATGAAAGAGGACTCGCCAAGGGATTTCCTTTTATGGTTTTTCAAATTTTCCGTTGGTTCAAGTAACGTGATTCGGCAGACTAGGATCGGCGCTTCTTTATTTAAAGGTATCGATCTTTAACCCATTGTGAATGGGACATACTGTACAGAATCATTGATAACGAAGATGCTAAGCTAAACTTTCGAGACGGCCCTTTGCATCCGTGACGGTGATTTTTGAGTTTGCAACACCAGCAGCTGTGTAACAAAGCGGCTGAGCATGTATATCTATTGCTTACATTCTTCTACAAGGAGCTTCAATCCATTACTTCGTGGTATGCCTTTTCTCTTGGCTTCAAATGTTGTGGTGTCCATTACAAAGTTGTATTCTTTCATGTGCAATTGAGAGATGCTTAATTAGCATTCTATTGTGCTGTACTGCATTGTGCTGTGTATAAATCAGAATACAGCTATTGTTTGCTCGTATAAATATAAATGGAAAGTGTGCAATATTGGTGTATCTATCAAATGTACGTTTTTATTTCATTTGAAACAGAGTTTTTTTTTTTTTTTTTTTTTTTTTTTTTTTTTTTTTTTTTGCGTCTATGTCCTTAATCATGAGATTTTAGGTTCTTAAATGTTTCATTCTTTGCAAGCGATCGAACCATTTGTATTCTAGCTAATACAGGACCAACGTTCTCTAGTATTGCTAACCTCTCCATAGAGGAAAATTGAAATTAACTTTGAACGTTGTCACTCATCAGTCATCTGGAAGAAAGCTACAGATTTATTATTATTATTCTTATTATTTTTTTAAAAAAAGGAAAACCTGCGCCAAAACCAGTGTTTCTTCAAAGCTCAAGCTCTTTGATTCACCCTCGTCGTCGATGGGAATTTCTCGGTCTCCGCAGCAAAGCTTCCCATTACAACCACCCGAAGAAGATGGTCAACCTCATGTGTCGCAAAAGGCTTGAGCTACGATGAATGTCCGCCGTCTGTGTATAATGTTCATGTTGGCCCGATTTTTTCATGTTTCCATTGTGAAGATTTCACATGGACATTTTTTTTTATTTTAAATATCTGATTTTAAAAACTAAATGAAATTTTAGATTTAACATGATTTATTTTCAACTACTACAAAGGAGGTGGTTAAGGAAAGAACATGCATGATGAAGAAGTTGAGAAAAGTGAAGTAGTGATTTGTTAGTTTCAGTGAACAGTAACAAGAGTAATTTTGTATAACCATTAAAATGATCAAAATCAGTTACTATAACACTCTCGTGCATTATAACATTGTATATATAGATATACATGTTTGTTCCCCTGCACCCTAGCTGGCGTCCCATGTGTAACGCCCGAAAATTCGTTTACATAAATCCGTATGCATAATTACGAAATTAATTAATTTAAAAATAAATTAAAAGAGTTAAATGATATTTTATGTGAATTATGTGACATGTTTATATTTTTTAAATTTAATTACAACATTTAACCCATTTATTTTTAGAGTTATGAATTTTTAAAAGTCGATTTACGATCACGTAGACGGGACCGTGGACGAACTAGGTAAAAGTTTTTCATCGAAATCCATGTCCAAGATTTTTAAGATTCATAAATAATTATTTAAGTCTTCATTTAAAGAAAATTATGGGTTTTACACACACACACACACACACACACACACACATATATATATATATATATATATATATATATATATATAATTAAAAGCCCATTTCTCACCTAATTAAGCTATTTTAAGGGCTTTTAGAGTATTTTAAAAATCAAGCATTGTTATAAATATATTATTATTATAGATGATTATCTTTTAAATATATGTGATCAAGATAAATATGTCAAAATAATATTTGTGAAGATTTGTATCTTGTAATCTTCCCTATAAATATGGGTGATTGAGTTCAATGAAAATTGCACCTGAGTATTGACTCATATGAATTCTCTCTTCTCTCATGAATTCTCTCTACTCATCTCTCTTATTCTCTTATGATTTATAACACGTTATCAGCACGATGTTGTAACCAATTGAGAATGAAAATAATTCTCGTTTTATTGATGCTATTGGAATAGCACAACGTGTTGTCAATACTCGATTTTATGATAGGTGTTCATTGGTGCTCTAAAAGTAGCACAATGAAAATAATTGATATATTGGTGCCCATGAAATATCATGAATATGTTGATGACTATAAAGTAGCACAACATGATTTTATATTGAGAATTTGAAGAAATTCATGATCATGATATAATATATTGAGAATTTTGAGAGATTGATGATTACAATTTTGATATATCGAAATATATATATGAATTCATGATGTAATATATTGAATATTAAGATATTCAAGATTAAGATATGATATAAGATCAAATATATTGAGAATCTAGAGAGATTCCTAGTTATAATATAGTATATTGAGAATCTGAATAGATTCATGATAAAGATGTGATATATGATTTTGTATATTGAGAAAGTGAAGAAATCATGATTGATATCTGATATGATACCAAATATCTACAAATATGAAGAAATTGATCTCATGTCAAAATATATCAATATTGAAATATTGATAAAAAGATGCAAGATTTGATAATATTCGTAAAAAATATTAATATGAATTTGGAAATATTCTCGAAGAATATAATTTAATGCTCTTTTGGTTGTTGAGGATCTTATGAATTGGGAAATTTAGTACAATTTCTCAATGAATATCGATATATGATCTAAAATTGTCAATATCCATAAGAAAATATTATTAAAGATATATGTAAGATATATATCAAAAGATATTGACTTGATATCGATTCAAATCATATATTTGTTTTTAATGCTCTAGAAGAAGCATGATCTATTATTTGTCACTATTTTTATGAATAGCGACTTGATGTTCAATGATGAACTGCATAGATTATTGATTGAAAATTATGAATGTGCGGTAGTAAGATCGCAACACTATCAACCAAAAAAGAAAAAATAAAAGTTAAACTCAATGAATTGGACAATCATCTATATTGGGCAACGACGATGATGGATTGATGGTAGCCTATGCATGATGATGTCAATGAGTTTATTTATGACTAACTTCAAGTCATTTTATTTATTTATTGAACTAATTTATTTTTGGTAAATTAAGTTTGTATTTGTTTAAACTAAATTGTGGAAAACTCTGGCATGTGTTTTGTTTTGATTCACATAAATTATTTTGATGATATAAAATAAGATCTACAAAATTTGTTAATATATTCTATTGGTTAATAAATTTCATGAGATGTCACATTAATTAAATATGCAATGTGATGATAATTTTTTCTGATTTAAGAATTTTATAGTTTAAGGATATATTGGGTTGTTAAATCTTTATGCCCTAAATTTTGATTATGGATTTTAAATTCTTCAATTTTGATTGTGGATATAAATTTTGGATTTTTTCAAAATCATTTGATTAAGTTATCATTTTTTTAAATGAATGATAAAATATTTTTATCACATGTTATTATTTTACATGTAGGAACATAAATTTAATGTGAGATGACATTTGTTATAGGTTGAATGTCATTGTTGAAAGTAAAAGATCTAATTGGTGCATACAAGAATTTTAAAAAGTACGTCCGATTTCACAATTTCAATTATTTTAATATAATATCTTATTTATATTATTTTGTTCAAGAAAAGACAATTATGACAATTGTCTAATTAATGTGGTCCATTATTTTAAGTGAATATGACCGTGCCAATGAACAAAGTTGATACACTGTAGTTTAATTCTTCAAGAAAGAACATGTCATCTCGTATGAAGCGAGATATGAATCATAAATTCGGCACAAAATATTGATATATACGTCATAATCAAGTATTGTACTAAACGTACATCGGTATCTCGTATCACTATCGTACCTGAAGTCCGTAAAGATATTTTATTGATATCTATCAAGCAAGATATAAAAGTTTGTGGAGACCGTTGATGTCTACCCAAATTATATGTTTCATCGTATGCTGATTTGAATGTATGAAAGATCTTGAAGATCTTTTGATTGACGATGAAAAAAAAATGATATGATGTGCTTGATATTATAAAATAGTGATATACAATATTGACGTATATGGATTTTTGAATCTAGTAGATATTGATTTGGTTTAAATATATATTACAAATCAATATTTCTAGAAGAGCTAAAGAGCTCCAAAAGTATCGTTGATACAAATACTTTCAGAGTTTGACATAATTGATTGAATTGAGAATTCAAATTATATAAATAGTTGAAAAACTATTGATAGTGCACAAAGTTGTTAATGAATAAGCCAAAAACTTCTGGATCGATAAATATGGATGTTTTTTAATCAAAGATCCAGAAAATTTTATGAATTCTTATTGTCTTATCAAATTTGATATCACTATCATTAGCTCAAATTGGTAGAGAATCCTCATATTATCTGGAATGAATAAATAACGTGGGCTCACAAAGCGCAACATGATGTTGCGAAAATACGTATTGAGAAAATTTTTCAGAATATGTAATCAAGACAAGATTGATCAAAATAGGATATGCATATCAATTTTATGATTATAAATATGTTGGTTTAGTTGATTTATTTTGCCTCCAATTAACTACTAAACCATGAGAATAAATGCGTCATAGTTGGGGATATCTGAAATATATATTATGTCAAATGATTATGTACTGAAAGTTAATGTTTGTGCGAGAAATGCACTACAATAAATCTCTTGAAGGGATTGTAAATATGTTGGAAATAAATTGGATATTTTGATCAATTATTTTGAGCAATGAGATTTTATGACGCGAAATTCTCATTTGTTATTCTTGTAAAATAATGTTTCCAACATTGAGGGGGAGAAATTAGAAGCTACAAGAATATTTTTGAGATCGATCTCAAATGAAATATAAAGTGAACACGATGTTCAAAGTTTAAATCTCAAAATATAGTCTTTGATCTTGTGTATAAGATCGTCTATACTATTTAGCTTCATTTATGTTCAAGTTGAACAATGTATATAAATCGTCTTTAGTGACAAAACCCCTTTAAAGAAAATGAGTGAACATCTTAACGTGAAAAGAATAATGGAGGCTGGTCATTGTGAAATTAATGTCCTGCAGGACCATATTTTATATTACTTGTAAGTAAATGAAAAATGACGCTAGAAGCGTGAACGACCAATTATTTAAAATATGAGATTTCACAAATTATTTGGGATCGAAATGATATAATCATTCGTGTGTTTTGCTATTACGCAAAATGATAATTATTTTGAACTACAATTTGTTAAACTTTCAATAACAATGATATGTGGAAATATGAGAAAATTTTAGCAAAGTTTATCAAAATATTTCAAGCGGATTATGAGAAAATATTTGCACATCCTCGAAGGATTCGATGCTCAAAATATTGTTTTTGCCAACTTGAAGAAGAAGAAAATATATTTGATCCTTAAGTACCATATATATGGAAAAATCACCATCTGAATCAATTTTTGGCAAATCAGTATATAAGATTGAAATATTAAGAGTTAATAATTGAAAGCGATGCTTGCAAGAGGGGGATCAATTAAAGTTGTACTCTTTTTTTCTTGTCTATGATTTTTCCCACGTGATTTTTCATAACAAGATTTTTAATGAGGCAATTAATATATATCGCGAGATGTCGTACTCTTTTTCCTTCATTAGAATTTTGTCCCACTGGGTTTTTTCTGATAAGATTTTAATGAGGCGCATCTATTGTCAGGAAGACATCCAAAGAAAGTATATGTTGTTGTACTCTTTTTTCTTTCAGATTTTTCCCACGGGGTTTTACTGTTAAGGTTTTAACGAGGCAGCACTCGAGTCCCGATGAAGTCCTGAGCATCCATCTTGCCAAAAGGAGATTTTGAAGAATTGGTTGCTTGTGCAAATAATCATCTAAGGGGAAGTGTTATAAATGTATTATTATTATAGATGATTATCTTTTAAAGATATGTGATCAAGATAAATATGTCAAGATAATATTTGTAAAGATCTGTATCTTATAATCTTTCCCTATAAATAGGAGTGATTGAGTTCAATGAAAATTGCACCTCAGTATGACTCATATGAATTTTTTCTTCTCTAATGAATTTTCTCTACTCATCTCTCTTATTCTCTTATGATTTATAACAAGAATTTTATTATTACGAAAATTAGTACCTTTTATTTTTAAATTAGCATCTTTTAAGCTGATTATTATTGGGCTAAGCCTTATTAGTTATTTAATAAAAGCCTAAGTCCAACTTTGATGCAAACAAATACATAGACTTAGATTCATTCCTCCATCATTCTTTTTCACGTAAAACTTGGAGAGAAAGCTAGGGAAGCAGCCGCCTCACATCCCACACACATCCACACGACAGTTTGGAGAAAAAATCAAGGGTTTAGGCGTTCCGTTCGTCCCGAGTCGCGATCTACGCAACCGTATTAGTTTTTCAAACGTTTAAACGCAAAGACATGTTTTATTCCATTCTTTTTCACTATTTAAATCGTATATACACTATTTTATGATGAAAATATGATTGTTGAATTGTATGTGGTTTAATTAGAACACGAAGACATATGAGTTTCATGCATCATGCTCACGTTTTTTTCATGTTGGCTCAATTTTCTTCATGTTTCTGATCAAGGCTGTTCGAGGGGGCTACTCCAAGGGTTCATGGGTCGAGTCAGGGTCCCTTAGGGTCAGGTTTCAATGGTGGTTCGACCCTAGTATGGAAGGGAGAGGCCTGGATGTGAAGATGGGTGAGCAGCGCACAAATTTGTGTTTGACAGCCCATGGCCGAGCCATGCATGCCATGGTTCAGGCTAGGTTGGTAGTGCCGAGGTGATGCCTCAAATTAAAAAACAAAACTATATATGTATATAATTTATTATTTTTATTTAAAATTTTTTATAGGTCATGTGCCTTTAAATATTTTGTAGAAAATATGAAAAGTTGCTAATTTTTTTGATTGTGGTCATTTATTTTATTTGCTAACAAAAAAAACCTTCTATTTTTAGGATACAAAGCTCTTTTTCGTTAAATTTTTTCTTTCAAGTGAGTAAAATTACTCAAAGTGGGTCAATTATCATATCGTTTTTTATTGAATTTGATTTTTCTTGTATATATGTTTGTATGTCGCGATTGGTGTTTTTATTTGATTTTTAATTATTTGATTTTTGGGCCTTGATCTTCGAGATTTTAATTTTTTGCATATTTTAGTATTTAAATTATAATTTATATTTGTTTTGTTAGATTTTTTTGTAACAAAAATCAATTATTTATGTTTACTTAGTTTCAATACAATTGTTTATGTCATTATTTTTAGTAGCAAGAGTTTGAAATTTTGATTATTATATGAAATTATTGTATTGATTCTAAAATCAATGTTTAATATTTTATTACGATCTAAAATACGTTTATATTGTGTTTATATTAAATCTCATATTAACAATCAATATTTGTTATTATTTAAATTATTTTTTGTATTTGTTTTGATATATTTTTATTGTGAATTATGACAAAAAAATTTGAATCTAAAAGTTCAAAGAGAAAAAGAAGGGATTGCAATAACTATATAGATTTATTAAATTATAAATTGGTGATCATTACGTTCATTTTATTACGATCTAATATACGTTTATATTGTATTTATATTAAATCTCATATCAACAATCAATCTTTGTTATTATTTAAATTATTTTTTGTATTTGTTTTGTTAGATTTTTATTGTGAATTATGACCAAAAAAAAATAAAATTTCAATCTAGAAGTTCAAAGAAAAAAAGAAGGAATTGCAATAACTAGATTTATTAAATTATAAATTGGTAATCATTACGTTCATTTTATAACCAGTTTGTATGCAATATTTTTATATTTAATAAAAAAATTATATAGAACTTAAATTATCCTAGGGCCTCCAATTTTTTTGGAGACGGCCTTGGCAAGGACCGACAGGACCCTGGGGAGGTCCTGCAGGTGGGGTTCCGGCCAGAGTTTATGGGCAGCGCACAGGGTCTTGGTACAACAGCCTTGGCCGAGCCATGTATGGCATGGTTCAGGCCAGGGCCTGGCCTGGGACGACCGTCTGGACCCTGGTGAGGTCTGGACGGCGGGGCTCTGGCCGGTGATGGCCGAAGGTGAACGAAGAGAAAGAGTGGGATGTGCGTAGATTTGGAGAAGAAGAAAACTAGGGTTTCAGATTTTCGGGCAGCCGGTCAAGGGCTCGGGCAGGGGGTTCCCGGGTCGGGTTGGATGTTATTTGGGTCATGTCATGTGGGTTTGGGTCCGGGTTAGTTTAGTTCGGGCTCGGGTAATTTAAGTATAGGCCTAAGTATTTTAATTACAAGATTAATGAGCTTGAGTGATTAAGTTGAATTATTGGGCTTAAGTTAGTAATTAGGTGAATCCATTAGTTTGTAATGGGTCTAGTGATCCATAAGAGCGATCGGGCTTAGTTGTGTTGAGCTAAGTATTATTGGACCGGTTTAAGTGTTAATGGTCTTAAGTAATGGGCAGCTACTCGAACGAGTCCATGACAAGTAAAATAGTACATAAGTATATATATTTAATATATATATATATATATTATTTTTATATAAGTATGACTTGTATAGAAAATAATTAAATATATATTTACGGATTAATTTTTAAGGATAATGAAAAAGATGATTTTTACGCTCATGATTCATGCATTTATTTTATGAAAAACATTTAAGGGCATGTAAAGAAAATAGTTTTGGGAAGTTGAAGTGATTGTGGCAACTCAATGGTTTGAAAGTCGGGATACTGGGCCCGATGACCTTTCCACTTATATTTACGAGCCTATGGATTCCCAAAAGGTTTGGTGAAGTGGCATAAGAGGTATAGGGGAGCCACAAAAGTTGGGTGAATCTCACCGCCGCGTACGTTGGTTTTATAGATTGATCAGTCGCTTATGTTTACGTTCCACACATCATGGAAATGACTCACATTAATGATTTTATGATGATGACATGCCATATTTATGTTATGTATTATGATTATGATTATATTACGACTCAGAATTATGCATATTTTTTACGATCATGCATGCATAAGAAATTATCAAGCCATTAATTTTATATGATATGTGCTTGCATGCGACTTATTATATATTATTTGTTATTATTGGATGGAACATGCTAAGTCTCTAGGCTCACTAGATTTAAATGGTGTGCATGTGAGAATGATTTTATAGTTAATGATGTGGTCCCTACTGGCGGTGAGGACGTCTGAGCATCCATGGCAGCTAGCGCACCCGTGACCATTGCACACTTAAGATACGATTTATGTTGAGATTTATTACAGGGTTTTTGATACATTAATATTTTATTCTGCACATGAATATTATTTATTATTATGGTTTGCATGTTTTGAGATTTTTAACGTATGCATGAGATTTTTATAATGTATTATGATTTTACTTATTTTTGTTATAAATATTCATGCTTGAGATTTTAGTTATGTTCAAGTATTTAATTTAATTGCATGCAAATGTATATACTATGTATTATATTTTATGGAAAACTATTTTAAGTATAAATATATATATGTATGGGCATATATGTAGTATCAATATTTCAAGGTAAAGTTTTTTTTTAAAAAAAAAATTATAGAATCAAGTCGTTTCACCATTTAAATTTTTAAATTTTTTTAAAACTTAACGTGGCACCATTTTTTCTTTTAAAAAAATTACTTTTCCCCTTCTCATCTACCACGATCTCGGATTAGATTGTGATGGAGGGAGGTTCGGTTCGTTGGGCGAAGGATTGATTCAATTCTACGCGCATCAGATTCTTCTGGTATTGAGCTATCTTCACATGAATGGAATCGCGCATCGTGACATCAAGGGGCAGAACATATTGATCGGTGAAGATGGCGGGTTGAAGATAGCTGATTTCGGGTATGCGAATCCAGCGACTTTTCGAGAGAATTGTTCGCCGAAACTCCGTCGTACATGGCCCCGGAAGTTGCTCGGGGTGAAGAGCAAAGCTTTGCAGCTGATATATGGGATTTGGGTTGTACAATGATTGAGATGGCCATGGGGTCTAATCCTTGGCTGGAGATGAAGGATCCGGCCTTGGCCCTGTACAAGAACGCGAATTCCGGCCCTGTGAAGATCTGGGCGTGAGCAGTTTGTGGTGAAAATCCGGGTGCAGGAAGGTGGCGTGGGGCGGGAATGGATTGCCCGATCTGTTAGAGCCCGGGTCAGAGGCGGTGAGGCAAGGGATCTTCTCGCTTGGGGGTGACTACGCGAGGGGAAGATGGTGATGGTGAATGGAGATGGCGGCTAGTGGTGAATGGAGATGGCGAAGATGGTGATGGTGAATGGTGATGGAGTTTTTCTCTGTACAAATGTCTTCTCGAAGAAGAAAAAGCTTCATAAATTGGGCTCAATTTTTTGCCCAAATTTTTTTTAAAAAAATAAATAAATATTTAGAAAAATGAGGTGGGCGCCAGCTGGCGCCCATGGTTCCCCTGTACACTAGGGTTAGGGGAACAAACTTGTATAAATATATAACCCATATTTGATTATTTATGGTCCACAATTATATCAATATTTTACACGTCCAAACCACATTATAAAAACTTATGACCCATGATATCGTACGTAGTTACATTAACCCACTCACCTACAAAAAATTGTACTATCATAGTGCCCTAGTGTTAGGCTATTGAAGTTGGCTCGAGTTCATGGCACGAATGTGGAGTGTCATGATGCTAAGTGTTGATGTCTTGCACTTAGTTATGTTGGTGCATAACATAGACATAGTCGGGTTGACTAAGGGTGCAAACAAGTTGGCACATTTCGGGGATGTGTTTGGTGCAGAAAAGTGTTGGCAGCATTGAGCTTCGTTGGGTGGACTAAGCTTATTCAAGTTGAACTGATGTAAGACACTAAGAGTGGACGATTTGATGACGTGGAGCAGTTGGAAGGTAGGACAATTGGAAGCCTGCACAAACAAGTGGCATTCATACAACATGCATGCATGTAGCAGTTGCACTTGGCCTCACGCATTGTGACACCTGTCCTAGTCGGTTACTTGATATGTTGGCTGTAATTTCTGCATGCATTTTTGTTTATATGTTTTGCCATGTGTTGCACAAGACATTCACGAGTGTGAGCCTACATTTTGTGCAAACCTTGGCTTTTCTTATTGTATTATGACTCTGTATGAATGCAAAGGTTGGGTTTTAACCCGTAATTTGTGTGCCTCTTTACATTGTTTTATATTATTGGTTTTGCTTCGCTTTGTGAGATCATAAACTACTACAAACTTAAACACAAACTCGTGGGTAGAAGGCTGATTGAATTGGTGCGACAATTCAAGCCACACAAGGCTAACATAACTCGAAGAAAATTGATGTGTGCCGCTTCGTTCTTATCCCTTGTGTCAGTTGGTACCAGAGCCTAGGTTTGGTGTTTTTGGTGCGTTTTATGGCTCGTGATTGCTGCTAATTCGAAGTATGGCAGAAACTTTGAACACTGAGAACATGCGTGATCGCATTCTCGAGTTGAATACAAGGTTGTAGTGGATTGAAAGTTTGATCGGTGCACCAAAAGAACCATCTGATGCACTATTCGTTCAAATTGAGGGTTTGAACTGAACGAATCAAACAATGCAAATGTCAGTCACCGATCTATCTAAATTTGTGGAAAAAAGGATCGTGTCTTCCACAAAATATGTCGAGTCGAGATTGGATGTCTTTGATATGGAATTGAACTTGTTAAAGAAGGTTGTTGGAATAGGTTTTGGTGTAAGTTCAAGTTCTGCATCAAAGTTCAAAGATCCTGAACCGAAGCCCTTTTCTGGAACACTCAGTGCCAAAGAACTCAAAAATTTCTTGTGGGACATGGAAACTAATTTCAGTGCAGTCAGAGGATGAAAAAGCCTCTATAACGAGTATGTATTTGAGTGGCGATGCTAAAGTTTGGTGGAGGGCTCGCCTATCAGACGACGCAAGTGCCAACAGCGATAAGATTAGCACTTGGGATAGTTTGAAAAAGGAATTGAAATTTCTTGCAATACTTTGTGGCCTGCAAGGGAATCACTTCGAAAATTGAAACATACGGGAACAACCAGGTATTATGTGAAGGAATTCAGTTCACTGATGTTGGATGTATGGGAAATGTCAGAGGAAGATAAAATTTTCAATTTCCTTGCAGGAATGCAGCCTTGGGCCCAATCCAAACTTAGAAGGCAAGGGTTCAAGGATTTTCCATCCTCCATTGCTGCCGCAGATCGGTTGGTTGATTATAAAGACATTGGCTCTAGTGATTCTATTCCAAAACGAAATGATGGGAAGGACAAAGAAAAATCTAAGTTTTTCAAATCTGACAAATTTAAGAAGAATAAAAATAAGAAAGATGGTGAAAGCAGCACAAGGAAGACCAGGGAAACAACCGTCTTTGACAAGACAAAAGTGTGGTTGCTTTATATGCAATATCGATCATCGGATGAGGGAATGTCCAAAGAGAGAGAAACTATCAGCATTAGTGGCCGAGAAGGAAGCTAATCAGAATGATGAAATGCCTTTGTTGGTAAATCCTTTACAATGATTGGGTGCCCTATATGCAGACAAGAGTTGCCAATCTAAAGGCTTGATGTATGTAAAACTTTCATCAATGACAGGGAAGTGATGGCCATGGTGGATATGTGTAATGCCCCGATTTTTTTATAATTGAGTTTAATTTAGATAATCAGGATTTTCAGTATTTGAGGGCCGTTTGATAATTCGCAGGGGGTCATTTTGCAAACTTTGAAGAATTGAGGGACCGAAATGCAAAAATGGGATTTTATATATATTATATCATGCAACTTGTTTCACCATCACATCAACCTCTTCCCTTCCCTCTCCCTTCAACGTACTGAATCCGGAAGCCATAACCAACGATTCTTTGAGCTTTTCTTCCGTCCGATTCGCACGATCCGACCGTTAGATTTTCATTCCGAGTTGAGTTCCACGATCACCGCAACGAAGGCTTCGTTTTGACGTAAGTTTTGCTACGATCCTCGAACTTTGATTTTTGCTGGGTTGTCAAAAATTGATAATCTTGGAGTATGTTGTTCTTGAGCTAGCATAGATCGTGTATTCGAAGTCGGTTTGGAAAAAGATCGAAGTTTGGATTTTATATGATTTTTGAGGCATTATTTCGAAAATGGGGTTTGAGATTTTGTTGGATTTTTGTTTGTCTTGTTTATTGAGAAGTTGATATGAGTTGATTGGAGTTGGTTGTTATTGTTGAATATTTTGGTTGGACCGTTTATAGCCGTTATGCCGTCGAAATCGAGTTTGAGTTATCGGTTTTGGTTCGGTTTGATTTGTATATCGAATTTGATTGAGTTTGAACTCCGAGTTGATATCGAATCCGTGTCTCGATGTTTTGACAGTTGATTAGAGATTGGAATTGGAGGACTTAGAGATCGGTTACCAATCGAAGAGTTGGAAGACGGTATAGATTGTTTGATTTATCGACTTTGAGTTTCGAATTGTTTAGAGTTTGAATCGAGTTGTCTCTTGTTTGACAGGATTGATTGAAGCTTCGAGAAAAGGTAAAAGTCGACAATGAAACGAATGGAAACGAATACTTGAGATCGACTTATTCTCGAGTTCCCAAAAATCACATACTACATGTTTATTTGCTTGAGTGAATTTGATTGTTATTCTATTTTCACTTGCATTCATATTGAGCCGACTTTCGATTCGTTTTGAAATTAGACGTTTTAGGGAGCTATATTGAAGTGGATTTGGATTTTGAGTTTTTCCAATTGCCAGAATACTTCTTATAGTTGCTCTGAAGTCTAGGGGATCGAGTTGATCGACTTCCACCCCGAAAGGGTGCGTCGGTGAGTTGTCGTGAAGACTTGACCCCGGGATCCCAACCGAGTACCGATCGATTTTATGATTATCTGACTTGATAATCTCAACTTTTAAATTCATGCATTCATTCAATATCATTTCGATGTTATGATTTATGTTGACACATTTCGATTGAAGTGTTTATTTGATATTGAGTGCATGTCTCTTTTACTTAGAAATTATATTTTTAACCGGATTATTCCGGCTGTTGTCTTTGTTTTGTGTGTGTAACTTGGCAACAGGAGGATCAGGAGCTGGACCGAGTCGTCCTGGTTAGCTTGGGGTGAGATTGATAGAAGTGAGACTCCGTGTCATAGGGTCGAGTCTATTTGAAATTGTATTAGTTTTGTTGAGTCGGTGGAACTCATTTATAAAAATCGACTGGTTATTGTATTTTGGGCAGAACCTAGATTTGGCATGTTCTAAATATTGATTTGTATTATGTTTGAACTTGGAATGTTTAGAATTGCCTTGTTGGTTGTTTTTGCAGGCTCCTCGACCCCTCTGCCCATTTTGCCTGCGCGCGGGCGAGGCATCACCTCGCGCGCGCGCGAGGAATTTGAAGAGGCTCGGGAGATTTTGCCCGCGCGCGCGAGAGCTCCCTTCTCGCGCGGGCGCGAGCATCTCCGCGAGTCTCTGCTCGCACGCGAGGTGATGACCTCGAGCGGGCGCGAGTCTTCTTTTTTTTAAAAAAAAATTTTGATTCGTTTTCCGCGTCTTATTGTGTTCGATTATGATTAATTATTCGAGTTTAGAAGATTAGAAATGGGGTCTCACATTAAGTGGTATCAGAGCGATAAGTTTCTTGGATTTGAACTAGAGTGAGCGGGGTAGATCGAGTCCGCATGAATTGAACTCTCGCATGTGATTGATTTATTTAAATGATTATTTTTAAATACTTGCGAGCATGTTTTATTGATTCTTGAATTAATTGAATTACATGAGTAGTGATTTAATTTATAAAGCATGAATTACGTGATATATATTTGTCCTTGTACTATTATCTGTTCTCGTATATCATTGAGATTCATGAGTACTCAGAGCAGAGCTTTGAACACCGAGGTTATGAGATTGAGAATAAGTCTGAGATATTGTGTCCTAACCCTTGATATCAGATGGCACCTCGACGATCTTTGAGAAGGAATCAACCACCTTTGACTCCTCCTTCTACTAAGAATCCGCCGCCAGTGATAACTTCTCAGAATGATCAGGGTAGTACTGGAATGGATCAGTTTGATGCAACTGCAACCCCGATGGAGACTCTACTGAAGAGGTTTCGATCTTTCCGACCGCCTACTTTAACGGGTACCGAGAACTCCGTTGCTTGTGAAAGTTGGCTAGATGAAATGGATGAGCTCTTTGATTCCCTCGACTATACCGATGACCGCAGAATCAGGTTAGTCAGTCATCAATTGCAGGGTGTTGCCAAGAATTGGTGGACCACGACCAAGAGGGCCAATGAGAATCGAGGCACTGTTATCACTTGGAGTTTGTTCAAGGCCGAGTTCTTCAAGCGTTTCTTTCCTGTCTCGTATCGAAAGGAAAAGGGTGCCGAATTTGCGAATCTAAAACAAGGGAACTTGAGCATTGAGGACTATGTGAGCAAATTTGATAGTCTCTTGAGGTTTGCACCTCACGTTGCAGATAACAAGGAAGCCAAGGTCGACCATTTCATCAATGGCTTGAACCCTGAGATATTTACCTTGGTCAATACCGGAAGACCCAACAACTTCGCAGATGCTATGGATCAAGCAATGGGAGCCGAAGCCGGATTCTTGATGCAACGAGGTAATCAGGTAGCTCCTCAGCAGCAGCAGAGATCTTTTCAGAACCAGCCTGTTCAGTTTCAGCCTCAACAGTCTCAGTATCAGTACCAACCGTCTCAACAGTCGAATCAGCCTCAGAGGTTTGAGGGAGGCAATAGTGGCAGAAACAGGAGAGATCAGTATCGGCCGAAGGGGAAGAATTTCAAGAAGTCTGGTAATAGTTCATCGAGTTCCAGTGGCTCTAGACAGTTCAATTCTGGGCAGAGTTCAGGGTTTTCTGGAGCTTTGTGCAGCAAGTGTGTAGGACGTCATCCGAGTGATCAGTGTCAAGGTGTGTTTGGTAGTTGCAACATCTGCCAGCAGCCGGGTCATTTTGCTAGAGTCTGTCTTCAGCGAGGATCCGATAGAGCTCAAAGCGGCAGTTCTTCACGACCGCCAGCTCAGCCCGAGAGATCAGCTTCTGCAGTCCATTCCTTTCCGCCTCAGCAACAGAATCGTCAGGGAGGTAATCAGAACCAGAACCAACCTCCACGACAACAGGCGAGGGTGTTTGCCTTGACAGAGGATCAAGCCAATGCAGCCCCGAATGACGTGATAGCAGGTAACTGTTCGATCTTTGGTTATCCTGCGTTTGTTTTGATTGATACGGGTGCTTCTCACTGTTTCATCTCTGAAAGATTTGTTGTGATGCATGATTTAATTGTTGAGCCTTTATCTGATGTTGTTTCTATTACTTCACCTTTGGGTGAAGAGACTGTTTCGGTGAGATTGATCCGTAACTGTGTGTTAGAATCCGAAGGGAATTCGATTGAGATTGACTGCATCGTACTTGGATTATCTGATTTTGACTGTATTGTCGGGATTGATTCTCTGACCAAGTATAGGGCGACAGTAGATTGCTTTCAGAAAGTGGTTCGATTCAGGCCTGAGATGGCAGATGATTGGAAGTTTTTCGGTAAGGGTTCTCGATCCAAAATTCCGTTGATTTCTGTGTTATCCATGTCTCGTTTGCTACAGAAAGGAGCAGAGAGATTCTTGATTTATGCAATGGATGTTCAGAGGTCTAGTCCTGAGTTGTCTGACATACCGATTGTTAGCGAGTTTCCAGATGTTTTTCCAGACGAGATTCCTGGTTTACCACCTATTCGAGACATCGAATTTAGCATTGAACTTGCACCAGGTACTCAGCCTATTTCGAAAGCACCTTACCGTATGGCTCCGTTAGAGTTGAAAGAATTGAAGGAACAGTTAGAAGATTTGATTGCCAAGGGATACATCCGACCTAGCGTATCGCCTTGGGGTGCACCAGTGCTTTTTGTGAGGAAGAAAGACGGTTCTATGCGACTTTGCATCGACTACCGCCAGTTGAACCAAGCGACGGTCAAGAACAAGTATCCTCTACCTAGAATCGACGATCTTTTTGATAAACTGCAAGGTTCTTCAATGTATTCGAAGATAGATCTGAGATCAGGGTACCATCAGCTGATAGTTCGTGACGAGGATGTGCCGAAGACAGCTTTCAGAACCAGATATGGGCATTTCGAGTTCATAGTCATGCCTTTTGGTTTGACCAATGCTCCAGTAGTTTTTATGGATCTGATGAATTGTATCTTTGAGCGGTATCTAGATGAGTTCGTCATCATCTTCATCGACGACATTCTGATCTATTCTAAGAACCGTTCTGATCATGCCGAGCATTTTAGGATTGTGTTGCAGACTTTGCGAGCCGAATAGTTGTATGCTAAGCTATCGAAGTGCGAGTTTTGGTTGGACTGAGTGGTTTTCCTAGGTCACATTGTATCAGGAGATGGAATTTCTGTTGACCCCAGTAAGATCGAGGCAGTTATGAATTGGCCGAGACCGACATCAGTGCCAGAGATCCGAAGCTTCATGGGTTTAGCCGGTTATTATCGCCGATTTATCGAGGGTTTTTCTTCCATTGCTAAACCAATTACTCAGTTGACCTAGAAGAATGCACCATTTGTTTGGTCCGATCAGTGTGAGGCCAGTTTCATTGAGCTGAAGAAGAGATTGACCAGCGCTCCGATCTTGTCTATTCCATCAGGTACTGGAGGTTTCTCTGTGTACTGCGATGCTTCTCACCGTGGTCTTGGATGCATTCTCATGCAGAGGAAGCACGTCATAGCTTATGCTTCGAGGCAGCTGAAGCCTCACGAGACTCGTTATCCGATCCATGATCTCGAGCTAGCTGCAATCGTTTTTGCTTTGAAGACTTGGCGCCATTACCTGTATGGCGAGTCGTTTGAGATATTTTCTGACCACAAGAGCCTGAAATACTTGTTTTCTCAGTCCGAGCTGAATATGAGGCAGATGAGATGGATGGATTTGCTTAAGGACTTCGACTGCGAGATCAAGTATTATCCTGGAAAGTCGAATGCAGCTGCAGACGCTCTTAGTCGGAAGCTTTGTTCTTTGTCTCTTTCTACGATTGGTGTCTCTCAATTGATTGAAGACTGTTGTACTTCTGGTTTGGAGTTTGAGACCGATAGGAGATCCATCAAAGTTTTTGCAATTCAGGCCGAGCCAGAGTTGTTTCAGTTGATCAGAGAGGCACAGAGATCCGATCCGAGCATTCATAGTTCGATAGAGAAGGTCCGATCAGGTCATCCGTCAGAATTTCAAGTCAAGGATGATGTTTTGTTTGTGAATAACCGTATTGTTGTACCCGACATTTTTGAATTGAGACAGCGTATTCTTCGAGAGGCGCATTGCAGTCGGTTCAGTGTTCATCCTGGAGGCTGGAAGATGTATAATGACTTGAAGACTCAGTTCTGGTGGAAGCAGCTTAAGGGAGATGCCACAAGATTTGTGTCCCGTTGTCTGAATTGTCAACAGGTGAAAGCCGAGAGGAAAAAACCGGGTGGTTTGTTGCACAGCTTGCCTATTCCGGAATGGAAGTGGGATCATATCTCTATGGACTTCGTCACCAAACTACCGCGTTTAGTCAGAGGTTGTGATGCGATTTGGGTAGTGATTGATCGGTTGATGAAATCTGCTTGCTTCATTCCTTACCGTATGACATACCGTCACGATCAGATGGCCGAGTTGTATGTCAGAGAGGTTGTGAGATTGCACGGCGTGCCGAAGTCGATAGTATCAGACAGAGATCCAAGGTTCACTTCTAACTTTTGGCACAGTTTGCAGGAGGCATTGGGTACTCGTTTGCACTTGAGCACAGCGTATCACCCTCAGACCGACGGTCAGTCCGAGCGTACGATCCAGACTTTGGAGGATATGCTTCGCGCTGTAGTGCTTGATTTTGGATCAGGTTGGCAGGAGTCCTTGACTCTAGTGGAGTTTTTGTATAATAACAGCTTCCAGGCGAGTATTGGAATGACACCTTTTGAAGCTTTGTACGGGAAGAAGTGCAGATCTCCGTTATTTTGGGATGAGATTTCAGAATCACCTGAGTTGGGTCCAGATATGATTCGCGATATGGCAGAGCAGATGAAGTTGATCCGAGTCAGAATGAAGACAGCCCAAGATCGACAGACCAAGTATGCGAATGTCAGACGCAGACCACTGTGTTTCGAGCAGGGAGACCGTGTGTTTCTGAAGATTTCTCCTTTCCGAGGCACTGTCAGATTTGGGAAGAGAGGAAAGTTGTCGCCGAGGTTCATTGGCCCGTATGAAATTCTGGAGAAGATAGGCGATCTTGCCTATAGGATTGCTCTTCCTCCGTCTCTTTCAGGCATCCACGATGTGTTTCACGTTTTGATGCTACGGAAATATCATCCGGATCCGTCTCACGTTCTTCAGCCGGACGAGGCCAAACTTGATGAGACTCTGAGTTACTTCGAGCGACCGATTCAGATTCTTGACAGAAAAGAGAAGCAGCTCAGAAACAAGTTGTTTTCGTTGGTGAAGATACAGTGGAGTCATCACGGAGTTGAAGAAGCGACTTGGGAGACCGAATCCGATATGAGGCAGCGATTTCCAGAGTTATTCGATTGAGGTGAGTTCGTCTTCAGTTTGTTTCGTTCTTGTTCAGTCTGTGATCTTTCAGATTTCGAGGACGAAATCGAATCTTAGAGGGGAAGAATTGTAATGCCCCGATTTTATTATAATTGAGTTTAATTGAGATAATCAGGATTTTCAGTATTTGAGGGCCGTTTGATAATTCGCAGGGGGTCATTTTGCAAACTTTGAAGAATTGAGGGACCGAAATGCAAAAATGGGATTTTATATATATATTATATCATGCAACTTGTTTCACTATCACATCAACCTCTTCCCTTCCCTCTCCCTTCAACGTACTGAATCCGGAAGCCATAACCAACGATTCTTTGAGCTTTTCTTCCGTCCGATTTGCACGATCCGACCGTTAAATTTTCATTCCGAGTTGAGTTCCACGATCACCGCAACGAAGGCTTCGTTTTGACGTAAGTTTTGCTACGATCCTCGAACTTTGATTTTTGTTGGGTTGTCAAAAATTGATAATCTTGGAGTATGTTGTTCTTGAGCTAGCATAGATCGTGTATTCGAAGTCGGTTTGAAAAAAGATCGAAGTTTGGATTTTATATGATTTTTGAGGCATTATTTCAAAAATGGGGTTTGAGATTTTGTTGGATTTTTGTTTGTCTTGTTGATTGAGAGGTTGATATGAGTTGATTGGAGTTGGTTGTTATTGTTGAATATTTTGGTTGGACCGTTTATAGCCGTTATGCCGTCGAAATCGAGTTTGAGTTATCGGTTTTGGTTCGGTTTGATTTGTATATCGAATTTGATTGAGTTTGAACTCCGAGTTGATATCGAATCCGTGTCTCGATGTTTTGACAGTTGATTAGAGATTGGAATTGGAGGACTTAGAGATCGGTTACCAATCGAAGAGTTGGAAGACGGTATAGATTGTTTGATTTATCGACTTTGAGTTTCGAATTGTTTAGAGTTTGAATCGAGTTGTCTCTTGTTTGACAGGATTGATTGAAGCTTCGAGAAAAGGTAAAAGTTGACAATGAAACGAATGGGAACGAATACTCGAGATCGACTTATTCTCGAGTTCCCAAAAATCACATACTACATGTTTATTTGCTTAAGTGAATTTGATTGTTATTCTATTTTCACTTGCATTCATATTGAGCCGACTTTCGATTCGTTTTGAAATTAGACGTTTTAGGGAGCTATATTGAAGTGGCTTTGGATTTCGAGTTTTTTCAATTGCCAGAATACTTCTTATAGTTGCTCTGAATTTTAGGGGATCGAGTTGATCGACTTCCACCCCGAAAGGGTGCGTCGGTGAGTTGTCGTGAAGACTTGACCCCGGGATCCCAACCGAGTACCGATCGATTTTATGATTATCTGACTTGATAATCTCGACTTTTAAATTCATGCATTCATTCAATATCATTTCGATGTTATGATTTATGTTGACACATTTTGATTGAAGTGTTTATTTGATATTGAGTGCATGTCTCTTTTACTTAGAAATTATATTTCTAACCGGATTATTCCGGCTGTTGTCTTTGTTTTGTATGTGTAACTTGGCAACAGGAGGATCAGGAGCTGGACCAAGTCATCCTGGTTAGTTTGGGGTGAGATTGATAGAAGTGAGACTCCGTGTCGTAGGGTCGAGTCTATTTGAAATTGTATTAGTTTTGTTGAGTCGGTGGAACTCATTTATAAAACTCGACTGGTTATTGTATTTTGGGCAGAACCTAGATTTGGCATGTTCTAAATATTAATTTGTATTATGTTTGAACTTGGAATATTTAGAATTTCCTTGTTGGTTGTTTTTGCAGGCTCCTCGACCCCTCTGCCCATTTTGCCTGCGCACGGGCGAGGCATCACCTCGCGCGCGCGCGAGGAGTTTGAAGAGGCTCGGGAGATATTGCCCGCGCGGGCGCGAGCATCTCCGCGAGTCTCTGCTCGCGTAGCCTGCGTGCGCGCGAGGCTTCTTTTTTTTAAAAAAAAAAAAAAAATTTGATTCGTTTTCCGCGGCTTATTGTGTTCGATTATGATTAATTATTCGAGTTTAAAAGATTAGAAACGGGGTCTCACAATATGGGTGCAACTCATAACTTTGTTGCTGAACGGGAGGAAGCAAAGTTGGGATGAAGTTAGCCAAACACACCAGTTAGATAAATGTGGTGAATTCTGAGGCCAAGCCTATCAAAGGTGTGACAATGTTGAGTTAAAAGTTGGAAGTTGGTCAAGACAGTACGGTTTGATAGTTGTTCCACTTGATGATTTTGATGTCATTCTTGGTAATGAGTTCTTGGTTACGGTCCAAGTTGCTGTGATGCCACACTTGGGTAGATTATTGATAGCTGTAAGGCCCGAAAATATTAAGTTCTTAATTACGGGATTTAAGATTTAAATTCCAAATAAGAGAGAAAAGATGAATTAAAGAATTTATGAAAATTGAAGATTTCAATTTCGGGTCAGAAATATTTAATTTGAGGATTTTCAGATTTTCAGATTTTAATATCCGGAATTCTTAAATTAAAAGATTAAAAATAATTGAATTGATATTTATGAAATTTAAGATGTAAATTCCAAGATTATAAATATCAAAGATTTAATTGGAGGATGAAATCCGAGCAAGGACCCATTTGCAAATATTGAGTAGTTCAAGGACTAAATGCGATAAGGTCCGAAATGATTTAATTTTAATCCAAGAATATTTAATTTGAGAATATTTAGAGTTTAGAATGAAATTCTATTATTCTTAAATTATTTAGAATTGAAATTGAATTAAATCGCTTGTCCGGGGACTGAATTGCAATTAGGCCAAAGTTCAGGAACCAAAGTGCAATTTGCCTTGCAACTTGGCCTTAAAAACGTGTAAAGAAGGGGAAGGCATCAGATTCCCAGTCCAGAAACGAGAGAAGGGGGAAAAAAGGGTTCCAAAGCCATTTTCGATTCTTTAAGCCCCGATATCTTTCGATCCGCCCGGTAGAATTTTCAATTGATCATATATTTGCGATCACAACTTCGAGTGCAACGTATTGACGTAAGTTTTATGAAGTTCTACCATGTTTGAATTTTATGATGTTGCTAGAATTAAGATTTGATTGTATATACATGTTCTAACCTATACGACGATAGCATATCTAAGACGGATCGAGAAAAGATCGTCGTTTGGACATGTTTTCGATTTTTGAAAGAATTGTTGCAATTCTGAAAATATGGGGCTGCCTATTTTGAAATTAAGCTGAAGAATTTGTGATGATATTTGAATGATATGATTGTATTAATGTTGTTAAAGCCTTTGGGATTTTCGGTTTCGAACCGTTACGCCGTCGGTTTGTGTTGGTTGAATAGTAGAAATACATGCTATTGATTTCGAATGTTCAGCAATGAAATAGAAATGATATGAGTTAGATATCAATGTTTAGATGACGATTAAGTTGTTGGAATTGTCGGTTTCGAATCACGGCGTCGTCGATTGGAATTTTGATCACTTGATCAACAATTGAAGTTGTTTAAGCCTTGATAAGTTGAGATGAGTTATAGAGCTGATATGATATTGTTTAACACTTCATTTCAGACTTGAATAGATTATAACGAGATTGAATCAAAGATTATCGAAGTCGAATCGACGAGTTCGAATTCGAATTCGAATGACTTGAAGTGTTTGAAGTTGAATCAAGAATACCTTCAAGTAGCAAAGATTGAAATGAGCAGCAGTTGATGACAGATTTGGACAGCTTGTAGTTGATCAAGAATTGACAGAGTGTCAGATCTTTTAATCAGAATACAGGTATGAATAGACATTAATAAGATGGGCAGAGTAACTCGAGATTGTTTCTGATTATTGAGTTGCCTAAAATCACATACATGCATGTTTTTAATATATGTTATTGTTTACGTTTACATAGATGGGATAGATTATTCAAGATAGCTATCTTCTTGAATTCCCAGAATATTTATATAAATGTTTACTTGTCTTCTTTGATTTATAGTATTTTCTGTATTGAACATGTTTTATGTATTACATGTGATACTTACAGATTTGTTGGTATCTTTGAGTGATTATATGCTCATATGATTATATGATTGATGTGTTCAAGGTGTTTTATAGAATTTAATGCATACAGAACATGTTGCATTCATCTTGAACTCTAGCCTGAAAAGCACAGATGGCAGAATGGCCTAGAGTGCAGATGACGTTTGGAGAACTATAGTGAGTGGCATGAAATGTAGATTTACTTCCAGAGTCAGATGACTCATGGCACGGAATATAGATTTATTTTCCAGAGCTAAATGACTCACTATAGTTGCACCAAAGTCAGGGGAATTGAGATATTTAACACCACCTCGATTGGGAGAGTCGGTGGTCAGTTAAATATTTTATTTCCCCGGGATCCCAGAACTACGATTTATTGATATCAGATTTGATAGCCTATTCCTTGGCACATGCATTGCATTTATGCATTAACCTAGAGATTTATATGGTTTAGAATATGCGTTTATAAATGATAGCATGTTATGTTATTATATGACATTCATGATTGAATAAGTTACATGCTTAAATGATGTATATGCATGTTGTTCATACTGAGATTTATTCTCACCGGAGTTATCCAGCTGTTGCTTTGTTTGTATATGTGCATTGCATCAGGTTGGGGCATGATCAAGCTAGAGTTGGCTTGGATAGCTTAAGAAGAGACATAGCATGTGGTGACTCGGGTTTTAAGCAAATGACATGTATTTATGACTTGGTAAACATGTTAGAAAGCAAGAACATTTGTATATGCTGTTTTTGTCAAGTATTGATTTATACTTGAGAGTTCAGGTATTCTAGATAACTTGCTATTAGTTTGAATGCATGTAAAGTATCTAGCATGATGTTGAGAAGTTTATATGAAGTTGGTATGGGATTTGGAATCATATTGTACAGCAAAGATACATTTTTATTTTCTGGACAGGGTGCCCACTCGATCGGGTGAACTTCACCGATCGAGCGAGGCCTGTGTTTGCAAAAACAGAGTATTGAGATTTTGGGCTCGCTCGATCGGGTGAGTTTCACCAATCGAGCGAGACCAAAAGTGTTGCAGGCCGAGAGTTTAGAATTTTAGCTCGCTCGATCGGCTGAGTTTTGCCTGATCGAGCGAGGTGCTGGTATTTTAAAAATAAAAAATAAAAATTTAGCTCTTGGATTGAATATGCTTTTATTTTATGATTAATTGTTAATTAATCGTTTATTGCCCTAAGATAAGATTAGCAACCCGAGGTCCTCACAACAGGTGGTATCAGAGCATAAATTCTTGGACTAAGATAGAAGTTGAGCAGGGTAGATTGAGTCGCATGCATTTATAGTATTGCATGAGTATGCTTTACTTGTTTTACAGAATGGTATGCGACAATGATTATTGATTACCACTGCTTGCTTTACTGATAGAATTACATGCTTATATGCTGAGATGTATGCCTGAGTTATTGAATTCATTAGAATAAGTGAATTCGTTTTAAGCATGCAATATGTGAAAAAACATGAGAATTTGCAAGCATGTGTTCTATTCAGAAGCATGAGAGTATATGTCTGTTATTTATAATCTCTGCCATATATATTGCTTCTGTTATCGAATAAGACAGATTATGCAGATAGCATGAGAACCTCAGACAGAACAAAACCGCAGATAGAACAAAACAGTGTTGAGGTAAGTTTTTGAGCTGATGCACTGAGGAGTATGTGAGTTGAACAACTCCAAAGCTATGAACCATCAACTCAGAAAGATACAGAATATGCTATGTCTAGAAAGGAGTTGATTTGAAGAGCTGGATCAGTTGTTCAAGAGAAGAATATTCAGATGAACATAGAATGTGAGACCTCGGTTCTAAACAACTAATCTCGGCTTAAACAACAATTAAGCATACGAGATCCAAGACCAAAGTAAGAAAGAAAATTTTTTTTAAAAAAAAAGGGGGTGCGCTCGGGCGGGCAAAAACTGCCGCTCGAGCGCGCCCTAAACTCCAGCGCTGCTGGATTACTCGAACTGGGGTGCACTCGGGCTGCTAAAACTGCAGCTCGGGCGCCCCCTTGCAGCAGAAACAGAACAGAGCAGAAAAAGCTTGGCAGCTCAAACTAAAAGTTATTCCATACATCAAACTCAAATTCATGCATTAAAAACATAACTTCTCCAGTTATTACAGGAAATTCTAGCGTTGATCAACTACGAACCAGTCTATAACATGCAACATAAGACTCGCATAATCGATACAACATAAACAACAAAGTTCGAGATCTAAACATGTTCCAAAACAACTAGGTAGACATGCTGACACGACTTCTAAACCGAGTCTCACTACTAGCTCTCCCTCTTGTTGCTAACCAGGCCTTCGCTGACTTGGTCCTGCCCCATCTGTTGCCAAGTACACATACAAAACAAAGCAACAGCCGGATAACCGGTGAGAATGATAATCCCAGTAAAAACAACATATCAAGTAATACAACAGTAAACATGCTTTCAAGACAACAACGAAATCAATAACGATGTAATGAAATGCATGTCTTTAAACCGGGATATCAAATCTGATAACGAGGGATTGCTGCTGTGCTCTTGGGATCCCGAGGGTGAGATTACGTAACGACTCACCGACTCACCCAATCGAGGTGGTGCCACGTATCCCACTCCTCTAGACTTTGAGCAACTATAATGAGTATGCTAGCACTAGGTGAAACGACTAAGACCTAGGCCACTCAATCATAGTTCCCAAACGTCTAAACAAAAAGGGCGGTTCTGCCCGCTGAAAACAAGATTGGATCAAGATGAATGCATAACAGAAACATAAAACATAGCCATATAACAAAAGCTCAATCAAAACAACAAAACACAAGTTCCTCATGCTAGAACGGGTGTAGATGCAAGTATGTGATTTTAAGGGAAACTCGAGAACCAACTGTCCCGAGTATGCTATCCTGCTACGATGACTGCTTTTACCTTTCAATGCAGTAGTTTCAACTCTGGATAAGCTACAACAAAAGGTTTAATCAACAACTAAACAATCCAACAACAAAGGCAACGGTTCAAGGTAATCTCTTTACCATTCTTCGTTCAATTCTCGACGACCAAATGCTGCTAACACAGGGCTTGACAACTCCAAACGAATCTGTTCAGATACAATTTAATGATTAATAACCACGATCAACTTACAAGCCAAGATCACAACTCAAAAACGGTTCGAAATCCCCAAAACTCAAACCGACGGCATAACGGCTATAAACTGAACAACCAAAAACGCAGACATCAGTTCAATAGTGATATAACCTCATAAAAATTCTAAGACAACCAAAACAAGGCAATCCCAACAAATCTCAAAACCAAAATTTTTGAAAAAGGCTTCCAAAAATCATAACAAATCCAAACGTCGCTCTATTTCAAAACCGACAGATAATAAATGATCAGAACTTCGCCAAGAACAACATACTCGAATCTAGAACGATTCTAACAACATCCAAAAACTAGAATGTATCTGATCGTAGAAAAACTTACGATATAATAGAGCTCTCACTGCAGTGATCGATAATCTGCCTTCAGAAATAATTTCTAACGGACGGATCGAGCTCGGACTGGATTTTGAAAGCTTGAAAGCCTAAGGAGGCGTCTTCAATGGTGGAGAACCGATGGAGGAGATGAAGATAATGCAAAGGAGACTAAGTCAAATCCTTTCTAAGTGTAGATAATATAACAAATCCACTATTTGCGTTTTAGTCCCTGAAAAATCCAATTTTTGCAAAATAGACCCTGATCAAAATCGAGTCGGCTCTTGAACTCTGTAATCTCCGATTAACTCAAATAAACTCATTTAAGATAAAAACGGGGCGTTACAATTCTCCCCCACTAAGAAGAGATTTCGTCCTCGAAATCAACAAGAACCACAACTCATAAGATAGAATAAAGAACTAAAGACAGTAAGAAAAACTCACGTCATCCGAATAACTCCGGAAATCGCTGCCTCATGTTAGATTCTATCTCCCAAGTCGCTTCCTCGACGTCGTGACGGCTCCACTGCACTTTCACTAACGGGATCGACTTGGTTCTGGGTTGCTTTTCTTTCCGATCAAGGATCTGAATCGGTCATTTAAAGTAGCTCAGAGTCTCATCTAACTCGGCTTCGTCAGGCTGAAGAACATGAGAAGGATCTGGATGATACTTTCGCAGCATAGAGACGTGAAAAACGTTGTGAATACCAGATAAAGACGGAGGAAGTGCAAGTCTGTAGGCAAGATCGCCTATCTTCTCGAGAATCTCGTACGGCCCGATGAATCTCGGAGATAACTTCCCTCTCTTACTGAATCTGACAGTGCCTCTGAAAGGTGAAATCTTCAGAAAGACTCGGTCTCCCTGATCAAAACTCAGAGGTCTACGCCTGACATTCGCATACTTCGCCTGTCTATCTTGAGCTGACTTCATTCTGGTCTGAATGATCGTAACCTGCTCTGCCATATCTCTAAGCATCTCCGGTCCCAAATCTGGTGACTCGGACAAATCATCCCAAAACAACGGAGATCGGCACTTTCTACCATACAAAGCCTCAAAAGGCGCCATACCGATACTCGCTTGGAAGCTGTTGTTGTAAGAAAACTCGACAAGAGGCAAAGAATCTTGCCAACTAGTGCCAAAGTCTAGCACTACCGCTCGCAGCATATCCTCTAACGTCTGGATAGTCCGCTCTGACTGTCCATCTGTCTGAGGATGATAAGCTGTACTCAGATGCAATCGAGTACCAAGTGCCCCCTGAAGACTGTGCCATAAGTGAGAAGTGAATCTAGGATCTCTGTCTGAAACGATCGACTTCGGCACACCATGCAATTTCACAACATTGCTAACATACAACTCAGCCATCTGATCATGACGATACGTTATCCTGTACGGAATAAAACACGCAGACTTCGTCAATCGGTCGATCACTACCGAAATGGCATCGCATCCTCGAACGGATCGTGGTAGCTTCGTGACGAAATCCATGGAAATGTGATCCCACTTCCATTCAGGAACAGATAGACTGTGCAACAGACCTCCTGGTTGCTTCCGTTCTGCTTTCACCTGCTGACAATTCAAACACCGAGATACAAACCTCGCTACGTCGCTCTTCATTCTCTTCCACCAAAACTGAATCTTCAGATCGTTGTACATCTTATGACCTCCAGGATGAACACTAAACCGACTGCAATGAGCCTCTCGGAGAATACGCTGTCTCAATTCCGAAATATCAGGCACAACAATATGGTTATTCACATACAGTACATCATCTCTAACCTGGAATTCAGACTGATGCCCAGATCTGACTTTCTTTACTGAAACCTGAATGCTCGGCTCAGACTTCTGTGCTTCTCTGATTGCAACAAACAACTCCGGTTCGGCTTGAATAGCAAACACTCTGATAGTCTCCCTATCTGTTTCAAACTATAAACCAGAAGTGCAACAATCATCGTTCAACTAAGAAACACCAATAGTAGAAAGAGATAAAGAACAAAGCTTTCGGCTCCAGGCATCTGCAACTGCATTCGACTTTCCCGGATAATACTTGATTTTACAGTCGAAATCCTTCAACAGATCTAACCATCTTCTCTGTCTCATATTCAGCTCTGCCTGAGAAAACAAGTACTTAAGACTCTTATGATCAGAAAAGATTTCGAAGGACTCACCATAAAGATAGTGACGCCAGATCTTCAAAGCAAAGACGATTGCAGCTAGTTCAAGATCATGAACCGGATAACGAGTCTCGTGCGGTTTCAGCTGCCTCGATGCATACGCTATCACATGCTTATGCTGCATAAGAACACAACCCAAGCCTCGGTTAGAAGCATCACAATAGACTGTGAAACCTCCAGTATCCTTCGGAATAGAAAGAATTGGAGCACTGGTCAGTCTATTGTGATGCTTGGCAATAGACGAGAAACCCTTGATGAAACGACGGTAATAACCAGCTAAACCCATGAAGCTTCGGATCTCCGGCACTGAAGTAGGTCTAGGCCAATTCATAATCTCTTCAATCTTGCTGGGATCGACAGAAATCCCATCTTCAGAAATAATATGACCGAGAAAGACAACTCGATCTAACCAGAATTCACACTTAGACAGCTTGGCAAACAACTGCTCAACTTGCAAAATCTGTAGTACGGTCCTCAAGTGCTCTGCATGGTCAGTACGGTTCTTCGAGTAGATAAGAATATCATCGATAAAGATAATGAAGAACTCATTTAAATAATGCTGAAAGATACGGTTCATCAAACCCATAAAAACCGCTGGAGCGTTAGTCAAACCGAAAGGCATGACTATAAACTCAAAATGACCATACCTCGTTCTGAATGCGGTCTTAGGAACGTCTTCCTCTCGCACTCTCAAATGGTGATAACCTGACCTCAGATCAATCTTAGAGTAGACAGAAGAACCCTACAGTTGATCAAAAAGGTCATCTATTCGGGGTAAAGGATACCTGTTCTTAACTGTAGCCTGATTCAATTGGCGGTAGTCGATACAGAGCCGCATAGAACCATCCTTCTTCCGAACAAAAAGCACAGGAGCACCCCAAGGCGATACACTAGGTCTAATGTATCCCTTGGCAATCAATTCCTCAAGTTGCTCCTTCAACTCTCTCAATTCAATAAGTGCCATACGATAAGGAGCTTTTGAAATAGGTTGAGTACCTGGCACTAAGTCAATACTGAATTCGATTTCTCGAATAGGTGGAAAACCAGGAACCTCTTCCGGGAATACATCAGCAAATTCTCTAACCACCGGTAAATCTACCAAAGCTGGGCTAGATTTCAGTACATCAACTGCATACACCAAAAATCCTTCTGCACCTTTCTGTAGTAAACGAGTCATAGATAACACTGAAATCAAAGGAATTCTAGATCGAGAACCCTTACCAAAGAATTTCCACTCGTCGGCCATTTCAGGTCTGAACCTGACAACTTTCAGAAAGCAATCGATGGTTGTCCTGTACTTGGTTAAAGCATCTATACCGATAATACAATCAAAATCTGACAATCCAAGTACAATACAGCCAAATTCTAACATATTTCCTTCAAAACACAGCTCACAGTTCCTGACTAATCTGATAGAAACAATTCCTCCACCCAAAGGTGAAGTAATAGCTACTACTGTAGGCAACAACTCAGTAGTCAAAGCATGCAATAACACAAATTTCTCAGAGATAAAGGAATGGGAAGCACCTGTATCTATCAAAACATGAGCAAAATGACCAAAAATCGAACAGTTACCTGCTATAACATCATCAGGTGCTGCCTGAGCCTGATCCTCTGTCAAAGCAAAGACTCGTGCCTGCTGTCTCGGAGGCTGGTTCGCACTAGAGTTACCTCCCTGTCTGTTCTGCAGCTGGGGCTGGAAAGAGTGCACTGTAGAAGACTGCCTCTCAGGCTGAGCTACAGGTCTATACGAACTCCCACTCTGAGCTCTATCTCTGTTACGCTGAGGGCACACCTTAGAGAAGTGTCCCGGTTGCTGACAGGTGTTACAATTACCAAAGACTCCCACACACTGATCCGGTGAGTGTCTTTCCCCACACTTGCTGCAGTACATGGCTGAAGATCCAGAACTCTGTCCTGAACCGAACTGTTGGGAACCACTGGAACTAGACGAACTGTTCCCCTGCCTTTTGAACTGTTTACCTCTTGCCTTGTACTGATCCTTTCTGTTTCCCCCACTGCTACCACCTTCATACCTCTGCTGCTGGTTCTGATGCTGAGGTGGCTGATTCTGATACTGAGATGGTTGGTTTTGATACTGCCTCTGCTGCTGAGGTGCCACCTGATTACCTCTTTGCCTCCACAAGCCTGCTTCTGCTCCCTTTGCGTGATTCATGGCATCCGCAAAGTTGTTAGGCCTGTTGGTGTTCACCAACGTGAAGACATCGGGGTTCAAACCATTGATAAACTGATCGGCCTTTGCTTCCTCATCTCCGGCAATTAGCGGTGCGAAACGCAACAGACTATTGAACTTAGCCACATACTCTTCAATGTTCAGATTCCCTTGCCTCAGGTTGGCAAGCTCTGCTCCCTTATCTTTGCGATACAAGATAGGGAAAAACCGCTTATAAAATTCAGATTTAAAAAGAGTTCAAGTAACTTCCGTACCTCTACTCTCCATTGCTTTCTTTGTCATGATCCACCAGCTCTTAGCAACCCCACGTAGCTGATGAATGACTAACCTGATTCTGTGGTCATCTGTGTAATCAATGGAATCGAACAGCTGATCAATATCATCCAACCAACTCTCGCAGTCAACTGGATTTTCTGAACCCATCAATAACGGCGGATTGAACGAATGAAACCTCTTCAGCAAGGTTTCCATAGGCGTTGCTGAAGCATCCAACTGATCAACTTCAATGCTAGTTTGCTCAGTCGTAGGGATAACTGGCGGTGTGTTTCTGTTTATCACTCGACGAGGACCCATCTGATAATCAAAGGTTAGGACACGAGATATCTCAATCGCTACAATCAGTGCCCTTACAACCGCTTGGAATATCGGATACCAGTCGATAACAGAAACAGTTATATCTCAAGTAGATCATGCTTTATAAATTAAATCACATAACCATGTAATTCAATAATTCTCAATAATAAAGCATGCTCGCATGGAATTAAGTACACAGTTAAAATAATTCAAACACATGCGAGGAGCCAATGCACGCAGACTCGATTTACCCGCTCACTCTAGTTCAACCAAGAATCTTAACGCTCTGATACCACTTAATGTGAGACTCGGTTCTAAACAACTAATCTCGGCTTAAACAACAATTAAGCATACAAGATCCAAGACCAAAGTAAGAAAGAAATTTTTTTTAAAAAAAAAAAGGGGTGCGCTCGGGCGGGCAAAAACTGCCGCTCGAGCGCGCCCTAAACTCCAGCGCTGCTGGATTACTCGAACTGGGGTGCACTCGGGCTGCTAAAAACTGCAGCTCGGGCGCCCCCCTGCAGTAGAAACAGAACAGAGCAGAAAAAGCTTGGCAGCTCAAACTAAAAGTTATTCCATACATCAAACTCAAATTCATGCATTAAAAACATAACTTCTCCAGTTATTACATGAAATGCTAGCGTTGATCAACTACGAACCAGTCTATAACATGCAACATAAGACTCGCATAATCGATACAACATAAACAACGAATTTCGAGATCTAAACATGTTCTAAAACAACTAGGTAGACATGCTGACATGACTTCTAAACCGAGTCTTACTACTAGCTCTCCCTCTTGTTGCTAACCAGGCCTTCGCTAACTTGGTCTTGCCCCACCTGTTGCCAAGTACACATACAAAACAAAGCAACAGCCGGATAATCGGTGAGAATGATAATCCCAGTAAAAACAACATATCAAGTAATACAACAGTAAACATGCTTTCAAGACAACAATGAAATCAATAACGATGTAATGAAATGTATGTCTTTAAACCGGGATATCAAATCTGATAACGAGGGATTGCTGTTGTGCTCTTGGGATCCCAAGGGTGAGATTACGTAACGACTCACCGACTCACCCAATCGAGGTGGTGACACGTATCCCACTCCTCTAGACTTTGAGCAACTATAATGAGTATGCTAGCACTAGGTGAAACGACTACAACCTAGGCCACTCAATCATAGTTCCCAAACGTCTAAACAAAAAGGGCGGTTCTGCCCACTGAAAACAAGATTGGATCAAGATGAATGCATAACAGAAACATAAAACATAGCCATATAACAAAAGCTCAATCAAAACAACAAAACACAAGTTCCTCATGCTAGAACGAGTGTAGATGCAAGTATGTGATTTTAAGGAAAACTCGAGAACCAACTGTCCCGAGTATGCTATCCCGCTACGATGACTGCTTTTACCTTTCAATGCAGTAGTTTCAACTCTGGATAAGCTACAACAAAAGGTTTAATCAACAACTAAACAATCCAACAACAAAGGCAACGGTTCAAGGTAATCTCTTTACCGTTCTTCGTCCAATTCTCGACGACCAAATGCTGCTAACACAGGGCTTGACAACTCCAAACGAATCTGTTCAGATACAATTTAATGATCAATAACCACGATCAACTTACAAGCCAAGATCACAACTCAAAAACGGTTCGAAATCCCCAAAACTCAAACCGACGGCATAACGGCTATAAACTGAACAACCGGAAATGCAGACAGCAGTTCAATAGCGATATAACCTCATAACAATTCTAAGACAACCAAAACAAGGCAATCCCAACAAATCTCAAAACCAAAATTTTCGAAAAAGGCTTCCAAAAATCATAACAAATCCGAACATCGCTCTATTTCAAAACCGACAGATAATAAATGATCAGAACTTCGCCAAGAACAACATACTCGAATCTAGAACGATTCTAACAACATCCAAAAACTAGAATGTATCTGATCGTAGAAAAACTTACGATATAACAGAGCTCTCACTGCAGTGATCGATAATCTGCCTTCAGAAATAATTTCTAACGGACGGATCGAGCTCGGACTGGATTTTGAAAGCTTGAAAGCCTAAGGAGGCGTCTTCAATGGTGGAGAACCGATGGAGGAGATGAAGATAATGCAAAGGAGACTAAGTCAAATCCTTTCTAAGTGTAGATAATATAACAAATCCATTATTTGCGTTTTAGTCCATGAAAAATCCAATTTTTGCAAAATAGACCCTGATCAAAATCGAGTCGGCTCTTGAACTCTGTAATCTCCGATTAACTCAAATAAACTTATTTAAGATAAAAACGAGGCGTTACATAGAATCAGCTTGATTTTATATCAACTTCAGGACTTAGCAAGAAGTTGGTGAAGTTGCCAGAAGAAGTACTGAAATTGTTTGGCAGGTAAGTAAACAGAATTGTTTCTTTCCGTATATGCTAAAGAAGATAGAACAGTAGACTTTGTAGACTAGAAGCATAAGTTGATTTCAAGCCAGTAATAGAAGAACGAAATCATGAACTGGTAGCATGAGGCAGAGTTGAATTTTTTTTATTCACGCCTCTGTAATTGTGGAAACACTATAATCATCACCTCCACTACAACTTCCATAGCAGTATAGCTATGAAGCAAGAGCTAGTGACAACAGTAGCAAAAATCGAATCATTCTAAATGCCAGCAGAGGAAGAACTATAAGCATAGCTCCCCTAACTGAAAGGCTTAAGTTGTATCAGATAAGAATATTATAGGTAAGTGAGTTAATTCTAATTAACCGCTTATATATTGATTGCATAGCATACATGCTATAATTCGTATCTGATGAGCCTGTATTCATCGTATTTGCTGAAATTTTGCCTTTGAGTAGATGGAATACATTTGTAAGATTAGTCATAGAAGATGAAATACAGAATTGAGGAAATAAGATTGAATGTGCCGATATCAGGCATGAGATATTAAGCTAGAATGCATTATAGATATTAATGAAATAACTGAGTACCAGTTACCAGTTGATTGAATCCGTTCACTGATAAAGAAATAGATATGAATAGCAATTTATGATATGAGTTTCAGAAAGTAGATTTTGTTATTTCGGTACTGGTTATATCACGTTTGACCGTGGAAGAATGTCAGTAGAAGTCTAGTCGATATATTGAACTAGTACAGAATTAACCTAGAATTGACAGCTATGTCAATGGTTAGAATGTACAGACATAGTTCAATGACATATTTCGACCTTTCTACGACATGAATGCAGTTCTATATAGAGTGGTGTCTAGTACGAAAATATTATGGCAACTTGTATAGAAGAGCATTACGTGAACTAAAGAATTCCAGAAACAGCTAGAAGATTGAGTAGAAAAGAGTTATGTAGTACCGAAATGATGATTAATTCTATGACAATAAGTTACGTCGAAAAGATTATATTCGACTATTGTCAGCTAAGAATTAATAACTGAACTCATGTCACTAGAGAATAAGAAAAATCAGTTACAGTTGAGCGTTATCTTCAATTTTGCTGAAGCTATTACATCATAGAAATCGTGATTCTTGAATTTCTTGATATCGATTCTGAGGTTTTTGTATTCGACCTCGATCAATTTTGATTGACTCTTATTCCTTTGCTAGAGTCTGATTTGATTCATTCTTCTTGAATTTTATGATGCAAGTGAGTTGGTATCACTTAGCAGATTTTATCATTCAGAATATGTAATTTTGAATGATCTTGATTTGAGCAAGTTCCTTTGAGCTGAGATTTGAGAATTTTGATTATTTGATGTATTTATTCAGTGTATCTTGAAGTATTTGGCTCGTAACTGATAGAAATTCAGATTCAGAATACTAGCAAGATTTATGGGTTTTAGATAATTGCTTGATTGATTGAGTACAGATCTGTTCTTGTTGTATGTTTATGCTTGACAAATACTTAAACGATTAGAATTGTTGTGATCCAAGCTAAAATCGATTGGTTTGGAAAGATAAAAGCAACATTAATCTTAGATCAAGCAATAAAATATTGATTGAGAACGCTAGATTAAGATAAGAGATAAGACAGAAGAGCAGAACAAATGAATTTTTGCGGTGAATAATCGTTTGATTATGCCAGATATTCTAGATATGGAATATCAGATTCTGAAAGAGGCATATGACAACAGATTTAATATCCATTCAGTTGTCTAAACATGTATGACTTACCCATAGTCAGTACTTGGAAATTAGTATTGGAAGAAGAACTGAAAACAGATACGACAAAATTGACAGTACCAATACTAAAATTCCAGTGAAAGAAGCAGAAAAGAAGAACGCAAGTGGTTTATGTAACAGATTAGTTACATAAGAGTTGAAAACAGATCAACTTTGTGAACGACTTTCGTTTGAATCTACTCGAATAGTCATGATTTTGCTGTTTAGAGTGTATTAGATTTCGACAGATTTATGAATATGTTGTATTAGATATGATACAAACATAAAAGATATTTGTCATGCATTTAGCAAGATCAGATTACAGGAATTATGGAAATCTATTGTCAAGATAGAGACTTTAGATTTGTTTTCTAGATTGTGGCATTGATTGTCAGATGTTCTGAGTGTTTGGTTGTATGAGATTTCATTATATCATCCTCTGATTAGTGGACTATCAGATGTGATTATCCAGATTTCCGAGGATATGCTCAGAACGATAGTACTAGATTCAGTACGAATTGATTGATTATTTGCCACGTGATTACTATGATTCCTGTGATAGCTATTTGATAGATATAAAGACAGTATTTTGATGATTGATTTATCAGAAACATAGAATTGTCTTTATATTGAAATAATATTACAGAAATATCAGCTATTAGATCAGATATGAGTCAAGAAACGATAGAGAATGGGAAGATTGCTTCGAACAGAATAAGAATAGAGCAGCATTAACAGAGCTAGTAGATGAGTAACAGATAGAGATTTGAAGCCTGAACAGAATGATCAGAAAAGAAATTCTTTCCCAAGCATCATTAGGTTCAGAAAGAGATTTTAGAAGCTATGAGTATTTGATCTAGCTAATTAATTAATACTCAATCGTGAATTGTCAGATAGATGAATTGTTATCCATATGCATTGGCTGAAGAATATCAGCTAGAATATGTATGTGCATTCAATTCAGATACAACAGAAGTCAATAAGATTGTAAGCAAGACATACTAACTAATGCAGAGTTAGATCACGAGAAAGAGCAACTTAGATATAAGTTGAATCAGTGATTATATGTAATGCAGAAGCAATCAGAAAGAAGATTAATATACGATAGAAGAGAAGATATCAGAATAGATATCAAAAGCTTAGAGAATTGAAGTCAGTATTACTTCAGTCAGCTATACAGCTTACGAGAATCAGCAGTCAGATCGAATGCGATTTCGAGGACGAAATCATTCCTTAGAGGGGAGGAAATGTAAGGCCCAAAAATATTAAGTTCTTAATTACGTGATTTAAGATTTAAATTCCGAATAAGAGAGAAAAGATGAATTAAAGAATTTATGGAAATTGGAGATTTCAATTTCGGGTCAGAAATATTTAATTTGAGGATTTTCGGATTTTCAGATTTTAATATCCGGAATTCTTAAATTAAAAGATTAAAAATAATTGAATTGATATTTATGGAATTTAAGATGTAAATTCCAAAATTATAAATATCAAAGATTTAATTGGAGGATGAAATCCGAGCAAGGACCCATTTGTAAATATTGAGTAGTTCAAGGACTAAAATGCGATAAGGTCCGAAATGATTTAATTTTAATTCAAGAATATTTAATTTGAGAATATTTAGAGTTTAGAATGAAATTATATTATTCTTAAATTATTTAGGATTGAAATTGAATTAAATCGCTTGTCCGGGGACTGAATTGCAATTAGGCCAAAGTTCAGGAACCAAAGTGCAATTTGCCTTGCAACTTGGCCTTAAAAACGTGTAAAGAAGGGGAAGGCATCAGATTCCCAGTCCAGAAACGAGAGAAGGGGGAAAAAAGGGTTCCAAAGCCATTTTCGATTCTTTAAGCCCCGATATCTTTCGATCCGCCTAGTAGAATTTTCAATTGATCATATATTTGCGATCACAGCTTCGAGTGCTACGTTTTGACGTAAGTTTTATGAAGTTCTACCATATTTGAATTTTATGATGTTTCTAGAATTAAGATTTGATTGTATATACATGTTCTAACCTATACGACGATAGCATATCTAAGACGGATCGAGAAAAAATCGTCGTTTGGACATGTTTTCGATTTTTGAAAGAATTGTTGCAATTCTAAAAATATGGGGCTGCCTATTTCAAAATTAAGCTGAAGAATTGGTGATGATATTTGAATGATATGATTGTATTAATGTTGTTAAAGCCTTTGGGATTTTCGGTTTCGAACCGTTACGCCGTCGGTTTGTGTTGGTTGAATAGTAAAAATACATGCTATTGATTTCGAATGTCCAGCAATGAAATAGGAATGATATGAGTTAGATATCAATGTTTAGATGATGATTAAGTTGTTGGAATTGTCAGTTTCGAATCACGGCGTCGTCGATTGGAATTTTGTTCACTTGATCAACAATTGAAGTTGTTTAAGCCTTGATAAGTTGAGATGAGTTAGAGAGCCGATATGATATTGTTTAACACTTCATTTCAGACTTGAATAGATTATAACGAGATTGAATCGAAGATTATCGAAGTCAAATCGACGAGTTCGAATTCGAATGACTTGAAGTGTTTGAAGTTGAATCAAGAATACCTTCAAGTAGCAAAGATTGAAATGAGCAGCAGTTGATGACAGATTTGGACAGCTTGTAATTGATCAAGAATTGACAGAGTGTCAGATCTTTTAATCAGAATACAGGTATGAATAGACATTAATAAGATGGGCAGAATAACTCGAGATTGTTTCTGATTATTGAGTTGCCTAAAATCACATACATGCATGTTTTTAATATATGTTATTGTTTACGTTTACATAGATGGGATAGATTATTCAAGATAGCTATCTTCTTGAATTCCCAGAATATTTATGTAAATGTTTACTTGTATTTTTTGATTTATAGTATTTTCTGTATTGAACATGTTTTATGTATTACATGTGATACTTACAGATTTGTCGGTATCGTTGAGTGATTATATGCTCATATGATTATATGATTGATGTGTTCAAGGTGTTTTATAGCATTTAATGCATACAGAACATGTTGCATTCATCTTGAACTCTAGCCTGAAAAGCACAGATGGCAGAATGGCCTAGAGTGCAGATGACGTTTGGAGAACTGTAGTGAGTGGCATGGAATGTAGATTTACTTCCAGAGTCAGATGACTCATGGCACGGAATATAGATTTATTTTTCAAAGCTAGATGACTCACTATAGTTGCACCAAAGTCAGGGGAATTGAGATATTTAACACCACCTCGATTGGGAGAGTCGGTGGTCGGTTAAAGATTTTATTTCTCCAGGATCCCAGAACTACGATTTATTGATATCAGATTTGATAGCCTATTCATTGGCACATGCATTGCATTTATGCATTAACCTAGAGATTTATATGGTTTAGAATATGCGTTTATAAATGCTAGCATGTTATGTTATTATATGACATTCATGATTGAGTAAGTTACATGCTTAAATGATGTATATGCATGTTGTTCATACTGAGATTTATTCTCACCGGAGTTATCCGGCTGTTGCTTTGTTTGTATGTGTGCATTGCATCAGGTTGGGGCATGATCAAGCTAGAGTTGGCTTGGATAGCTTAAGACATAGCATGTGGTGACTCGAGTTTTAAGCAAATGACATGTATTTATGACTTGGTAAACATGTTAGAAAGCAAGAACATTTGTATATGTTGTTTTTGTCAAGTATTGATTTATACTTGAGAGTTCATGTATTCTAGATCACTTGCTATTAGTTTGAATGCATGTAAAGTATCTAGCATGATGTTGAGAAGTTTATATGAAGTTGGTATGGGATTTGGAATCATATTGTACAGCAAAGATACATTTTTATTTTCTGGACAGGGTGCCCGCTCGATCGGGTGAACTTCACCGATCGAGCGAGGCCTGTGTTTGCAAAAACAGAGTATTGAGCTTTTGGGCTCGCTCGATCGGGTGAGTTTCACCGATCGAGCGAGACCAAAAGTGTTGCAGACCGAGAGTTTAGAATTTTAGCTCGCTCGATCGGCTGAGTTTTCCCTGTCGAGCGAGGTGCTGGTATTTTAAAAAAAAAATTAGCTCTTGGTTTGAATATGCTTTTATTTTATGATTAATTGTTAATTAATCATTTATTGCCCTAAGATGAGATTAGCAACCCGATGTCCCCACAATAGCGGACGTCAATAATCCCTCTTTTGTGAAAGGAGTGTATGAGGTAGTCCAAGGCTCTGGGAATAAGTCCGGTTTGATCTCGGCCATACAGATTGAGAAGGGTTTGAAGCATGGTGATGTAACTTATCTTGCTGCCTTGGTTGTGATTAAACCCGATGTGTACCAAGAAGTGCTCAATGCAGATGTTGACTTGCTTGAGCAATTTCGTGTTATAATGCCTACGGAATTGCCCAAGTCTTTGTCTCCAAGACGTGCTGTTGATCATAAGATCGAATTGGAACTGGGTGCGGTGGTACCAGCCAAGGCCCTTATCGGATGAGTCCTGCTGAACTTTTTGAGTTGAGGAAGTAGTTGACAGAGTTGCTGGATTGTGGGATGTTTCATCCCTCTAAGGCTCCGTTTTGGTCGTCGGTGTTGTTCCAAAAGAAATATGATGGATCGTTGAGGATGTGCATTGATTACCGGGCTTTGAATAAGGTTACTATAAAAAATAAGTATCATATTCCAAATGTCCTAGACTTGTTTGACAAGCTTTCCATGGCAAAATATTTCACAAAATTGATCTGAGATTAGGTTATTAGCAAGTGCGGATTGCCAAAGGAGATGAATCCAAAATGACATGTGTCACAAGGTATGGTTCATACGAATTTCTTGTGATGCCCTTCGACTTGACAAATGCGCCTGCAAAGTTTTGTAACTTGATGAATGATGTAATCTTTGATTACTTGGATCGGTTTGTTGTGGTATATTTGGATAACATTGTGGTATACAGTGAGTCTTTGGGAGATCACATGAGACATTTGGATGATGTATTCTCATGTCTTAGATAATATGAGTTGTAAGTTAAAAAAGAGAAATGTGAATTCTTTCGGGATCATATTACTTTTCTTGGACACGTGATTAGTCATGGAAAGGTTCACATGGATAAGAAGAAGGGATAAGCAATCGTTGATTGGTCTGCCCCAACGAAATAATCGAAGTTGAGATCTTTCTTGGGACTAACGAATTATTACCAGCATTTCATTATGGGATATTCTTGGATTGTGAGACCTTTGACTGACTTGTTGAGAAAAAAACAATAAGTGTGTATGGACAGTGCATTGTGGGGAAGCATTTGATTCCCTTAAGAAGGAAATTGTGTCAGAAACAGTGCTGAAATTGCTCGAGTTTTACAAGTCATTTGAGGTGTATACAGATGCATCGGATCGTGCTTTGGGTGGAGTGGTCATGCAAGAACGACACATCATTGCATTTGAAAGTCGGAAACTGAAAGATGCGGAATTTAGATACTCGATCCATGAGAAATAAATGATGACAGTGGTGCATTGTTTATAAGTTTGGAGACATTATTTGCTTGACACAAAGTTTGTCGTGGTTACAGAAAATATGGCCAACACTTATATCAAAACGCAAAAGAAGTCGACTCCTAAAAAAGCACACTGGCAAGAGTTCCTAAGCGAGTTTGATTTTCAGTGGGTACATAAGGCTGAGAAACATAATGAAGTTGTTGATGCTCTTAGTTGAAAATCTGTGCAAGACTATGTAGCAGCGTTGACAGTGATTGAGTCGAATTTCTTTCACAAATTTTCGACTAAGAGAATCAGCAATTCGACTATGTAACAGCGTTGATAGGGATGACAATGGGTCGGGTATGGGTAGGATATCGTGTCTCCATGCCCATACCCATTTATTAAATTCATCCCCATATCCATACCCATACTAACCGGGTATTAAATTTCATCTCAATCTCCATACCCGTCGGTGGATCGGATATCCATACCCTACCCATATCCTCATTTATCGTATCTACTCCATACAAATACATTTTTTCAAATTTGAATTATTTTGATAAAATATAATTATTTACTAGATTTTTATACCAAAATTTTTAAGAGAACAATAAAAAAAATTGAAACATAGAAGATAATCTACAACCTAAGAATTATATAAAAAATAAAACTCCTACAAAATAGCCTTAGTTATACTAATAATTTTCATTATTCCATCCAACTAATATAATTCAACAAAAAAATTAAATTAGCATTTATTTAATATAAATTAATATGTATATATATATAGAGAGTTTCTTTCAAGTGCCCACCTACCATACCCACCACCATGCCCACCAATGATGTGGCACTATTCTATTGGATGTGATAAAGATGTGATAAATTATAGGTCCAATAGAATAGTGCCACATCATTGGTGGGCATGGTAGGTGGGCACTTGAAAGAAACTCTATATATATATATATATATATATATATATATTTAATCAGGTATGGGTAGGATATTACTACATCCTCCTCCATCCCCATATACGAGATCACATACTCATTTATCCATTTATTTAATCGGGTCCAAAAAATGCCTTCATACCCTCCTCCATTCGGGTCGGGTATCGGATTCTCCATCGGGGTCGGAGGATATTGCCATCCCTAAGCGTTGACAGTGATTGAGAAGGATTTCTTGTGCAGAATTCGATATGCATCTTTGCAAGACCAAGTGTATCAGAAGTTGCTTGATCAAGTACGAAAAGGGGAGATTCGGAAGTATTGGATCGAAGATGATCGTCTGTTTTCCAAGGGAAATAGGGTGTTCACAATGGTCTGCTTTGAAAGGAGTTGTTGCGAGAAACACATGATCCTCAGTGGGCTGGTCACCCTTGTGTTGCTATAATGTTGGTTTTGCTGTCTCGGACATACTACTGGCTGAAGATATAGGTGGATGTGGAACACTATGTTAAGACTTGTTTTGTTTGTCAACTAGACAAGACGGAAATATTGAAGGAAGCAGGTTTGTTGCAACCATTACCTATCCCAGAGCGGCCATGGTTGTCCGTTTTTATGGATTTTATTCTTGGATTCCCAAAAGTGAATGGGTTGGCATCCATTATTGTTGTGGTGGATCTTTTACAAAATATGCAGTGTTCATTGGTGCTACAAAGGTATGTTTCTCTGAACTTAATGCCGAATTATTTTTCAATAATGTTATCAAGTACTTTGGTGTTCCGCGAGACATTGTGAGTGATAGGGACACAAGGTGTAGTAACCAGACTCTTAATTAAGCTAATCTACTGTCTAAACTTGATTAAGAAATTGGAAATCGTATTCAAAACGATCAGAAATTGTTCTGAGGGCTTAAATTATTGGGACAGTTCGGAAGCTCCGAAAAGTAAGTGATACCCTGGTTGAGTACGCATGTTCGATGTTTTCCTGGTTTATATGACATGACTTATGTACATTTATTATGTCATGACTATTATGATGCATGCATTATCACGTTGAGCCTATGACTTGATATTACCTATAGAAGGGTTGCTCAGCCCCGAGGTTTTTGTGGATGGATGTCATGGATTTGGGTCCGGATAATCCACTTATTTCTTATGTTATGGGAGTGCCTACTGTTGCGACGGTTCAACGTGTTACATACCATGACGTCATTCCTTGATCAAGAGTTTCTACTATGATAGGTTTTTGTTACCCGATCATTTGAATTTAGCATTCATTGCATGTGTATACTCATACTTTCGTACTGAGATTTGTTATCTCACGTCCTCGATTTTGGTTCTGGACACCCCATTCTACGGGGCAGGACTCAGGTTGGACGGACTGAGAGATATAAGTCGTTGAACTACAACATGATGCCAGGTTTCCCCTTGTGGAGTTTAGCATTATCTTCGATTGGGTTGTATAACATTTATGGGTACTTATTTTGGGACCGGTTGTATTCATGTCGGTAGTTTTTAAGTTGAATTGTTTAAGTTTACGCTGATCTATTTGATTATTGTATCTTAAGTTATTTTGCATGCTTTAGCTTTGACTACATAGTGATTGCTAGATGGGTCACTACACAAGGTTTACAGGAAGGTTTTGGACTGCTTTGTTCAGTACGATGGGGTCAGAGTTGAAATTATCTACTGCTAATCATCCTCAAACTGATGGGCATATGGAGAGAATGAATCAGTTGTTGAAAAATATTTGAGACACTATGTGACTGCTAGTCAGCGAAATTGGGCAAACTTGCTTGATGTGGCTCAGTTTTCCTACAATTTGCACAAATCGTCGGCTACTGGTTTGAGTCCCTCTGATTTGCTATACATCTTTCATCCAACAACGCCTCATGAAATTTCTTTGCAAAAAAGTGGGTTTGATTGTCCTATAGCTGATAGGTTGCAATGGCATAACAAGAGTTGTTGGATGAAGCAAAAGATAGCTTGGGTAAAGCTCAACGCAATATGAAGAAGTATGCAGACAAGGGAAGAAGGGATGTTGAGTTTCAATTCGGGGAACGAGTTTTGTTGAAACTAACTCCTCAGATGTGGATGAAAATCAGTGCTAAGACAGTGCACCGCGGGTTGATTCCTCGGTATGATGGTCCCTTTGAAATTATGAATAAAGTGGGGAAAGTTCCCTATAGGTTGAAGTTGCCTAATAGGTTAAAGATTCATTCAAATTTTCATGTGAGCTTTCTGAAGAAGTTTTAGGAAGGTGATCAAACAAGATTGCAGACGAGTCGTGCACACCGGTTGTTCGGTATGAGTACAAAAGAGTTGAAAGAATTTTAGATCACAGATTGCTGGGTCAAAGCAAAAAGAATCGCATAATTGATTACTTAGTCCAGTGGGCGGGCGATTCGAAGTAGGATGATGTTTGGATCCAGAATGTGAATCTGTGGCTGCAGTTTGAAGATGAAATTGCAAAGTATGAGAATGGTAGGACCGAGATGGAGGTTTCGACGAGGATGTCGAGTTCTTCTAGCGGGGGTGGTTTGTTATACCATTGAAGTTGGCTCGAGTTCATGGCACGAATGCGGAGTGTCATGATGCTAAGTGTTGATGCCTAGAACTTATTTATGTTGGTACATTACATAGGCATAATCGAGTTGGCTAAGTGTATAAACAAGTTGGCACATTGCGGGGATGTGTTTGGTGCAGAAAAGTATTGACAACATCGAGCTTGGTTGGGTGGACTTATAATCTTATTTCTAGTTGGACTGATGTAGGACACTAAGGGTGGATGATTTTGATGATACGGGGTAGTTTGGAAGGAAGTTTTGACACTTGGAAGCCTGCACAAACAAGTGACGTTCAAAAAACATGCATGCATGTAGCAGTTGCACTTGACCTCACGCAGTTACGACACCTATCCTAGGCGGTTTCTCGAAATGTTGGCTATAATTTCTGCATGCATTTTTGTTTATATGTTTTTCCATGAGTTGCACAAGGCATTCACGAGTATGAGCCTATATTGTGTGCAAACCTTAGCTTTCCTTATTGTATTCTGACTGCGTATATGAATGCAAAGGTTTGGTGTTAACCTGTAATTCGTGTGCCTCTTTACATTGTTGTGTTTTGTTGGTTTGCTTGGCTTTGTCAGATAATAAACGACTAGGCTAATATGCACTACAAACTTAAACACAAACTCGTGGGCAGAAGGCTGATTAGATTGGTGCGACAATTCAAGCCACACAAGGCTAATATAACCCTAAAAAAGTTGTTGCATGCGTGCCGCTGCGTTCTTAGCCCTTGTGGCACCTAGTCAAGTCCGGCATCCCCCATCGACTCTTACTATACAAAGGTTAATTACAAGAAATTTTGTATGATATTTTTTATGTTTTTTTTTATTTTTATTGTGAAAAATATGAGAATACGAAGTATAATGTCTATTTAATATGACTTCTACGAGGAATATCTCAAAAAGAAATAAAATCTGATGTGCCTTTTTCTAATTAAGTATATTTGTTAGTTGATCAATTTTTACATGTATTTTTCTGAATAAATTAGTCATATTCCACTGTTTTTTTTTAGTAAAACTTGTATTATTATTAAAGAGGCATAAGATCTTGGATTACAAGCTTCAATAAACAACCAGGAAATTCCCCAAGTTTTCACACAAAAGGTGAAGGGAATGAAATAGCAAAAAAAGCTAAAAAGTGTGCAACTATTAGTACATGTTTTATATGAGTTTGAGTTTATTTTTGAAAGAATAATGTAAAAAATAATATTAAATATTCTAGGTTTGATATAACAATTTTATATTTGTCGAAACCATAATATTTTTAAATAGTTTGTACATAGGCTTCGAATCCGATTTCGTCCACTGGATAAAAACTTTTTAGATAATATTTTTAAATAGATTGTACATAGGCTGGTCGAATCCGATAATAATGGCTCAATGTGTGGCTATACTAAGGGTCTCAAGAAAATGTGGAAATTAAGAATCCCAAGCAAGTAAAAATTCATATCTGGCGCATGCTTTTTAACGCACTACCTGTGCAATCTAATCTTATTCGTCAAGAAGTATGTGTTGAGGTACATTGTCCCAATTGTAGGCTTCATCCTGAAGGTATAAGTCACACTTTCTGGTATTGCACCTTTGCACAGAAAATATGGAAGTCAACAGAATTATGGCCCACAATTAAGGCTTTCAATAGGAGATCTTTTTTTACTTGTTTCAATGGGTAGTTGAGCATGGAGTACTAGCTGATGCATTTGAAATCTTTATCTTGACATGTTGGAGCATCTAGAATGAAAGAAATAAAATGGTCTTCCAAGGTAAGAACCAATCTTACAAAGATGTCTTAGCTAGGGTCAAAAGGATTGGTGAGAACTATCGGTTTGTTAATTCCAATTGTGGCATGCCGTTGTCTTTGAAGGCAAAAACAACAGAAAAAAACCGTTTTCTTTGAGCGCACCTTTTAATAACGGGGGTTTTAACAACAGTTTTAAATGGGCTACGACAACAGGAAAAAAATTTTGTTTTGGTTTTTTTTCTTGTAGTGGCATCTCAGGGATTAAGTCCAAATCCAAATCATAGATGGCAACCACCATCTACTGGAGTTATTAAAATCAATATGGACGCTACGGTCATTCCATCTCTGGAGGTATATGGAGTGGGGTTTATAGGTAGAGACAACCATGGTAATATCTTTGTGACACCCAGAGCCAAAAGTCCTAGGGCAGTACATGATCCTCAATATGGGTGGTTAATACCTGAAAGATGGAAACCCCACCAATGAATGTGAAAGGAATATTTTATTCCTTAAAATCATCCTATTTTTGAAAAAAAATTTATTTAATATCTTTTGCCTTTCTTGGACATGAAGTAATATTTATTTAAGTATTTTATTTCCTACTTGAGATATTGATAAGCTGATTAGAATATTTATCATATCTAATATTTATCTTTCTTTATGTAGATTTGATATGATCAAATAAAAGGAATCCTACGTCTACAAGGAAATATATTGAAGAAGGATTCTTTGCATATATATATATATATAAGATTAGAGAGAGACCGATACATAGAGAGACGGAGAGAGAGCTACAGATACATACGGGAGAATCTCTGAAGCTTGTCACGGTCGTGGTTGCTTGAAGCCGTGAAGAACACTCGAAGATTATTGATCGAATGGTGTTTACATCTCACGTGTTTTGGCTTCAAGAGTTTTTCTCCTTACTATGTTTTTAGTTATTCTATTCCATATAGAATTTTTAGGAGAACTTTTATTCTTTATTTCTTACTTGTTTTGAGAAATTGAATTTTACAATAATCACTAGTTTTAGGGTTTGTAAAACTCTTTGAAAGTTTTCTAGTGAAGTTTTGCCCTGAGGCGCTGCAAGAGTATTTTATACTCTTGCTTAATTTATTTGAGTCTATTTATTTGGTTGCTTATTTTTTTATACACGCTTAAAATTATTTTCCGCTGCAAATTACTCAAGGTGTTATAGTAGGTGTTGTCAACACCTTGTGACAACACCTCAAACTGTTTATGTGCAACCATTATTTCCTTACAAGTGGCATCAGAGCCATCTTCTTGATACACTAAGAACTAATCTTGGTTTTCTTATTTTATTACAGGAAATAAGATGGAATCATCATCTGTTTCAAATTCGTTTCTCAAACCTCCAATCCTTGATGGCGCAAATTACGCACTTTGGAAGCATAGAATGAGGTATACTATTAAAGCTATGGATGTTCGTGCGTGGCATAGTATTTTGACTGGTTGGACTCCTCCAACAACGCAAGATGACGACGGAGACTATATCATCAAGAAAGAAGAAAATTGGACTGCCGAGGAAACACAAAGCTCAAGCTACAATGCTAAGGCACTCTGCAACTGTGGATATAAGAATGTATGGGATCATATCTGACTGCACTATTGCTAAGGACGCATGGGATGCTCTTCAAGAACATTGTGAAGGAACAGATAGTGTGAGAAGAACAAGATTGAGATTGTTAAACGCTAAATTTGAGAGAATCAGGATGGATGAGAATGAGACTATTGCTGAGTATGATAAGAAACTTAGGGAGATAGCTACAGAGGCTCATGCTCTTGGAGGACCTATTGCGAATGAAGCTATGGTGAACAAGGTTCTTCGATCCTTGCCTAAAAGATTCAATGGGAAGATTTGGGCGTTTGAAGAAGTAAAAGACACTTAAAAGATGAAGATGACTGAACTGATAAGCATTCTTTAAGTTTTTGAGATGAACAATAAAGAGCAAGAGAAGGATAAAGGAAAGTCAATAGCTCTTCAAGCTTCAAAGCCTTCATATGAGGAATATATTCAATTCCATCAAAAAGTTCATCAATCTGATTTAGAAGATGATTCGATCTCTCTCATGACTAGGAAATTCAATGATCATTTGAAGAGGATGAAAGAGTCAAGAAAGACGGATCAAAAACTCAAGGCTCCAATGTTCTTCAACAAGCCTCTAATGATTAATGGACCAGAACAGTCACCAAGGAAGCCTACTGATACTCCTAAGCCTTGAATTACGTCGGAAGAAAAAAAGAAGGTTGTTCCAAAGAAGTTGGACACTGTTCAATGTCATGCATGTCAAGGATTTGGACACTATGCAAACGAGTGTGCCAACACGCTTAGGAAAGGGATGAACACGTCTTTAAGTGATGAAGAGTCTGAAGAAGAAGAACATGAAGATGAAGAGAGTCATACTGCCTTATCTGCCTTACTGGAAAGCAAGAAAAAGTTTCAAGTCAATCCTTTAGGTGTTGCCGCAGGTGTTGCCATACCTGGCCGCAGCATCTCTCAAAGGTCAGTTTGTTTGAATTCCTCCACTACTGATAATATGTGTGATGATGATACAGGTGAAGAGACAATGTCCATAGAAGAAGCTCAGATGATGTTTGAAGAATTACATACTGATTGGATTGAAAAGAATAAATTGAACACTATCCTTTCAAAGGAAAATTCTGATTTAAAGGCTGATGTGTCAAGGCTGGAAGTCGTGCTGAGTAAGAAAGACATCGAGTTAAGCCAAGTGAAGGAAGAGCTCGGAAAAGCAAAAGCTACGTTGGCTAAGTTTAATTCAAGCACTACCAAACTTGATTCTTTACTCATGATGGGAAGAGATGGTACAGCTGGTTTAGGTTTTGAAAATAGCATATTTGAGATTGGAGAAAGCTCGAAAGGGCCTATGTTTGTCAAGGAAAGTAGCAGTACAAAAAGCTCAAGCAAAAAGGTCTTGCCAGTTGATCATCCAAAATCAAAGTCACAGCCTGCTGCTCCTTCAAAATTCAGAAGGAAACGTAAGTACATCTGTCACTACTGTCATAGACCTGGTCATATCAAACCATATTGTTTTAAGCTGCAAGAAGACTACTGGAATAGATCTGCATCTAAGGTGTTGCCTAAGGTGTTGTCAGCACCTCCCTACAACATCCCTAGAAACAGAACATATGTAAGAAAGGTTTGGGTACCAAAAGCTGATATTCAATGTCATATGATTTATACTGCTTTGAGGACTAATGTTTCAGGTGCATGGTACTTTGATAGTGGAAGCTCTCGTCACATGACAGGTTCCAAGAAGTTTCTCACTGATTATGTCGAACAGAAAAGTGGAAAAGTGACCTATGGAGGAGGTTCAAAGGGAAACATTGTTGGAAAGGGAACTCTGAATGTTGCTGGACTGCCCAAGCTTCGCAATGTACTTCATGTTGAAGGATTAACTGCGAATCTAATAAGCATAATACAACTTTGTGATGATAATTTGCATGTACAATTTGATAAGAAATTATGCAAAGTTTTTGATGAATCAAATCTCTGTGTCATGACAGGTACTAGGTCATCCGACAACTGCTATCAACTCGGAGAAGAGATGGCTTGTAGACACACCAAAGTTAATGAGTTTGATTTATGGCATCAAAAATTGGGTCATGCAAATTTCAAGACTTTAAAGAACTTAAGTAAGTTAGATGTTGTGAGAGATCTAAAGAAAAAGACAGCTGAGGATGAAGTTGATGATCTGCTGGATAATTCTGGAAGTTCAGATGTTGTCCAAAGAGTGTTGCCAACACCTCCGACAACACCTTCTATAAAAAATCCAAAACCAAAAGATGAAAAGCCTACTGATGAGAATATTGATGAAAACAGTGAGGTAAATGAAACTGGAAAGAATGTTCCAAGAAGAACTCAGAAGAATCACCCAACCTCATAGATTATTGGAGATGTGCATGGAGACTTGCAAACTCGAAGGAAAGAGAAAGTGGATTATCGAAAAATGGCAGGTTTGTTATGCATGAGTTCTACGTATTCTCAGGTAAAATTCTCTTGCTTCGTGTCAAACATTGAGCCCAAAAAGGTTGAAAAGGCATTAAAAGATGAATTTTGGGTCAATGCTATGCATGAAGAGTTAGAACAATTTGTGAGGAATGATGTTTGGTACCTAGTACCGTGTCTTGCTCATGAAAATGTCATAGGAACTAAATGGATTTTCAAAAATAAAACTGATGAGTCGGGAAACATCATTAGAAATAAAGCTAGGTTGGTAGCTCAAGGGTATACACAGGTTGAAGGGGTGGATTTTGATGAAACCTTTGCTCTTGTAGCCCGCATTGAGTCTGTCCGACTTTTGCTTGCTGTTTCATTTTACATGGGAATGAAACTTTTTCAAATGGATGTAAAAAGTGCCTTTTTAAATGGGATCCTAAATGAAGAAGTCTATGTGAAACAACCTAAAGGTTTTGAGGATCCAAATCATCTTGACTATGTATATAAGTTGAAAAAGGCACTGTATGGATTGAAGCAAGCACCACGTGCATGGTATGGGAGACTTACTGAGTACTTGCTCAATATTGGTTTCAAAAGAGGTGAAGTTGATAAGACATTGTTTGTGCAAAAGTTTCAAGGTAATATCTTAATTTGCCAAATTTATGTGAATGATATAATATTTTGTGCTTCAAATGATAAACTAGTTGATGATTTTGTGAAGTGCATGTCTTCTACATTTGAGATGAGCATGGTTGGAGAGTTAACTTACTTCTTGGGCTTGCAAGTAAAACAAATGCATGATGGTATATTTTTGTGTCAAAGCAAGTATGCTAAAAATCTCGTGAAGGAGTTTCTGAATGATAACACTAAGCACATGTGCACACCTATGGGGTCTAATGAAAAGCTGTCTAGGGAGGATATTGCCGAAGGTGTTGACAACACCCTCTATAGAAGCATGATTGGTAGTCTTTTGTATTTGAGTGCCACTAGACCAGATATCATGTATAGTGTTTTTTTGTGTGCTAGATACCAGTCTAACCCAAAAATCACTCACCTAAAGGCCGTAAAACGTATACTGAAGTATGTGGCTGGAAATTTGAATTTGGGTTTGTGGTACACTAAAGAAACCAATTCGAATTTGGTAGGGTTTAGTAATGCTGATTGGGCTGGGGATTTAGATGAGAGGAATAGTACTTCGGGAGGATGTTTCTATTTGGGGAATAACTTAGTGTCATGGTACAGTAAGAAACAAAACTGTGTTTCACTCTCTACTGCCGAGTCTGAGTATGTTGCTATTGGTAGTTGTTGCTCTCAACTCATATGGATGAATCAAATGTTGAATGATTATGGAATTAAGAGTGATACTCCTATTGTGTACTGTGATAATTCTAGTCCCATTGATATATCCAAAAATCCAGTACAACACTCTCGAACCAAACACATTGACATTAGACATCACTTCATTCGAGATTTGGTCAAGAAAAGCATAATCTTAATTGATTTTGTTGGAACTAATAACCAATTAGCTGATATATTCACAAAAGCTTTGGATTTCGAGAGATTTTCCAGTCTAAGAAAGTCTCTCAGTATGTGTGCATTAAAGACAGAACTTAGATGTTGTCAGGAGTGTTGCCAACACCCTGTGACAACACCTTTTCATGCATGTGCATCTTTAGGATCATTAGGCATGTTGCATTCATGCATACACTTTGTTTTGTGAAGTGTTTGATACTTTGTAATCATTGACCAGTTTTTACTCAGGATTCTTTGCAAATTGTTTTACAGTTTAATGAGATTTAATTGAAGAAGAGTTCTGACTAAATCACGAAGTAGTGGAGGGATGTTCGTGTATTCCATGATCTCGTCCCAAGTGAAAAGTGATTTCGCAAATTCAGAAACTCAAAATAACAAAATGGTTAAATAAGATCATCTCAATCATCAAATTTGATTGAAAAACAGAAGCAAATGGAAAAAGCTACCTAAAGGGGTCCATTGAAGATCGTTCCTTTAGTGTGCAGGCTATCACTTCTGTAATAATGAATTTAATGGCTATCTGGAAATAAAGTTTTTTTAATCCTTAAGTGTTGCTGGAAGATGTTGCCAACATCGTGGATAACACCTCGCTTGTCAACATATTATTTGTGCACATGATTGCATTTTAAGTTTATGTCGCATTCTGGTTTAGACATAATTAGGACATGCATATTTTGATTTGTGAATATCTTTGGCCAAAAGGTTATGAATTCCGATCGAACAAAATTTGTGATTTTTTTGCCCTATCCTCTGAATTTTTGAATTTGAATGTGATTGAATTTTGTTTCAGTGGTGTTATATTCAGATGAGGAGTTAAAATTGGAAATATTTGGGGAAATATTTGGGCCAAGATTATCGGAGAAAATCAAAGGGATTTATTGCCTAATTAAGTTGGATTTGTTACCGTTTTCCTCATAGTTACCGTTGAGATTTTGTTACCGTTGGGGGCCTACAGAATCCAAGTTAGAATAGGAAAAGGTTTGAGAGATTATATATCTGTGTTTTTATCTTCTTTTGGAAATATTTTATTTCCTTATTTTCATCCCGAATTCCCTTATTCTCGATACTCTCTGATTAATATTGCCCTATTCCATTCTCAATATTTTATCCTCACGCATTTTCATGGCAGAAAAGTGTTTTGATCCCCAAGATATTCGTTCTGAGATGGGATATTTAGAAGATGCTACGGAAGGTGTTACAGCACCTACATCACCACACCCTGTGGTTGAACAAGCGTTGATCCCTATTGCCAAAGAACCAGTGCCTTTGGAATCCATCGCTCCAGGAGAGCCAGGCAATGAAATCGATGTAGAAAATTTTCCTGATATGTATGTGCTGAATAAGGTGTTTCCTACGAAACCCTTAACCCATCGATCAAAGAGAAAAGCAGGCTACAATCCTGATTACACTGCATCGAAGCATTTTCATGGGAAGGGTCAACCATCAAGATCTTCTTTGGTTGACACCGAATTTTCATCTGGTGATGCGAGCTCTGATGAAGATTTTAAGTTGGTACATCGAAAGATGGGAAAAGCAAGTGCAATGGAACCCTCTGTTCCAATCATTCCCGTTCCTTTTGGTTCTGAAGAAAAGACAAAGGGGAGTTCATCATCTGATAGTGACTCTTCAGAGTCAGAATCCCCTGTTGCTACTGATGAAAAAGATGCATCCGTATCTGCTGCTAATTTTGAGAAGACATTTACTGCTCATCCTGCTCCGTCCGATGATGAAGAAATGTCTATAGCACAGTTTATGGCTAAAATGAAGAAGTCAAAAGGCAAGAAGCCTACATTCACTGCTACTGCTTCTGCTCCAGAATTCGAGGATGAACCTGATGAAGAGATGCTTCAGGAATATGCTGACAATCGCCCTCAACCTTCTGATAGTTCCAGCTCTGATTCGAGTGAAAATTCAGATGCTGAGAATGAGTTGGAAGAAGAGTCAGATTCTGATGACTCTGAAAAAGAAGAGGAAGGTGCTGAGGAAGGTGGTGCCGACACCCTGGACAACACCTTAGGAGAAGAATACCAGGTAAACTCGTCCTATTCATCTGCTTTTTACTCCAAGGAGTTTGCTGACTGCTGGGATCAGTACTCTGATCGTGAGTTCCTTGAGGAGCGTAACATTGATGTGGAGAATTATGGAGCTCAAAATATGATAAAATTCCTTGAAGCAAGAAATTTGCTTGCCACTGTTACCACTGCTGGTACGTATAGCAGGGAAATCATTCGAGAGTTCTATTGTAATCTTACTGAAGCTGTGAAGGACCCACGGTATGTCAAATATGGTACAATCTATGTGAGAGGTCAATTGTTCCAGTTTAGTCCAGCTATCATCAATGCTTTTCTCCACACGTCGTCTGTTGATGATGCTCCTCTGCCTACCTTGAATGAAATGACTACTGTCATTACTGGAGGTCAAGTTACAGAGTTTCCAGCTCATCCCAAGAAGTTACAGGCTGGCAAGCTTACTGCCCTATACTCTGTTCTTCACAAAACTTTTGTTAAGACTTGGACTCCGTCTGGAAATTCTTCTGTTGTTACAAAACATCAAGCTCCAGTCTTGTATGCGATTGGAACTGGCATGGCGTTCAATTATGGCAGACTTGTGTTTGACACAGTCATGGCATTTGCAGATTGTGCTCAACCTACCTTGAAGCTGCCTTATCCATCACTCATTTACTCTATGTTGCTGTCTCAAGAAATTGAGAAGGATGATGATGAAGTTGTAGTAACCCAGATTCCATTTTAAGATAATAATATGTTAAACATGATTAAGGGTTAGTAATTAACTGATTCCGGAGTTTAATTTGGGCTTTTGATTTTGGGCCAGATCGGAAGCTCCGAACTCAGATCGGAAGCTCCGATCCCAGCCACTTCGGAACCTCATCGGAAGCACAAAGATCGGAAGCTCCGATCCTGGAACGAAAGTTCCGATCTCCAGCTGCCAGCAATGCTCGGTGACTCAGCTGCGAGTTTTGACAAGTGTTGAACGTAGAGCAGATCGGAAGCTCCGATCGCCCGATCGGAAGTTCCGATCTCGACGTGTCACACATGCACGCAGTGAGCTAGATCGGAAGCTCCGATCCTGAAATCGGAAGTTCCGATCCTGGCCGGGAATTTTGCCTATAAATAGGGCTTCTCAGATTCATTTCTAAATACGAATTCCCGAGTTTCTTTCTTCAGTTATATAGTGTGAGATATACACTTGAGGGCCCTATCGGTTATAATAGAGGTTCTGGAATAACCAAGGTGTGGTTATAGTCATCCGGGACTAGCGACTCCAAAGGGCTAACTACGGACGAAGGTATGGTCCGGGAATCTGTTTAAGTTTTGGGAGTACTTATTAGCTTAGTTAAGGCTTATAGAATTTATGTAGTGATACGGTGAACTTTTGAATATAGGCTTGGAACCTAGGATCCTACTTTACTTGAACTAGCCTAGAGGTACGTACACATTGACTGAGATTGCCAGCGAGAGTATACATGTTTATATGTTGCATTTATTTGGCATTATTATATGGCATGATATATGATTTACCGTTTTCCATATTCATATGTCATGTGCATATACACGTTGAGCCTATACCTTGTTATACCTGACTATAAAGCCGCTCAACTCTATACTCGATAGTCTGTCACTGAGAGTACCGCGACGGCGGGGGCATTTATGTCTGTCTACTCTGGTGTACTAGACGAGTGTGGTTGCACCCAGAGGTTGATCCGTGCGATGGCAGCACTAATGTGGCACCGGTACTGAGCATGATTTTCGGATGACCCGTTACCAGTCATCATGTTGCATGCATCATATATTTACGTGTACTCATGTTTTTGTACTGGGAGTTAGCGCTCACGTCCTAGTTGTTATCTTGGACACCCTATTCCATGGGGCAGATTGCAGGATGGACGGAGCTGGTAGTTCAAGGCAGGACTAGGGAGCAGGATCCTTGAGGATTTTATTATACAACAGGATTCGATAAAGCTGTATAATGTTTACTGTTTAAGTTTTTGATTTGGTTGTATCACTACAGATTTAAGCCTGGATTTTATTACTAAGCTGATATGTAATTTATGGTTTTATTTCCGCATGTTTTACTCTGTTAAGTTATTTTGCTGTATTAAGTTTAATGCATGCTATTAGTTGCCAGTTAGTAGGTGATACCATGCAGGGTCACTACAGAAGTACTTATTGAGCCTGGGGAGTTGCTAAAAATTGCACCGGCATTGCTCAAAGGAATTAGGAAGATAGACCTTCCTTGGTCTGAGACTGCTGATTATGCAGGTGTCATGGCAGGTGCTGCCAACACCTCCTCTGCCACTACTGTTTTTGTACCCCCCTCTACTGCTCATGATGTTGATCCTGCTTTCATACAAGCTCAATTGGTGCATGCTGAGCAGAAGATTGCACAAGCGAAGGCTGATCTAGCCTATTATAAAGGGTTAAAGGCTCACTATGAATCTCTACTAAGCAAAGCTGGCCCTTCTGAACAAAAAGGGGGAGAAGAAAGTGAAGCAGAAGAGAGCAATCAGTTTTAATTGTTTTGCTAGTTTTTTTATTATTATTTTTATTATTATTTGTCTAGTTTTTGTTTTTGCTCTGATTTGCTCTGACCCTAATCAAAACTGTTTTGGTGTTTGCTCTGTTGTTTCGTATGATTAGTTCTCCTTGCACTTATGTTTTCTGATTTGAGGTGTCATAGCTAGATGTTGCCAACATCTTATGACAACACCTCTGCTTATACTTAGGGGGAGAATCTATTCAGGGAGATTTTTTATTAAGGGAGAGTTTCGTTGTGTTTTGTCCAGAAAGGCAAAAAGGGGGAGATTGAAAGGAATATTTTATTCCTTAAAATCATCCTATTTTTGAAAAAGATTTTATTTAATATCTTTTGCCTTTCTTGGACATGAAGTAATCTTTATTTAAGTATTTTATTTCCTACTTGAGATATTGATAAGCTGATTAGAATATTTATCATATCTAATATTTATCTTTCTTTATGTAGATTTGATATGATCAAATAAAAGGAATCCTACGTCTACAAAGAAATATATTGAAGAAGGATTCTTTGCATATATATATATATATATATATATATATATATATATATATATATATATATATATATATATATATATATATATATATATATATATATATATATATATATAAGATTAGAGAGAGACCAATACATAGAGAGACGGAGAGAGAGCTACAGATACATACGGGATAATCTCTGAAGCTTGTCACGGTCGTGGTTGCTTGAAGACGTGAAGAACACTCGAAGATTATTGATCGAAGGGTGTTTACATCTCACGTGTTTTGGCTTCAAGAGTTTTTCTCCTTACTATGTTTTTAGTTATTCTATTCCATATAGAATTTTTAGGAGAACTTTTATTCTTTATTTCTCACTTGTTTTGAGAAATTGAATTTTACAATAATCACTAGTTTTAGGGTTTGTAAAACTCTTTGAAAGTTTTCTAGTGAAGTTTTGTCCTGAGGCGCTGCAAGAGTATTTTATACTCTTGCTTAATTTATTTGAGTCTATTTATTTGGTTGCTTATTTTTTATACACGCTTAAAATTATTTTCCTCTGCAAATTACTCAAGGTGTTATAGTAGGTGTTGTCAACACATTGTGACAACACCTCAAACTGTTTATGTGCAACCATTATTTCCTTACAGAATGAGCGACGAGTGGCATGAATGAGCCGATCCCACACCGAAATCATGAGATGTACAAAAGATTTTATATGTACTACTCATATCACGAAGGTGCATCTTCTTTTCAGGAGCGCATCACATAAGAACTCCAAAGTTAAACGTGCTTGACTTGGGGAAATTATAGGATGGGTGTAAGTGAGGACATAAGCACGATGAAAAGACTCGTTTTGATACAGTGAGGACAGTTCATCGAATCGGGGGCGTTACAATCTTATTTGCTTGAGGAAAAGTGCTAAAAGGAAATTTCACTCCTCATCTTGCTGAATTGCTTGCTTTTAGAGAGGGGTTTGTGAATGTTATCAAGCTGGGATGGGCTAAAATTATTATTGAAACAGAAGCACTTCCTGTCGTTCAGGTATTGAACCAAAACAACATTTTCTCCATGGAACAACTTTTTGTGGAGCAGATTTGTAGCCTCTGTTCTAGTTTGGAAGCATTTTCTTTTCAACACTGCTCTAGAATTTCTAGAATTTCCAATCTAGTTGCACATGAATATTGGCTAGAATTAGGAAATTCTAGTTGCACATGAATCTAGCAGAAGCTTAGCTTTTGATCATGTAATTTCTCTGTGTATCAGATGTTTGTTTAATGAAATTTGTATCATCTTCAAATATATATATATATATATATATATATATATATATATTTCATTGTATTTAATTTGGAAAAATATTAAATAATCCATAACTTAATAAGTTGTTATTTTAAAAATATTTTATTCAATAAACATAAATTTAATTACATAAAAATTTATTGTGTTCCACCGAAGTACCTGAAACATATATTTTGAATTAATATATTAAAAATCCATTATACGTGAATTTTTTGTTTTTTGACCAAACATGAATATAATTTATAAAAATAAGGAATTGATATTCGTTTATAAGTACATAAGTGATATTTAATATTGTTAACAATTAACTATTAATGTTCAATGTATGATTATTAAGTACTGGACTGCAATTTTATAGAAGATTTTTATAAAAATCATTAAACTATTAATTTATCATTGACCTAATTAAATGAATATATATATATATATATATATATATATATATATATTATATAGAAAACTTTATTGTATATTATATACATATTCAAATAACATTTTCCACTTGAGCTCTATTAAGATGTAATAAAATCACCAAAATAAGAGAATGTTTGCAATAGATTGTGCTTTTGTAGAAGTCATTAATTTATAAATTATAAAAAAAGTTAAGAAAAATAAAAAATTAGTAATGTTTGGAAACAAATGTGAAAATCTAAAAATCAAAGTTTGATAGTTTTTTATAAATAAGTTATTAGAATGATTTTAACAATGACCTTCTTATTAAAATCACTTTTGAAGAATCATAATCATCACATGACTAGCTTTTGAATTTCAATTAAATTAAGCATAAGCTAACACATAATTTAGGTTTAAACATAAGCTAACACATAATCTAGGTTTAAAAAACAAACTATCAATCACTTTTTTTTTTTTTATGATAGCTAACACTCAATAAAAAAAAGTGATTGCTAACACTCAATAAATGATGTAAGGATATTTGGAGAAGTACGTACTATAATATATCCACATTAATTAAGGACGATACTATTATAATTATAATTATAATATTTATAAATAAATAAAATAGACAAATCCTGCTAATTTATACTGAAATGAATCTTTAAAAATAAACTAAATTGCAAATAAACACACAGATATATAGGAGAACCCATAGATTCATGCATATAGATCTGTTGCAACTTGTATATATAATTTATCTATTCATTCAGGAAAGGAATTAAAGGTCCACCCATATATCAAAATTCATAAAGCTAGCCTTTTGTAATCCTCAACACAAAAAGCAGATAGGAAAAAAAAAAAAAAAAAAAAAAACCATCTATATATTATTACCAAACTTGGAGTTCGATCCCCACTTATGGGCCAAACATCGACCTTGTAATATATACATGAACAGAAATTGAAAAAAAAAAAATCAGAAAGGTGCAGAAACAATATCTCTGTCTCCAAATTTTCCAGTACTAACGTCACACCACTGCTCATCTTCTTCTCCTACCAAATCTTCTCCTTCACATATCGCCACTGGTTCCAAACCCTACACAACATCAAATCAAATCAATTTATATATAAAACCCACTATTTAAATTTAAATCATACGAAGTGCATATATATATACCTGAGTGAATATTCTCAGAGCCTCCTCCAGTGTTTTTGTGTTCGCCACGTACCTAGCGGCCTCCTGTACATACACATATATTTAGAAGAGTCGCTAACAAAAACAACAACAACAACAACAACAAAAAATTGTACGAAGGCACGACAAATAATCAGGTACCTTTGCGAACTGGAATTGCTGAACATTAAGCGTGCGAGGTTCGGTCTCAATAGACGATTGCCTCTCCATTATTCTAACCATCGTATAATTAAGGCTGCAACAGCTAATTTAACACTTTGGATGCATGCAATATCAATCAATCAATCAACGCTTTTGACTCGTGTCTCTCTCTATGAGTACGTATATATATATATATGTGTATGAAGAGGAGGAACCCCAAGGGTTGAGGTAATATATATTTTATGAAGAGATATTTGAAGAAAAGTGGTGAGCTAGCTATCGTAGCACGTCATGATATAAAAAGAGATTACTAATTGATTTATTTTAAAATATTCAAAGTACGTGGAACGTTTTGCATGAGGGAATTGGACACGTGGTGGCCTTTCGGAAATGTTCGTGGTTATTTCCCTTGACGCGATCAATTTTTTTTACCCAAACTATAAAAAAAAACATCGAGGAGCGATTCACGTGTTTCCACATTTATATTTATATTTATATTATATATTTTATATATAATATATATGATATGATACATATTATATATATAATAGTTGGTTATGGCGGTCACGCTTCCTCAGCAGCCAAAATTAACTACTATTATTTACTACATGTATATGTGCATATGAGTCACCCGGCCCCATATTTTATACTTTCCTGATATATAAATTAGAAAACATTGGCGATTCCGTTAACTTGTCAAAACATGGGACTGTACAACATTTAATGAAAATGATGTGTTGCGTCATGCGTGTTCGTAAAATAGTTAAATGTTTGGTTAGTTATTACTAGTTCGATTTTTTGTTAATATTTTATCGGATGAGTCCGTCTCACATGATTTAGCTTGCTCAATGTGATTTACAAATCAGATTAATATTGCATCAAGTGTTTATTTAATGTGCATTAAAAAATAACGACTTTGAGTTTTCGTATCAAAAAAATAAATAAATGGGACCAAACAAATGAGTAATGAAACACGACGGGAAATTAAGAAGCGATGGACATTTCTAAGATAAATCCAAACCTGGCACGTTTTGATGGGGACCAAAGTGAGGCAGGCAGCAATTGCACATGATGTTTGCAGCCCACGAAAAAGAGTTTCGGAGTTATCGGGTGACATCTTATTTCTGATATCGAATGAAAATTTATAGATGACTTATTGTTATACATTATTAGATCCATTTCAGGAAAGTTGGATCCAACTAATTGAGTTTGACCCGATCGAACTAACGAGTTTTCCCAAACCTTTACATGAAAATTATTGATTTGATTTTGTTGTTCTTTCACAAGAGACCATCAATGGGTGAAGTTGATAAACGTTTGATGATCACATCGGTTGATTTCCTTTCCAACGTCTACTCGAGCAACTGCAGGGACGGATCCAGGAATCAGAGTTGGGGTGGACTTAAACTTAATCAATAAATTATATATTATAAAAAAAGTCATTACATTATAATACTCACAAAAAATAGAAAAATCGTGTTGGTGGTCCTATATGTTTGTCTTTAGGATTTTACCAAAAAATACTAGAATTATCAAAAAAAATTACGTGACTAAAACTAAAATTTGAAAACATAAAGAATCAAAATCATAAAATGACAAATTTGCATGACCAAAATGCAACTTTCTTTCCAAAAATGAAGTTGTGCATTAGAATTAAGAAGATGACTTAATGCAAAATAGTTTAATTTGCAGTTTTGCACACTATTTCATTAGTTTCGTGCACATCCAAAAATGACGACTACCGATCAAAATCAAATAAAAATGGGATAAAATCTTGAAATTCCCTGCCAGCGCAAACCATTTGATTCTCGTATTTACCGTCGTACTTGTTTCCTACGCACTCGATGACTCTCTCTTCACTCCTCGCTTGCCGTTGTATCCTACCATGATTTCACACTGAAAACCACCCAACTTCCCAGCCACAATGCCGGATTCCACGGCTCGCAATCCCCGCGGCCGCCAACCGCCGTTGAATCGGGGTCGCCACTGGTGTTGTTCCTTCGTCACACCACCCCTTAGCCCCGAAAAACCCAGCTTTTCACGCTCCCACTCCCTGCGCTCGCATTCTTCTTCATCGTTTAGTAAGAAGATAGAAATGCCTTCCAATTCCCCGCAGACCCAACAGCAAAAGCTTCCTCTTTCTCGTTGGATTTTGTCCCCGGGGAGGGTCTCCCCCATTTCCGACAACCCGGTGAGTTCTTGCAACCCTCAAAAGCCGCTTACTCGAAATAATTCCCTCAAAGTGCCACTTCCGCACACTGATTGCGAAACTGTTTCGAGAGATGAGGTCAATTCGGAAACTTTTGATGTGAGGTTGAATCTGAAGGGGAAGAATGGCGGATCCTTGATTCTGGAGCTGGGTTCTGAGGTTTTGGTCGCTAACAGCCCCGTTTTTGCCGATTTGATATCCGAGTATCGCAAGAATCAGAGTGGATTGTGTAGGATTGAGGTGCCGGATGTGGAGAATTTGAATGTGTTTCGCGAGACTATTGGACTCATGTTTGAGGATGATATTCAAAAGAAACTCCTCAATGTCGGTGTTTTTCGTGCCATTCATATACTGGAGGTATGATAATCATCATTCTTGCCTAAATAATTCTTCATTTTATTCGATTGGACGGTGTACAGCACGTTTCAGTAATAGTTCGTACTTGTGTTTTCTTTGTTTCATTTGTATGTGTTGTTTAAATTCCAGACAGAAAATGGCAACGCCACATTTATCTTTGGAATTTTATCTGTCTTTTGAATGTTGACGATATGTCATATATTGTAATGTTGCTTTGCTGTATCCTTTCATAAAATGAATTTGAATTTTGAACTATTTGTTTATGATGAGGTTTTCGCGGAAGAGTTTGTCACGACTATCGATGATCTATTTTCATGTAGTAAAGATTTGTACAATCTTTCATCTCATTGCATACGTCTTGAGCATTCTTTCTTGTCTCATTCTTACAAATAAAGGAGCGTTTCATCCTAAAGGTAAGGATGATCTGGAGAGTAGATTGCTTTAATCGGAGAATGGATCTTGGCCTTCTCTTATTTTTTGCCAGGTCCCATTCAATCTGTAGTGGACCATGGAATACGTTGTGAAATCTGCATGACATGAATTTTTAGCTACCACTTGGATAGTGAGTTCATTGAGTGATCTTGATATTTGTTTTCGCAATATCTATCATGCATATGTTATTGTTAAATTTTAGGAAGTGCGATGAGAAAATTAACATCACGTTTTATAAACCATTTCCTTTAAAATTTTGGGGCTTACCTGAAAAATAGGATGTTAGCAATCTATTATTGTGTTTTCTGTTTGGTACTGTGGTAGAATTTAAGGTCTATATTTGAAAACATGTCATTGATGTTTACTTGAAATTGATTGAGTAGTTATTCAATATTTTCAAAGATTCGTGACTGGTGCCTTTCAAAGTAGGTAGTGACATTTCTCACCTGAGCTTCTGTTTATTGTCCAAGTTGTTTCACACCTTCAAGGGATTTAAGCAAGAAGCAACTGAGGCAGCAGTTATTTGCGGTTTTAGGCGTTTGTGAAGCATAAGATATTTGCTGTTGCCTGTTGAATGTAGTTTCATCCTTTGTTAAAAATCTCCTTTGTTGACCGTGAAAAACCAACTTTGTTCGTGTTGAGGTGGTCATGCATGTCAGCCTTCAAGGAAAAGCTCTAGACTTCGGAGATGGGGTTTACAGACACTTTGTTTCCTTCTTTTGTTTGTACTGTATTCCTTCTGGAAGAAAAATTACTATGAGATATTTTCGCATGTTATTGCTATCAACGAAATAATAGCTCTTAATTGTATTCTTTTCTTGTATTCTACGTAGTCTAAGCTGGATATGAATGGAGCGGAGATAGGTTTTTTCCTTGTGAGGCCTTGCCTGGCCCCCTATTATCCTAAAAATTTATGCATCAGAATATGTTCTTAGTCAATTTTATATGCGAGTTGTCCATTGATCTTGAAATCTGAGAATCTTTTCCACCTGTACTGGCAGGTGTCAGCAGGGATCAAGTTTACCAGGGGTGTTTCTCATTGCTTGAAATACCTCGAGGCAGTACCCTGGGCGGAAGAAGAAGAGGAGAAGCTGAGGCAGTTATGTGCTAAACTAAATATTGATGACATAGCAGCAAAAGAAATTTCTGAAAGGATTGTTGGCATTAATTGTGCAGATACCCAACAAACCATGACGAAACAGCTTATTTGGTCTATAACCAACTGTACTGATAACAATGCCCGAAATGAACTAAAATCTTTGGTGAAAGGTCTCCTTTCCAAAAGCTCGGTCTACAAAAAGAACAGTCCGGATCTGAACAAGAACGACATATTTACTATTTGTGAGTCATGCATTGGGTCACTCACGACTCTGATCGAGGAGGCCTCGGATACTGATATGGGTCAAAAGTTGAGAACAACGGAAAAACATAGACCTTTGTTAGAGCAAATCTCACAACAGGTAGACAACTTAAATTGGCTTCTTGATATCCTACTCGAACACCAGATGGCTGAGGAATTCGTGGATCTTTGGACAAATCAACGAGAACTGCTCAAAATGCACTATAACATGTCTCCGTTGATTAGATATGAGCTTAGCCGTGTCTCTGCTATGCTTTTTATCGCAATGGGTGCCAGGAAACTGCATTGTCGGCCGGAAACAAGATTAGCATTTCTTAAAATGTGGTTTAGGCCAATCCTATTAGATTTCGGGTGGCTGCAGAGGTGCAGAAAGGGGCTTGACATGAAGGCATTGGAGGAAGCAATGGGTCAAATGATTCTAACTCTTCCATTGAAGGAGCAGTACACACTTTTTATGGAATGGCTTCCGAGTTTCACGAAAAACGGTGCTGAGTGCCCGAATCTTAGTAAAGCGTTTGAAATCTGGTGGCGAAGATCGTTCATTAAGGGCTCCGGAACCTCAGCTATTGAACATAGGTGAATTGCAGCTGCTAGCAACTTGTAGTGTTATTTTGTATTTTTTTCCCTGAAAGAGTTAGTTTGTGTGTTTTGAGATTGAATAATCTGTAGATCATATTGCCCATGCAGTTTCTTTTATCTGTTGTGCAAGTATTAATCAATCTGCTTTGTATTTTTTTTTGGGTGTTAAATAGCTACAAGTAATTTTTTTTCTGAGTGGTGTCATGTTTTTGTAAAATTAATATTAATATGTAAGTTATATATGAAGCTAATCCAAGTCACATTTATTTCAATCTTTTCAACACATCAAGACTCCAGAGTAGAATTTCTGATGTGAAAATTGTACTTGTGGTCAAGTATACTTGCCTTTTTCTTATGTTGATCATCTATATAATCAGATTTTAAGTTTTAATATGTTGATTTTTTTTTTCCCTCTGGTTTTGGCTCTTTTTCATGTATCGACATGACATTGATACTACGGTCGATATTTATAGTGCAACATATCAACACTTATACGTAAAAGAACTAACATTACGAAAATAACTTTAACAGTTAACATTACTAAAAGATTGAAAGATACATAGCTAATATTTAGAGCAAAGTTACGATTTTCCTCCGTTGTCTCAAAAAAATGGTTTGAACTGCCTACCTTAAGGGTATTACTTTAATAGAAAATCTAACAATCCATTATTTGTCATGTCAACCCTATAATATTAATTATGCATATGTGTTGAAATGTGGATCTTAAATGAATGATTTGAGTAAGATCTCATTAACCTAAAAATTAGGGGAACTATAAGTCACCACGACCCAAGAACCGTTTGAAGATCCAACCCGACCCGGATTCGGAAATCACCTTGGACCTCTAAAATTACGTCCGGCTTTGCTCATGTAACACTCATTAATCGTGGATTTCTAGGGTTTTTTAATTTTAATTCGTTATCTGCTCGGAGTTCGAATTTGATTCTTCTCCTCTTCGATTTGTCTTCACGCCTCGTCTACATCACAGTTCGCAAAGGTAATTCCTTAGTTACACTCCATGTCTCGTCGTTCTTGCATGTAGCCTTTGAAGTTTTTTTATTTCTACACTATTATCGCCTTTTTCTCGTTTTGTATATGTATTTTGAAATGTTTGCATATCGTGATTTTTGTGCGTTAAACGGTGGGACTTTGAATTTGAATCTTGTCTGATGCCGAAATTTGTGCGAGTTAATATGCTTGTTCTGATTTTGCTGCGGATTTTCAATTCACCATAGGTCTAATGCATCGAGGACCCGGTATTTGAACTTTTGGATACTCTTTTTTTGATATTTTTACGTAAACAGAAACATTCTGGTTCCTTCATCATTCAGCTGCAACTGAATTTTAATTTTATCGAACAGAACAGAGCTGTGTTCGCCATTAGGCTTTGCATTACCTGCGTGATATTCAATCCCAGTGTCCGATAAATTTGTGTCAGTAGAAGGGTGTAGTAATATGTTCTGTGTTGTATTTGGAAAAGTTGTAGCTTGTGTTCATTATTATCCTTTTTCATATCTCACGTGCACTGCCGAGGATTTGTGAAGATGATTATTGTCATCCTTTAGTTTGATTAGGGCTAGCATTAGCAGGAGAGATGTCTTCATATGATTGAGGTTTACAGGGGCTTGAAGAAAATTGTTTTATTTATGAAACTGCTGTACAAGTTGGAAAATTTTGAAATTTTTATCAAAACCTTTAGGTTGTGTTTGGATCGATGACTTTCAAATTTATTCAAATGTATAAAATTTTTATTATTCAGAGAAATAAGATCATGAACTTCAAATTCACACATTACATGTTTATATGGTATTTAATGTTAATTAGAATGAAATTCAAATTCACCCGATAAATATGTCATTTGAAATCCATTCTGGTTTGCATTACTAAATAAGTAAGATGTGAATTTTAAGATTTGATATATTATTTCATTGTAAAACATAAAACTATCATCAAAATTCATGGATTTCAAATCAATCTCCCCAAGTGCAACCTTAAATGATTTATTTGCTTTTAACTCATATCCCCAAGTGCAACCACTTTCAAAAAAAAATAAATAAATCCCCAAGTGCAACCTTAAATGATTTATTTGCCTTTGACTTTATATGCTTCTTGCGAACAGATGAATGTGGACAAGCTAAAAAAGATGGCTGGTTCAGTCCGTACGGGTGGGAAAGGCACTGTGAGAAGGTATGCCATTTTGTTGGATGTGGAAATATTTATGTTGCACCGACTGATATCCTTGCTATATTTGATGGAAATAATATCATGGTGTAGAAAAGTGCCTATCAGTTTTCAACATGCTCCTGCGTATTTAAAATATTGCTTCTCGGCGTCTTCCAGTAGTATTAATTAATATTGACTGTTGATTACAGAAAGAAGAAGGCTGTTCACAAGACTAGCACGACTGATGACAAAAGACTTCAAAGCACCTTGAAAAGAATAGGAGTAAACGCGATACCTGGCATTGAGGAAGTGAATATTTTTAAGGAGGATGTGGTCATCCAGTTCACTAATCCGAAAGGTATTAATTCCATTGTCTGAAAATTTCAGTTTTCCCGGTTGGATCTCTTTCTCGTTTCTTGTTGTGCTTAATTACTGTTTTCTTTCCATTTCCAGTTCAAGCATCTATTGCGGCCAACACTTGGGTTGTTAGTGGTTCTCCTCAGACGAAGAGTATGTTTCTTACTTCTCTGCTAAATGGTTGATTACAAGTTTTGTATTTAATGCTTTAGTGATATTTGCCCTCTTTTAGTTCATTGGATTCTATCCCCATTCGAATATTGTTGTTTTTTTCTCGAATGTGGAGAAATTCTTTTCCTCGCTATATAAAATTTTGTTTGTTTTTGTTGAACCAACATTAACAAAATAGCCATCATATTCTTGTTTCTTATGCACATGAGCATTGTCTATTATGATGATGGAAGGTAGCTTGAATACTTGATGCTACTACTATTTCTGTCATGTGAATTTAGTACATCATTTGATATTCTTTGTTGGTTATTCAGAGTTGCAGGACATTCTTCCTCAGATTATTCACCAATTGGGTATGTGTAGTTTTTAATTCTGTATTTGCTTTGTTGGATTGACAGAAAAATTCTAGCTTAAGCATAATCATAAAATCACAGGTCCAGATAACTTGGAGAATTTGAAGAAATTGGCAGAGCAGTTCCAGAAACAGGAACCGACTGCCAGTGGTGCCTCTGGGGTTCCAGACGATGATGATGACGACGTGCCAGATCTTGTAGCTGGACAGACATTTGAAGCTGCTGCGGAAGAAGGCGGCGCCCACACTTCTTGAGGGTTTTGTTTTCGGAATCTTTTTGTTACTCATCGAATACCGATAAATGTTTTTTGTTTTTTTGGATGACACAAAATTGATATCTGTTGTGCTTGGATTAGCAACTGAACGTTTCCGGAGAACTTTATCTCCATATTTGAATCCAATTATCCACGGAAAATATGCATCCTGTAAGAATCCAATGAATGGAGAGTTCCGGCATGGTTAAAGTAGTTGGTAGTTTTCCGTTTGCTGTTTATGTATACTGTTTGCTTCTCTTTTCTAATTCCGAAATCACTTTCGAAAGGCCTTGTGAGAAAGAACACCATTTGGGGTTCGAACCCAAGAAAATAATGTTAATTTATTAGGTATATAATGAACCTGACGTAAAGGTGAAGCACAAAATTATTGCAGGAAAATTTGAAGTATCTGGAATGGATGATGCTGAAAATAAACAAAATACAAAAGAGCCCAAGCTTAGTTTTAGTTAAATATCCACTCTTTGCCCGAGATTAACGTGTGACATTTACTAGTCTTTAGCTACGCAGCCTCAAGAATGCATGCACCTGGCGACCGACCACTGGTACTTAAATAATTTCATTTCCGTACTGATTGCAAGTTGCATGTGTAGCGTTAATATCCCATGGCCCATGAGCCATTAGACTCGCAATATATGCGGGGTGGTTACGCATGAATTCATGTGGGGTCGAAAAATTAAATAATTGTTGGGTTCTAACAAATTTAGACTATTTAGTTGCAGATCATTTGGTGAAAGTATGAAAGATTAAATTTGAGACGAGGTTTTGAGTTCCAGACCCAATTATAATTTTAAAATATATATATATTTGCATGTTTTGTGCTTCCAATCATCGGGCTATTTGGTAGAGTGTTAGGCGGTTGGTATTATCTTGCTTCTTGCTAACGATAACAAATGAGGATTAAAGCCTGATCCGTAGGCTGCGTCAGATTGACATTTTTTTTCGGTCTCGAAATTATTGCTGATAATAATTAACATTTATTTATTTTTAGTGCTTTTAATTTGACTTCTATTTAGAAATCGGCTTGGGTTAGGCATTAGTGCTACCTGTATACTACCATTAGGAATTTATTGGTTCTCTTCCATTCATTTTCAGAGTAATAATCTTAAAAGACCGTCGATCAGAGTAATCTTGAAATACAATCGGTAATTATTAGTTTTACTTTAAAATTGGTGTGTATACATATATAATTTTGATATAAGCACCATAATGTGCAAGAAATTTATAAGCGACTACTCCTTAAAAAAATGAAATCATTAAAATACACTATCATATTTTAGCAGTTGCTCACGAATCTCTTGCATGCTAAGGTGCAGGAGATCAAAACTATATACATACATATATTATATATACTATTAATTAAAGATAAGACTCTGAATTAATTTTGGCATGTCGGTGAAATTTTTTCATAATTTCAAAAACACAAAAAATTCCGGGATACGGTCTCACGTGTTGATTTTGTCTGGGTCTCTTATTTAGGTTATTCATAAAAAAATATTATTTTTATACTAAATATATTACTTATTATTATAAATATGAGTAGTGTTGACATGTTTCACGAATAAAGAGCCGTAAATACTATTTCAAAAATATTTTTAACCACTCAATTCTATACTTAATAAAATCTCTTTCCATTTTATATTTATTTCTTATCATTTCAATTTTTAAAAATGGTCACTTAATTTTTTTTAAAAATAAAATTCCCTTCCTTGTTTTTTTTTTATAAAAAAATCATAAGATACCCTTGGAAATCTTCAACATTGGGTTTAATACATAATATTTTGTCTTGGAATAAATTATTTTCAATTCAATTAAAATTGTGAACTCAGCTCTTTCTTTGTTTGATATATCTATTTATCTATACTATATAATATAATAGTCGAGCATCTTAAAGTGAAGACACCAATCTTTTTTTTTCTTCCAAAATTGTCATTTACATTATATAAATAAGTAAATTTGATTTTATTTATAAATATTTTTATATTATTTTCAACTAACCATTATAGATATGATAAAATGATAAATAATTTTTAAAATTATTTTTATATTATTTTAGAAATGAAAAAATAATAATTTTAAAAATTATTGAAAAAAATATTTATATATAACATACAATACTAAATATATTATATGATTTTATACATAAGTAGCGCACGTGTGCGGTTATGCTAGTTGTATATAAAGTTACACATTTGGTAAAAAAAAAAGTTTTTGGTGAAACTTTTTTCATTCCGAAAATGAACAAGTTTCCTGTGAAATGATATATTTGAGATGAGTCGATTAAATCATACAGTAAAAAGTAGTGAGTTTAACATAAAAATAAACTTTTCATGGATTGGATCAGATCGAAAATCGTCTAACATAAATTTTTGTATTCGAAAAATATATTCAATTTTCGTTCTTTTTATTTTTATGCACTTAACTTTATTAGTAGTATTATTATTTTCACTTTCTCTAGCCACATAACTAACAAATTCTCCAACTCAATAATTAAATATCACGTACAAAACCATCCAAAACTGAAAAATTATCAATCGATTATGTTGTTATATAGTTACATAAAAATTCTGTTGAATTTATTTCTACATTTCGTAGATACTATCGTATATATCACGGTTATTAGTTTAAATCAACTAGTTTGTCAGATAAATTTTTTTTTTGAAAAATTCAGATATTGTTTTTGAATCACTTGTTTATAACAATTTATTTAATACGTACAAATATGATTAGGAAATTGTAACATTTGGAGCATACGAATTGCGCGCGTGCGATATAATATTTTTTGTTATTATTAATAATAATTTTTCGAGGAATATTATTAATAATAATTATTATTGTAACCAAGTGGGCGCACGCAGCCACAGCTCACACCCACGTCGGCTATCCAATTACATTTTATTTTATTTTAAATATAAATAATTAGATTTAAAATTGGTAGCTATGCCTAGGCTGCTTCAATCTTATTCTGTCACTATATCTATTTGGAAATTTTCGTTCTTGTAATGCAACTATGCAAGACCTTCTCTCGTTAATAATATTACAAAATTTATTCTAAAGAAAAAAACTTTGATCAGTAATATCATTCATTTTTCCAAACTTTTAAGTAAAATTTAAACGTTTCTATAAGTTTCAAGTTATCAGCTATCAAATTCCCCCTTTTTTAAGGACGAGTTCTTTGAAAATGTGATTTTTATCAATCAGCTATCAGATACAAATCTGTTCTTGTTTACTATATTTTGACACTTATGATTTAACTTGTTGTTTTGAAAAGAGAGAAAATGTTTATGAACATTAGAATTTTAATTTTAACTCCATTATGTTCTTCCCTACCATATTTATAATAATAAGTAATATTTTTTGCATAAAATATTATAATTTTTAATAGATAATTCATATAAGAGACTCGTCTAAAAAAATAATCATTGAGATCGTCTCACATGAGTTTTTTGTCATTATGTTAATAGGACTGATTCAAAAATATTATATTTTACTGAAAGAGTAAGTCTATAGTCGTACGGATCAATCCGATCCATATTTACAATAAATATATATTATTATTTATGAGCGAATCAAATAAAAAACACAAAAATATCTCGCATGAAATAATTTTTTTAGGGGTTTTTGTGTTACCCCATTTTTGTTTTTCCTTTTTATTATTAATTAATCACAAAATGTTCAAATGTTAAAGGGTAGATTCTAGAAAAAAAAAAAAAAGAGGTGACGTGATGGAGGAGGGTGCCGTGGGGTTTCCTTCTGGCTCAGCCTCGCCCTTTCCCACTGGTTTCGTTCTCGCCATGCAATTCCCCGTACCCACCCACCACTCTTGCTAAATTACAAACTATTTATTCTTATTTATTTGCGGTAGATATTGGTCTTTTCTTCTTTCAACTTGGCGTCGTATAAATTCCAAACCTTCTTCTCCTCTCTCTCGTTGCGGATGCATGCTTGAAAACGTGACTATGTGTACAGATACGCCTAGTTAAGTGTTTTTCTCTGCTTTTTATTCGATTTTTCGGAGGAAAAATGCCAGCTTGGTGGGATAAGATATCTGGCCGGAGCAAAGATTCGGAAGCCAAGTCCGAGGATTCCGTGGAGGGTTCTTCTCCGAAGGGTGAAAAGAAGAGAGGCAAAGAATATGGCAGTCCCAAAAGTGGTAAAGTAAAGAGCTTTGAGGAGGTTTTGGTGCTGCCTCAATCGAGAAATTCGCCAAGAAATAGCCGGGATTTTTCTGCTTTCGGAAGGTCTTCTGGGTTTGATTCGGCTTCGTCTTGGGATAGAGGGCACCCTTTGCCTTTGCCGCTAGAGCCACCATCGGAGCATCCGGGACATTTTCATGGCGTTGGTTTAGGACCCGGGTCGACCTCTGTTTCAAGCGTCAGCTCGTCTGTATCGTCTGACGATCCAGCTCATTTTGCGGATCAAATTGGTTTCAGGTTGGTTTGATTTGCAGTTGGAAGTTCGTGATTTCTTTTTTGCCGATGATTGAAGTCTTAACCATTTTGGAGTTTGTGATGTTTCATATTTTTTGAGTTTTTGATTTGTTACTTGGTCGGATCTAAATTGGTTAATTGTATTCTTTTGCCCATTTTTACCCCCAGAACAACTTTTCGTGTGTTTTTCATAGTTTGGATTTGGATTACAAAGATTAAATTTTGTTGAATAAGCTAGTAAATACAATCAGAAATCTGCTGATTGTTTTTTAATTTACATATGTCCATTTTTTGTGTTCACACATGTTTTACTCAAACCGTCTAGTTTGGCAGTGTAAATTGATCAGAATTATTACATAAAGATTCTAATAATTCTCATACAATATGAATATTGGACAAGAAATTGCAGTTATTCGTTCAATCTCTGCAGCCAATCTTACTGATGTAAAATTTATGACTAATGGCAGAGGACATGTTGAGAACAGAGCATTAAGTCCACTGTCACGAAGCCCTGGTCGAGGACCGAGGTGTATTACCACTGCCACTTCACCTATCCATTCTCGAATTAATGGGATTAATTTGGACTATTCGAATGGAAAAGTGGACGATGGAAGGAATGAATTTCATAAGTTGCCCCTTCCACCTGGTTCCCCAGTTAGCTCTTCCGCAGTATCGACCCCAAGAAGCCCAGGAACACCGGAAAGCCCTGGTGGTATTTCCTCGAAATGGAGGAAAGGAAAGCTTCTTGGAAGAGGCACTTTTGGTCATGTTTATCTCGGTTTTAATAGGTAATGATGATTCTGATGTCTTACTAAGTTGGAAATTGGATGAAAAAATCATTGATTCATGGCTTTTTTAGAGCATTCAAGCGAACCACAGAAATGTTGTTAGAGTCAAATCCACTAATCCTGGGGTTAGTGTCGTGAGGGTTGGGAGGACTTGAAATTTCAGAAAACTACTGAGTACTGACAAATTTGAGAATTTTCTTGTTGGACCTCACACACCCTTTTGCCGGATCTGCACTTAATTGGCAGTGGCCCTGTTTATGACTTCACTTCTGTTGTTATAACCTTTTTGCAGCTATATATTATAATATATTGTTTGTCTTGGCAGTGAGAATGGGCAAATGTGTGCTATAAAAGAAGTTAAAGTCGTCTCGGATGATCAATCTTCAAGGGAGAGCCTAAAGCAACTGAACCAGGTCATTCCTTGATAGTTTTAAATTTACAGTAGCGCCTATTCCCTGAACAAAATCTAATCTTCTATTTGTTGCTCTACTCTCAAACATTGAACATAAATGGCTAGTTATTGGTATTCTCTTCCTGACATTTTCGGTATTTCAACAGGAAATAACTTTGCTAAGTCAGCTTTCACACCCAAATATTGTTCAATACTATGGAAGTGAACTGGTAAGATTTTCTTTTATTTATTTTCAATCTGGTTTCATCAGCTGTATCTTTTGCCGTTTTTAAACTTGGCCAAGCGTTGAATGTGGTCAGACATGCCTGTGAGACTCTCAGCCCCTCATAATTTTGCTCTTTTCTTTTTCAGAATGAGGAAAGATTATCAGTTTATTTGGAGTATGTTTCTGGAGGTTCCATCCACAAATTACTGCAAGAATATGGAGCTTTTGGGGAACCAGTTATACAAAATTACACTAGGCAGATTCTTTCTGGTCTTGCTTTCTTACATGGACGAAATACCGTGCACAGGTACAGCTGGCTCTCAATTGGTGATGACTTAGTTTTTTTCTTCGTGGAAATTCCCGAATTTAAAAAAAGTTTGTCCCTATTCTGCAGAGATATAAAAGGAGCAAACATTTTGGTAGATCCCAATGGTGAAATAAAACTTGCCGACTTTGGCATGGCCAAACATGTATGCATCGTCTTGTTTAGTTCTAGATTCAAGGAGAATTTGAAAAATATTTTGGTATTTAGGATTACCTTCCACGCTTTTACGCAATTCTTGTCATTGGACAGATAACTACCAGTTCTTCAATGCTATCCTTCAAAGGAAGCCCTTACTGGATGGCACCTGAGGTTGGCCTCATTTATTTTCTCACCTCTTATAAACTAAGTTACATATAAGTTATAAGACTGACTGTGCTCTGTAATTTCTTACTCGCCTGATATTTTCTCCTCAGGTTGTAATGAATACAAATGGGTATAGTCTTCCGGTGGATATATGGAGTTTAGGATGCACGGTTCTTGAAATGGCAACATCAAAACCTCCTTGGAGTCAATATGAAGGGGTGGGTTAGCCTCTTCTTTTGGGGTTAATTCATATCATCTTGAAGTTCCTTTCATGTTGAAATCTTCTCATTTGGTCGTTAACAGGTAGCTGCTATATTTAAGATTGGGAATAGCAGAGACGCTCCTGAGATTCCGGATAACCTATCTGCTGATGCCAAAAGTTTTATACGGCTGTGTTTGCAACGGGAACCATCTGCACGGCCCACAGCATCCCAATTACTAGGTCACCCTTTTGTCAGAAACCAAGCTACACTTAGAGCAACCAATGTCAATATAACTCGAGAAGCATTTCCTCGTGCATTCGATGGGAGTCGCACTCCGGTATTAAATCTTATTGATTCACTTCCTTGGTTCTTTTAAAAGGGTTGTCAAAATAGTGTCATTTTTTTGGAATGATTAGTAAGAAGTTTTTTGTTTACTTTTTTAAAGACTGCCCTCGAGATGCAGTCCAGCAGAACAAACAATTCTTTTGAACAGGATGATGCATCAAGATTCGCAGGACCGAGGACATTTACAAGTCCAAGGTACTCTATTTGAACTCTACTTAGTCCATGTATTTTAATTCATATGCATAATGCTCAAGTAGTCGTGAATAAAAGACAAAAAGAGATTGACATGAGTGCTGGTTGCTCACTAATTATATTTTTCTTAACTGTATTAATCATATGTTTATGATTTCGCACTTCCTACGTGACTTTGGCTGCCGTCAGTGTTGTTTACCGTGGTCCTGAAGTAATAGTAACTTTCTTATGTCTACAGGGATAATGCACGAACAATAGCATCATCATTGCCCGTATCTCCCCCCTCGAGCCCATTAAGGCGTGATGCCTTAGCATACAAGAACACTTTCCTTTCTCCTCCTCCTTCTTATACAGTAGGGAAAAACACTTCTACTTGCATCAACAACTCAGTACATCCTCTCAGACTGAGCTCAAGAAGCACATTCGATCCATGGCATGAAATCCCTCGATTTAGAGCTGAAGCACCTGTTAGAACCTCCACGAGGACCGTGCTTTAGAATTCCAAAACGTGCTGATAAATCTTAATCCCCTAGAGGCTAGAGTCCCTTCTTTAAAGTTTCATCGTCTTGTGCATGGGCATGTGAAGCGAGCAAGAGTCGTTTGTTGTCTTGAAAGATAAAATATGGCCAGAATCTGGACTAATATATGGCGCCACTGGAGTGAACGAGGTTGCTGGGGACTTGGGTTCATGGTCACGTTTTAGTTGGTACCTTATGTCTTGATCTTACTGTAAATATTGATGGCCAATGTGTATTGTATGGTGTGCTGAAATTTTGATGAATATGCTCACAACTTCTTAGGCACGAACGACGATTACTGCCAAAGATGGTGTGATGATATATTATACAATTTATTAATGTTCGAAGAATGATTCTTTTTTCTTCATTCAAACAAGCTAATCAGATGTTTATCTCTACTTTTAATCGAATTTGTATCAGACTCCAACCAGAGCAGCAACCGTGGCCAGGTGTAAATATTTTATAAGATACGTTTTTGTTGCGAAAAGTCGAAAAGGCTCATGTTTGGTTTGGATGTAATTAAAAGTGTCAAAACGGGCTAGCAGGGCGAGCCTGTTCACAACCATTGTAACCCATCATTAGGCGGGGTGTGACGGCTTCAACTCATTTATTTTAGGTGGGGGGCGGGCCAATCCAACAGTATTAGGCGGGGCGGCCCATTTTTAAGACGGGTTGAAAAATTTCAAATCCAACCGAACCCAACAATTTTTTATGACGGAACGGGCTACGGGCCTAGCTTAGCTCATTTTGTCAACTCTAGATGTAATGTTTTAAAACCAATTCAGACGCATATAAAAGTCGAGGACCGTGCTTTAATTGTAACATGATGCACAATATTTTAAAAAGTTCATGTGATTGAATTGAATCAAGTGAAAATACCTTTACATAAGTTAGAATTTGTATTTTCAGAAAATGTTTATCTATAAATATATACGTATATTTAGAGCATGTTCAAATAGACGAGGAAGTTCATGTGAAGAATTGAACTTCCTTTCCATTTCAAGGGGCGAGAAAATTGCATGAAAATTGCTCCTAGTGCAATGTACCAATGTTGCAAGCGAGGGCTAATTGCATTAATATCCCATGTTAAAAGTCTAAAAGACATAAAACCTCATAAGAAATATTAATTGGCTAATGCATCTCTCAGTTTTTTAAAATGTAGCGCATTTCACCCCTATGTTATACAAACTCGGACACATTTACACCCTTTCATAGGGGTTTTTATGCTAAATTTTTTTAAAGCATAGAATCTAACATGCTATTAATTTTACATATTATGTCTTTTAGACTTTGTATAGGGGTTGATGCAATTAGCCCTCGTGTGAATTCCTTTAACGTGGTGAAGTATTTTGCTTCTTTTATTTTTTTAAAAATTTCTTTTTGTATAACATGTATGAACCAATTGTCAGATTAATATAATAATTAAAATTTAAAAATTAAAATTAATAATAAGAAATTTTAAAAAACAAAAGAGAGTGTTTATTTGTGTGCAATTTTTTAATTATATTTTTATATTTATGTGTAAGTTTTAAAATTTTAATTATGAGTAATTTTATTTTTTTGTTATGTACCATTTTATTTGTTTTTAAATATTCATTTATTTTATAGAATATAAAATTAATATTTCAATATCATTTCTGCAATATTATCTTATTCTTATAGAACGACATAAAATGAGATGAACTTAAACTTTTAATCTTACAAACCATTATGAACTTAAACTTTTAATCTTTTAAACCATTATTCACATCATTACATGTTTTTAGACACTAGGACCAAAGCCCAAAGCCAAATATAACCTTTATCTTTTAGGAAAAATTGTAATTTTGGTATAGTAATTTTGTCATTATATGATTTTGGTTTTTTATATTTGTAGATTTCAATTTTAGTCATATATGTTTCGATTTTTGACAATTTTAATCATTTTTCGTAATATGATACTAAAGATGCCAACTCTACGTCAACTATACATTAATATCATATTAACATCACATAAAAAATGACTAACCCATTATTACATTAACACGCAAAACATATCAGATTGAACTATTATGACAATATAATTATCAAACTATACATAAATATTTTATTAAATAATTGGTCTATTGCACTTGTGTTTTAATTTATTGCATTTGTTTTTATATTCATATTTATTATTTATTTATTTAATTTATATTAATAATATAAATTTATATAATTATAAAATGTTAGTATGAATTAATTGTAATAGTTGTTGTTGTTATTATTATCTGATCCATAAATACAAATTTATAGCTAAAAAAATTGCAATATAAATAAGTGTAATAATTCTTTATTGTTATTAACACTACTATTGTTATTAATAATATTATTAGTTTCCCTTTAAAAAAAAAGTATTATTAGTTCATTTTATTATTATTCCCGATTATATATTCTTCAGATTATGTGTTTAATTTTATTATTCGTTTTATGATTAATATTATCGACATCAAATCATTTCTTATCAATTAGTATTATATTTATTACAATTACAATTATAATTATTAATATAATTTGTATGTTTATCATTAATATAATTATTTTAATATATTCTCATTATTATTAATATTTAATTTATTATTATTCACATTAATATGATAGTATTATTATTATTATCACGATTATCACGATGATCAATTAATTATTCATCAACACTACATAATTTTATTATTCGTTTTATGATTAATATTATCAATATCAAGTAATTTATTAGCATTTAGAATTATAATTATTACGATTATTATTATAATTATTAATATAATTTCTATGTTTATCATTAATTTAATTATTTTAATTAATTATAATTATTATTAATATTTAATTTATTATTATTTATATTAATATTATATTATTATTCATCAAGAAAATAAATAATGCATAACGAAATAATTTTATTCCAATTATTTTGAAAGTGATTCTTTTTTTTTTTTTTTGAATAATTGGTTTGGAAAGTGATTCTTATTGTGATATTTTATTGAGACGATGAAATGAATAAAGAAAAGGTATTTTTGGATTATAATTAAACTATAAAAGACTATATTTTATAATATTTAATAATGAAGGCTATTTTTAAAAATACACTATTAATGTAGGCTAGAGAATAAGCAAATTCTCATAATTTTTAATACTAGCTTAAGATACATCATTATTCGTGTGCATAAATAACATAATAATAATAATAATAATAATAATAATAATATAATAAAAGTTAAAAGAGTTTTGTGAGGGAAATCACATCCAATATATATATGCCACGTATCCATTTGGGTAAGCCGAGAAGCACCTAATCTTTCCTCAATCGTGTGCTGCAATTTTCCCCCCAAACCCTAAACTTCAAAAAATGGGATAATGCCTATTTTCGTCCCTCTTGTTTGTGACTTATCCAAAAATAGTCCCTCGACTTATCGGGCCGCTTAAATGGTCCTTCGTCTTTCATAAATTTTTCGCATTTGGTCCCTCCCGTCAACTCGACGTTAAATTTTCACGGTGATGAAGGCCCACATCCATATTTCTATCATTTTTCTCAAATTCTAACTCTTATCACGTGTTGCCCCAATTCAAAACCCTAGAACACACCATTTCTTCCAGCTGAGTTAGAAGATCGGGTCATCTCTTTCAAATCCAAATCTCGCTTAAGGTAAATGCTTGCATATATAATTATTTGGTAGAAGCTGCAGATTAAATTTTACTGAGATGAATATTCTAGCTAACACCTCACGAGTCAGAAATTACTTGATGGAAATTTGAGTTAGGATTTCTTTGGTTTTTGTGAAAATGGCAATTGAAGCCCAGAACTACCATAGGTATACATCTTGAAGGGAAATGGTGATGAGGTGGTTGCTGAATTGAGTCCCTTGATACCCACTTTTTCACTGTTCTACTCTGTTTTCTATCAAATTCATGTATTTTTTGCTCTATGTTTGATCTAGTACAACAGTTATTGTAATAAGTGAGAATAATATCAAACATGAAAATTTAATGAATTAAATTGTGGCTTAGTATTAGTTTATGCCAAAAAAAAAATGTTCTAGGCAGCCTGTTATATGATATAAAATTTCATGAATTAAATTGTTGTTATATGATATAAAATAATAGTTTGTTTACGGTGTAGGTGATTTTCCTTATTTTCAACATGAGAGGAAACAATCTGCTGTTGAATATCATGGAGGCAAACATCTCTCAATAGTTTATAAGCAGCATTTGCAAAATTATGGCTAGACGGAGCACCCATTCTCTGAGTTTCACGCCAAATTATGGTAATTTTTTCTGCACGATATTAATTTTTGTATTACTTTATTATACACAGTATTAATTTAGTTAGCAAAAAAAGTTTATCCGTTGTATTATGGTTTGAAATTCAGTACCTGTATTTTTTCCAGGTGTGATGGGAGAACCTACATGTTTCACACTAAAATTATATTACGGTGGTACGATGGAAACAATTCGCAAAAAAAAAGTGTACAAAGGTGGTAATATTGAATACTTCGACTTCGTTGATCTGGATAAGTTGGGGATAATTGAACTTCGTGGGTATGCAAAAGAGTTGGGATTTACAGATGAGAATAGTTTCAAGCTCTGGCACAAGCTCGGGAAAAGTTTAACCAAAGGGAGATATTTGGAAAATGATGTTGGTGTGCTTGAAATTAAGGATCATATCCCACATAACTTTGAAGTTGAAGTTTACATGGAACATGTTGAAGTAGCTACAAATAATCAGAAAGATGCAACCACTCAAGACGGTGCAAATGGTTTTCATGATAGTGATTTTGAATTTGAGGAAGAAGTTCAGTTAGCGGAGAATCTGAAGAATCATGCTGCTGAAAATTTGAAAGGGAAAAATGTAGTGGAAGATGTTGGAATTTCGGATGACTTGCTGTCTAGGATGGGGCAGGATGAAGGGGATTATGACTGTCTAGAAAGTGATGGTTTTGGGAGTGCTATTGAATCTGATGAGGACGATGCACCAACCTTTCCAATGTATGACCCTATTGAAGATTCTAAAAATCCTGATTTGAAGCTCGGTATGATATTCAGTTCAAAGAATGAGGCCAAATTTGCAATAGAGAGTCATTGTATCAGACGAGGACGTACAGTGAAGTTTGTAAAGAATGACAACAAAAGACTTCGTGGTATATGCATCAATGAAGGTTGTAATTGGTGTATTCTTTGTTCACCAATGAATAAAGACTCATGTTGGCAAATAAAAACATTTATCCCCGAGCATGACAATTGCTATTGGCACAGCAAGAACAGAAGCATCAAAGCAGGCTGGTTGGGATCTACTTTTGAAAAGAAATTCAAGTCAAATCCTAAGTTAGGTACCAGCGAGTTCAAAGTCGAGGTAGAAAACACTTTGAACACAACTATTTCATATAAGCAAGCTTATTTGGCTAAGAAAAAAGCAATGAAACTAGTTGAGGGCAGCATACAAGAACAATTTAGCCGAATAAGAGATTATTGCTCTGAATTGAAGAGGACTGACGAAGGTGCTTCTGTAATTCTGAAATTGACAGAAGATGATGATGGGCCAAGATTTCAAAGACTTTATGTTTGTTTCTCGGCATGCAAAGATGGTTTCAAGGATGCATGTAGGCCCGTGATTGGTGTGGATGGTTGTTTTCTGAAAACAAAGACAGGGGGGCAGTTATTAGCGGCAGTTGGCCTAGATCCTAACAATAATATTTTTCCTATTGCTTATGCCTTGGTTGAAGGAGAGAGTAAGGACAGTTGGGTGTGGTTTCTTCGGTTGTTAGATAAAGATATCGGCTTTGAAAATCAGCATGGCTGGACATTTATGTCCGACAAACAAAAAGGATTGATTCCTGCCTTCGAGAGTTTGTATCCCGATGCTGAAAACAGATTTTGTGTTAGGCATCTCTTGAGCAACATGAAAGCTGCTGGTTTTAGAGGTGTGGCAATCAAAAATGCTCTTTGGGCTGCAGCAAGAGCAACAAGAGTTGAAGAGTTCAAAAGACGCATGGAAGATTTGAAGAAGATTGATGGAAATGCATATGCATGGTTGGCCAAAAAACCTGAACATCACTGGTGCAAGGCATTCTTTAGCACCATCCCCAAATGTGACATACTTTTGAACAATATGTGTGAATGTTTCAACAGTATGATTTTAGAGGCTAGGGAGAAGGCAATAATTCCAATGTTCGAATCGATTAGAAATATGTTGATGGTCAGATTTCAGTTGAACAGGTCAAAGGCAGAGAAGTGGGATGGTGCAATATGCCCAAAGATTAAAGTAGTGATGGCAAAGAATTGCAAGGATGCGACTACGTTTAGACCGATGATGGCTGATGAGATGCATTTTCAGATCTCTGGTCCACGCAATCAGCATTCTGTTGACCTAAGTAAAATGAGTTGCAGCTGTAGAAGATGGGAAATGACTGGGATTCCATGTCCACATGCTATATGTGCTATGTGGTGCAAAAGAGAAAATCCAGAGGCTTATGTGCATCGTTATTATAGTATTGAAGCATACAAACGATGTTATGCAAGGTCAATCATGCCAATAAATGGACCAGAGTTGTGGCCTTCATGTGACTTAATCCCCCCCTTACCACCAATTTATAAGGAAAGAGTTGGTAGGCCAGCGAAGTTGCGAAGAAGAGAACCTGATGAAGTACCAGCTTCAAACCAAACAAAGCTGAAAGAGATAAAAAGAAACAACAAATGCAAGCGATGTGGTGGATTTGGCCATAACCAGAGAAGTTGTACCAGACCTAGATCACCACAAAGTAAATTTGTGGAACAGGAACAAGCAATCCCACAAGAATGCAATGAAATGGAGCAAAACGAAAATGAAACAACATTGGAAGAATACAATGAAATGGATATTGGTGAGATGCAGTCAGCTCCACAGGGATGCAATGAAATGGAGAGCTGGGATGAAGCTTTAGAAGGAGATGGTGATGAAAGATTCATATCTGATAAGGCAGCAATGCGTGATGAACTGGCGTCGAAGAAACGAAAGAAATTACAGGTTTTTATGTTGATGTGTTTTTGAATTTTTAGTTTTATATGACACTAATATTTTATTTCCTTTCTGTTTTTACTGTATGGATCGATGATAACAGGTTATACGACAACAAGCAAGTGGGATCAATATTTCTGGTAATTCGAAGGCCGTATTTTCAATCAATGTAAGTGTTTTATATATTGAAGTTTATGATTGAACTAGGAGCATTCTTTGATGATTGAACTAGGAATGAAATGTAAGAATGAGTTGAATTTGATGTAAATAGTATATTTGATGTAGCTTGAGTTTATAGCTTAGTTCTTTGATGATTGAACTAGGAATGAAATGTAAGAATGGCATAGGATCATGCTAGATTGATGTTATACTCTTTGTGCATGTTCTAGACTTGAATTTTCTGTTTCAACATTGAGAAAATGAGGTGTAGATGGAATGGACAGCAACATCAATCTGCTGATTATTTTTGTTCGAAAAGAGCATGTCAGGATCAGTGCCAGAATGGACCATAATATGTTGTTTTTTTTCGGGCTATAAATGCTACGGTTTTATGTATATATTCATTGGTTATATTTAATTTTTTTTAAAAAAATTCATGTGCCAGGTGAATTCAGTGGTGAAGAATGATTTCATTGTGAAAAATGGAAAGAATTTCGTGACATTATCTCATCTAAGAGCTTCATTGAATGATAAAAAGAAGACACCACCAACAGAGTCAAGCGGATCTCGATTAGATCACCCTGTTACGAGGAGAAAACAACAGCATCAATCCAGTTAATGTGATGACATCGTTCCAAGATTATTGATGGGTTACGAAGAGGGTCTTTACCTTGGGACTAGTATTTTTTTTGTCAAAACTTGTACTTCGATTTACATCGTTTGCGAAGACGTTTGCATAAGTTAATGTATGAACTTGATACTAGTACTTTTTTGTGAAACTTGGATTTCAGTTTCCCAGAAGACAGTTTCATCTCTAATTGTTTTGGTTGCGATTTTGCGATTTCTTTGTTTTGGTAATTGTTATTGAAGTCACATCCTCATTTATATGTATTTCAGAAAGAAAAAAAACATTCGCACACAACATATTTTTTTCGTTGGAGCAAAAAAATATGTCACAATGATAACCATATTCATCAAGCATAATACGTAAATGTCTGCCTTCGACAAGTTGCAGACGAACAACAACTGGAAAGACAAGAATGAGATGTGAATCACCAAGCTTATTGATACCAATAACAACATAGTTTCTTAAACTTGCTAACATCATGCCAATACAAATTGAAAATTTCAAAGTACCAAGTCAATAACCATATTCATCAAGCATAAACACATGCTCGAGCAACTACATAAAATAAAAAATTCTTAAACACCTAGTCAATAAATAACCACATATGCTCGAGCAACTACCAAGTACCTTGTCAAAACATAACCATACAACTACTTCAACCATCATAAACACATAAACTAGAAGGATTCCGAAATCTGCCGCATCTTTTCAGTTATCTCCGAAATTCGAGAAGCATGCCTACGATTCTCCTGTTCTAATTCCAGTCGAGCAATTCGTAGCTGAGCTACTTTTTCATCATGGCTTGAAGTTGAACTTGCATATTTCTTCTTCTCATAATCGGTACCAGAGGCAGAGGTACCAGAGACAGAGGAAGAGGCTTCATCATGTCTCGAATTTGAACTTGAATATTTCTTCTTATTCCCGGTACTAGAGGAAGAGACGGCGGCGACAGCGGTAGCAGCGGTAGCGGATGCGGCAGCAGTAGCAGTAGCGGCTGCGGCAACCTGTCTTTTCAAAAATGCGTCATACGCTTCAACAGCTTCTCTTCTACTATAGTATGATTTGTGAGCATTGTCTTCAAATTTAATAACTTGTGCGTATGCTTCATCCCAACTCTCGTAGACGCCAGGTTTGCGTCCAACAAAAACAACATATGTTTTTCTCTAAATATCCAATAAATCAAAAACCAAAATTTCAGATTATATAATTAATAAAAACATATGTTCATTTAAAATGGGGTGGGTCGTACCCTTTCTCTGTTCATTGGCAATGGGGTAATATCAATCAATAAGCTAAAACTAGAGCTTGCTCCCTGTTTTCATGCCCTAAGAATATAATTAACCGATAATTATGAAATCGAATGTGAATAAAAATTTACCACCATTGATTGAAGTTTTTCTTGGAAGAAATAGATCGGATTTGTCCTCCTCTTTCGCCCACAACAACTAGACAGCAGTGCGCGTGATGTCTTCTGGAAATTACCTTTGCGTGATTCAACGTTGGGAGCTTCAAATTTGGATTTTGTGTTCTAGGGTTTTGATTGGGGAAAAACGAGAGGAACAAAAATTGGGATAAATGAGAAGTAAATATGCTATAATGTGAGATATGGATGTGGGCCATCATCACCGTGAAAATTTAACGTCGAGTTGACGGGAGGGACCAAATGCGGAAAATTTATGAAAGACGAAGGACCATTTAAACGGAAACAAGAGGGACGAAAATGGGCATTATCCCTTAAAAAAATTCCCTCTTGGAATGCAAACATCACTGGGAGGTGAAAATGCCGATAGAGATGCCCAAAGGGCTGCCGTTTTCGGTGGACACATGGACTCCGGCTTCGAAGAGGAAGAGGCACCATTTTCTCACCCACGCCCACAAAGACCACGCGCAGGGGATCTCCGCCCACGCTTCCTTTCCCATCTACTCCACCCTTTTCACCACAACTCTCATCCGCCGATACTATCCCAAGGTACATCTTTCTTCTTCTTCTTCTTCTTCTTTTTTTGAATTCTTTTCTTATTTCGTTTCTTTTTAATTTTTAATTGAATCGAGTACTTTTCAGGTCGATGAATCGATTTTCATTGGTATTGAAATTGGGCAATCTTTGGTTGTGGAGGATCCCGATGGTGATTTCACCGTCACTACTTTTGATGCCAATCACTGTCCAGGTCTCTATTCTCTGTTTCGCCTCAAATTCCACAATTCAATCCCCAATTTCTGTGACTACGGTTCAATTAAATTAAATGTCTGTGCACAATATTCCACTGATTATGTTTGCGAAAACTTTCCCTCTAAGCAGTTATAAAAGGATATGATTTATGGATTTCAGGAGGTGTGATGTTTCTGTTTGAAGGAAATTTTGGTAACATTTTGCACACTGGAGATTGCAGATTAACCCCAGAGTGCTTGCAAAACTTACCGGAGAAGTATATTGGAAAGAAGGGAAAAGAACCACGGTGTCCCCTTGATTACATCTTTTTAGATTGCACATTTGGTCAATTTCGTTCAAAAATGCCTAGCCGACATGCGGCTATTCAGCAGGTATGCAGGCATGTCTGATCCCCCCACCCTTTTTTTTTCTTTTTTATTGGTGGTCAATCTGACTATCTGTATAACAGGTCATTAATTGTATTTGGAAACACCCAAATGCTCGCACAGTTTATTTGACATGTGATCTTCTTGGTCAAGAAGAGATACTTTCACAAGTATCACAAACTTTCAGTGGCAAAGTATATGTCGATAAAATAAAAAATTCAGAGTGTTTGAAAGCTCTGGAACTTACAGTTCCTGAGATCCTATCTCAAGATCCATCTTCCCGTTTCCAGCTATTTGATGGATTTCACAGACTTTATGAAAGAGCCGAAGAAAAGATTTCTGAAGCACGAAGCAATTTTCAGCATGAACCTCTAATTATACGCCCTTCTGCTCAGTGGTATGCTTGTAATGAAGGCGTTTCAGATACTGAGATGCGTAAAAAATTAAGATTTGATCAAGCTGTCAGAGATTTGTATGGTGTTTGGCATGTCTGCTACACAATTCACTCATCCAGAGATGAACTTGAGTGGGCCTTGGAACTTCTTGCACCTAAATGGGTGGTGTCAACAACTCCTAGTTGCAAGGCTATGGAGCTGGATTATGTCAAGAAGCGCTGTCAACGAGCTTTTGATGATTCTCTGTGGAAACTTTTGGACTTTGGTACAGTAGCATCACTAGATCCATGTGAAGCAGGAAAAAGTAATAGCTGCTCAAATTTGATGGAAAGGATTCCCAATAGATGTGCAGAAGAAGCTGAATCTGAGCCAGTTGTAATATCTACACACCAAAGAAAACGATTGAGCATGTCTCCTCCAAGCAAAAGACCCATGTTAACATTGTTTGGAAGAGCAAGGCTTGGTCTCGAATATTCTATTCTGCAACATGAACTGAATGAGATTGTATCTGTGGGTAGTTATTCTTTGGAGAGAGCTTCAACAGAAGCAGAAGAGAGGTCATCTCAAAAGGACAAAGTTATCAAAGTCAAGCTTCAAAAGTCAGTGGAGTCGAACAGAATGGCTGATGATGAACTTGGTTGTATTTCATCCATTGGAATTGAGGGAACTGATAGAATGAAGTTTGAAGAGCGGCTGGAATCAGAGAGAATTTCTGATTCTGCACATAGTAAATTTACTTATGCATCCAAAGAATTTGATATGCAAAAACGCGTTGCTATTTCATCCATTGGCTTTTCAAGAAGCTATGATGAAAACTTGAGAAGGTTTTATAGATCTGTGAACGTGCCAATACCTCAACCTCTTCCATCCCTTGTGAAGCTTATGGATGCCAACAAAAAAATGAAGAAGAAAATGTAAATGACTTTCTTTATGGCGTCATGTTGCTGCGATATTCATCTTGCACACGATGGGTGGTGATATACAATACTTTTTTCTCCTTCAAGCTTTCAGTTCAGTTGAAAACATACACAACTACACAAGTCATTGTACATTGTACCAATTCTTCAATTTTTTAGACATGGCTCAATGGGCCAATGTAAAAATCCTGATTATTTTCTGGATCCAACGGTTGATGTTGCCTCTATGTGTAACCAACTCGCTTGTATTTGATACTTATTGGCTTGTGTTGTTTGCACTCATGCATTTGATGATCGATCACTATTTGTGGAATAACAATAAATATTAGGTAACATGATTTAACTCCCCGTGGCTACTTTTGCAATGCCATTGTGCAACTGTTTGAAAGAAAAGGAACTTGCTAAATGTACTTCGCTCACTCCAATTACCTCCTCAACAATCGGAAGGGTTAGATACTGTAGTAAAACTACATTGGACAAAATATGTCACCTGAACTGAACACACCTAGTTCACATCTGACATGCTATTCACATTGCCAGTAGTGAAGCTCTGGTACTATTTCATCATGTTCAATGCTCATGTGATAAGAATCAGTAAAGCATCTCCACTACGTGTTCTGTTCAAATCTACTTTGCATCATAATCACTAATTACTCTTGCTATTTCAAGCTTCTCAAATCTGTTGATGAGCTTCTCCCTTAATTGATGTGAGATACTACTAAAGTAATTCCCTAACGTTTAAGATTTTATAGAAACAACTTTCATATTTTTTAGTCTATCGTAACAAGTTGTTTTAATCATGCATGTGGAAGGAACACATAATTTCATCAGGTTGAACCAAAATAACTTTCATGAAAGAAATCGGGCAAGTACATTGACATTCATTTTGAGATCATCTGACACTTTTCTCTCTCTTACATTGTTGATTTGTTCCGAAGATTTTGATAAATGATCTGCACAATATGATATCATATTTTTTTCACCGAAAGCTACAGTCCCCAACCCCTCCCCTCCCCTCCCAAAAAATAAAAAATAATCTGTGCAAAATATTAGGAGAGCTTTGCTAGATAATAAGATATGATTGATGGAAGTTACTTGAAGTTCCTCAAAGATGCAAATTTTGTTGGTAACACATTGATATTCCTGCTCTGCATTCATAGCCCTTCATCACATTCTTTCATAATCTAGTTTATCTGACTGCAGGTAGCCATAATCATTCAAAGAGAAACAAGAAGATTTTTAGTATGAATTTTTCTAGGTGGTGATCAATCAACACTAAAGAAATGAAGGTTGTAAATGGAAGGCGAGAACAATTTGAAAAACCAGGGACCTTAATAAGCATGTCTGTTGGGAGCCAAGCAGGTGCAGTTGGTATTCCAACCCATGCAATCTGTAGACACAAGCAAGATTTAAAAAGAAGCAGGTTTTCAGCGTAACAGATTTGGATCCAGGATAAATCCAGGTCATTTTCTGTTACAGATATTTTGGAAAATCGTAAGCAAATGTTGACTGCTAGGCCTTCAGGTATTACAATTACATGTACTGAGGAGTTGAAATTGTTATATTTCATATATCATGTGCTACTCTTTGTATATTATATGCAACTCCAGGACTCCCTTCCACACCAATTTTGTAGATTATGCCATATCAATGGGAGAACATATACATGCAAATTGAAGTGAAAGAGATGAATTCTTGCATCATGTACTTACAAGTGCATATTCACCAGTTTCAAAATTGCGCAGGTCCAGCACCTAATACAAGATTATTTGGTTAATCCGCCGAAAATCAATTGCTGCCTTACTAATATTGAAGGCCTAGACGTGCAGTGCAAATGCATAGCTTAAAACAGTATAGAAGCGATACCTCACCCCTGTCTTCATATATATAGTCCAGTCCTTTGTAATAAGGTGGGTGCCCCACAGATAAATACTGAAAGAAACAAAGAATTGTTTACATTACACCCTTTCCCATGATCCCACCCATATGCAATCTAATGATGATTGACAAGTGAAATAGTCTTGCTCACATTTACACTATTGAGATACTTCTCTTTGTCCACTCTCACAATCTGCCCTTTATTCACTATCAAAACCAGAGGAAAGAAACGACTTGAATAAAATTGAATGATTCTTTCCCATCAGCATAAAAGTGTGAGTCTTTGACAGAATAACGAACGAACTAGGAAATATTTACTGGAGTAAACAGGTTTCTTGGACTTGGGAGCTGCTTTGATTGAGGATTGATCATTGGATGGAGATGTTTCCGCTATCTTCTCATTCTGTGGTGGCTCTGAGGATTTTACGGCTTTGATTAGGTGTGGTAATCGACATGGGATTTTTCTTGGATTTATAAAGAATGTTGATATCGTGGCGAAGGAGCTTTGAGAGAGAGCTGCGGTGCATGCCATGGATAATAGAGAAAGTACTTCTTACTTGAGCGATGAAGGCTTTGCTTTCTGAGATAAGGTTTCCCGTGTATGAGCTTAATTTTTCGTTTTCTCAAGTAGCCAGATGTGGAAGGCCATAAAATTCTGGTGGATTATTACTGTTGAATATTGTGGGACACATCTACGATAATATTTATTATACGTTGTTTTATTTTATTTTATTTTTTAAAAAAATTGATGAGTATGTTTATTGGGAAGTTAAATGTTGTTTTGCAGATGACCTGCGGACTGATTCATGTCAAATGGTCCTGTCCGACCCTTGAGGTCTACTATGGCGGGCTTCGATGGGCACGGACTGGCGCTAGGCAAACCTGTGAAGCCTAACCCTCCAACTACGACTATATTCTGGTCTGGCTCGTGTTAACCCCAACCTGTATTATAAATAATATTATGCTTCAATTTTTAAATTTTCAGAAATCGTCCTTTGTTGATAATTTTTTTTACATGGGAGGACTAAATTTTGCGTAGACAAACACCCGAAAGAGTGGCGCTCGTGAATTGCAAATTTTTCATTGGCTTTGAGATTTTATCATTTTATCATAGACACAGATTTCTCCTCTCCGTAGATCCGTTTGGGTTGCCCATGGAAGAAATTGGTTAGTGTGCAATGTTTCGGACTGACGGCTTCAAAAGATGAAATCTTGATCGGTATCTCCTTTATTCGCATGCAAAATATATGCAATTTTCCTTTGTTTATTTATCTATAAGTTCCAGTGGAAACTTAAGAGGTTGGGATTTGCATGTATATCCATAAAACTAGAATGGGACCCTCAAGACTCGACACTTACCACAAAATCTGAATTTGACCTCCCAAACGCCAGCTTATTTGCCCAATGGGAATGAGGAAATCTCACCTTATCCACACTCCCACCACACCCTCGATTCCAACTCTCTATTCTCACCCATAATTAGTTCCACATCACTATTCAATTTTAATCACCACTCCCGGAATTTTGTTCCCGTGAAAAATCATTCGAAAAATGGCAGCCATGAATTCCAGTGTTTTGGCTTGCAACTATGCCGTATCAGGCTGTGAGCTGAACACCAAGGTGAGTAAAATATCGCCTTCTGTGGCAATTGTTAAGAAACTGCCTATGATCAGGGCTCAGAGGGTTGCAGCCAACTCCGACTCCAAGGAATCGGGCAGAAGAGCCGCCCTTCTTGGTCTCAGTGCCGCCCTTTTCTCCGTCGCTGTCTCCGCCTCATCTGCCGATGCTGGTGTCATTGATGAGTATTTGGAGAGGAGCAAGGCTAACAAGGTAAGTTTGTAGTTTCTTATTCAAAACCACACCTTTTTCATATGCTTAAATGATACTCTGTCTGAAAAATGTAGGAATTGAATGACAAGAAGAGGTTAGCCACCAGCGGCGCGAACTTCGCACGGGCATTCACTGTTCAATTTGGTACATGCAAGTTCCCTCAGAACTTCACTGGCTGCCAAGATCTTGCCAAACAAAAGGTAACGACTCAGCTTTCAGATTCATAATAGGTTTGTTTATCAACATATTCAAGAACTCCACTCTGAATGCTTTTCCTTCAAAATTTTCCCAAAAACAATTGTTGCCTCATTTCAAACATAATCTTTTGTTCTATTGCACATTTATCCCTATCCATTGGTAATCATATTATACATCACATCATTTTTCTAAATTTATATGCAAATAATATTTAAAAAACTACCACACTAATAGTTTTTTCGAGAAAAATTGATTTGGGAGGCCAACATTTTTGGTAAATATTCGAGAAATGTTCATTCCAGAAATAAATGCATGTAACTGTGGTTGAATTGTTAATTGCAGAAAGTACCATTCCTGACTGATGATTTGGAGTTAGAGTGTCAAGGGAAAGACAAGTACAAGTGTGGATCAAACGTGTTTTGGAAATGGTGATCAAACTTGTACGTGTTTACCTAGCATAGCTCGAGTGCATGTATGTAATTTTTTTCGATTCAAGAAATTATCAATCCATCTTATCAACTCGTACCCTGTAATTTTCTGGCCACTAGTGTTGTATTTTTTTTGCCATTGAAATAATAGTCGTTATATTATTAAATCATAATAAGTAATCGTTTGTCTGAGTCAATATTATCTGTTGCAACCATCTTATTCTTTACTTGGTTGCGTGACATGTATATACATGATATGCCATCCTTTCTACAATGTATATGTTATGTTCACCCTCGTTAAAAAAAGAAGAAGAAGAAAAATAAATTAGGAAGAATTAATGTTTTAATTCCTCGAAAGTTTCAATATTGTTTCACACAACCAACATACTTATATATTATATCATATACTATTTCGGTTGTGTAATTTTCTGTTCCACCATATTGATATTATATACATATATACGTGGAAACCCCAATACATGCACACCGATGTGCATGTATATCCACCTGCCCATACTCGAAAGCATCTCCATTGTTATGTTAGCACACCGATAGCCACGTACTTAAAGCTAGCCTGCATGCAAACTAATTAAAACCTGGAGGTGAATCATCCTATCCTATATATATATATATGCATCACCACCAACATTATATATATTTCACTTAAATGGCGAGCTGGTTTCTACGTACGGTCACTTTTCTGGTTCTTCTAGCGACGCCGATGGTCACTTTCGCGGTGGATAAAGGAGGAGAGTGGTCTGCGGGGTGCGGGCAGAGAATTGAGATCCAGAGTCTGAGTTCATGCCGGCAGTACCTTATAGACAGCAGCCGATTTGTGCCGGAAAATCATCATCACGAGGGAAGCAGCAGCTGGAGGGAGGAGTTTCCACGGTGTTGTGATGAGCTTGAACGGATCAATGAGCAGTGTAGGTGCGAGGCTATCCAAAAGGTATGTGATGGTATATATATTATAAGATACCGTTTGGTATCATGGATGAGATATACAATAGATAAATAAAAATATGATAGAGATATGGATAAACAAGACATAGTTATGAATAATATGTTGTTTTGCATGTTTTTGATTTGGTAGGATTATTGTGTTTATTATCTTAATTATCATTGTCAATTTCACACAATTTCATTTATATGACATTCATCCTCAACTAATATCATGTGTTGAGAGGTATTTGTCATCAAACCTACATCTAATCTCATACCGGGCCATGAGATATCATTGAGTTAACAAAAAATGAGAGAAACATGAGATCATCTCATGTACCAAACGGTACCTAAATATATTATATGCATGTGCTCTAAAATGGATTAATAATAATATATATAATATATATATAGGTGGCTGGAGAAGAAGGAGAGACGGGAGAATTGCTGGGAAGAGAGATGCGAGAGATGAAGCTGACGGCACAAAGTTTACCAGGCTTATGTCGCATTTCGCCACAATACTGCGGCATCGATACATTTTAACTCAGTGTATCATCATATATATCATATGAATATGATCGATGGGTACATATATATATCGTGCATGTAATAAATAAATTATGCCTGGTGCTTGCGTGGTTCGTGCCCCAATGCTTCAATTCATTTTAACTCCATTAAATATCGATCCATCTACTTTACTAAAAAATAATAATAATAATAATAATAATAATAATAATAATAATCTACTCTAGCTAGTATATCGATTTAAAACTTATAATTATAAAATTTCAACTACCATATCTCACTCTATCTCTTTAGATTTAGAGGTATTTGACCGAGTTTATAAGCTAAAATACTAACACTTTATCAGTTGTTTCGGAACTTATAAGCTTTTTAAATTTGTTTGGTAAATTTTTTGTCAAATTGTTTGCAAGTTGCCAAAAAACTGTTTTTGAAAAAGTATAGTGATCTTTTTATTTATATATATATATATATATATATATTTTTTAAAAAAATTTATTTTGATATTTTATTTTTTTGTATTATCTTTATATATTTCATTAAATTTTTATTATGTCTTCTGTCCATTTTTTTAAACATAATTTAATTATTATTTTTTTTCTTAGAAATAGTTTTATTTTTTAATATATATTTAACATTAATGATAAATTTAAAAATATTTTTGTATATATATTATTATTTACATAACTTTCGTAGTATTTTATCATTTTTATAATTTTGATAATAAAAAGATCTTATATTTTTAATATCAAACATATTAATATTTTTAAGTTTTTTAAAATACATTTATCCAAATTAGTTAAACACTATAACATTTTATTTTTAAAATAAAATCTGATAATTCCTAAAACAGTTATAAATTATTTTTTATAACTTTAGTCAAATACCCTTTTAATTATAAATTAAAACATTATCTAAATAAGTATTCTTTATATTTTAACTTTTGAGTACAATATGTTTATATTATGTTTTCATATATTTCAAGTAAGATATTGATCTGGATCATGTTATATAATAAAAATAACATCATGCTATATAATCTATATCATCACAAAAGCGCCAGTCGGTCTCATAGATGGATTTGGGATTCTGAAATTATTATTTTTATGTTCAAAATATTATTTTTATATAGATCTATATATCTTATTATTATTATTATTAATCATCATCAGCATCTAGTAACTAAATTAAGTGGAGAAAACAGAAAAATTTGGTAAACGCGTACGACACGCAATTGACTGCTTAAATTCTTCCAAACGGAAACACATCATAACCTTCATTCCATTCATTCTTCAATTAACACCACGATTTTAACATTTGAATTGGTCAAAATCATCATATAAAATGAATTAATTGACCGGTTCCACAAATATATTATTTTGCAGCATCCATCGTTTGTTCTATTTTTCCTTTATGGGGTGGGGAGGTTATATGTACAATGCAAAGCAAACGAATTTGTTATATATAATATCTATTTATTTTTTTATATACAAAGGGAGAAAAAGACCATTTTAATAACTCGAATGCTTATGTCGTTATCTCTTATCTGGTCTATTATTTCTTTGCAATAAGCCTGTGCTTTATTGGAAATTTTTTTAAAATAATAGAAACATAATCATGGTATACCGTATCGAAAAACGTATGTCCATACCGAAATTTTCTGTGCATATAACTAATATATCGATTAATTTATACCAAAATTTTACATATAACAATTACGGTAGGGGTATAATCAGGAAAAAATACCTTATATTTTTTAAAATTTATAAATTTATTGTTTAAAAATGTTATATATATTTAAAATTTTTAAATATTGTGCTGATATATTTTTCTACCGAATTTTCGGTATGTAACTATACCGAATTTTTATAAAAATATGAAATTTAAAAATTTGACAAATATTTTTCTATCCCTACACAGGGATTCAGATTTTACAACAGTAACAAGATTCCTCGGCTGTTCAATTAGTTGGCAGGCAGCCCGCACTATTGGACTTGTAGTAGTACTCTTGTATCCAATTCAAACAATACCCACACGCAAAATCTTCTACAACGTTTTGCATTTGCGTAACATTTTCTTTTATTTTAGAAAGGGTTCATTCGGAAGGGGACCTCATTTTAAATGATTCAGAGGTCAATTGACTCATGCGAAGATTAAATCGAGGGATGTGCACGATCGGCAGAGACCTGAAAGAGGAAGCAACATGGTCAACCCCAAGAATATCCCCCACGATATTTCAGCAGAGAATATGCTCCACACGAGGATCGAATCCGCAACGCTGGAGAATTTATTTTCACATTACCTCAGGCCTTACCAACTTGCCTATACCCCTGTGGGCAACATTTTATTTTATTATATTAATAATTGATCGTCACGAGTACAGTGTCGTTCCAAAACTTAAGATTTTTAGGGTTTGAGTCGTATTTTAAAATTTTTGCATTTATTTCTTTTTTTTTTTGATAAAAAAGATTTTTTAAAACCAAATTTATAAAGTGTAGAAAAAGTTTAAGAACCAATGACTTTGTGACATAGTTTAGTGAATGTATACACGAAAAAATAATATGTGTATACATGTAAGATATACCTCAATAAAGTGATCTTCTTGGATGAGCTAACGAAACCCCTTCAATGAATGATGAGCTGCTGCTGACCTGAAACCACAAACAAGAGTGTTAAGGGGGGCCGGAAGGTGTTCCGGCGTATCCCATCCGATGCTCAAGTTAGATGCTATGATAGCGAAATATAGAGAGTGGTGTGTGCACTCAAGTAAAAAATTGGAATCCTAATAATGAGAGTGAACCTGGTATTTATAGGAGAAGGCTCCGGATTTGGCGCTTACCTTCCTTATCAAGAACCCAAAAATCTCGGGATCACAATCCCGAATATCTAAGTTGAGATCTCGCCCGAATCTTGTCCGACAAGGGAAATATTGATACGCTTAATCTGAGCTGAACTGCCATCACCAGGACATTATACTGCTGCCCTTTAAGGAGAAATATGGAGTAGTGAGTGAGCTGCTACTGAACTCCCACCATTCTGCCGAACCGAGCTCCCAAATAGGGATGGTGAGTGAGCTCTTGTTGAACCCCTGAGCTCAATATAAACAACTGATCCTAACATCTTTAGCTAACTTATTGAGGTTGATGAGCCCACCTCCTAAGCTAGCTTCCTGTTGAAATAAGAGTAAGAGAGCTTTGTTGAGATCCCGGTCTTCAACATTACTGAACCAACCTTACAACTGACGTTCTGAACTCGGCAGTGAGGGATCTTGGCCGAGCTCCCGAGTTGACCTGACAAGAATGGAGAGGGTCCTTGGCCGAGCTCCCGAGCCAACCTGACAAACATGGAGAGGGTATTTGGCCGAGCTCCCATGCCCGAGCTCCCGAGCTCTTATGGCCGAACTCCCGAGCTGACCTGAAAAGTATGGCGAGGGTAATTGTCCGACCTTAGGTTTTATAATGAAAGCCTTTGAGCTTAGGGGTCACCGTGGAGCTGAGCTGTTCTCCTCCCGGGGTATCACAAGTCCCCCCATCAAAAGTCGAATTGAGGTCAAAGACTCGAAATTCGCTAAGTTTTTAGTCTAAGGTGACCCTAAGCAATCCTGAGCTGAGGTGCACAAGGGATCCCCGCTGCCGTTCTGACAAGACACGTAATGATGATGTTACAACGGTAACTTTTCGAGTTCTAGATGATCAGATACCTCCACTTGAGAATGATCTGAGGTCCCGAACAGAACATAATAAGCCCTGAAATAATGTTAACCCATGAAAATGAGCCGAGCTCCCGAAGGGATCATAATAAGCGTTGAAATAATGCCAACACCTGAATATGAGTCGAGCTCTCGAGGTGAGCAAGGTAACCACTAAAAACAATGCTAACAATTGTAGATAAGCTGAGCTCCCGAAGGAGAGCACAATAATGCTAAAACTTGTAGTCGAGCTGAGCTTCCAAGGGGAGCACAATAACCATTGAAAATAATGCTAACACTTGAAGACGAGCCGAGCTCCTGAAGTGAGCATAATAACCACTCATAATAACCACTGAAAATAATGCTAACACTTTGCAGACGAGCCGAGCTCTTGAAGTGAGTATAATATTTACTGAAAATAATGCTAACACTTGCAGACGAGCCGAGCTCTTGAAGTGAGCATAATGGCCACTGAAAATAATTCCAACACTTGAAGATGAGGCGAGCTCTTGAACCGACCTAAAAAATGATGGGGGAGCTTGACCGAGTTCCTGAGCTTCTTGGGCCGCGCTCCCAAGCTAACCTGGGATTGATATTGAGTAATCTGTTACCTTTACTAAAGCGTGAGCTGATCTGGTGAACTTAATATGTAGTAACCTATCAAAATGTTCAATTATGAACTGAGCTGAGCTGGTGAGCTCAATATGAAGTAGCCTGTCAAATTTGACAAGTATGAAACAAGCTAAGCTGGTGATTCTTGATGTGCTCAAGGATTTTGAATTGAACCAAGGTCAGAGGCCAAAGCGGCGTGACCGAGGTACTGCTTGATATGCTTAAGCCTGCTGAACTGATCCTAGGTCAGAGGCCAAGCGACGTGACCAAGGTGCTGAACTGAGCCTAGGTCAGGGGCCAAAGCGGTGTGACCAAGATGCCGAACTGAGCCTAAGTCAAGGGCCAAAGCGGCGTGACCAAGGTGCTGAACTGAGCCAAAGTCAGGGGCCAAAGCAGCGCGACCAAGGTGCTGAACTGAGCCAAATTCAGGGGCCAAAGCTGCGTGACCAAGGTGCTAAACTGAGCCAAAGTTAGGGGCCAAAACGGCGTGACCAAGGTGCTGAACTTAGACAATGTCAGGGGCCAAAGCGGCGTGACCAAGGTGCTTAACTGAGCCAAATTAAGGGGCCAAAATGGCGTGACCAAGGTGTTGAACTGAGCCAAAGTCAGGGGCCAAAACGGCGTGATCAAGGTGGTGAACTGAGCCAAAGTCAGGGGCCAAAACGGCGTGACCAAGGTGCTGAACTGAGCCAAAGTCAGGGACCAAAACGGCGTGACCAAGGTGGTGAATTGAGCCAAAGTCAGGGGGCAAAGCGGCGTGACCAAGGTGCTGAACTGAGCCAATGTCAGGGGCCAAAGAGGCGTGACCAAGGTGCTGAACAGAGCCAAAGTCAGGGGCCAAAGCGGCGTGACCAAGGTGCTGAACTGAGCCAAAGTGAGGGGCCAAAACGGCGTGACCAAGGTGGTGAACTGAGCCAAATTCAGGGGCCATAGTGGCGTGACCAAGGTGCTGAACTAAGCCAAAGTCAGGGGCCAAAACGACGTGACCAAGGTGGTGAACTGAGCTAAAGTCAGGGGCCAAAACGACGTGACCAAGGTGGTGAACTGAGCCAAAGTCAGGGGCCAAAGCAGCGTGACCAAGGTGCTGAACTGAGCCAAATTCAAGGGCCAAAGCGGTGGGTGAGCTCTTGTTGAACCCCTGAGCTCAATATAAACAACTGATCCTAACATCTTTAGCTAACTTATTGAGGTTGATGAGCCCACCTGCTAAGCTAGCTTCCTGTTGAAATAAGAGTAAGGGAGCTTTGTTGAGATCCCGATCTTCTACATTACCGAACCAACCTTACAACTGACGTTCTGAACTCGGCAGCGAGGGATCTTGGCCAAGCTCCCGAGCTGACCTGACAAGTATGGAGATGGTCCTTGGCCGAGCTCCCATGGCCGAGCTCCCGAGCCAACCTGACAAACATGCAGAGGGTCTTTGGCCGAGCACTCATGCCCGAGCTCCCGAGCTCCCATGGCCGAACTCCCGAGCTGACCTGAAAAGTATGGCGAGGGTAATTGTCCGACCTTAGGTTTTATAATGAAAGCCTTTGAGCTTAGGTGTCACCGTGGAGCTGAGCTGTTCTCCTCCCGGGGTATCACAAGTCCCCCCATCAAAAGTCAAATTGAGGTCAAAGACTCGAAATTCGCTAAGTTTTTAGTCTAATGTGACCCTAAGCAATCCCGAGCTGAGGTGCACAAGGGATCCCCGCTGCCGTTCTGACAAGACACGTAATGATGATGTTACAACGGTAACTTTTCGAGTTCTAGATGATCTGAGACCTCCACTTGAGAATGATTCGAGGTCCCGAAGTCAAAGTAATAACTAAAATAAAGCTCACTTGAGAATGATCCGAGGTCCCGAACGGAACATAATAAGCCCTGAAATAATGTTAACCCATGAAAATTAGCCGAGCTCCCGAATGGATCATAATAAGCGTTGAAATAATGCCAACACCTGAATATGAGTCGAGCTCTCGAGGTGAGCAAGGTAAGCACTAAAAACAATGCTAACAATTGTAGATAAGCTGAGCTCCCGAAGGAGAGCACAATAATGCTAAAACTTGTAGTCGAGCTGAGCTTCCAAGGGGAGCACAATAACCATTGAAAATAATGCTAACACTTGAAGACGAGCCGAGATCCTGAAGTGAGCATAATAACCACTGAAAATAATGCTAACACTTTGCAGACGAGCCGAGCTCTTGAAGTGAGTATAATAACCACTGAAAATAATGCTAACACTTGCAGACGAGCCGAGCTCTTGAAGTGAGCATAATGGCCACTGAAAATAATTCCAACACTTGAAGATGAGGCGAGCTCTTGAACCGACTTAAAAAATGATGGGGGAGCTTGGCCGAGCTCCTGAGCTCCTTGGGCCGCGCTCCCGAGCTAACCTGGGATTGATATTGAGTAATCTGTCACCTTTACTAAAGCGTGAGCTGATCTGGTGAACTTAATATGCAGTAACCTATCAAAATGTTCAATTATGAACTGAGCTGAGCTGGTGAGCTCAATATGAAGTAGCCTGTCAAATTTGACAAGTATGAAACAAGCTGAGCTGGTGATTATTGATGTGCTCAAGGATTTTGAACTGAACCAAGGTCAAGGGCCAAGGAGGCATGACCAAGGTACTGCTTGATATGCTTAAGCTTGCTGAACTGGTCCTAGGTCAGAGGCCAAGCAACGTGACCAAGGTGCTGAACTGAGCCTAGGTCAGGGGTCAAAGCGGTGTGACCAAGGTGCCGAACTGAGCCTAAGTCAAGGGCCAAAGCGGCGTGACCAAGGTTCTGAACTGAGCCAAAGTCAGGGGCCAAAGCTGCGCAACAAAGGTGCTGAATTGAGCCAAAGTCAGGGGCCAAAGCTGCGTGACCAAGGTGCTGAACTGAGCCAAAGTTAGGGGCCAAAACGGCGTGACCAAGGTGCTGAACTTAGACAATGTCAGGGGCCAAAGCGGCATGACCAAGGTGCTGAACTGAGCCAAAGTCAGGGGCCAAAGCGGCGTGACCAAGGTGCTTAACTGAGCCAAAGTAAGGGGCCAAAAAGGCATGACCAAGGTGTTGAACTGAGCCAAAGTCAGGGGCCAAAACGGCGTGATCAAGGTGGTGAACTGAGCCAAAGTCAGGGGCCAAAACGGCGTGACCAAGGTGCTGAACTGAGCCAAAGTCAGGGACCAAAACGGCGTGACCAAGGTGGTGAATTGAGCCAAAGTCAGGGGCCAAAGCGGCGTGACCAAGGTGCTGAACTGAGCCAATGTCAGGGGCCAGAGAGGCGTGACCAAGGTGCTGAACAGAGCCAAAGTCAGGGGCCAAAGCGGCGTGACCAAGGTGCTGAACTGAGCCAAAGTAAGGGGCCAAAACGGCGTGACCAAGGTGGTGAACTGAGCCAAATTCAGGGGCCAAAGCGGTGTGACCAAGGTGCTGAACTAAGCCAAAGTCAGGGGCCAAAATGACGTGACTAAGGTGGTGAACTGAGCCAAAGTCAGGGGCCAAAACGGCGTGACCAAGGTGGTGAACTGAGCCAAAGTCAGGGGCCAAAGCAGCGTGACCAAGGTGCTGAACTGAGCCAAAGTCAAGGGCCAAAGCGGTGAGTGAGCTCTTGTTGAACCCCTGAGCTCAATATAAACAACTGATCCTAACATCTTTAGCTAACTTATGAGCCCACCTGCTAAGCTAGCTTCCTGTTGAAATAAGAGTAAGGGAGCTTTGTTGAGATCCCGGTCTTCAACATTACCGAACCAACCTTAGAACTGACGTTCTGAACTCGGGAGCGAGGGATCTTGGCCGAGCTCCCGAGCTGACCTGACAAGTCTGGAGAGGGTCCTTGGCCGAGCTCCCGAGCCAACCTGACAAACATGGAGAGGGTCTTTGGCCGAGCTCCCATGGCCGAACTCCCGAGCTGACCTGAAAAGTATGGCGAGGGTAATTGTCCGACCTTAGGTTTTATAATGAAAGCCTTTGAGCTTAGGGGTCACCGTGGAGCTGAGCTGTTCTCCTCCCGGGGTATCACAAGTCCCCCCCATCAAAAGTCAAATTGAGGTCAAAGACTCGAAATTCGCTAAGTTTTTAGTCTAATGTGACCCTAAGCAATCCCGAGCTGAGGTGCACAAGGGATCCCCGCTGCCGTTCTGACAAGACACGTAATGATGATGTTACAACGGTAACTTTTCGAGTTCTAGATGATCTGAGACCTCCACTTGAGAATGATTCGAGGTCCCAAAGTCAAAGTAATAACTAAAATAAAGCTCACTTGAGAATGATCCGAGGTCCCGAACGGAACATAATAAGCCCTGAAATAATGTTAACCCATGAAAATTAGCCGAGCTCCCGAATGGATCATAATAAGCGTTGAAATAATGCCAACACCTGAATATGAGTCGAGCTCTCGAGGTGAGCAAGGTAAGCACTAAAAACAATGCTAACAATTGTAGATAAGCTGAGCTCCCGAAGGAGAGCACAATAATGCTAAAACTTGTAGTCGAGCTGAGCTTCCAAGGGGAGCACAATAACCATTGAAAATAATGCTAACACTTGAAGACGAGCCGAGCTCCTGAAGTGAGCATAATAACCACTGAAAATAATGCTAACACTTTGCAGACGAGCCGAGCTCTTGAAGTGAGTATAATAACCACTGAAAATAATGCTAATACTTGCAGACGAGCCGAGCTCTTGAAGTGAGCATAATGGCCACTGAAAATAATTCCAACACTTGAAGATGAGGTGAGCTCTTGAACCGACCTAAAAAATGATGGGGGAGCTTGGCCGAGCTCCTGAGCTCCTTGGGCCGCGCTCCCGAGCTAACCTGGGATTGATATTGAGTAATCTGTCACCTTTACTAAAGCGTGAGCTGATCTGGTGAACTTAATATGCAGTAACCTATCAAAATGTTCAATTATGAACTGAGCTGAGCTGGTGAGCTCAATATGAAGTAGCCTGTCAAATTTGACAAGTATGAAACAAGCTGATCTGGTGATTATTGATGTGCTCAAGGATTTTGAACTGAACCAAGGTCAAGGGCCAAGGCGGCATGACCAAGGTACTGCTTGATATGCTTAAGCTTGCTGAACTGGTCCTAGGTCAGAGGCCAAGCGACGTGACCAAGGTGCTGAACTGAGCCTAGGTCAGGGGTCAAAGCGGTGTGACCAAGGTGCCGAACTGAGCCTAAGTCAAGGGCCAAAGTGGCGTGACCAAGGTTCTGAACTGAGCCAAAGTCAGGGGCCAAAGCTGCGCAACCAAGGTGCTGAATTGAGCCAAAGTTAGGGGCCAAAGCTGCGTGACCAAGGTGCTGAACTGAGCCAAAGTTAGGGGCCAAAACGGCGTGACCAAGGTGCTGAACTTAGACAATGTCAGGGGCCAAAGCGGCATGACCAAGGTGCTGAACTGAGCCAAAGTCAGGGGCCAAAGCGGCGTGACCAAGGTGCTTAACTGAGCCAAAGTAAGGGCCAAAACGGCGTGACCAAGGTCAAAGTCAGGGGCCAAAACGGCGTGATCAAGGTGGTGAACTGAGCCAAAGTCAGGGGCCAAAACGGCGTGACCAAGGTGTTGAACTGAGCCAAAGTCAGGGACCAAAACGGCATGACCAAGGTGGTGAATTGAGCCAAAGTCAGGGGCCAAAGCGGCGTGACCAAGGTGCTGAATTGAGCCAATGTCAGGGGCCAAAGAGGCATGACCAAGGTGCTGAACAGAGCCAAAGTCAGGGGCCAAAGCGGCGTGAACAAGGTGGTGAACTGAGCCAAAGTAAAGGACCAAAACGGCGTGACCAAGTTGGTGAACTGATCCAAATTCAGGGGCCAAAGCGGCATGACCAAGGTAATGACGTAACCAAGGTGCTGAGCTGAGCCAAAGTCAGGGGCCAAAACGGCGTGACCAAGGTGGTGAACTGAGCCAAAGTCAGGGGCCAAAGCAGCGTGACCAAGGTGCTGAACTGAGCCAAAGTCAGGGGCCAAAGCGGGGTGACCAAGATGGTGTTTGGTGTACTCATATTGATATTCATGGAAAAGTCTTTGCTTATAAGCGAAAATAAAATTTCTTTTGAATGAAATACATCTTAAGAGATAATTAAAACTGCAACAATTAAGAGTAATATTTGTGCAAATTATAAGCATTTCATGGCCTCTTGTCTTTTGCCATTCGAGTCATATAAGTAATATGCATCCGAGCTGAGCCTCTCCACAACCTTGAATGACCCTTCCCATTTAGGATCGAGCTTTACCACACTTACCTCCTGAACTCTTCTGAGCACCAAATCTCCCACCTGAAATCCCTTTCTGCGCACTCAACAATTATAGGTCTGAGCTATCATGCTCGTGTATGCTTTCATTCTGATGGCAACAGCTTACAGAAAGAGGTACGTAAGGATAAGGTCCCTTAGCCCTGTTTGGCTCCTCTGCAGCCCGCTTTATTCCTACTTCCACCTTTCCTTATGCCTTCATTTCAGACTTGCTATCTGCCTTCTTTGCCTCTATGCGTCCTCCAAATTCACATACTTCTCAGCTCGACTAAGGAGCTCATCATAAGTCAAAGGAGGCTTCTTAACCAAGGATTTAAAAAACTCTCCTCCCCTCAATCCTTGAGTGAAAGAGTTCACCAAGGTGTCAACAGTGACAGCCGGTACTTCCAGAGCTGCTGTATTGAAGCGCTGGACATACTCCCTCAAGGGCTCCACCTAGGATTGCTTCAGATTAAACAAACTAAGAGAAGTCTTCAAATATTTTTTTTACTTCTCGCAAGTTGGTGTAAAAAGGCTGAATTGAAGTCGTTGAAACTCCGGATGCTACCAGGCTATAAGAGGTTGAACCATTGCTGAGCTGACCTTACTAGAGTAGTGAGAAAGACCCTACATTTAATTGCATCCAAATATCTATGCAACAGGGCTGCATTTTCAAATCTCCCCAAAATGTTCCTCTGGATCTGAGCTCCCATCATATTCCCCTATGGTGGGCTGCTTAAAATTTGCAAGGCGTTCTTCATCTAGAATAGCCCGATCGAAAGGGCTTTCCCTCTGTATAGGCCCAGGCCGACCTCCGACTTGCCGACCCAATCTCTTTATCTCCTCCCACACCGCATCCATTTGGTTTGGCTGACCTCCGGGTGGAGGGGGAGGAGGTGGTTGATTCTGACCCATGACCTTTTGCACCATTTGAGTGATGAACTGGCTGAGCTGATCTACAATCATGTCCGCCACATTCCCTCCTCCTCCTCTTCCTCTTGCTCGTCCTGACATATCTACTCCTTAGCTTAAAATTCCCATAGACGGCGCCAATTTATATACCTCAATAAAGTGATCTCCTTGGATGAGCTAACGAAACTCCTCTAATGAATGATGAGCTGCTGCTGACTTGAAACCACGAACAAGAGTGTTAAGGGGGGCCGGAAGGTGTTCTGGCGTATCCCCTCCGACGCTCAAGTCAGATGCTATGATAGCGAAATATAGAGAGTGGTGTGTGCACTCAAGTGAAAAATTGGAATCCTAATAATGAGAGTGAACCTGGTATTTATAGGAGAAGACTCCGAATTTGGCTCTTACTTTCCTTATCAAGAACCCAAGAATCTCGGGATCACAATCCCGAATATCTAAGCTGAGATCTCGCCTAAATCTTGTCCGACAAAGGAAATATTGATACGCTTAATCTGAGCTGAACTGCCATCACCAGGACACTATATTGCTGCCCTTTAAGGAGTAATAGGGAGTAGTGAGTGAGCTGCTACTGAACTCCCACCATTCTGCTGAATCGAGCTCCCAAATAGAGATGGTGAGTGAGCTCTTGCTGAACCCCTGAGCTCAACATAAACAACTGATCCTAACATCTTTAGCTAACTTATTGAGATTGATGAGCCCACCTGCTAAGCTAGCTTCCTGTTGAAATAAGAGTAAGAGAGCTTTGCTGAGCTCCCGGTCTTCAACATTACCGAGCCAACCTTACAACTGACGTTCTGAACTCGGCAGCAAGGGATCTTGGCCGAGCTCCCGAGCCGACCTGACAAGTATGGAGAGGGTCCTTGGCCGAGCTCCCATGACCGAGCTCCCGAGCTGACCTGACAAGTATGGCGAGGGTACTTGGCCGACCTTAGGTTTCATAATGAAAGCCTCTGAGCTTAGGGTCACCGAGGAGCTGAGCTGTTCTCCTCTCGGGGTATCACAATATATATATTATTTCATGTCAATATTCGTAAGAAAAATTTTCAAATAAATTTGAAATAATTTTTCCAAGTAACAAACATACAGTACCTAGCAGTTAAATTATTTTTGGCACTCTTTCAAACTTAGACCTGAGACGATGAACTGACTCGACTCATATCAAGTTTAGGTCTATTCACGTGTATCACATTGCAACTTTTATTTTACATGCATCGTAATTATAAATTTGACAAATACTATAACTTTTACATGTAACAATATTATAAGGATTAAGGAATTTGTTATAGATATGGGTGATCACAGTACAGTTTTGGATTTGAAAATATTTTTTAATCTCGATTTTTTTAATGTAAAAGTAGATTTGCGGTTTTCGGACTGTTTTGTGCGACAATAAGGTAATTAATTCTTATGAAGAAAGAGTAATCAACAATTTACATACAAAATATAAATTAACAATAAAATAGAACCAAAATTTAAGTTGATATAATGATATTAAATGAACTTAAAATTTCTTTAAACCAAAAATAAAGTTCACAATCGAGAAAAAATAATGAATTATTTGATAGTGAAAGTAGTCATGAGAAATTAGGTTTTATTCAATAGTTAATTTTTTTCATATACATCTTTTGGATTAATAAAATATTTTTGAAAAGGATTTTTTGCCTTTGATCTCCAATTTTTTTCTATGTGCAGGAGTCATGACTCATGGGGTTTAGCCCACAGGATACTACCCTACGGGTGATGTGTAATTCCATGATTGGTCAAAATTAGTGGGTCCCACGTGGGGCCCACTAATTTTGACCAATCATGGAATTACACATCACCCGCAGGGTAGTATCCTGCGGGCGGCATGTACTAAACCCCATGGGTTGAGTAGATGCTATCTGCAGTATAGTGCCCTGCGGGTGTGAGGCCCACTAATTTTGACCAATCATGAAATTACACATCATCCGCAGGGTAGTATCCTGCGGGCAACATGTACTAAACCCCATGGGTTGAGTAGATGCTACCCGCAGGATAGTGCCCTGCGGGTGACGTGGCGGCTCATGATTAGTTAAAATTAGTGGGCCCCACGTGGAACCCATTAATTTTAACCAATCATGGAATTACACATCACCCGCAGGATAGTGCCCGTAAGCTTTTACTATCAAAATTATTATTATTGGCACTAATTCCATAAGCTTATCATGATAGTGGGCCACGTGGAACCCATTAATTCCATTAGTGAGCCCACGTGGAACCCATTAATTTTACTATCAAAATTATTATTATCAGGATATTAATGGGCACTCATGGAAAGGAGGATAACAAAATTATCGAAAAATGAAATATCATTAATGATTTAATGTTTAATTCCCAAGTTTCGTTTACTATATTTAATTTTTATTTTGTAACATCATTAATTATTATTATTATTATTATTATTATTATTATCAAAACTGGGGCAAAATTTGTTTCTAAATCTAATGAACTTTTTTGAGTTTTATTTACTTGTTTTTTTTAAATATAGAATTATTTGATCGCCTCTGGTTACGGAGAATGTTGGACAAGATGTTTTTCCAATAAAATTTCCAATTTGAAGTAAAAAAAAATGGACTAATACCCAATGTGCTGTTGAGTTTTTTCATATACCGACAAAATTACCATTCATTCATGTATTGTTTGTATTAATGCATAATGTGGATGAATTACATATGTATACACACAAAGATCTCGGTTAAATATATGTATATATTTTTTAAAAAATCTTGGTTATATCGCAAACAATTTAATTGACCCTCCTCACTTTTGTTTAAAAATTAATATTTTTGGTCGAAAAGGACCTTGTAGAGGTTAAATAAAAACGATAAGCTTGCCAATAATATAAAAAGGGCAAGAATGACATTTCAAAGAAAAGAATGTGTAAAAGTCCAGAAAAATCTCGTCAAAGTCTCCCTATCCCTTAGATCCACACGTTGAAGCTCTCCGTCTATATTGCGCCAATTGATCTTCTTCAACCCATTTCACCAGATTTTGCGCTGAATCAAAGAATCCATGGACACAGAACAAGAAGAACTCCAGTTTCTTGGATTCTTCGGCATACTTCGCGAATCATACAACATAGTTAACTCATGGAGGAAGATTTTCAGCCAAGTCATGCTAGCTTTGATTCTCCCTCTTTCTTTCATCTACTTAGCTCAAATCCAGATCATCCAACTCCTTATAGCCAAGATCTCAACCAACGAGGAGACCCTCGAGAGAACTCCGGAGGGCTCTCGTTCCTACGACAGTATCTCCAGCCTCATCTCCTCCGAATGGACTGAGATTATCTTGTTCAAGATTGGGTATTTGCTCTTTTTCTTGATTCTTGCGCTTCTCTCTACATCTGCGGTGGTTTACACCATCGCATGTATCTACACCGGCAAAGACCTCACCTTTGGGAAAGTGATGAGTGTTGTTCCCAAGGTTTGGAAGAGGCTGATGGTGACTTTCTTGTGCAATTTCGCCATTGTCTTTGCGTATAATGTTGTAGCTGTAGTTATAGCGGTCCTTGTAATCATTATTCTGCAACCTGGTGCAAGTGTTGGGGGAGTATTACTCTTCTTTTACTTGATCGTATATTCTATTGGGTTGTTTTATATTAACATGATATGGCAGCTAGCGAGTGTGGTCTCTGTTTTGGAAGAAAGTTATGGCCTAAATGCGATGGCAAAAAGCCGATCTTTGATCAAGGGGAAAATGGGTGTTTGTGTGGCGATTTTCTTTGTGTTAGGCCTGTGCCTTGTTGGAGTTGAGGCAGTATTCAAGATTCTTGTGGTGCTGGCTTACGAAAAAGGGGTTGGTTATAGAGTTGGATTGGGGATTGGTTGTTTGAGCTTGATGTCGATTCTGATGCTGTTTGCTCTCGTTGCGCAGACGATTATATACTTTGTTTGTAAATCGTATCATCACGAGAACATCGATAAGTCGGCCTTGGCGAATCATCTTGAGGAGTATCTCGGGGAGTATGTTCCTTTGAGATCCAAGGATGTACAGATGGAGCACTTTGAAGTTTGATCGATCATTTTTTTGTGGTGTCATTCCTTTGGATTCTGTGTAATCTTGTATTATGTGTTGGAAACAAATGTTTTGGCCTTTGCGATTCATGAGTTAATATATTATCATATTCATCTCGTTAATGTATTAATCTTCCAAATTGTGTCCTGTCTCCGGCTAGCAAGTAATAATGTATAATTGCGTTGTCACCTCAAAATGCGAACTGTCTGGAAAACAGATTTTGAAATCCCTGAAGTTTAAGGTTATATGCAATCTATCTTCATGGTGTAATTGTAAACCTCTTCTTTTATGGGGAGATGTTTGGGTTCGATCCGAGTTTGTCATTATATATATGTAGACTTATCCTAAAGGTCGTATCTTCGAGGTGTAAACCTCTTCTAAAATGGAGAGATGTTTGGGTTGGATCCGAGTACATCATTGTGTGGATTTGTCCAAGAACACGTTGCTGTTGTACATAGAAAATTTAATGTTGGATATATGAACCCATTATTTAAAACTAAATAATGTGAATGGTGGAGATGAAGCCCAAGCAGAATTTATTAGTCGGCAGTTGGTATCATTACAATTTGATCCAGAAAATCTATGGAGGGGAGGTACTGGGTACCGCAAGAAAGTCTAATTACATACCAGCAGACGACGCACACACGCATATGATAAATGAATATTTATAGATTTTGATGTCTCTAAAAAATATACGAGTCTAACCCGACCCGAGCCCAATAGTCCATATTTTTGAAAATATACTTTGAAGCCCATTTAATCTTATTTTATGAAAGTCCCAGTCTGAAATTGCCCTGTTAAGGAATATAATCATAATCATAAATTCATGGGCTTGAGGCCCAACTGGTATGGTTGGAGCCCGACCCGAGCCCAGGAAGAGCCCAATATCTGGAACCTTCCAGTACTCTCGGACACATGAAGATTTGCAACAAATAAGGACAATATCTTATGAATCAAAGATTTGATATTATCTTTAAGTTGATGTTAGAGTCCTACTTGATCAAGGCTCCTACCCGAGTAGAGTCCTATTCTAACACCTGTTCTACCTTGATAAGGTAACCTACCCCTCCAAGCGCCTATAAATACAAGTATGGTTCATGATTTATGGATTCATATCTTATATTCACTTCTTGTTCACACACTCACGCACACATATTTTCTTGTTATTAATTTTTGTCAAGCTCTTTCACTTTTGAGCACTGACTTAGGCATCAAATGGGTCACGCCGAAACACCTTCGGCGCCCCCTAATTTAGCTTCTGTCTGTGCAGAACTCCCTCTTGCCCGACCCGACCCGCTTTGTGGAGGATTTGGAGATTCGCTCTACCAGACCAAACCCGGAGAAAAATTTCGACATCATCAATTGGCGCCGTCTGTGGGAATTTGAAAAGAAAGAGTTGAGATGGCTGGATTGAATAGAGTAAACGCACAAATAGAACAACTAGTTGCTGCCGCTGTTGAAAGGGCTATGGCTGCAAGGGCGGGAGCTAATCCCCCTCCCCCACCACCAGATCAGAACGGGCAATTGGAGGAGATCAAGAAATTGAAAGAAGAGATGGAGCTCTTGAAGAAGAAGCAGTTCGGATATCTAGCCACGCCAGTCCGGAATATTCCCTTTTCCGCCGAGATACTGGAGTCTGAACTCCCTAAAAACTTTAAGTTCCCTCACGTTGGGGAATATGATGGAAAAGGGGATCTGGAAGAGCACCTATCTCATTTCGAGAATGCTGCATTGTTGCACAAATATTCCGACCCTATCAAGTGTCGGGTCTTCCTCAATACTTTGATAGGACCAGCTCAACAATGGTTCAACCTATTACGCCCAGGGGATATCAAGGATTTCAAGGATTTCAGCAAGGCTTTCCTACACCATTTTGCTAGTAGTAAAAAGCATCCCACCACTACTCTCAGCCTTTTCGCTATCAAACAGCAAGGTCAAGAAGATTTGCGAGTATATATTCGTCGATTTAGTGCTCTGGCCCTTGAAGTACCTACTGCTACTACTGATCTGCTCATCAGCACCTTCACCCAAGGACTTACTACAGGGGATTTTCTTAAATCCTTGATCAAAAAACCGTCGTCTACATACGATGAACTGCTTGCTCGGGCCGAAAAATATGTGAATTTAGAGGAGATACAAGTTTTTCGGTTAAATAGTGGGATGGACAGACCACCCAGCCCGAAGAGCACCAGGATCCCTAACATATCACGGAAGATGGGGCCATCTCCCCGACCCGAAATCCTAGGGCAATTCACATCCTTCACCCCTTTAAGGATGGATAAAACTCAGGCCATGCGAATATGTGAAGAAAAGAGACTTCTACAGAGACCTCCATGGAGTGAGCAGGGGCCCCGCAGACCAAAATCTGATAAGTATTGTGACTTTCACAATGAGTATGGGCACAATACTAATGATTGTCGTCAGCTGGAGCAAGAGATTGAGAGAATAATTCAACAGGAGCCAGGGATGAAGGATAGGTTGGCACGACAAAAAGGAGGATACCCCTCGAATAAGAGGAGTCACGAAGGCCCCGATCATTATGCATCAAGACCCCGACCTGGGCCGCCACAGGGAAATTTCCAGCGCCCGAATCAAAATCAACCTGGGAATAACCAAGGACCACCCCCTCCCACAAAAGGAGTCATCAACATGATATCTGGGGGACCGACTGATGGAGATTCAAATAGGGCAAGGAAGACAAACAGTCGAAAATTGAGCAACATAGAGATAGCCGACCAGGTGGTTAGGACAGGCCCGACCCTTTCCTTTGGCCCGGGTGATCTTAAAGGCTTGTCAGATACTACTCATAATGACGCACTGTTTATTCGAGCTCTAGTTGCCAATTACGATGTGGCCCGGATTTTTGTGGATTTCGGGAGCTCGATCAATGTACTATTCCAAGAGACAATAAATCAGATGGATTTGGGAGAATATAAAGTAGAACCAGTGGTGACGTCCTTGTTCGGGTTCACAGGTCATGCCATCCGACCTACTGTATTGATCAATTTGCCACTCACTTTGGGCAAGGACCGTACTAGTAAAACACGGATTGTCAGCTTTATTATCGTGGATGCACCATCAGCATACAACGTTATCTTGGGAAGACCAGCCATGACTACATTCATGGCCGTGGCTTCAGCACTATATCAAAAGATCAAATTTCCTGTGGGTAATGAAGTGGGCGAGGTTCAAGGAGATCAGAAGATTTCTCGAAAGTGCTACGTAGAAGAGGTACGGATAGAACAAAAAGCAGTCAAAATTAATCATGATGATCGACTCGGGTCTTTAGGTCGGGAACAAGTAAATTTGTTGGAAGAATATACCCCTCTTACTGCCGAAGAAGAGTGCGAAGAATTTTTGATTTGCCCTCCGACCGGGTCGGTCAAGGTGGCTCGGACACTAGAAGCCTCTCTTAAAGAGCAATTAATACAATGTCTGATGGAGAACAAATACGCCTTCGCATGGTCCGTATCTGATCTCTTGGGAGTACGGAGAGAAGTAATGGAGCATAGGCTAAATGTTATACGGGACTATCTCCCCATTATTCAAAAGAAAAGACACTTCGGGCCTGAAAAAGATGTTGTGATTCAAGGACAAGTTGAGGAACTTTTGAAAGCCGGACACATTCAAGAAGTATATTTTCCGACCTGGTTATCAAATATAGTACTGGTACCCAAGTCTTCGGGCAAGTGGCGAATGTGCGTGGATTTTCGTGATCTGAACAAAGCATGTTCAAAGGATTTTCATCCCTTGCCCCGAATAGACCAGCTGGTAGATTCTACATCCGGGCACGAGTTGTTGTGCTTCCTGGACGCCTATCAGGGGTATCATCAAATCCCCTTAGCCAAGGAAGATCAAAATAAAGTGAGTTTTGTCACTTCCACAGGGACTTATTGCTACGTAGTTATGCCCTTTGGGCTCAAGAATGCTGGGGCCACTTATCAAAGATTAATGGACAAAGTGTTCAAACAACAGATAGACAAAAATATTGAAGTGTACGTGGATGACATTCTGGTCAAGACCCGAACAGCTAAACAAATCATTACCGACCTGACTCAAACATTCCAGACATTGCGTGATTATCGACTAAAGTTAAATCCGAGCAAGTGTACATTTGGTGTTCAAACCGGGAAATTTCTGGGGTACATGGTCACCAGGAGAGGAATTGAAGCTAACCCGGAAAAAAATCAGGCCATTATCTCTATGGAGTCACCCAAGAACATTCAGGAAGTCCAACGGCTGTCAGGAAGGATTGCCGCACTGGCGCGGTTCATCTCAAGATCGGGGGACAAAAGCTTTATTTTCTTCAAAGAACTTAGAAAAACTAAAAACTTTGAGTGGGATGAACAAAGCGAAAAACCTTTTCAAGAGTTGAAAACATATCTAAAAAAGCTACCCGTGTTGAACAAACCAGTACAGGGAGAAGAGCTCTTTGTGTATCTAGCTGTCACACCCCGAGATGCTAGCTCGATCCTAGTCAGGAAGGATGGGGTGAATCATCTACCTGTCTATTTTGTCAGTCATGCCTTGAAAGGAGCAGAGCTTAACTACATGACACAAGAAAATTTAGCTCTGGCCCTCGTCACTACAACCAGAAAGCTAAGGCCCTATTTCCTCTCTCATCCAATCACTGTTCTTACCAACAGCGCCTTGGGAAAAATTGCGGCCAACCCAGATGCATCGGGAAGATTGATCAAGTGGATTACAGAGTTAAGTGAGTATGACATAAAGTTTGAGCCCCGAACTGCTATCAAAGCTCAAGCCCTAGCTGATTTCTTAGCAGAGACTGTCCAGTTAGAACAAGAAGACCAGTGGAAGATATTTGTAGATGGATCATCTTGTCAAACAGGGAGCGGGATCGGGATTGTGATATTATCACCTTGGGATGAGGAAACCAACATCTCAATAAGGTCGGATTTTCGAGATCTAATAATGAAGAAGAATATAAAGCACTCTTGCTCGGACTAAAGGCTGCTCGGAATCTCGGTATATCCAAAGCTACCCTTTATTCGGATTCACAATTGGCCATACAACAGAGTAAGGGGAAGTTTGAAACCAAGAATGAAAATATGATAAAATATGCCCAAGCATTGGACAAAGCCAAGGAAGATTTTACCAAACTCGCTATGGAATTGATCCCGAGAACTGAAAATACAAAGGCAGATCACTTGGCCTGTCTTGCAAGTTCCGTTGGAGAACCATCCGATCCCAGATTGAAGGGAAAAGAGATGGTATCTCAACTTGAAAGCCTAGATGACATAATAGCGGACGTACTAGAAGGATATGGAGATATGACATACACAAATACCTGACCAAGAATGAGCTCCCGAACGACAGTAAGAAGGCTCGGGAAATTAAAAGAAGAGCCTTACGTTTTGTGATGGTTGATAGAATACTTTTCAAGAGGTCATTCTCCCAACCTCTTCTCAAGTATCTTGGCCCGTACGAGGCTAATTATGTCCTACAAAAAATACATGAAGGTTGTTGTGGAAATCACTTGGGTAGTATAGCCTTAGCTCGGAAGGCTCTGCTGGCCGGGTTTTTCTGGCCCACCATGAAGAAGGACGCATCTCCCCTTGTCAACTCATGTTATAATTGCCGGAGGCATGCTAACTTACAATGGAAGCCCGCGGAGTTTATGAGGGCAGTAGTAGCCGCCTGTCCTTTCGATCAATGGGGAATGGACATTGTTGGACCATTCCCAGTTAGTACGGGTCAGAGAAAATTTTTGTTAGTAGCTGTCGATTACTTTTCAAAGTGGGTCGAGGCTGAACCCTTGGCAAAAATCACAGAAAAGGAAGTGCTAAATTTCTTGTGAAAAAATATTGTTTGTCGGTTTGGAATACCGCGCAGGCTCATATCGAACAATGGAAGACAATTCTGTGGCTCTAAGGTCCAAGCTTGGTGTAAACAGATGAAAATTGAACAAATTTTTACATCTGTTGTCTATCCTCAAGGGAATGGACAAGTGAAGGTTACTAACAGAACTATTGTGCAAACACTTAAGACCAGGTTAGATTCAGCAAGGGGAAAATGGGTGGATGAACTTCCATCTGTCTTATGGTCTTACCGAACCACAACAAGGTCAGGAACGAATGAGACACCCTACAATATGGTGTACGGGACTGAGGCAGTCCTTCCTGCCGAGATTGGACAAGAAAGTGCTCGGATAATAGCCTACGGCCCTAACAACAATGAGCTAAGAGCAATGGACTTGGATCTAGTGGAAGAAAGTCGAGCTAGAGCATCGCTCAGGCTAATAGCTTATCGTAAGAGAATGACCCGAGACTATAACAAAAAGGTTTATCCCTGAACTTTTCAAGAGGGAGACTTGGTTATGGGAAAAATTCAACACCATGGAGAGAGAGGGAAGATGGATGCAAAGTATGAAGGACCCTTCAAGGTGATAGGGAAGGCAGGAGTGACCGCTTATTATTTGGAAGACGCCCAAGGAAAGAGACGGAAAAGGCCATGGAATGCTCAACACTTGAAGAAGTATTACTCTTAGAGTCTCGACCAGATTTGGGGAATTACTCGACCTCTTAGGAGTAATGGGTTGTGAGTTATTTTGTTATTCTTGTTTTTAAATTTGATAGTAGTAATAGTCCTTTTGTTATTTCTTAATTTTTGAGATTTATGTTGGAAACTACTTATGAGAAAACGACATATTTTTGTCAAACACCACGCCATTCGTGGTCAAAATTAAAGCCCGACCAGCTCGGCACTCACCACGCCATTCGTGGTCAAATTAAAGCCCGACTAGCTCGGCACTCACCACGCCATTCATGGTCAAATTAAAGCCCGACCAGCTCGGCACTCACCACGCCATTCGTGGTCAAAATTAAAGCCCGACCAGCTCGGCACTCACCACGCCATTCGTGGTCAAATTAAAGTCCGACCAGCTCGGCACTCACCACGCCATTCGTGGTCAAATTAAAGCCCGACCAGCTCAGCATTTACCACACAACTTATGGCCGGCATTTCACACCAAAATTTTGTTAAATTCCCAGCTCGGGAATCAATATTATACTTGACAAAATTTTGTTAAATTTCCAGCTCGGGAATCAGTATTATACTTGACAAAATTTTGTTAAATTCACAGCTCGGGAATCAATATTATACTTGACAAAATTTTGTTAAATTCACAGCTCGGGAATCAATATTATACTTGACAAAATTTTGTTAAATTTCCAGCTCGGGAATCAATATTATACTTACAAAATTTTGTTAAATTTCCAGCTCGGGAATCAATATTATACTTGACAAAATTTTGTTAAATTTCCAGCTCGAGAATCAATATTATACTTGACAAAATTTTGTAAAATTCCCAGCTCGGGAATCAATATTATACTTGACAAAAGTTTTTTAAATTTCCAGCTCGTGAATCAATATTATACTTGAAAAATTTTTGTTAAATTCCCAGCTCGGGAATCAATATTATACTTGACAAAATTTTGTTAAATTCCCAGCTCGGGAATAAATATTATACTTGACAAAATTTTGTTAAATTTCCAGCTCGGAAATCAATATTATACTTAAAAAATTTTGTTAAATTTCCAGCTCGGGAATCAATATTATACTTAAAAAATTTTGTTAAATTTTCAGCTCGGGAATCAATATTATACTTGACAAAATTTTGTTAAATTCCCAGCTCGGGAATCAATATTATACTTGAAAAAATTTTGTTAAATTCCCAGCTCGGGAATCAATATTATACTTGACAAAATTTTGTTAAATTCCCAGCTCGGGAATCAATATTATACTTGACAAAATTTTGTTAAATTCCCAGCTTGGGAATCAATATTATACTTGACAAAATTTTGTTAAATTCCCAACTCGGGAATCAATATTATACTTGACAAAATTTTGTTAAATTTCCAGCTCGGGAATCAATATTATACTTGGAAAAATTTTAAACAATTCATGCACCCAACATGGGTCATCCATTCATAATTAACAAATAATACGGAACAAATTAGAAACCAAAAAGAAGACCGCACATGGTCTTAAAGTGGAACTTGTTTGGGACATTGTTTTTTTTACAATAAGAGAGAAAAAGACTAAGAAGCAGCATCTTCGTCTTGCTTGGTTTCTTCACTTCCTGCCCGGGCCCTTCTGGCTCCGACCTCTTTTCCTCGTCAGGCAAGTCATCCAAAGCCTTGGCAGAGTCGAGGGAGGAGAAAGGATGCTCGGCTTCAGAATAACCCTCAGCTCGGATCTGAGCTAGGCACCCCTTGAAGCCGTCTTCAAAAAAGTCCACGTTCTTCTCAGTGCACAGGTCGGCAAAATCAGAAGAAGTGAGGAAGTCGGTCTTCTTCTTGGCCCATCCAGCCTCGAACTCTTGATCCTTAGCCATAAGAGTATCCTCCAACTCCTTGATGCGCTCCTTAGCCGCATCCCATCCATCCTGAGCAGTCTCTATGTCCGACCTCATATCATGGACTTCCTGACCATGAGCATCTTTAAGATCTCGGATTTGCCCGGTCAAAGCGGCTATCCGTTTCACCAAAGCATCTTGGTTCAGAAAGTGGTCAGTTCGGGCCTTATAAGATCGAGCAGTAATCTCCCCCGCCCAAACCACAGCCTAGAAAGAAAAATATAAAATATTGGTTACAAGGAAAAGAAAAATAAAAAACAAACAAACAAAAGTTTACAAATAACAAGAGATTACCTGCATGAGGGTCAAGGCTAGAGATTCCTCAGCCTCTTTGTCCGGAACTGCCCGGACTATCTCTAGGTCTTCTGTAGAGACCATGTGCTGCAAAATATTCAGACTCCCGGGCTGGTCTGGTCGGGCAAAGAAGGAGACTCCCGGACTGTAGGGGTGGTCGGGATCACCTCGCTCCATATGCTCAGGAAGGGACCCGAGATCAATGTAAACTTTTTCCTTCCCCTTGCCGGGAGCAGCGATGTTGGCTTGAGGAAGGGGCTCAGTATTGCTCGGGGTTTCATCTCCTCGGACTTTTTTAGAAGTCTTTTTGGATTGCTGGTCGGGAATCTGCTGGTCAGATTCAGTGGCAGATTCCGCAGACGCCTCGGGTTTCTTCTGCTTCAATCTCTTGGCTACGGCTCGGAAGTCAGCAGTCATTTCAGCCTCGATTATTCTTTCGTCTATAAATAAAGAAAAAAGGAAAAGGTTAATATGAGTGCACGAGAAAATAAAATAAATAGGTGAATGAAAAGTTAAGTGTTCCTACCTAAGTCACCCTGGACCTCTATCCCTTTCCTACAAAAGACATATTTGCAAAGCAGGTCTTCCTTGATTAGACTTTCGATGTGAAAGGTTTTTTCAGATAAGGTGGCAAGGAAGTTGGTGAAATTATGGCTGGGTTGAGTAGAAAAATCAGGGGAAGTAAAGTTCATTGCCCAGTTGGATCAACACCTCCAAGGCTGCTCGGGCTCAGGACGAACAAAGAAGAATCTATTGTTCCAGCCCTTGTGAGAGCTCGGTTTTCTCTTTAAAAATTTGTACTCGGGTCGGATAGAAATATAAAATCGACCCGGGACTGTCTTCTTGATTTGAAGGAATTTGGTAAAATTCCCAACATCTAAAGGAACCCGGAAAAAACAAAACAAGACTCCTAGGGATAAGATAGAGCTAAAAGAGTTAGGGGTCAGTTGGCTCGGGCATATACAGAAATATTGACACAAGGATAAGATCATCTCGGGAATGGGAAACCTAAGTCCCATCAGTTTCAAACAGAGAACTGTAAATTTGTTCGCACGCATAAAGATAAGTTTATGGGTATGATCCAGATCTAGTTCTTTGTTTGAAACTGAATTTTCTTCTTGGCATGTGCATGTTCAGTGCCGGACATGAGTTTTTTAAGTCTGAGGCGAGCACAAAAAATTGGTGTCCTTAAAGCGTAATTTTCATATATTTTTCATCGATAAATATGATAGTATAGTTAAATAACCTGATTTCTAGAAATAAAATATGGACAAAATATATAATCTAAAATAATATTTCATAAGAAATTACTAATTAATAAAGCCAAGACCATCCAAGAAAAATATGAACATGTTTTGAACCAGTACATAGTCGATTGAATATTGCTCGCCTCGTAGTTTGGAAGCGTAATTATTGATTAAGCTTGTATAATCAGCATTCTCAATCACTTTTTTTTTTATCAATAACATAACCACGTTATTTAGTCTTTCTTATAACATAGTTGATCGGAGATAAGTTTCAAGCAACTTCAGCTTGAAAAAAAAAAACCTCTTTTTGAAAAATGCGATTTTAGATGGATCACAAAAATTATGCAACCAAATGTTGGAAAATATCCTAAAACGGATTGATAGATAAAAATAAAGTGATAGTGAAACTTGATCATTATAAAATAATGAAGGATTTGTTTTTTGGCGAAAACTATGAGAAAGAGATATTTTGGATTGATTATTGATTATTGCTGAATGTTTATAACTGAGATAATTAAAAGATAATTGAATAGTTTTTATCATAAACTATCTCTCATTAATTATAATTTTTTTATGAGATGAGTTCATGGATTAATTATATTATACTATATTAGTAAAAAAAATAAAATTTGGTGCCCCAATATTTTAGGGCCTGACGCTCCTGCCTCAAATTTAATATGGTAGGTCTGGGCCCGTGCAGGTTTAAAAATGATAAATATAACCATTTAAATGATTTACAAGTTACAGAGAATTGTTGCATGAATATTGTGGATGAAGCACATGCGATGTATGTATTTAAGATATATAATAAGTGTAACACGTAGCAAATTTAAAATACACATGTTTTATTCCTAAAAATAATTAAAAAATACACATGTATAAATTGATTTGTTACAACTATGCACTTCACAAACTCGCTTTCCCACAAATTTTTTTAGCTTATATTTTTCTCAGTAAACTCGTTTTCCCACAAAAATACACATGTATAAATTGATTTTTACAACTATGCACTTCATAAACTCACATTCCCACAAAAATTTCTGTAGCTTATATTTTTCTCAGTAAACTTTTTTGATGGTCGATCACTCCCGCTATGTAGGCCATGATTATTGAAGCATATGACCTTGTCACAAAGCAATTTCATCACAAGGAAAACCAGTTATAAGACATCAAATATATACTGCGAGGCCTTACAATCAGAGGCTTCATATGTGAACTCTAAGCTAGCTTGAGATTATCTGTCTTGCTGAATATGTGAATAAAAGAGTGAGATTTACTTGATAACATATGAAGCCTCTGGTTGTCAGGCCCGCCTCACAGTATATATTTGATGTCTTATAACTGGTTTTCTTTTGGGGAAAAAAGATCATCTTATAACAAACATGATCAATATTAGTTTCAAATTCTCTTAATACATACATGAATAATTGTTTTAAATTATTATATCTTTTGCTAGAGTATGTTACAGTACCAGTAAAAGGGAATACATTAATATATAAATCCTAATAATGCATACTTCATGTAACCATGTAACCATAAAGTATTGTTGGAAATTGAATGAAATAGAATAATATGAGATAATGGGAAAATGCTTGTCTCATATTAATGGAAGGCTATAGCTTCCTTATTAGTTCTAAACTTGGATTATAAGATTGGGTCTTTTAGGGCACCGAAAGTTTTGTGAAGGGACAAGATGCTAGTCGATAGATCAAACACACGCGCGCACGGCCGGCTCGGTGCGGCGCGACGCGACGCGACGCGGTGAGGTGGGGGTGGGATCTTATGACCTCATTAATATTTTGGACAAAAATTATTTAAAAATCAATAAGTGAGCATACTCGATGAGGTGCGTCGTCTCTTGGTTGGCGGTTGGATTGCCACGGAAGGTTGTGTTCTTTCATGCAAGGTTGTGATCCTTCGATGCAACCATTGATGCATATAAAATCCCCTGCCTGCAGATTCTAGCAGATACCGACGTTATTCTTCTGCCCCACTTATCTCTTGATTGAAAGTTGCTTCATTTTTTTTTGTTTTGTTCGCTGAAGTTCTTGATATTTCTAGTGCTGCATTATCTTGAACCCGAGTTGTCGTATCTTAGAGACGATTGCCATCTAATCCGTTCAAGCACTATTACGGGACAATTTCGTCTTGCAAACAGAGAGATCCTCTCGCCTCGACTTACATTTGCTTGTTGTGTTCCAGAATCTGACATACTCGCGGATTACAATCGCAAGACGAAAATTTTATTTTATTTCTGATTCTGAACATGTCACTGTTTCATTCACTACACTCGTCACTGCCTCTGCTCACGGTGAAAAGCCGTCCAAATTTTCTGGTGCCAACTTCAAACGTTAGCAACTGAAGATGCTGTTCTATCTGACAACACTGAGTTTGTCCAGATTCCTGAAGGAGGATCCCCCTATTGTTACAGAAGGAGATTCTGACACACAACGAAATACGGTTGTTGATGCTTGGAACCACAATGATTTTATCTGATACCACCTGTTGTGGGGACCTCGGGTGCTAATCTCATCTTATAGGACAAAAAGTGAATAACATAATAGATGAAAAGTAATTAAATCAAACAAAGGAATTTTTTTTTATAAACGGCTCGCTCGAGCGCACTATGGTGCCGCTCGAGCGAGAGGGGCTCGGGTCCAGCCTTCTCATGGCTCTCTTGAGCGCACCAGGCTGCGCTAGAGCGAGCTAATCTGTGGGGACCTCGAGTTGCTAATCTTTTATTAGGGCAAGACATGTAAATAATTATTCAAACTGAACAATTAACCATAACTAATTAAAATACTCCATCTGATTAAATAAGTAAATTTTTTTTTAAACAATACGGGCGCGGGTGCGCCCAACCTGGCAGAATTTTATATATATATATATTTCTTCAATTCAATTCAATGGAACCAGCGATCGTGCCTGTTCAGAATGGTGGCGGCGATGTGGAGGTCTCATGTTTGGAGGAGTGACGTCCATGGATGATTTCTAGTTGAAGTTCTTCCCAGATGTTTACGAAAAGAAGCATGCATAGAGTTAAAGAAGACAACTACTGCAAATATAATAACCAGACGCTTCAACTCTTCACGTCTTCTTTATAGTTGGCGGCTGTGGTTTGCAGTTTATTCGCATCTTTATGTTGCAACAAATGGGGCCGCAAACGCACCATGCAGATGGCCGCCTTCTTCTTCTTCTTCTTCTTCGCCGGAGTTATTCTCAACGCCGGTGCTGTGAATCGTCTTATGCTTATCATGGCCCGTCTTTGTTTGGGTGTCGGTGTTGGGTACCACTATTTGTTTGGAGTTGATAGACTTGGAAGAAGATTTCTACTTATCGAAGCAGCCATCCAAATATAATGCTTATTGCTCAGGTTTTGACCGGATCAATTCTCGCAACCCAATTGCACTCAACAAACGCCGTACCTAAGCTCTATGCCATTTTTGTCGTGATCTTAATCTGCGTTTTTGTCTCGGGTTTCGCCTGGTCTTGGGGTCCTCTCGGTTGGTTGATTCCAAGTGAGATCTTCCCATTGGAAACACGAACATCAGGCTTCTTCTTTGCGGTGAGCATGAACATGATATGCACATTCATCATAGCTCAAGCCTTTCTGACCATGCATGTTGTGCCACATGAGGTCGATCATCTTCTTCTTCTTTGCTGGATGGATTGTTCTCATGCATGGGAATCTTTGCTAGGTTCTTGCTGCCACAGACCAAGGGAATTCCCATTGAAGAGATGAATGAAAGAGTTTGGAAGAAACATTGGTTCTGGCGAAGGTTTTTTCATGATGGACGACTTGATCAATCACAAGTACTGTAGACCACATGCAGCAGCCAACCAGATTTATTAATCATCTACTTGCTTTAATTTATTAGGTCTTTTTATATTTACTATTACGTACAAGAGAACTCAATTACTAGTCTAGGCCGTGTGTGTATTAATTTTTTCACATGTTTAGTCTTTTACGTTACGTGGAGTACTTTCATTCCTTTATAATTCTTCTAGCTTTAACTGATCTATGTTGGCAATCTTTATTTTTATATATATATATATATATATATATATATATATATATATATATATATACTAGCAACAATGCACGTGAAAAATACGTGATGGAGTAATATAATTCAAAACAAAATTAGACAACTCTACAAAATTGTTATGACACTAGTATTAAAATTTTTGACAATTCATGTTAAATATAATTACTCTCAAATCGATTTTGAAATAAACATATTTGTTTAATTATTTTTAAAAAATGGACTACTTAATTTTGTAATGTCTTTCTTTCACGTATCATTTTCTTTTGTTTGTCTTATTATGGATTTCAGTACATTTTTTTTTTTTTTGTCTTTTGTTATATGTATATATTATTTTCTCAATATATTTTTTTGGGCAATCAATGATACATACTATAACATTCCAGATTGGACGACTATCCCCACTGTATCAACAAGGATCTTTTCAGCATGCTTATGTATGTCGTCCCACTCGCACACATCCTCTGAAACTTCTCAGAGGGTCGCCCATCTTATAATTGTCTCAAGTCAAGCATGCTTAACTTTGGAGTTTTCATACGATGAGCTCTCGAAAAGAAGATATTCACCTTGATGATATGAGTAGTTCCTATCAAAATTTTCAAGTCCAAATTAAAAACCGTTCAGTCACATACCTACATAGTCTCATATCTCTCTCATTTCGGTATAAAATCGGTTCATTCATGTTCTTCTTCACTTAGAAGCCTGTCAAGAGCCGTTTCTTTTAACTTCTTAACACGACGATTACTCTCCACCCTCTTGTCAGTCTCGGACGTCACAAGTACAGTCTATGAACTTTGACTTTGTGCAATTATGCAACATAACTACGTAATTAAGGTGAGTGAACTCTTAATTTACACTAAATGAGATACTTGTATATTTGAGTTTTATACAACTTAAACCATTTAATATTTTCAATAGCCGTTGTGTTGCATCTTTTACTCCACTAACTTTGTAGTGAATCATTGTAGTTCAATCAAATGTTAGTTTTTGAATTTTTTTTAACTAAATAAAGCCTCTCACTTTCTCCAATCTCCAGAATTCAATATTAGTAATTAAGCTATAGGTAATAGACAATTATTTAGTTTTTACTTGTGTTACTTTTTGTTTAATTGTGTAGTTTTTTTATATTTCTTGTCTAGTTCACGTTTTATGGTTTTTTGTTGGAACTTTTATATTAATGATTATATGTATTGCATGCATACAATATACATCTAAAATTTATATCCAAATATCAATATATATATGAGTTTTTGTTTGTATAATAATTAATAAGTTTCCCCACCCGAGTAACATTATCTATAATTACTAACAAAAAAGAAATATTCTTTGTAACACGAAAACCTCTATAGCCAAAATCTTGCCCATGCACTACAACAACAACAACAAAAAAAAAAAAACGGAGCTTTTGCTACGGGTTTTAAAAAACCACAATATGCGACGGTTCTTGCACTAGAATTTCTTCAATTTTCTTGGCTACTTATGATTTTTCCTCGTCTTCCGGCCAAAATCCAACGTGGCATCGCAATGTTTGACTTCTTCTTTAATATTCAAGTTTTCTCCAATTTTAGTCAAATCTACAAACAAAGAAAGTGTGATTATTTATGCGCAAAACTAGGAACAAAAATGTCAAATAAGCACGAATACGACAAAATAGAGTGTCAAATAAGCTATAGGATTCGTGTTTATAAAACCCCCCACACTTAGCTTTTGTTCGTCATCGAACAAATAAAAAAAAATTAAAGATGAAAAATATCAATGATGTAATTACAACATAGAGTGACACAATCAAAATCTTTCAATCTACCGAATCTCGTCACACTCAGTCAAAAGTTTATAGTTCGAAGTCCACAAGTCTCTCTTTCGTTGCAATTCAAAACCCGAATACGACCCAAAAAAAATCAACAGGATGAGACGTGTAGTGTGAGTACGTGACAGAACTTATACTCCTCAAAAGTTGTTTCGTTCAAGGATCCCTAATTTTTATTCAATATCATTTTTTTACCACGAGTTCAACTCTTACGGATTCACAATTAATTTGCACAAGTTTGACAAAAAGTGCATGAATGATGTCTCAAAAAGTCAATGCAGAACTAGTTCATATCAAAGTCTCTACCTTGCAACTATGGCTCATCTCAATCAATCACTACAAGAAAACTAAAAACGACAACGGATTTTTAAAACCTTTGTAATTATTGGTGTTGTAAAAAGCATGCCCAACAACAACAGTTTATATTCGTTGTCTTTGGAGACATACCACAACGATTTTGCAACAATTTATGTATGTTGTTATTGAAGGCAACGGTTCTGTAACACTTTAAATCCGTTGTCTTTTGAGGCTTACGACAATGGTTTTGCAACACTTTAAATCCGTTGTCTTTGGGGGCTTACGACAACGATTTTGCAACAGTTTAAATCTGTTGTCGTTTTTAAACAAAAAACAAAAAAATTAATATACAAATTTTCAATATTATAAATCAATCAAAATTTAAAATTTCGAAAATAAAATTTAATATACAATTTTCAGTATTACAAATCACTCAAAATTCGAATTCTAATTCAATGCATGGTATAAAATAGAGCTATGAACTAATCTTGATAAACTTGGAACTCTCGTTTCACAATCTTCAATCTTGTTAGACAATACAAATGTAGTAATCTCAATTATAAGAATATATTTTTTGAATCATTCAATATATAGGCAAGCAATCTCATTTATAAGAATAATACAAAATGTAGCAAAACAACATGATAATCGAAAAAATTTGGAAAAATTACTGGGTGATCTTTAATTTTTTTTCCAAAAAAAAAAAATCCTCAAAATCCCCCCAAAAAGTGCAAAAATTAGAAAGCAAAAACAGTTCAAGAATCAAAACAGATAATGAAGCTAAATCACAGAAATTAAACTACTTACTCAAGACTTGTTCAACGGAGAATCTTCTGAAAACATCTCTGCAGATCATCTTCCTCAGCAGATCTTTTGCCTCCGCCGACACCGATCGGAAAATCTTCGGAAACCTAACTTTACCCCGCATCGAGGCCGACCCATCGCCATAGAACGACGGCACTCCTACGAGCATGATGTACAAAATCACTCCACAGCTCCAAACATCAACTTTCATTGCTCGGTCTAAATTGTTTTTGTTTGTGTTTTGAGATCGGTAATCAAGAATTAACAGTGACATCACATAAAAACTTAAAAAAACAAAACTAACCCATGCCAATTCAGCCCTTTGGAAGGGAAAGTCACCAAATCGAAGCTTTCATCGATATTCATTTTATATCAAACTTCAAACACGAAATTCAAAAAAGTACATAGATCAAGAAACATGATTTTCAGATCACATACGGATTGCATGTTCTTTATTTTCTGAATTTTCTCTGTATGTTTAGAAATAAGTTGAGGTCTTCAACTACCTATTATATCAATCAAGAATCTAATTGGTCAAACTAATATCAAAGTCTTATGTTAAAAAAATTAGACATATTAAAGACTAGACCTTAATTGTCAAATGATCCAAGTTGAATGGCACTTTCTCTTACTGATATAATTGCACTATCTGTCAATTAGGAAAACTTCATGAGCTTTGTTGTAACATGACAATAAGCAAAAGCATAAAAAGCACATAATTAAGACAATGTTTTAAACCTCAATGCCATAATTGAACTGAGCCTCTCATGCTCTTGGCTGCTGCTACAGTAAAGTCAATTCATGAAGTAAAATTGAAAATCAATGAAATAATACAGAAGGGTTTTGTATTTTCTGACAGGATCAACGCATGCATTCCATGAAGAAATGAAGCTATGATCACTTTCAGTTGGGCTATCTCTGAAAACCCATTAATGGCTATTATCTGCTGCAATTTTACCCACAAATCTGTCAAGAAAATGGCAGTAAAAGAAAAAGAAAAAAAGAGAGAAATGTACCCATCAAGATTTATGATATATATGATTATGAACATTTGGATAATATATACCGATTCAAAGAAGAAAACCAGAAAACTTTACCCTTCTCCAAAATCATAAACCTCGTTTTTTTCAAATTGTTTCCCGAACTACAGAAGTGGAGCTATATGATGACTAATATATTACGAATTTATAATACAAAACTTGCAGTTGAAGAAATAAATATACACAATTTTTTTTGATGTCTCGAGGGAAAATCAGCTTATCGCCCTCCACAGGAATGACACCGAGAGTAAACTACATAAAAAAAAATCTATAATTACTAACAAAAATGAAATATTTTTATTAACACGAGAACCTCTATAGCCAAAATCTTGCCCAGGTCCATCCAGTTGCTGCTGGAAGTATTGGAATTTGTTTAACGAATACTGCAGCTGACCTTCAATAATTAACATCTCGTACAACCTTTGAACTTATGCAAACTCTGCATACGTGGGATCACGTTGCAGTTTCGGACATTACTCTGCATCCCAAATACCTCGACCTCTAATCGCCTTTTATTGCAATATCAAGTCATAACAAAGATGTCCCGTGTCATCACCAACATGTAGAACTATTATTGGACTGTATTTAATTGACTGGCATGAACTCCAGGCTACTTGAGTGCACCTCCAGAATGATAGAAATAGGAAGTTCAAGATGTAGATACAACTCTTTTAGAAGATCAGAAGCTCCATCAACCTAACTGTAGCTTGGCTTCTACCATGTCTTTCTGTGCTTTCTTTCTATGGTAAAATAGACAGTCTCGACCGGCAAAGATATGAGCTTTTTTAGGGGGGAAAACACAAATCCCTCATAAGAAACAACATAAATAATGCCATCAACAGCTTATCAAGGAAACAGACAACGCTCATGCCAGCCTGACCTCCGCTGCCTGTCTATTTTGTAAGATTCCGAAGGTAAAACAGCAGTATTGGCCATAGTTCACAAGGACTGTCTTCAATCTAGGTAAGAGGGAAAGGGTTACAGATTCACTGGTGGCCCTGGTCTTTCCTAGTTCAAGGAACCTAGATCAAAGGCAACGTTCCACCACAAGAAAGTTGCAATATTTCCAGAGTTGATATCCTGGTTTGAATCTCCGATGAAGTTGAACTTTGTCTATTTCACACTCATTAATGATGATATTTACGAGTTTACATGCCGTTTAGTAGATAAACTTAAAGGAGTTGGTACCTTCATGGATTACGTATTACCTTAATTACCCTTTAATACACTGCCTCGTCAAATCACTAAATAACAATCCCCTTTCTCTTACATTTCCAAAACCAGGTATAAACTTTCCACGTATATGGGATGCTACAATAACAAATATAAACCCACAAATGCAGGTGTAGCTAACCTAGTGCACGCACATCCTGGTGAAGGGAACCTTGGCACTCCTGGCATTGTGTCCATAGCCTCCCAAAAAGCTGCTCCAGTTCAGTAACTGAGAAGGAAATAGCTCCTTATACCTTAAAATAAATAATTTAAATCAAATACCCATGCCTTCCTCGTATAAATTAGCAGAGCTACTGCATTTTTGTTTGAGTATTACATTTATCCTGGCACGCCTATCTAAGAAAGCTTCATTATTCACATGTTGCATGGCCAAATTAGCTGAAAGCCTAAAATAGTTATCAAAAAATTGTCGGAAAACCAGTTTGTGCACAAAGTAAGAAGAAAAATACGGGATGCCTAATGCCGTGTTTTGTGCCATTCCAAATTCAGTAAGTAAAAACATTCTAAGACTTACAAAAAATCGATAAATGGAAGAAAAAGCAGATGATGTGGTTAGTTTGGATCACTATCATGAATCAAACACGGAATAACTATGATCCGAGCTTTTAACTTATTAAAGCCTTGCATCCAATGCAGCTTGGTTGCTTTTTAGCAAATTTCATTATTCCGCAGTTTGTGAAGGGGTAGAAATGGAAATGGACCTTATGTAACTTCCTTGAAGTAGCACTTTACAAGCATTCTTCGGGATGGGTTCAAAGATCCTTAACAGTGGCTGCAAATAAATGTAGTTAATAGCTGTTGGAATCAACGAAATTAAAATAAACAAATAAAGAACCGTTTAAATGCCACACCAACCTGCTAATTTGATTTTCAAGGTCGTAATGAGGGTCTATCAGAATATTATTGTCTAATGCATATTATTGTCCTCTGAGCTTTCGTATGCCTGTTTGCAATAGATAATCAGGACTTATTTACATGCTTGATACAATCTGTGCAGTATATTAAACAAAAAAGTCACCAAAGAAATTACCATGGTACCTTTCGCAGCTTTGATAATGACATAAGGTACCCAATCACCAACATTTGGAGCATCATACTGTTGACCAAAGACCAGATTTAATAGTCAACTTTTCTGAATATATCAAATAAAATAACAGATCCTGAAAGCTTCATTGTCATGTTAAGTATTTTCAAGACCAAGTATATCTCCCTCTTTTGTGAATGCCTGGCATCTTTGACCATGAAAATATGCATTTGGCTGTCTATTTCAATCCAACTGCAGCCAGGCTCCTTGACAACACCATGCTGTTTCATAAGTTTCCTAACTCTAGTAGCATCTCTCCATCTCCCAAGCTCGGCATACATGTTTGAGAGCAGAACATAGGGGGCCGAATTTTCGGGATCAATCTCTAAAAGTTTTTTTGCCACAAATATTCCCAAGTCAATGTCATGGTGTACTTTACAAGCTGCAAGCAAAGATCCCCATATAACACTGTCAGGAGGAATAGGCATTGAAACTATCAAGTTCTTTGCTTCGATAAGCCGACCAGCACGACCCAGTATATCAACCATGCATGAATAATGGTCTTTCAGAGGTTTCAGACCATAATCTTTTATCATTGAATAAAAATATTGGCGTCCTTCCTCAACCAATCCAGCATGACTACAAGCACAAAGAACTCCAATCATACTGACATGATCTGGTTTATATCCAAATGCTATCATTTCCTTAAACAACTCGAGAGCTTCGATCCCTTTCCCATTTTGTGCATACCCAACAATCATTGCATTAAAAGAAACACCATCTCGTTCAACCATGTTCCTGAACACCCGATTTCCATCTTCAACCGATCCACATTTCATATACATGTCTATAAGAGAGTTACCAACAAAAACATCGGGCTCTGGTCCATGTTGGAATCGAAATCCATGCTTTAGAACATGGGTGTGAGCCTGCCTGCCGAGCTTTAGGTCAGAAAGATTTGCACAGGCATTGAGAAGGTTCCCAAATGTATAGTGAGTAGGCCACATAGATTCCCTTTTCAAGAGTAGAAAGAGTCCTAGTGCCTCTTCATTATCCCCTTTCTGCGTATATCCAGCAATAAGTGCGTTCCAAGATACAACATTCCTGTCCATCATCTTGGAAAACATAGTTCTCGCGGTATTTATGCTCGAAAATTTTGCATATCCACTGACCATAGAGGTTTCAGACACCACATTTCTTATAGGCATCCTATCGAAAATCCACCTTGCTTCATTTATCATACTACACTTAGCATACATATCAACCAGCGCATTAGATATTACAATATCATCTCTGAACTTCTTGAATTTCATAACTCGGGCATGAATAGTCTGGCCTTCTTTGGTTGCCCACAAGCTTGCACAAGCACTAATTACACTAGCTAGAGTCATCTCATCTGGCTCCAGCCCACAAACCATCATCTTGACAAAAACCCAAAGGGCTTCACTCGCAGGTCCATTCTGTTCATAGCAAGTAATCATACTATTCCAAGACACAATATTACGCTCGACCATCACATCAAAAGCCCTTTGAGCACAATCCACATCCCCACATTTTGCATACATATCAATTAGTGCAGAACCCATGTAAACATCCGACGTGAACCTGGACTTGGCTATGGAAGCATGAATTTGGGCTCCAAAAATTGAGTCCCTCAACCCAGCACAAGCGCTCAGCCCACTTCCATAGCTAAACTCATTTAACACAAAATTTTCTTTATGCATTTTCACAAAATACTCCAAAGATTTATCAAACATCTCGAGCTGAGCAAAACTTGACACCATCAAATTCCACGAGCATTGATCAGGTTTAGGCGTCAAACAAAATAAGCGCTCAGCCACATCAAACAAACCTGATATCATTAACGCGCCAATCATGGAATTACAAGAAAAGGTGTTTCTTGTGGGCATGTTATCAAACAGTTTACGAGCGTAACTAAAACATCCACATTTACCATATACATCAATGAGCCTGTTGTTGATGAAGACTTCCTCGCTGAAATGGGATTTGATAATGCAAGCATGGATGACACGCGCTTCATGGAACGACTTTGTATTAATGCAAGAGTCCAAGAGTTTTGCAAGCGGTGAAGATGAATACAAATTTGAAAACTTGGTATCAGAAAACAGTGCTCTCTGTGCCATTCCATTCCCAGTAAATTATAAAGCTCAACGGGCATGTCTCTTTGCATCTGTGTTCGGATTTTGCAGTTTCAGCATTCGGCACTTGCACATTGAATGAGTTTACCTGAGAGTCTCTACGTCGCTTTCTGAAACTCGATAGCTACATTTATAACAAAAACTCAAAGATTCTGTCTTCCCCGTTCAAGTTAACTATAAGCTTATGATTTGTTAAATGTAGTCTTCTGTACTAGTTAATATCTTACGACCACAAAACCTCAAAATAAACAAAATCTTACTTGTGGGCAACAAGGTGGCATGGCTGTCACCTTGTGTTTTTTAATAAAAATTTTTTAAAAAAATGAAAAAAACTTCAATGCCCGATTTCAGATCTGATCTTAAACCCTCTCACTCGCCTCTGTCAAAGAAATATTGATCTCCTCCCTACTCTGCACATTGGTCCCCTGCACATATTCATTCTTTTTTTCTAGTTGTGCTCACTAGATTCAAAATCAATGAATTTGATGTGGTTTTTTGTAGATATCTACGTAGTGTAGATTCAAGCCCACAAAATATATTCATGTGGAGAGAAATTCGATTATTTACTTCATCACTAGAATTTTTCCCGCCTGCGCACAGGTGTCGGGAAGGTTGACAAATGGCCAAATGCACTATACATCAGCTCATGCATATAATCAAAATTTGATGTGTTTTTTAGATACGCATTTGATGGCGTATTTGGCCGACGTTTAATGGTGAATGATTTTTCAGTTCTTCTTTTGTAAGAATTTTGAGGTCCCCCACTGCCCCCACCTCCCTTGGCAGAAGGTACGAACTAAGGTCAAGCAAAGTCGGAAAGAAGTTTCTTGAGCCTCCTCTCTCAACATCTACAACTATTTAATCGATTATTTACCTTTACATTTTTTTAATCATTGCATCTGACATTATAAATTGCATTGAATCCACAAGATAATATGTGATTCAAATTTTACATATTTATTCATGCACGAATTTCCAGTTTTTTTATGTATTGATGATAAATTTATCTTATCTTTTAAAATCGATGAAATATCAAATCTTGAAATTTGAAAAGATAAAAAAAGTCTGCATGTTAAGTAATGGGATTTGATATTGCTAGTTCTTATCACAGGAATATATACATATTTGCTCAACTCAATTCGTGATTCTCAAGCTTTACATCAATTTGAGATCTTCAAAGTTTGTGAATTAATTATGAGCTTAATTACATTTTCAATTTTGTATCTTTTAATTAAATATAAAAATAGAAAATATTATATACACACTCGCATATACTCCTCTGTCAACGCAATATAATCATCCTAAAAAATCATTTTAAATTACACATAATGCATGTATCCAGAAATTATTACGAAATGATTTAATAAAAACTAATAAATTGTCGGCCTAGTTCTTATTGCTCATGTGAAGCCTCTGGGGCCTTATCTAATTCTACGTCGATATTGGTCGTGATCAGCTGTACATTCCCCAAGTTGTAGATGATCGCAAGCCCAAAATTGAGATTAAATTCACATCAATACAGGGGACATATTCGTTCTATAGCCAACATGTATGAGAAGCCAGATTTAGTGGCTTTAAAGGTCGCACAAATGAAATACGGGAAATAAACAGACAAAAGTTGATAAACCGAAAAAGAATGAACTGGTTGTAAGTCAAAAATTTCAATTGTGAAAGGAACAAAATCTCACAAAATTGACCTAACTGGGTTTTCGGTAATATAATTCTTTTCTATTTATATTCGATGGGGTTCGTACTCTATAAATTTCTCTGCATTTCCACCCATTAAGCTTCTGAAATTTTCTCATCACATCGAGCCCGCAAAATACAAGAAAAGGACAATGTAGCACATAAATTCTAAGCCAGACACTTCAAAGTTCAAACACCTAATAGGTTCGGAAAGAAAAACCAATAAACCTTCAAACCACAACAGAATAAATATGATGGTGGAAATGTCTCTATTAGCATTTTAACTTTCAGTGCAGAACCGAATAATAAAGAAGCGGTGAGAATACCTAACACCCACCCCAAAACAGCAAAAATTCCACATTTTTTCTTTATTTGGGCATCATTTTAATTTTCTATCGCAGCCAATAAATTCTTTTTTTATCTCTGAAATTCTTCTAGAAAAATAAGAGATGGCAGAAAAAGAGAATGATTACGTACAGGGAAGCGGCGGCAGCGGTAACAGCCTACAATTTGAGGAGAGTATTTCGAGAGAGACGAGGGAAACCAAAGGTTCACGAATTTGAGATTAGGGAGAGACAGTGAACCTACAGAAGATGGTCTGCGTCTCAAACATGGGCTAAATGAAAGGTATAGGGTTTTCTTCATGGGCTGAAAGTGTACGCCCAATACAAAAAATTAAAATATAAGGCCAGGCCTTATTTTTTAGATAATTTTTTTTATCTAGGTAAAAGTTAAAACCTTAATATGTTTAATCTATTTTTGAACTTCAAGTTAACGGTTTCATAATCGGACCGATGATCAAATCGATCTATCTTAAAAAAAAATTGATGGGACTGTTTAAACCGAACGGTCGAACTGCAAAATTGTTTATATAATATAATATAATGAATAATATGTTGTGAATTTTAAAAACCCAAAATATTTATATAAATAGACAAAAATATATATATTTACCATGAATTGAAACAAAATAAATATATAAATATATTAAAAATATCAATTATAGTTATAGATTTTTTAAATAATAAATTAATGAATTAAAAAAGGGGAAATTTGTGATAAATCTTCAACAGCAAACTTACATACCTCCACAGTCTTTGTTTCAGAAATTTTTTGTTCTCAATCCCTGACAAAAGCCTGCATTTTGTTTCAACTCCCTATTTTGGCCATTTTATCAAAATGCCTTGATATTGTTTACGAAAAAAAAACGGGATTCTCCTGAGAAATCGTTACTTTCTCTCGCTCCTTCTTCTTGATTCTCCTCTCCCGAGTCTTTCTCTCTCAATCTTAAACGTTTAATCCATCAACAAAATGTCGCAGATCTATGTTTACTCCGGCAATGTTGAAGATCTGCATTGATGTGGGTTGAAGGGAATTGCCCATCTTTGTGCTCAAAGTTAAATTTTCACAGATTTGTAGGTTAGATTTTAGATTTAAAATCTTTTAAATTTTGGGAGAATAAATTATCGCCACAACTTGATGTATGTATTACAAATTTAAAATGTTGAATTGATGCAATTTTTTGAGATTTTTTATGATTATAGAGGTGGTGTTGAGTTTTCGTGCATTGCGTTAGTTTTATAGATTAGCTTACTAATATCAATTTTTATGTCTGTTGCTGGGAATGCAGTTCATTTGATGAGCATTTGTGATAGATTAGCTGATATTTCGTATTGTTCTAGATTATAATATTTTAATTCTTAATTTGGGGGTTTTAGTGTTGTACTATTACATTTATACTGTGAATGAAATTATTAGAATTAAAATCTAATATTCTGAAAAGTTGTTATTTTGTACTGTTTGTATGTAATATATTATAAAAAAATGTATTATGATTCGATTTACTGTATTGAAGAACATTTCTCTTTTGTAGTTTGAGAATGAAATCTGAAAGTGATCCTTGCAATATTTCATTTTTGGGTTACTGTAAATTCAATAAGTAGTTGTTTGTCATCTCAATCTTCAGTGGTTGTAGCTTGATGGATGTTTTTGCGAGTATGAGCAAAAAATGTGCAAAAATATCTCTGAAATCCATTATTCTTCAATACGTAGCTCCATTGCATAAGATGTTTGTGTTTTTGAATGATGATGATGATGATGATGATGTCCTTAATATGATTCATCTTCCTATGTGTGTAAAACTTACGACGATTGAATTGAGGGCAGAGAAAAGAAATGAACACTTCAACAACTTGAATGATGAGAGGTAAAATACTTTATTAGACGTATTTTCATTCTCCTATTTTGATATGTTTAGTAACATGTTTAATAAAAAAAATTAAAGTTACAATATTTTAGATTTATTTTATAAATTATCAATTAGCTGTTTGAAATCAAGATTAATTTTTAAAAATTTAAAATTTGTTTTTGTGGTTATTATTCTTTTTATATTATTAATTATATATTAAACTGGTGAGAGTTGATGAGAAATATACGCAGTCGAAGAGTGATAACGAGGTTGAACAGGACCCTTGCTCCAACACTATAGATGCCTGGGTTAATTGCATTCGTGGTGTAGGACAAACATTCAAGGGTGCCGGTGAATTAAGAAAATGTTTGAAAAACTTTTGTGTTGCTACAAGACGTTCATTTGTGTATGTAAAAAATGACAACAAGAAGGTTATTGTGATTTGTAGTGAAAAGAGCTGTGATTCGAAAATTTCTGCTTCGAAACATAAAAGAGACAATATTTTTGCCATCAGAAAATGTAAACTGCAACATAATTGTGGTGAGAACAATCTACGTAGCAGAGGGCAACCTAGAGCTGATGTCTATTGGATAGTGAATGTTGTGAAAGAAAATTGGGAGGATAGCCCTCTTATCGTCCGTGTACAATGCAGATGGACTTGCAAAGAGATTTTGGGGTAGAGTTAGAATACCGCAAAGTGTGGAAGGGTAAAAAGTTGGTGATGCATGAAATTCATGGCACAGATGAAGGATGCTATGATAGATTAAGATGTTAATGTGATGTTGTTAAAAAGACTAATCCTGGTAGTGTTGTAGAGTGTGAGATTGAATCTTTAACTAAAAAATTCGGAAGGTTGTTCATTTGTTTTCATGCATGTGTCGTTTTTTTTGTTAGTGTTGTAGGCCATTGATATTTTTTGTATGGTACTCATATAAAGAATAGTATAAAAGATGTATCTTAGTTACTGTGTCGAAAAATGCGAACGATGATCTGTTCACAATTATTTATGTCATAGTAGATGCAGAGAATGATGCGAATTGGGATTAGTTTTGTTATCATTTGAGTCGTGTGCTCCTTTACTATCAATGCATTCCATTCGATGAGTTCACATTTTTCTCGGACAGACATCCCAGTTTCATCAAGGCAGTGAATCAAGTATTTGTTGGGAGTCGTCATGCTTATTGTTTGAGACATTTAGTGGATAATTTCGTGAAGCAGATATGTTCGAAATTACGTATACTTGAGCAATTTTAATTTAATTTTTTCATATTATCTGATCATTTTTTAAGTTCAATCTAAATTGTTATTAATCTTTTTAGGTGTTGAGAAGTTATCCCAGACATAACAAAAAGCACTGGTCTTTGATATTCAAAAAAGCTGTGTATGCTCCGTCTTTTCAAGAGTACGAACAACATATAAACAATATATTTGAGTCAATGCCACTTGCCAGAGAGTTTATTGTAAATTCTGATCCATAGAGTTTGGCCAATGCATTGTTTGTTGGCAATAGATGAGGTGTTATAAATAACAATATAGCCGAGTGTTGGAATAGTTGGGTTAGGCCAGCTCGTCATCTGCCTATTGTTGCTATGGTTGATCACATACGCGTGCAGATAATGAAAATGATGCACCAATTACGTGAATCAACTTTACTCATGACCAGGGAATTAAGTCCAAGAAAAGAAAAGTCTGTTGCAAGCGAATATATTGAATCCTGAACATTAAGATTTCAACGTTCGTGTGATTGGAAGTTTGAGGTTTTTGATGGTGAAAAGTCATTTGTCGTGGATTTAGTGGATATGACTTGTTCATGTAGAGCTTGGCAGATCAATAAGCTTTCGTGCAAGCATGTCTGCTCTGCCATTGAGGCGAAAGCATTGTCTGTGTATGATTTTTGTGACAAGTATTTCAAGATCGAAGCGTATCGTGCTGCGTACAAAGGACATATTAATCTTATCCCAACCTTTGACATCGGTGAGTCTTGTGTTGCTGAATCCGATGTAATCCAAGCTCCTTCTGTGCGTAGTCAGCCCGATCGTAGAAGGACGAAGAAAATACCATCGCAAGTTAATACACATACCTCAGCATGTGGTCGTTGTCATGCGAGAGGAAACAACAGACGCAGTTGCAAGGAACCTATAGAGTAGTTGTAATTGTTTCAAAAAAAAAATGGTGTTTCAATTATTTATTATTTATTAGAAAAACTTTTTAACAAAACTTCTTCAGAAATTAATCTTGACTGTTCTACAAATATGTAGGAGAAAGCGATTACTGGAAGGGGGTTCGAGCATGAAATTGCAATAAAAAAAAAGGCATACACGTTCGAGTTGAAACATTGCTGGATTGCACTTGGTTTGAGGCTTTTGTGGAACCATCTGCTGTGACATTTTAACTTGAGTTGTGGTTGTAGTATAGTCAAGTGTATTGTGTTGTCTTAGATTCTTTTAAAACCAACTCTGTTTGTAGTAAACAATCATGCTACACATTGGACAAATATGTAATGTTCTAATTTGATAAATGATATTTGTCATTAATGTTTCAGTGAAATATGTCTTCCCAGTTAACTAATCAAATAAGTCGTTGCTTTAAATTTTCATATGTCAGGGACTAACTGATATGTATTTTGAACAACTTGTATTTAATATGGAATAAATCTTTATAAATTTGGAACTTATTGTCTGATTATTACAATAAACAGAGCTGCAAGTAATATTAGCACACGAACAAAACATGTGCAACCAAAACAACAACATATTCCTATGATATGGTCGGGCACTGGTGCACTAGTAGACTGGTTGTGTAGTGCATAATCTAGAGGATGAATTTTCATTACGCTTGTAATTCAGTTGTTTCGTTGAATCATGAATACACGCAGCTCTCTTTACCTTGCTTACTTGTGGTTGGTTTCAACTTAGACGATTTTTGAAGAGATTTGCCGTGATAATCATCGTACCATAAAAATCAATTCTGATGTTGCAGCTCACGAGGACAGAGGTAATACAACTCTCTCGGGCGGGTCGAACATAGTCCGACTATTTGTAATATCATTCTCCAAAACCACACAGACATTGTTGTGCAATATTCATATCCATTGTGCTCGATCTTCAAAAGTGAAATTTTATTTTGAAAGGAAAAACTCTAACCAAACTGGAACCAAGAAGCGAGTGGATAGGATGAAGTGTACCGACAGAGCTTAATAATGAGGGGTTGGTGGTAGTCAAAGTCTTTGATTGGTCAATGTCTACTAGGAGAGTGTGATCCTCATGGTCCACAATGTTTGTCCTACAAACGAAACACATTGTTCTCGATTGAATAATATTTATCTCGTCCCTGCGTACTAGTTGTGCTCGATCTCCCACTCAAATGTTCTAAATATGAGTGGAATTATAGTAAATGATAGTACTCAAATATGAGAAAGTATCATATTAAACAAGTTACGAGTTTGGGTTTTGAAAAATATGCCCCTATTGTATACATTGGGAGGCAATGGACATCCATAAATGGTGCTCTCATTGGGTAATGATCAATGTTTTCCTCCTACACCTTACACAAGAGTGGGGCAAGACACATTACTAGAAAACACTCGGGTGATAGTTCTACCAATCTCTAGAGATTGAAAACTCCTCTCCACTTGTGTGATGCAGTGTTTTATAGGATCTTGGTGCATGCTAACATGTGCATGACTTTTTGTTCCCCAAATCAAATAGATTATTCTGCATAATTCTGATTGTTCGTAATACATGACATTTTGAACCAAAATCACTTTTACTAGGAGAGTGTGATCCTCATGACTCACAATGTTTGTCTTACAATCGGAACACATTGTTCTCGATTGAATAATATTTATCTCATCCCTGGGTACTAGTTGTACTAGATCTCGCACTCAAATGTTCTGAAATATGAGTTGAATTAGAGTAAATGATAGTACTCAAATATGAGAAAGCATCATATTAAGCAAGTTACGAGTTTGGGTTTTGAAAAATATACCCATATTGTATACATTGGGTGGCAATGGACATCCACAAATGGTGCTCTCATTGGGTAATGATCAATGCTTTACATCTTAGGCAAGAGTGGGGCAAGACACATTACTAGACAAACACTCGGATGATGGTTCTACCAATCTCTAGAGATTGAAAACTCCTCTCTACTTGTGTGATGCAGTGTTTTATAGGATCTTGGTGCATGCTAACATGGGCATGACTTCTTATTCCCCAAATCAAATAGATTATTCTGCATAATTCTGAGATTGTTCCTAATACATGACATTTTGAACCAAAGCCACTTTCATTAGGAGAATGTGATCCTCATGGCCCACAATGTTTGTCCTACAAATGGAACACATTGTTCTCGATTGAATAATATTTATCACATCACTGCGTACTAGTTGTGCTCGATCTCACACTCAAATGTTCTGAAATATGAGTGGAATTAGAGTAAATGATAGTACTCAAATATGAGAAAGCATCATATTAAACAAGTTACGAGTTTGGGTTTTGGAAAATATACCCCTATTGTAAACATTGGATGACAATGGACATCCACAAATGGTGCTCTCATTGGGTAATTATCAATGTTTTCCTCCTACACCTTAGACAAGAGTGAGACAAGACACATTACTAGACAAACACTTGGGTGATGGTTCTACCAATCTCTAGGGATTGAAAACTCCTCTTGTGTCATTCAGTGTATTATTGAATCTTGGTGCATGCTAACATGGGCATGACTTCTTGTGCTGCAAATCAGAAAGATTATTCTGCATAATGTTGAGATTGTTCCTAATACATGACATTTTGATCCAAATCCACTTCCACTAGGAGAGTGTGATCCTCATGATCCACAATGTTTGTCCTACGATCGAAACACATTGTTTTCGATTGAATAATATTTATCCCATTGTTCTTACAAATTGATGTAAAAATTATTCTGAGTTATTTATCATTCGTTCTTAATTTATCTTCACATATTCAACTGGTGATCGGTAAATATCATTTTGAAACCAAACAAGAGATTATTCCCAAATATGAGGCTAATCGAACTTGTTTCATCCCAAATAGAGTCTTACAAAATAATTTAAACATACTTACGTACTACTGTATTTCCATCAACCATAAAAGCATACAAAGACTATACATGTTAATCAAAGTTGTTTTTCAGCATTCTATTTTCATGAGATAATATACTTGCAGCCAGTCTTGCACGGTAGGTGTCCATCTTCACTGTATTTTGATATGTCCACATTTCATCCGAGTCACGGGCTAGACACTCTACCCACATGCATGCATAAACACCACAATCAAGGGTTTCACCTTGATGGCGCGTACATTCTCTCAACACATCAGAGTCGGTATGATGAAATTTGAATGATGACGAAGCCAACCAACCAAAAAACGTTCCTTCAAAGATAAAAATTATCAAAACACATTTACCCTATAAAAATCACATAACATGACATAATAAAAACTTACCAAAGTTCTACATGCCCCTAGGTTGAACGAATTGGAAAGTGAATTCCACATTTTGAATATCCCTTATTTTTCATGAAATACTAGCAGAAACCAATGCACTCTGCTATTGATTGGAAAAATGAGGTATTTGCATCTCTTAAACAAATCACCATTCATTTTCTGCAAAAATAACTTTGAGTCAGAAGAGAGTCGCGAAAAAAGGAGTCGTAATCATTATTTTGAACCTTCATTTTTTTCCCAAATTTTTTGAGGTGCTCAAACAATTCTGCCTGCAAACGAAAGTCTGGTGGTGCAAGTTCGAATCCTGGGGAGGGCAAAAACTCTCCTTTTCAGGTGGAGAGAAGGCCATGAGTATGGGCCTGGGCCCCCAGAGCAGAATGCCAGATGGGCCAGAAGCAGAGGGACGCACCCAGCCGATTACATAACCAATTCCTGACCACCCACACCTTATGTATTCAAATTTTCAGAAAAACCAACACTCTTTCTCGTAACCATTTTGTCACCATCTGCACTTTTTTCCTTCAACAAGTGATCAATATAATTATGGACAGGCACATCAAAAAAATCAAAAAAAATTACCACCTTGTTCATGTCTCAAAATCAACTCTTCTTCTTCAATTGTCTTATCAACCCCATCAACACCGTCATCAGAATTTGAATCATTGTCAACTACAACATCTTTTCCTTTCCGCTTTCTACCAACTTCCTTCTCCAACACCACATTTTCTTTCGCATCAACCAACTTTCTATTCGCACTAACTCTCTCACGTTTAAATTGTGCACAAATTCGTTTTAACATTTTAATCTCACTCATTTGTTTATTCACAGTTTTTTCGAGTTCACAATTATCTCTTCTGCCTCCTTGTTCCTTCGAAACCGACAGCAACAACTACAACAATAAAGAAATTAATGAAGAATGTTTTTTTTTCTAAAACATGAAATAAAGGATGCTACTCAAATTACCTTATTGTCCAACAAGATTTCCTCCTCCGGAAAGGGATATATCGACAAAACCTGATCCAACAAAAAATATATATAATGCTCCAGCATTCGAAATAGGATAAGTAATATAGAAGGTACCTTGGTTGATATGACATCAAAAACCGTTTCACCTTTCACAGCATCCAAATGGATCTTGCTTTTTCCGAAACGAAATAGGCGGGGGAAGATATGGACACCACGTGGTACAACTAATGACGACACTCTCTCATACAACCAAGCCTAAGCCAAAAATCATATAAGTAAACAAATTCAACAAATTAATAACACAATAACTCATATAACTATATACTCACCATCAACCCAACCGTGCAACCATACAGATAAAGTTTTACTTGCTTGATTATCTAATTCTCGATATAAAAACCGAAACGCAGCATCTCCCCAACCAAACTCAAAAAATGAGCTCAGTTCATCAATATAAGGAAAGATCAAACCAAGAATAATGTAATTATCAGTCGAGAATATTACATAATTAAATATGAACAAAATAAATATTCGAACAAAATCATCAATGTCAGCTTGGACATTACTGCTCGCAAGTGAAACAAGCTTCTCTTTGATAACAATCCTGTGAGTATTGCTAATTTTCCCTCCAAACTGTCGAGACAGGAAGCTTGATTCCAACTTCAGGTTCAAATCAACTTGTTGCCCTCTATGATGCAAACCAAGTACGATGAAGAAGTCTCTTGAAGTGAAAGGTATGAAAATATCACCACCAACAATGAACGAGCATGAAAGGCTATCGAATCTTTTAAAAATATAGTCTACTCTGCCACTACTCACATGTAGAACTGACATATCTATCCATTTACCAACTGAAGTATTTTTTATTCTACTCAGTTGTTCATTCCCTGTAGCCAGCTTCAACTCCTCCATAATTTTTTTACAATAAGCAGGAGAACATCGTGTAAATATTACCTTGCCACTTTTCATCGACTCAACATCATCACATATTTCTTTCTCATCAGCCATTTCTAATATTTCAAAATCATTACAAAATTTTTTCATTATAAAAATAACAGAATGAAATATTGCATGGAAAAGAACAAAAACGTCAAATTTGAGAACAATTGGGTACTTATGTACAAAAATTTGTCAATTGTCTTCAATAATATAACACTATCGAATATATATTCAAAAAATCAAAACCATCATATTTCATAACAATATAACATTCATTTATCAAAATTGATCCCTTTTTACCAAGATATACTTCAAAAACAAATTCAAGAACAAAACCCTACAAATTGGGGATAAAATATTTAAACTGAGAAACTGTCAAAAACAAATACGAAACTTAGGAATAATGATGCGAATATTTTGAAAAATATATACAAACAAGAACGGTAGCAACACATTTGACCTACAAAACCTAAAAATAATGGAAACACATAAATATTAAAGATTCATACAATGAGAACCAAAATTACTCCTCTAATCGATAAATTTTCTCAGTTACTCGAGATAAATCATATACAGTGGTCGATTTCAAAAATGAAAAACATGGTTCACCTATTTTCAATTTCTTCACAGTGCCTGATTTCTTTCCTTCCTCACTCTACGAGCTCCTTCAACTGACTTATCTTTTGAATGTCTGCTTTGTCTCGTCATCGGTGCCATCTTCTAAGCCGAAAATCCTGTCGCCAAAGATCACTACTTTCCTGCGAGAAGAATCGATTGGGTGAGGGAGGGAAACTACCGATCGTCCCTATTTCTGGTTATTTTTTTATTTGAAAATTAAGAGTAAGGGGCATTTTGGTAAATTGACCAAAATAGGAAGTTGAAACAAATAGCAGACTTTTGTCAGGGATTGAGAACAAAGAATGTCTGAAACAGGTGCAGACAATTAAATTTGTCAACCTTCAAATATGACAAGTACGAAATAATTAAATATCAATAAAAGAATTAGCTATTTTTGGAAAGATTAAATTCCTAAAAAATAAATAGTTAATTAATTGATAGTTAATATATTTTTTGATTAAATCAAGATTGCATCTTGCACAAATTGAAAGAGAATACTAATATTTTTAGTATTTGAGATCAAATCTTGCATCAAATAGAAAAAAATACTAATATTTTTAGTATTTAAAATCAAATCTTATTATTAATGGAAGATAATCACCAAATGAATCATGAGGAGCCAATCAAATTGCGACATCTCATGAAATCAAAATGGTAGGAATATGCATCATTCAGCTATAAATAGGGGGCAGATGACCAACAAAAAACACAACAAAGAAGACTGAAGCAAAGAAGTAGAAGAATTCAAGATTTTTCTCTCAAGTCACATCCAAGAAGTTCAAGGCGCAATTCAAGGAGTTCTTCTTCAAAATCATCAAATTCGAGAAGATCAAGGCGTGATTCAAGGGATTAATTACGTTCTTCTTCAAATATACTTAAATTCATTCAAATTCAAGAAGATCGTGTTCTTCATCAAATTAAAGAAGTTCGTGTTTTTCATCAAACAAATCAAATTCAAGAAGATCGTGTTCTTCATCAAATTCAAGAAGTTCGTGTTCTTCAACAAATAAATCAAATTCAAGAAGATTGTGCTCTTCATCAAATTCAAGAAGCTCGCATTCTTCATCAAATAAATCAAATTCAAGAAGATTGTGTTCTTCATCAAATTCAAGAAGTTTATGTTCTTCAACAAATAAATCAAATTTAAGAAGATCGTGTTCTTCATCAAATTCAAGAAGACCGTGTTCTTCATCAAATTCAAGATAACAAATTTCAAGGCGCGATTCAAGGAGTTCATCGCGTTCTTCCCAAATTTTGAAGTTTAATTCGATATCAAGATGTTAACCCATCGAATTAATTTTATCAAGACATCAAATCTTCTTCTAGAAGATCAAATACTCAAGAAATTCAAATTAATCAAGAAATTGTCATTGAAGAGAAAAATCAAGAGATTATTTAGAGATTGCATTCACTAATCTTTATTTAATTTCTCAAATTCACTTTGTATCAATTTTTTATTTTTTAATTTCAAGAAATAAAGAATTTTGCGTTACAACAGGGACTGAGGAGGTATACATGTTTGCTATTAGAGATTTATCACAAATTTCTCCTTAAAAAAATCTAGTACTACTAAAATAATACCTTTAATCAAGTATATGTTCCAAATAATCATGTACATATATATATATATTTAAAGTTTTAAAAATAAAAAATTAATTTTTTGAAAAAAAAAAATTTCAAAAAATCGGTTGAGGTTTTTGACCAGTTCGATCGATTCTTGACCAATTTCGACTTATTCTGACCGGTTTTTAGGGTGTCCAGATCGGGTCTGTGACCGGTTACCGATCGAACCGATTGGTCCGATCCGATTTTGAAAACATGGATTCAAACCGGAAATTTAAATTTTTGGGAAAAAAAAAACGATCTAACCGAGTTTTTGATTTAGATTGATTTGGTCGATTATTTGAGTTAAACCAAAATTTTGCTCACCCTTACTCAATGTGCACTATATACGTTTAATCAAAATTTTAAATTAGTCACAAAAATGTTCAAGCTGTATTCTCAATCTTAAGTGGTAATAAAACAAAAAAACCTTGAGGTCTATCTTTGATTTCAAACTTAAAAATCACAAGAGGCACAGGAACAAGGACTGAATCCGACATTTCCAATGAAACTTCTTGATTTTCCAATACAAATATTTTGGGTTTATAAATAACAGCCCAGGCATGATGTGTTCTTTTAAATGGGAAATAAACTACACAAGACGCAACATTTTTTTTGACTAACACACGAGGAACACGCATCAGAAGTCAGAACTCTCCATGTACTCAAAACAGATAGCATTCGCTGACCTCCACTTGAATTTTTTCCAAGCGAAGAGAATTCAGAATTAGAGTTGTCAAAACGGGTCGGCTGCGCGGACCAAACCACAACCTACCAAAACCCGCCAGTTGGTGGGACGAGGCGGCCCACCATTTAGGCGGGTTGGGAAATTATCAACCCAACCCGCCTAATTGTCGGTGCGTGACGGGTCAACCCGCCAATTTTTAGTTATATTTGACTGGTTGGCCCGCAACCCACCACTTGGCGGGACGATACGGTCGGCCCACTATTTAGGCGGGTTGAAAATTTGTCAACCCAACCCGTCTATATAGCGGGCGGGACGGGCCAACCCAGCGGACCCAATCCACTTTGACAGCTATATTCAAAATCAAATTCATGCCACATTTTCATTTATGATACCAATAGTTGGCCAAGATTCCAACTCCTCGTACAAACTGTTAAAATTAAACAGACAAGCACCACAATTCACGAAAGGCCGTGTAATGACAGATGTTTCCAACTCGAATAAACTCTACATCTGAACATGTCACGAAATCTTGCACCACCCTAAAGCGATATGGATGTCAATTGAATCTGTACAGTGATCTGTTTCTCATTCCGTTAATGAATGAAGGGTTCTGAGAAAGGCAAGCTGATGATTTACATGTATCCAGCCACATACTGTGAACATGATGGGGTCGATATCCTTCTCAATTTTTTCAATCATCTTCAGTGTCCTTCAGAATAGCACCTCTTACTTTAGATCTGCCAAAAAGATAAAGGTCAATGACTGAAATTGAATACTTACACGATTAAACAAAAATAGATATGCCAATAACCTGCGGTGTGCAGGAACGACTCGGTTTGCGGCCTTGGTTGAGCCTGGGCTGTGAGCAGCATGCTTGTCTGCAAGTAGAGACACGACATATTACAATTTCAACAATGAAATTGAAAAGGGTCAATCAAATATATATGGCGATTAAGTGAAAGAACTGCAGGTTAAAAAAGTGTGGGGGGTGCTTTCCCTTGATCAATCAATAGTAGTTACGCTAGTATGGACCCATGTTGCAAACCCATGGAGCCAGCTTAACAAACTTTTTAACATGCTTGAATATAATTTAATCCATGTTTAAGATTATCAATGTGGTACTAACCTCAAACAAAATTGAATTTACTTCCAAGTGGAATTTGAGTCCATGTTATTGTGATAGATAGCTTTCGAACTTTAGTGAACTTGTAGATATTATATAAACATATTTATAATATAGCTTTCGAAGTTAAATAATGAAAGGAAAATATGTCTTGGAGATAAAACATAAATTTTATTCAATTGTTTTCCTTTTAATTTTTTTTTTTCTACATGTTTTGCCTTTCTTGTATTCGATATTATCTTTAATTAAAAGATGATAATCTTTTATTTAAGTAACATTGATATATGATTTGATCATGCTTACTTTTTAATTGAAGATTTGTTTCCATCTTTACAGGACTCTATCTAAAGAAAATAAATCATTCTACTTATTTATAAGCGTGAATTATTTATAAGCGTGAAGAAGGAGCAGAAGAGAGAGAGAGAGCGTTCAAAGGAAGATTAGAGAAAAAGATCATACGCGTGAAGAGGATAGAAGAAAAAGGAGAAACTGATTCCAGAATTCGGAGACCAAGCGTTTGAAGATCTAAATCTCCGGTTGAAGAATTCCAGCCACTGTCATCGTGAAGACTATCTGACAAAGAGACTTCAAACTCTTCCCTGTGGCTTTGTTTCTTCCTTTTACTACACCTCTGATTTTCCTATACTACTTTCATAATATTTACGGTGTAGTTTTAATATCTCGATTGGTTGAGATATTTGTTTGTTTAGTTTACACTCCATAATTTTCGTTTTCAATCTTTGATTGAATTTAGAGTGTTGTTAGGATTTCTCAAAGTGTTGAGAATCTAACTTTGATATGTTTACTAGGATTGGTTTTTGTAATTGAATATTACTTTGTCCTAGTAATATTTTTTGCCATGAGGCATCGCACAAGTCTTTGTACTTGTGCACAATAATTTTTGTGTTATTATTTCCGCTGCGTAATTATGCTTAATTGATAATAATTTTTAGTAATTTCTGATCTATTTGAATATAATTATTTAATTTTTTTTGAATGATGTTGTACCTTGATGTTGCTGACATCGTAGGACAACATTAGAGTATTTGACTTTATATGTTTTTGTCAATGCCCTGCGAAGATAATTCTTACAAGTGGCGTCAGAGACCACTCTTGATACACTAAGAGCTGATTCTGGTTGTTTTATCTTAACAGGTACATTATGGAATTACAAGACTCTCACAAGGATCTTGTGCAAATATCACAAGAGGTTAATGAAATAGACCTATGTGAAGAATCTACATTTCTGATTGCGAAGAAATTTGGCAGCTACTTGAAAAAAACCAGAGATTATATAGAAAGTGAGCAAAAATCCAAATCTTTGGTTGTGCCTACACCTTTGAAGACTAAAAAAACTTCTCTCCCTCAAGGAAAGAACAATTTGAGATTGAGGAAAGGAGTGACTGAATTTTTAAGTGATGATGATATTGATGAAGATCATGAGTCTACTGAGGAAGAAAATCAGACATCGCATACTGCTCTTGTAAAGAGAAAATCATTGCTACAAGTCAATCCTAATGTTGTTGCCTCTGACATGGCAACATCAGGCCACAACATCAGACGGTATGTATCTAATTCCTTGTGTTTGAATGTTGTTTTTCTTAACAATTCCAGTGTTCAGGAGGATGACGAAGATAAGGAAGAACAAGAAGATTCTCATATCAAAGAATGCACAGCAATAACCAAGGCCATTCCCGTGAGAACTCATCTTCAAATCAATCCTCACGAAGTGTCTACTGGGATAGCAATCTCAGAACTCTGCTATAAGAATGTTAATCTAAAGTTTCTGTGTCTAAATGCTGTTGAAGATACACATAGGAAAAATGAAAAAACACCTACTGAGGAAAGTGTTCAAACCATGTATGAAGAACTCACTCTATGCAGATTGGGTGAAAAGAAATCAAGCAAACTGTGTCTTGACCAAAGAAAATGCTGAGATGAAAAGTGTTTTGGCCAAACTTGAAGTTGCTCTAACAAAAAAGGAAATAGAACTCTGCACCGTGAAGGATGAATTGGTAAAAGCAAATCAAACTTTGACAAAATATAATTCCAGTTCAAACAAACTCTCGGAATTATTGATGACTGGAAAAATTGATAAAGCTGGATTGGGTTTCGAAGAAAGCACATTTGAAGTTGGTGAATCTTCGCACACTATTCCGAGACCTACAGTATTTGTAAAGGAAAGTATTGCTCATCATCTTTCAAAGAGGGACCTCCTGTTAAAATAACTCCAAAGCAGGTATGTACTCAAAATCAAAAAGGTAGTAGACCTATTTTATATGTCATTATTGTCATAAACCAGGACACATAAGGCCTCATTGCTTCAAACTGAAGAAAGATTTCATGAAGTGGTCTGGTAAGTCGATGTTGCCCTCTGATGTTGGCAACATCAGCCACAACACTGCAAAGAAACAGTCCTCTGGTAAAAGGTTCTGGGTACCTAAGGTGAAACTCAAATGTTTTGTCATTTATACCTCATTGAAAACCGACTCTTCAGGTGCTTGGTATTTTGATAGTGACAGTTCTTGTCACATGACTGGATCAAAGGAGTTTCTCACTGATTATGTGGATCAAAGGAGTGGATGCGTGACCTATGGTGGAGGTGCAAAAGGAAATATTGTTGGCAAAGGAACTTTGAATGTGAAAGGATTTCCAGAGCTTCACAATGTGTTTTATGTTGAGAGATTGAATTCAAATTTAATTAGCATTAGCCAACTTTGTGATGATAACCTATTTGTGAAATTTGATAAAAATTCATGTGAGGTGTTTGATGAAGTTAATGTTTGTGTAATGACATGTACTAGGTCAGCCGATAATTTCTACAAAATTGGTGAAGAACATGGCTGTAAAAGCTCTAAGGAAAGCGAATTGGATTTATGGCACCAGAAGCTAGGATATATGCAAACTTCAAATCCTTGAAAAATTTGGGTAAGTTTGAAGTTGTACGAGAAATGGAAAGCCATGGTGATATCAAAGGAAAGAGAGCAAAAGATGACTTCCAAAACTTGATGAATGAACAACTGGACACTCCCTGTGTTATCCCAGATGTTGCCAACATCAACGGCACAACATCAGATTTCCAGTTGAATCAATCTGTAGAAAGTCGGTCTGATGAAAAAATACATGCTGATGTGGAAGAAAGTTCTCAGATTCAGAAAGTTCATCTGACATCTCAGGTCATTGGTAACTTACTGGAAAATGTGAGAACCCAAAACAAAGAAAAAGTGGACTATCAAAAGATGATCGGGTTAGTGTGCAATGCTTCTGTGTTTTTCCAGGTAATGTATTCCAATTTTGTCTTTTTCATTGAAGCCAAGAATATGAGTGAAGTCTTAAAAGACGAGTTTTTGGTGAATGATATGAATGAAAAACTTGAGCAATTTTTTAGAAATGGTGTATGGTATCTTGTATCACCTTCTGCTCATGGAAATGTGATTGGTACTAAATGGAATTTCAAAATCAAAACTGATGAGTTGAGGAATAGTGTTGGAAATAATACTCGTTTAGTTACTCAAGGGTACACTCAAGTTGAAGGGGTAGAGTTTGATGAAACTTTTGCTCTTGTTGCTCGTATTGAATCTGTTCGATTATTGCTTTTTATTTCTTGTTATATGGGTCTTAAACTGTATCAAATGGATGTAAAAAATATTTTTCTTAATGGTATTTTGCATGAACATGTTTATGTCAAACAACCTAAGGGTTTTGAAGACCCTAAGCATTTGGATCATGTCCACAAATTGAAGAAGGCTCTATATGAACTCAAGCAAGTTCTTTGTGCATGGTATGGTAGATTGACAAAATATTTGTTGAGAATTGACTTCAAAAGAGGTGAAAAGGATAAAACTCTCTTTATTCAAAAGCTCAAAGATGATATCTTGATTTGTCAAATCTATGTGGATGATTTACTGTTTTGTGCTTCATCTCAAAATTATGTTGATCACTTTGTTGCATGCATGGAATCTAATTTTGAAATGAGCAATGGTGAGAGAGATGAGTTATTTTATTGGACTTCAAGTCAATCAAATGTCTGAAGGTATTTTGTTCTCTCAAAGTATATATGCTAAGTATCTTGTGAAGAAATTTTGTGGTGATAATCTGAAGCATACGAAAACACCAATTGGATCAAGTGAAAAACTGTCCAAAGATATTGCGGACGGTGTTGACAACACCATGTACCGCAACATCATAGACATTCTTCTATATTTGACTGCTAGCCGCATTGATATCATGTTTAGCTTTTGTTTATGTGCTAAGTATCAGTCTGATCCTAAAATATCACGTCTCAAAGCGGTAAAAATAATTTTGAAATATGAAGCAGTTGGAAGTTGTTGTTTTCAACTTTTGTGGATGAATCAAATGGTGAATGACTATGAGTTTAAAAGTGAAACTTCAACTTTACATTGTGATAATTCTAGTGTGATTAATATCTTGAAAATCCCAGTACAACACTCCCGCACTAAACACATTGATACAAAACATCATTTTATCCGTGATTTGGTTGAAAAAGATTTGATTCATATGGAATTCATTGGTACTGATAATCAACTAGTTGAAAGATTCACGAAAGCATTGGGTTTTAAGAGATTTTCCAACCTTATGAAATCTCTTAGCATGCGTTCACTTTTATCACTCACTGATGTTGCTCCGTGATGTTGCTAACATCATGAGACAACACCAAACATGCATGTGCATTTTTAGGATTTTAGGCATCTTTCATTTCATTCATGCACTTTGTTCAGTGTCTTGTTTGCTATGTTCTGGTCATTAACTGGTTTATCAGTAGTTTTTCTATTTAAAATATTTTGTAACACACGAAGCCAAGTTGATTGCTCACTTAAGTCACCAAGTAGTTGAGGAATGTTTGTGTATTCCATGATCTTGTTCCATGTGAAACGTGACTTGGAAAAATTTTATATGTGAGCTGATAAGAGAAGTGTTGACGCAATTGTCTAACACACCAAATTTCGGAAGAAAATGGAAAAAGCTACCTGAGAGAGTCCTATGAAGACCGTTCTCTCAGTGTGCAGGCTACCACTTCTAAATCAATAAACAAAAAATCTGGCTAATTAAGTGTGGAAAAATTTCTGATTTTGTTTTGAAAAACTACACTGTTCCCAGGAGATGTTTCCAACATCAGATGCAAACATCACACTTGTAAACATATCTCATGCATTGTTACTGCATTCTTGATATTCTACACTCTGTTTTAGACATCCTTAGGTCATGCATTTGCATTATTTCGTGAATAAATAAATTGGTGAAATTGTTTCGTATTTTTTTTTTGGATGAAATATGGTGAAAATCAAATTAACCATAAATTTATCCTTTGGGATTTGAATTTTAGTGGTGTTACATGCGGTGTGCAGTTTTTTTTTTTGGGATATATCAGATATTGATTTAACTAGATTATTGCCTTGTATATTGAGTTTTCAAGTTTTCAAAAAATTCAAAACTCATTAATCTCTTTGACCGTAACAGTGTGATGATTGAGAGAATTGCGATTTTACTGGCTAATGGATTTTTACTGTGTCTTTGTCTCTTCAAATTGACACATTAGAGCTTAAGATTGACACTTAGTCTGATCATTTGCACCGTTGTTCTCATAGCCTCTCTTTGTTCTATTTCTATGTGAATTATTTAATTCTTTCATAATCTCACTCACATTTGCAGGAAAAAAGTTTGATCAAGATTTTTCCTGGAGATGATTTTGAAGATGAGGATTTGAGATCGTTGCTCACCCAGAACCCTAAGTTGGTGGTGTTTCTTCCTCTGTTGTTAAGGAATCTTCACAATCTTCTGTCGCTGCCAATTTTGCTGAATTGGATCCTGCTGAATTTGGGATGTCATTGGCTCCTTACACTGTGCTCTAGTACTTGAATTTACTGAACCTTGACCTCTGATGCTTATGAGAAAGACTCCACAAATTTTGGGAGTCTATGTTCGAGGTCGTCTTCATCTGAACAATCTGCTGCATCAGATGTTGTTGCAGATGATGTTCCCAACACTGACAGTGATAACATTGAAGCGGATGATGAAAGATGAACCACTTTCTGTTGAGGGGGAGACTGTCAAGATCGATCCTACTTTTCTCAAGGGTAATTTGAAGGTTGATCTATCTTGGATGGGTAGACCTCTGCGTACTGATGTTATTTTCGATGTTGCCAACATCAAGGCACCAACATCAGAATTTGTGCAACTTTCACTTGTCTGCCTGGAGTCTCAAATCATGTTTGCTGAGTACCAGATCTTTAATGCTCAATCTGTAACACCCGAAAATTTTAAAACGTAAATCCGCATGCATAATTAGGAGAAATTAATTTTTTAATTAAGGGTTAAATGTATTTATGTGATATTATGTGATTTATATGCATGATTTAATTTATTTTAGCATTTAACCCATAATTATGGAAATTCTAGATTTTTAAGGAATTTAATATTTTGATCGCGTAGACGGGACCGCGGACGGACGAGATACCAAAATTCTTAGCCAAAAATATTTTATGAGTTTTATGAGCCTTAAAATAATATTTTAAAGTATTTTGTCAAGAAAATTTTAGTATTTACTTATATATTTATTTAAGAATTGATTTTTGGCCAAAATAAGTCATTTTAATGACTTTTATTGATTTTTAAAAATCCTTTAATATTATATTTCGGGATTTATTATTATATATCAGATTAGTAGGTATTTTTAAAAGTTTAAAATCTTATATTTATGTTATATTATCTACCTCATTAATTTATATTAGTTATTATCCTAAATTAATCCTAATTATCAAAATTTAAAAAACTAAAGCCTACCCTACCCTAAACTCAATCAGCCGACTCCATCCTTCTCTCCATTCTCTTCTTCACGTTTTCTTCAGATTTCACAATCTCCATAGCCGACCAAGCTTGATCTTCGTAGATTTTGATCCGTTCGTCGTCCCGGAGTCTCGTAAACGCATCAATCTCCATTCAAAGATTAAAAAGCATGTCTAAAACTTTTATTTGGCCACCATATAAGCTATTACTCTTGCATGATGTGTTTTATTTCAGATTTTTCATGGAAATTTCGAGTTTATGCATGTATGCCTTGATGCATGTTCTTGCTTGATTGGTCATGACTCACGTTTTTGCCAAGCATAGTATGGTCCAGAGGCTGGGGCTCGGTCAAGGGGTGTCCTAGGGTGCCTTAGGGTCGAGTGGTTCGAGTGGTTTGAGCCAAGGTTGGTCTGAACCGAAACAATATCTTCTGGTTGCATAGAAGGTCGCAGTTTGAGCGGTTTTGGAAGAATGGTTCGTGTGCACTGTATAGGACGGGTTTGAGGGTGATTCCAATTGGGTTAGAACCCCAAGACATAGAGGAAGTTATCTCAGGTAGTTCTCTAGCCAGTGATGGTCGGAGTTGGGCGGCCGAATGGCCGAAAGTCCGGCGTCGCGCGCAGCGCGCGAGCAGAAATTAGGCAGATTTTGTTTTGGTTCGTTCTCCTTCGTTAGGACTCCGTTTGGGCTGGTTTTTAGCTTTCTGGAAACGTCTTGAAGTCTTCTAGGTGTAGGTGGTGGTGCTCCGGCCATTTGGTGGCCGGAGTAGGGCGGCCGATGCCTCTGAACAGAAGCTGGTCGCAGCCGAGAGTAAGGAACAAGAGGGAAACGGGTTAAGGGTTTTGGGCAGGTCCGGGTCGGGTCTTGGGGTCTGGATCGGGTCTGGTAATTTGTGGGTCGGTTCAGATCGGTCCGGGTCCGGGTTAGGTGGGCCGGGCTCGAGTATTTTTAATTTTTAAGTGTTTAAGGTTTTAATTGGTTTTTGGGCCAATTAATTAGAAATAAAATATTTGGGCTTCCAAATAATTTTATTTTGGGCTTTAAATAATTTATTTAAGTTAGCCCAATGATTTTTATGGGCTTGGGAGCCCATGGGAATTTTTGGGTCAGTCAGAGGATTTTTGGGCCAGTCTAGTGTCTTATTGGGTTTATTTAAGTTAATGGGCTTAAATATTTTTATTTAGGCCCAGTTAAGTTTAGTTAAGTTATTTGGGCTAAAATATGATAATTGGGCTCTTATTTAAGTTTAATGGGCTTAGATTGAGTGACCAGCAGTCTGGACCAACCCATGAAAAATAACTAAGTCCGGAATATATATTTAATTATTTTTATGCATGAAGTTTATATTTTAAGTATAAGTATATTTAATATGAAAAAAATCAATTAAATATATATTACGGACAAATTTTCAGTGCATGCATTCATGAAATTTTATATGATATGATTATGATTATGTATGAGTTGAGCAAAAATATTTTCTTGATGGAAATTGAAGTAGTGTGACATAAGGGTGGTTATCCACCATATGATATATGATTTATGAGGTAGTTTACTACCATAGGAGGTGATTTATCACCGCCACGTACGTTGGTTCATGAGACTGATCAGTCGGCACAGATAAGCTTCACACTTACGGATAGGACCATAGACTGTTTCAAAAATACCCTGCTCAACTATGTTATGTATGATGAAGAAAGATGATGTTTATGCTTAAGATTTATGTTTCAGCATTTATGTTATGAAATAAAATGTTTCCATGCATGCTCATGTATCATGTATATGTATTAGTATGATTATGTGATGCATTATTTTAAACCTTGATATTCAAGTTTAGACATGTTGAGCCCCTAGGCTCACTACGCTTATATGGTGCAGGTGAGTCAGATGATACTTATGTAGCTCCTACCGGTGGTGAGGATGTATGAGCTCACGGAACAGTGGCCCCGTGACCGTTGCAGTTTTTAGATGATGTTTTAAGATACATTTATTTTTATGACGTTGAGTTTTTAAAACAAGTTGCATATTTCTATTTTATTATTTCCCCATATGAGAGTTTCAAACATGTATCATTTACTATTTTTGTTTCATGCATGAAACCCTTTTTAATTATTTATTTGTTTATTTTTATTTAAGTTATTACTAAGAAGTAGTATTTTAATTGCTACGTGTAGCAGTAATTGGTTTTAAATATGATACATATATGTATGGGCATATATGTATTGTTATTATAAAAAAAAAAAAATTCCGCATTTAAGTTTTAAGAAGGTCTAGATGTTTCACAATCTCTCATTGCTCACTACATTTATTAGGTCGCTGATTACAAGCTTCTCCTTAACATTGCCATTCATGGACAAAAAGGGGGAGATGATGTTGATGATGTTGGGGTTGCTATATTGAGGTTGCTAAACAAGAAGCTGGACCGACCATCTGGCACAGCTCAGAATGATGTGAATAATTATTGTTTCATTGTTGATGTTGTTCCTCCCATGTTGTCCAATCCGGTGACAACACCGTGAACTGATATGATCAAATTTAGGGGGAGCCTAAGTTGTCTAACTCAGAAGGAGCAACTGATAATTATTATGCTTTGTTTTGTCCAGAAAGACAAAAAAGGGGAGATTGAAAGGAAAATATGTCTTGGAGATAAGACATAAATTCTATTCAATTCTTTTCCTTTTAATTTTTTTTTCTACATGTTTTGCCTTTCTTGTATTCGATATTATCTTTAATTAAAAGATGAAAATATTTTATTTAAGTAATATTGATATATGATTTGATCATGCTTACTTTTTAATTGAAGATTTGTTTCCATCTTTACAGGACTCTATCTAAAAAAAATAAATCATTCTACTTATTTATAAGCGTGAAGAAGGAGCAGGAGAGAGAGAGAGAGAGAGAGCGAGCGTACAAAGGAAGATTAGAGAAAAAGATCATACGCGTGAAGAGGATAGAAGAAAAAGGAGAAACTGATTCCAGAATTCGGAGACCAAGCGTTTGAAGATCTAAATCTCCGGTTGAAGAATTCCAGCCACTGTCATCAAACTCTTCCCTGTGGCTTTGTTTCTTCCTTTTACTACACCTCTGATTTTCCTATACTACTGTCATAGTATTTAGGTTGTAGTTTTAATATCTCGATTGGTTGAGATATTTGTTTGTTTAGTTTACAAACCATAGTTTTCGTTTTCAATCTTTGATTGAATTTAGAGTGTTGTTAGGATTTTTCAAAGTGCTGAGAACTTAACTTTGATAGGTTTACTAGGATTGGTTTTTGTAATTGAATATTACTTTGTCCTAGTAATATTTTTTGCCATGAGGCATCGCACAAGTCTTTGTACTTGTGCACAATAATTTTTGTGTTATTATTTTCGCTGCGTAATTATGCTTAATTGATAATAATTTTTAGTAATTTCTGATCTATTTGAATATAATTATTTAATTTGTTTTGAATGATGTTGTACCTTGATGTTGCTGACATCGTAGGACAACATTAGAGTATCTGACTTTATATGTTTTTTTCAATGACCTGCGAAGATAATTCTTACAAATAAAATTGTTGATATTGTATAAACTTATTTAGAATTACACATGCTTGCAAGCTCGAGTCATTATGTGAATATTTGGTTCATAGAGGTCAATGATGAGCTCCAACCAAGCAAGTTGGCTCAAATTTGAACTCTTGACCCAAAATCGTTCATCTTTCAAGTTTCAAGCAAATTTTTTCTGGCTATAAAGGTTAGTGTTTCATTTGCATCCCTTATTTACAACTATGCACCAAAAGATCATTTGGAAAGTAAATAAATAGAAAAGAATAGATCAATACCTGGGGAGTCTTGTGAGATCATAACATTGTTATCCGAGCCCACTCTATCATTTATTTTCTGAGATTTGTGCTTTTTAGAATACAATATCAAGTCCAACTGCTTTTGCATTGTGTTGTTCTTTTCCTGACAATCATATTGAGGAAAAGCAAACACAAAATTACACAAAGATATAGCAAGCAGAATTCCTATAATTGCATATAAATCCAGTGCAGAGACCATTTCTAGAAATATTTTAGCATTCAAGTCATCAAAATCAGTTGCAATAGCTCTAAACTCAGAGAGAAGAAATGAAAAGGAGAGAATATAAATTCTTGATAAGGATCATAAACAAGCTCCTGTGAAATGTTGATGGAAAGAGAATATAATATAACGATAAAAAATAAAATCACAACATTCAACTCATGTCAAGGATAATTAATCCAAAAACACTGCTCTGATTGCATCTGGATTCTGGCATAGAAGCTCTACCCAAAGAATGAAGAATGTATTTTTTCATGAAGAAAAGAATGGCTTCAATGTGTCTCAGTTATATGTAAAGTTAATCTAGACCAACCAGGCTTATGTAAAGTTAATCTAGACCAACCAGGCCGTGTCTGGTTGGATTTGTGTAAGATTTGCGGATCGGGCTTAGGGGTGATTTTTTTAGAAGCTCTGATATATACCAAGCTGAGCTTGATTCAGGCTCATAGCTGGCCGCTTAGCCCGTATACAACTCTATAGAGAAAACAGCATAGATTAAAAAATCCAAATTGCAACTACTTCACATGGGTCCTCATTTTGTAAAAAAAAAGAAACTCAAGTTGCCAGAAAAGTGTGGGACATCTAACATCTCACAAATTGAAGTGAGACACTACTGATATTCACACCTAAAAATTTTATGTCTTAACATACAAAATTGAGACACTACTGATATTCACACCTAAAAATTTTATGTCTAACATACCAATAATTTTATGCGTTACATACCAATAAACAGAAAATTGTAAAAAACGTTGAAATTCCAAGTGAAATGCATCAAATCAAAATTCATGCATTTCTAAACCTTTGAACACCAACTTTCAGTGATTAAATTATGCAAGTTCAGTATCAAAGTAGCAACCAGTAGCAGTGAAGACAGATCCTACGGTAACTCAGATACCGGCACTATTAATTGATGTCAGAGGGAAGTGGGGTCACCTGTTCATCCACCACAGTTTTGGTCAATCGGTGATTTTGCTCTTTCTCTGACGATAGAAACACAGATAAAAAAATATTATCAACTGTAAGAGAAAAAAATTTTAGGGCATGCTGCAGATGATGTAATGATATATTTAAACGGCACATATATGATATAACAGTCTCTATCTATTATAACAGTTGGTAGTAGTCAATGAAAATGTGAATTATTAACTTAAATCAAATATCATCTCAATTTTTCCTGCCCTTGCACCCAAAGGAAAATCATTATCCGTATTGCCGCCAACGTATTGCCGCCAACATATAGCATAACTAACTGGCTTACATATCTTCATAGAGATTATACTAAATCTGAAACACAAGGTGCGCTAAAGCTTAAACATAGAGCTTAGGCACAAGGCGAGACACGTGCTTTATTGACGTGAAGCACCCTAAATAACAATAGGGTAGAATCTAAATATCTGAAGAAAATCTGATAATGCAAAATGCAATATGTACTTCACAAATATTATCAAATAACAGTAAAACAAAATTCATGACTACATAAGCGAAAATGGATGTTCTTTTTCTGGCCCAATTGCTGTTCCACATTGAATTGTGTGCTTTGAAGGGCCTTGAACCTTTACAGAGCACCAAGACTTGGGCCTATGGTTAAGGCACAGACTTCATTAAAGAACTGCGCATGACTTTGAGTCGTGATGGAAAGGCGAAGCCTTGACAAGTCTTAAGTCTAGGCACATGCCTTCAGTATGATGCAAACATAGAATCTAATCGCACTTTCACACTTCACAGAAAATCTTAATATAGAACATTTAAATTTCATAACTAAAAAGAAATAAAAATTAAACTGTTACAACCAACAAAAATATGCTCGCGTAAAGATAGAATTTTCATTTAAGTTTGATTATTTTTTCCATTCACCAGTCACTTTCTTTCAATTAGTTTCTCTTCCATTTATATTTTTCAAACTGCCCCTGACATCATGAATTCAACTCAAGAGATCAAATTTGATAACCAAGTCCTTATTTGTACACTTAATATATCACATTGTGTTTAATAACAAAATAATACAAACATAGTGGATGAGTAAAAAGACGGAGAAAACAAGAAACAGATTCAGCATTCTTAATTTTTTTACATGATGAAATTGAAAGTTTGTTTCCTGGTCTACGCAGAAGCAGATAAACTTGGACAATAAAATAATCCTTAACTAAAGAAAAGTTTGTCTGCATCAATGTAATTGTCAAAATGTCATCTGCGGACTGGCTTGACAATGTACAATTTATTAAAGTTAAATCCCTTTTACTAACTAACTTTGGTATAGTAGTGAATCTTTTTAATAATCCCCAGAACATTCTCTAACCATCCACTATATGTACCACATTTTCCTTTAATTTTGATTATCTCTCCTGTCATTTCAATTTCAAACATCAATAATCTTCATTAAAAAAAAAATCAAAAAAAAAAATTTTATTCTATTATTTTTTCATAAAACACGTGCATTATGTGTCATGATCCCCTAGTAAATAAACAATACTTTATAGAAGTGTAGTTGATTTGTGACCTTCAATAAGTGAATTATGCGCCACTCTGTATTCTGCATAGAGCTCCCGCGAGAGACTTCCCATCGCCTTACAAGCAGTCCCATCAACAAGTTTACCAAGGGAAATCGAGACTCGTGGCATTCCTTTTGATTTTTGTGCAATTAATTTTGCATGCAAAGCACCTGAAAAAAGAAGAAAAATGCAATCAACATTATTCCACATTAGACAACACTACGAGTGCTCCATAGACATTTTAATGATCAATGTAGCATTACCCCAACAGTCATTACGTGCATACATAAATGTCAGTTCACAAAAATCAATAGTTCCTGCCTTCAAAAGTTGTTTTACCGTCAGGCATTCTAACTTCTCATGGGAACTATGGATCTCGGAAACAATAATTCTCAAAGAATCAAAGCATTAAAGGACCAAACTCCAAAAAGATGCAAGTAAATGTACTAATAAAAGTGTGTATCAAAGATTGAGCTCTTAGAAATAATTAGCCACGCTCCTCTTAAATGAATAATACAGCACTATTGATATAAATGAACCTTTAACTTATCATACTATTTTCATAAAATTTAAATGCTAAAACACAATGTGATATATTATGGGTGCACATTAAAAGGATATGGATATTAATTTGATGTCTTGACTTGAATTCACGGCAGTGTTGAAAAGAAGAGGCTGGTAAATTACCTCCTGACTCAGATGATCCCTCCATGACAAGCTTTACATCTTCCGATTTCAGTGAAGCGGTGACATAATCTACAAATTCTGACCAAGAACCACCAATTCCAATCGCATCCCTCTGTATAAAAGCGAGATACAATTCATTCATGCCACCTAGAACCGTACATTAACATTGGGTTGGCAGTATTATACTTTCAATTAACATAACATTTGACAATTACATTTCTTGAAAAAACTCTTCGACCCATTAATAATCGACTTTATTCATTTAACCTACAACAAATGGAACATAAATTGAATACAAATAACTGAAACGATGATGAAGAAGATGAAAGATGACCATGTCCTCGAGCTGAAAACTGGACTTGACGGCCTGAAAGGTGTTGTATTGGAAATCGGTGACAGTGATTTGTAGAGAAGCTGAATCATTCTGCAGGGGATGAACAAGAAACAGAAAAGGCTTGAGTGGGGTGCTGTGTGGCGCTGACCAATCCGCCGAGACTTGCCCGAAGATTTGCCCTAGACCTGCCAAGCTCATGCTGCCATTGAAAGTGGAGAAGCTCGAAGAAGACGACTGGATTAGTGATTATCTAATATGGATTTTTATTGACTTCGCTGGATTCTGTGTACACGCGGTATTTTTAATAGAGATTTGTAAACTTTTTCCGACAATTGCAAGAATTCCTATCTTATTATTTTTTGTTTTTGTCTTTTGAAGTAGAAATTATTTGACATAAATAATAATTTTATTTGAAATATTATTTTAATTTATTGATAAAAATGAATTTCATTTTATTTTAAATGTATATATATATATATTAATGTAACAAAATTAAAAACTAAAAAATTTGTGATTGTGTAAAGTTAATTTTTTTTTTAAAAAAACATATGATAACTTATAAATTATTTTATCAATTATATCATAAAAATTTATTTGTTAATTTTTTTTTTATTTTTTATCATGTCTGTTATCCGATTATTCAAATATTTGAATTAAATTATATTTTATTTTTTTGAATAATATATTATTATCATTAAATATTATAATTATAAATATTAAAAAGCATAAAATAGTTCAAAATTTTCAAATTTTTGAATAATATTTTTTATTTTGATTTAAACTATCCCAAAAAATTTATGAAAATAATGAAAAAATACATGAATATAAATAAATAAATAAATAAATAAATATATATATATATATATATATATATATATTTTGAATATGGGAGAGAGTGAGATAGAGAGGAGTGAGGAGATATGAGAAAGAAAGAGAAATTATGAGTTTTAATTTTAGAAATTCATCCAAATCTTTGGGTTAGACCAAAGACATTTTTTTACAAATTATACTTGTATTTTAAGTATTAATGTTTGTATGTCAATTATTTTCGGAGTTATTAAAAGTCTATTGATATTTTGAATAACACTAGACTTTTGTAGAGTTTTTAAAAGTCAAGGTTGAATATCACTTGACTTTTAAAACTCTAAAAAAGACTATTTTGAATACCACTAGATTTCTATAGAGTAGGGGTGGCAAAATTTAAAAAATCCCGACCCGTCCCGATTCCCAACCCGTTCCCGTCCCGAATTTTTTTCGTCCCGAATTTTTTTCGACCCGAGTGTTCGGGATTTTTCCCGACCCGATCAATGTCGGGATCGGGATCGGGATAGGCAACCCTTCCCGACGGGATTCCCGACCCGACCCGACCCGAATATAAAAATAATATTTTTAATTAAAAAATTAATTTTTTTTAATTTTATGTTTTAATATTAATGTTTTATAATTATATACCATATAGTTTTTTTTATATTTATATTTTTTAATATTAACATTGAGTTATAATTTTTTATTTTGTTTTTTTTATTATTATGAATAATTATATGTTTTTTTATTAATCAAGTAGTTGTTTTAATTTATTTGTAATGTATTAAAAAAATGTTTTAGTTTTTTAATGGTTATATATAAATAAATTTTAATTTATTTGTAATGTATTAAGAAATTGTTTGATTTTTTTCATAAATTTTTTTCAAAAAAATATTTTCATAGAATTTCTTTTTTAAAAAAATATTATTCGGGATTACCCTCTCCCGACCCGACGGGATCCCGAACATTCGGGTCCCGACACATATCGGGTGCGGGATCGAGAGAAAAAAAATATCTCAATTCCTATCGGGACGGGAATCGGGTAAGGGGGTTACGGGACGGGTTCCGACCCGATTCCACCCCTACTATAGAGTATATAAAAGTCATGATTGAATACCATTAGACTTCTAAAATCCACAAAAGTCATTAATTCTCCTCATTGAATACACCCCCGGTGAACACTCCAATTAGGGGTGTTCATAATATGGGCGAAATCGAAAAAACTGAAAATCCAAACCGAAGAAATCGAAAACCAAACCGAACCATATCCGGATTTATTAGTTTGGTTTTATAACTTAAAACCAAAATTATTATGGTTTGGTTACGGTTTTATATACTTCAAAACCAAACCGACCGTTTAAACCGTACTTTAATAAAATAAATATTTTATTTATATTTAGACCATTGATAAGTGAGTATAATTTTAATAATTGAAATATAAATTATTGTATATTTATTTGTATATTTTTTTATGCGTTAAATTTGTATAACTAATTATAAAAAAAATTTACTAAAAAGTTTATTACAAGATATTTGAATACATTTTAAAATAATTTAATGTATAAATTGCATTATTGGAAAAACGATAAAAATAATTTTTATCAAATTTTATAGTTGTAAACTCATAAAACCTAACGAAAAATTATATAAACTGAATTTAAATTACCAATTTATAACTCGTAGAATGATACATAATTAATCAACTGAATTTGTTTTAAAACAACAAAACCGACCGTATAAACCAGACCGTAGTACTATAAAACCAAACCAGACCGTAGTACTATAAAACCAAACCAGACCGTAATTAAATGGTTTGGTTTTTGGATTAGACATTTAAAAAATCGTAGACCAAAAAACCAAACCGTAATTATGTAAAACCCTACCAGACCTACCGTTGCACACCCCTAACTCCAATTGATCTTTTTTATTGTACTGTTTAACAAAATTACACTTATTTATGACTTTTTTTTAATATAAAAAAATATTTTCCAAATTTTATATTTTTACATTTATTATGAAAGTTATTATGTTTAAATCATTCATATTTTTATTTTAAATATAATCAAACAATAAAAATTTAAAAATTTAAGTGCAAAAATTTTCATATATTTTATGTTTTATGTCGAATTTTACAAAATATTATAAAACTTTGGTTAAATCAAGTGTAAATTTGCTTTAAATTTTAAAATCCAAACATAATTTTGCATTCAGTTCCTATCAAACAAGAAGTATATTTGAACTCCCTAATTCATAATAAAATGTTTCTGCACGCTTTGGCACACATGTTTTTTCAGATAAAAGTCAGTATAAAACACTGAATAATGCAGTACTAACACATGATATTTGAGCATAAATTGTTTCAAATTTGGTACTAATATATGATTTTTAAAGTACTCAAAGATGCATGCAAGTATTGGTATTCATTACATATTTTTCTTTTTTTGAATGAATAACGGTACAAAACATTGAAAATATGATATAAATATATGATATTGGTGTACCAATTGTTTTAGAGAAAAATGCACAATGTCCCCTCATGAAATTTAAAAAGAGCACGTATATACCCTAAAAAAAATAAATAAGCTTTCCATCTCCAATTTGTTTTTCCCAAAAATAGCACATGTGCCTCAAATTAATTAAAGGTGAAAAATGAGCCATATATAACAGTTTTACCCTTCTATTATATTAAATATTTGAACTACCCGTCACTCTTATTTGCCCTAATTTTTTCAAGCGAAGAATTGCAGCAGAGCATGGAGGGTTAACGAGAAAGAGGCATTCTTTTGAAAAAGCGCAACCAACCTCCTTGCGTCAGTCTCTGTAGAATTTGTTTCTCTTTCCTTAATGTTTTTAGTATATTATTTATTGATTTATTCTTCAAAAATTTTGTATAAAGTGATAGTTCAAATATGTTGGTCTTTTCCTCTTTTCGGTCTTTTGGCTGGACTAATAAGTTTTAAGTACACTGGATTGTTTTTTATTTTGTGGATCAGATAAAATTTCTATATATTCATACTGTGTGTTTCAATTTTATTCATTCAATAAATTGGTAAATGTTTTTCATTTGTTATCTTAGAAAGGTAAGTATTTTGGTTGTTAATTCATATTTCTTGTTTTCTCGGGAGTTGATGGATTTTTTATTCGATGTTGATGTTTGGTACGGTGGCCAGTTTGAACTTTGCCCGAAATTGCAGTACGTCAAAGGGGCTAAGTATGAAGTTAAGCATTTGAATTTGGATATGTTAAATTTCTCTGTTTTGTATGAGTTGTACAAATTATGTGGGGAGAATATGTTAAATGTTAGGTTTTTCTTTAGGTTGCTTGGAATTGTGATTGAAAAATGTCTTATTGAGATTAAAATGGATATCGATATGACACTGTTGTATGAGCGTTACAAAAATAAAGATAAATTGACTTTGTGAATTGAGGAGACAATGACAAAGCTTTTACAGGTTCTAGATTTAGAATATAACAACGTACCTGTTAGGGAATTTAGAGAACATATAAGAGATAACATGTAGGTGATGTTCCTGTAGATGATGCGCTTAGAAATTATGAATCAGAAATCATTGGGTTTGGTTATTTAATTTAAGTGACTTTGATAATGATTTTGATGAATCCTACAAAGAATCTTGTAATAACCCGATTTAATTTTACAAGATTAATTTTCTAATCATGTTTAGAATTAATAAAACATGATTATGGGATTTTAATATAATCTAACAGACCAAGGATTTGGGTCCAAAACACCCGAAAAAATGCTTAATGGGCTTATTGGGCCTAAATAGGATTGGAGCTTCCGAACCAGGATCGGAACGTCCGATCAGATCGGAACCAATGAAGCCAGTTCGGAAGCAGCGTGGACGATCGGAACGTCCGATCATGCGATCAGAGCTTTCGATCTGTATCATCCGGGACGCGGCATTAGAGCTTGTACACGTAGCTGCATGCAAGAGATCGGAACCTCCGAAGTGCAAATCGGAGCTTCTGATCTTAGCCAATGGACACGTTGCATGCATGCATCAATCAGAGCTTTCGATCAGGCGATCGGAGCTTCCGATCATCGTCTATAAATAGGGGTTCCGAGGGAACTCATTTCACACCATTTTCCAAACCTCTCCTCTCCCGTATGGCTCTATTTTAAGGGATTTGTGACTCTTTATTTAAGAGTTGGAGTATGTAGTAGTATTTTTTTATAGTTAATAGACAATGTCCGTAGTAGTGTCCAAGCGACGGAGTTTTGGCGAGGTGTCCAGGGGTCGTAGCAAGGCTGTGCCCAGGCTCTGGGGCATGCGACATCAACGGGCTTACAACGGATGAAGGTATGGCTCTGGCTCCTTATAGGAAATAGGGAGTATGCTATAGTTTAATTAAGGCTTTTAGAGCATGATAGGTTACGTTTGGCATGCTAGATAACATGGTATTTATGTATTGTAGTGCTGCATGGTAGACTTAGACCTAGAGAAGAGCTTCTAGGATTTGCCTTAGTAAGTTACAGAAGTATTATTTGAGATATCCAGATTGAGTATGCATGTATTATGTGATTGCATGATTTATATAATACAACATGTCATGACTATATGTTGCATACATGAGCATATTGAGCCTTTATCCTAGAGGTATCCTGTAGTAGGGCGCTCACCCTACGAGTTTGTGGATGGTTATATACGTAAGTCTTGTATCAGGTCGCCGTTATGGTTGGAGACTTGTACTAGTATCAGGTCACCATTATCCACTGGGTATAGGAGCCACCTCCTGATGCGACGACGCAGCGTGCTATATACCTTGGGCCCGGTTTATTAGCTAGTTTTCTTTACCTGAGTGTCTTGATACCCAGTTCATTTGCATACATGCACATATAATAGTACTGTATACTATACTCTTGTACTGAGCGTGTTAGGCTCACTTCCGGTTATTTTTTGTTGTCTGGATACCCCATTCAATGGGGCAGATGCATGTAGTTCTCCTGAGGACAGGGAGGTTAGGTGGTGACCAAGAATGGATGACAGGGTTGACCTCTAGGTTTTGCTTATATTGTATTTAGCTTATTTAAAGTTCCACATTTACTCTGATTAAGATTATTTAATGTTTAATTGCATGCTTAAGCTTCTGATTAGTAGGTGATCATGGTGCGGGTCACTACATTTATTGTATCAGAGCATGCAATAAGATTCTTTGGGAAATAATATTGATTTTGGGTTATCTTTTGTAGGATTGCGATTTGGATTCAATGACGATAACATTATCAGTAATTCGAATAGCAAGATGTTTGGGCTTTTCCGAGATCGTCATTGCTAAGATTGACATCAGAGGTTCGTATTATCTGGATCCTAGCAGGATAGAGCTGGAAGAGAAGATCAAGTTTTCAAAGCTAGACACTTCTCAGGGTTGAATGAAATGTGTGACATGTAGTCATCCATTCTGCTTCGACCAAGGAAGCCACCCCTGAAGACTCTCCACTAGTAGTTGGTGAGATTGTCAGAAAAATATTGTCTCATCTACCAGATAAGAAACCCAACAATATTGGAAAGATCCGGTAGATTAGTGAGATTTAATCTTTTAGATCTGGCGAGGAAGAAGGTTTGCTGACATGCCTGCATTAAAGCTTTAGTGTGTGGTAGACGGGAAACCTCATGCTCAAGATCAGTAGACAGAATGAAAGAATTCCGCAAGAATTTAAATACTGTATTAAGTTTTGTTGTAAAAAATATTTCAGTTGTAATCAGTTGAATCAAATGTATTAAAGATTTTAGTTAATTGATGTACTTATTTAATTGTTGTATTGTACATCTTTCAATGCAATCTTTTGATTAAGTTATGTATTACATGAACTTGTAATAAAGATTGTATTAGAACCTGGATTAGTGGTTCAAGTATTGTAATATTTGAGATTTTCTTGATTTTATTGAATAAAGGATTGATCATTTGTGTACTTGGGATTATATTATGCATTTTTTCAAATGAATAGTTCTAGATGTTTTACCTAGAATATTCTAGTAAGTTAAGTGTTTGCCAGGAACGATGTCTATCATCAGGGGAATAATGATAAATTACACAAAGTACTGTGGACTGTGTGAATAGATGATTAGACTGAGGAGGAAGCACGACCCTAAGTTTGTATTAATCTAGAATTCTCTCATGTTTTCAGATGGTTATTCAGGGGGGGCTACCTTAGTCTAGTATTTTGCAACAGTCACAGTGAAAGTATAATGATATTGGAAGTATATCATGAAGATTTAAGAGATTCGATATTTAAGGCATTTTTTTAGTCTGATTTTTTCAGAGATACATAGCGAGAATTTCTGTTGTCAGAACAGTCTTGGAAGTGATTTTCCTTGACATGTAATCGTTTTGAGCAGATAAGTTTTCGGTCTTTGATTTGGGATTTCAAGATTTAATCCAAGAGTATAGTTGAATTGGTATTCAACAGGATTGAATTGTCAGATGCTTGCAGACTCGGTATTTGAGTTGTGTTTTTGTAAAATTATAAAAATTTTCCTTGACCAATGATTTTGGTCCAGATAGGAATGTTGCTCAGTAATAATGGAAATCATCAAAGACTCAAGGATGAGTTATTCCAGGATGCTGATGACTGTCGGGTTTCAAGATGGTATAGTAAGTGCGACCTTATGCCGGTGTGCTCTAGAAGGATTCTTTAGTTCCAATTTGGCATTTTAGGAATACTTACCTCAGTCTCGATGTATGCACAGTCATAGGAATGAGTATAACTATCAGAAGAGTATTAAGAATTTATTTGAATCTTCTAGGAATTATTTCTTGATGTTGGGTTAGTGTCAGTAGTAGTGGCCAAGCGACGGAGCTTTGGCGAGGTGTCCAGGGGTCGTAGCAAGGCAGTGCCCAAGCTTTGGGGCATGCGACATCCGCAGGCTGATGACGGATGAAGGTATGACTCTGGCTTCTTATAGGAAATAGGGAGATGCTATAGTTTAATTAAGGCTTTTAGAGCATGATAGGTGATGTTTGACATGCTAGATAATACATGGTATTTATGTATTGTAGTGCTACATGGTAGGCTTGGACCTAGAGGGGAGCTTCTAAGATCTGCTTTAGTAAGATACATATGTATTATTCGAGATATCCAGATTGAGTATGCATGTATTATGTGATTCCATGATTTATATAATACAACATGTCATGACTGTATGTTTCATACAAGAGCATATTAAGCCTTTATCCTAGAGGTATCTTGTAGTAGGGCGCTCACCCTACGAGTTTGTGGATGGTTGGATACGTAAGTTTTGTGTCAGATCACCGTTACGTTTGGAAACTTGTACTAGTATCAGGTTATCATTATTCACTGGGTATAGAAGCCACCTTCTGATACGACGGCACAACGTGCTATTTACCCTGGGCCCGGCTTATGAGCTAGTTTCTTGACCTGAGTGTCTTGGTACCCAGTTCATTTGCATACTTGCACATATAATAGTGTATACTCATACTCTCGTACTGAGCGTGTTAGGCTCACTTCCGGTTATTTTTTGTTGTCTGGATACCCCATTCAATGGGGCAGATGCAGGTAGTTCTCTTGAGGACAGAGAGGTTAGGTGGTGACAAAGGCTGGATGGCAGGATTGGCCACTAGGTTTTGTAGCTTATTTAAAGTTACGCATTTACTCTAATTAAGATTATTTAATACTTAATTGCATGCTTAAACTTTTGATTAGTAGGTGATCACGGTGCGGGTCTGGTAACGCTAAGTCGTATCGCGCCCAAATTACCCAACTCAACTCAGATAAATAAAATATATAGTAGCGAGAGTAGAAATTATTCCCACGAGGAAAGCGAAATTTATCGTGTTCTTAAAAATTACTGAAATAAAATAAAGGGGGTTTTTTTGAGATTTTCGAATTAACTACTAAAATTAAAAACAATTAAGACAAAATTTTATCAACTAACATATAAGATCAAAATTCTAGCGAAGAAATCAATTAAAACAAGCCTTGGTATCGGTCGACTACACCCTTGAAGTTATTCACTCGATCATCGATTATCTAAAAATAATTAATTTTCATTGAATATTCATCATAGGAACCTTAATTCCTATCTCATCTTAATTTTATTTAACTAGACACAAGCGTTCTAAATTAACCCTTACCAATAAATCAATCAAGATACAAGCGATCAAGATTTAAATCTAAGGTAGCCTTCAAACTAGTGAAATTGATGAACCTAGATAACACATACAAAAGCGGATGTATTTAATCTAGTCAATTGTTGTTCCTACGAATTAATAAATTCACAAGCAAAAAATATTAATCATAGTTTCTTCACAAATTAGATGGTTCAAACAATTACTGATTTGATATCTAATTTAGCTATTGATTGTATGATAAAATCACATGGTGATCAAGCCAATAATCTCACATACAAGCATAAGAATTAATTCCAAACAACTCTTGATACTCAAATAAAATTAAACAATGAAAATCTGAATCTCACAAACAAATAAATTCAAGATAAAAGAAAAAAGTCTAAGAAAATTAGAAGAAAACCTAGCCGCCAAAGAGTTGTTGTAGTTCAAACCCTCAAATCTGATTATAAAGTAGGTAAAATTCGGAATAAAAGTCTTAAATATAGACTAGAGTCCTCAAAAGACAAGTTTCATTTTTCTGAAATAATTTTCGAGAATCATGTATCGCTCGATCGGTATAAAACCACCGATCGAGCGAGAAAAACTCTGACCCAAATCTTTCGCTTTTGCCCTTTATCCGCTCGATCGGTAAGATGTTGCAGATCGAGCGGAAAAACTTTTGTCCAAATATTTTCCATTTTCCATGGTGCCCGCTCGATCGGTGATAACTTGCGGATCGAGCGGCCCATACTCTGTTCTGCACTCTCGGCTTTATCTTCACCTCGACCGATCGGTTAAAAACCACAGATCGAGCGAGCATAACTCTGATTCTTTTTTCAACAAAATGCTATATCCTACACAATAAATCCGGGAACATGTAATATAGACACGATACATGAAATATGAACAAAATACTTAATTAAACATATAAATGCATGCAAAAAAACAACAAAACGACATTAATATATGCAACAAAAACACGACTATCAAATTCCCCCACACTTAACCCTTGCTCGCCCTCGAGCAAGTCATGCAAAAGACAACATGTAAATATAACAAAAACATAAGCAATGACGAATCATGAATATCATAGCCTCAGAGAAGTTTCCCACACAAAAAAAAACTTACAAACACTCTTGATTTCAATGATACACCTCCAGTCGAATATGAATGTGTGTGTGTGACATGTTACCCCAGCTACATGCAACTTCAAAAGACATAGTTTTACGACTGTTCGCCGACCTATCACATTTCAGTGTAAGTTTCACCATTAAGAGCCCTCCTCCCAACAATCCTTTAACACAACACAATTCTCTTGAGATATAATTACGCACTATCGGATTTTGCACCCGACATTGTTAAAGTCCCAATCATTACCCGCATACTTAGCTATAACTAGGATAGGATTCGAATTTCAATCTCCTCGTCTATAGCCTGGATGGAACTACAATCTCATTAAGTCCGCAAACTTAACTATGACATAGTGACTAGAATTTCAATCACTTTCCAAGCCCGGATGGAATTTTTATTTTAAAATTTTCCAAAATTTTAACCCCATTCAATCCGCATACTTAGTCAAAAACAATATGATTAGGATTTCAATCTCTTACTCATAACCATGATGGAGTTAGATGCATTTTCTTTCAAAATTTTATAAAAATTATTTTAACAGGTGCACCCAAGATCGTATATGCCATGTCAAAAAGATCATCAAGATTCAAACACTATCAGACTCCACAAACACCTATTTTCGTGCAATGGTCCAACAGACACAAACATCATCTAATGCATCGCTACAATTGACTGGTAAAACATGTGTGCTTAAAATATTCACAAACCAAGTTATGGTTTCTCATATCCAATCAAGAGTAAAAATTTTCACAAAATTTTCATTTTTTTCAACTTCATAATCATAGGCTAACAATATTCATCCTACTTATTATGAGCTCTAAATTTTTTTTCTTTTTAAAACCCGCTGAATCCTCTCAATGACTGGCTAAGTCCTCTCCCCATACTTAAAATATTACATTGTCCTCAATGTAAGTAAAAAAATTCAAAACAAAAATAAATACTAAAATTGAAAAAAAATACTCCCCTTGGGTTGCCTCCCAAGCAGCGCCTCTGTTTACAGTTGTTGGCCCGACTGCATGCTTCAGTTGCTCATGGTGGTTCATATTTTATAACTTTATCCACCTTCACCCACTTGAGCATTTTCACAGTTAACTTCTGTCCATGCTTTCTCTCATTGGATCTCTTGGGGATTCCAATCTCTTGATGATCTTTTTCTTTTTTCATTGGTATTCCTTTTGCTCGATCTGGAGGAAGTTTTGGCTCAACTTTAGGTACCTGCAAATCAGAAAGAAATTTTTTATCATTAGAATCCTAAGCAGGTCTTGCAACAATCTTCTTCATTTTATCCTCATTCATCAATTTCTTGTTTTCTTGTGACAATTGATCATTGATATCAAGATTATTAACAACACTTTCACAATTAAAAAATTTAGGGGTATCAAAAATATTAAACTTAACAATCTTCCCATCAAATTGCATAGTAAGAGTACCATTACTAACATCTATGATAGACTTTGAAGTTGTTAGAAATGGTCTTCCTAGCAAAATTGAACTATTCAAATCATTATTTTTCATGTCAAGAACATAGAAATCAGCAGAAAAAACCAAATTACCAACTTTCACAAGAACATCCTCTAACACACCTCTAGGACAATTAGTAGATCTATTAGCCATCTGGATAACAATTGCAGTTTTATTCAAGGGCCCTAGTTTTAAGGAAGCATACGTCGAATATGGCATGACATTAATCGATGCTCCTAAATCTAACATGGCCGTATCAAGCTAAACATATCCTATTTTACAAGGAATCAAAAACATACCTGGATTCTTTCATTTTGAAGCTATCTTTCTCTGAATCACAGCAGATACATGTTCTCCTAATTCAAATTTTTTTTACATCCCTTCAACTTTTGTTTTATTTTTGCAGTACATAATTCTTTCAAAAATTTAGCATAAAGAGGTACTTGTTTGATAACATTAACAAAAGAATATTTACCTCACATCTACTAAAAGTATCATATAGCTCCTTAATACCTTCATCTTTCCTAGACTGTTTCAACGCTAAGGGAAATGGGGCTATAGGTTTATACTTAGAAAGGGGAGGGAACTTAACTTTTTCTGTGTCCTTTTGAACGGTCTCATCCTCCTCTACCTTGGATTTCTTATCATCTTCATTCTTTACCAGTTCTTGAACCACTTCTTCACGAACCTTCAACTCTCTTCCACTCCTCAAAGTTATTGCACTCACATTTTCCTTCGGATTAGGCACTGTCTGAGATGGTAAACTGCTAGAGTTTTGTGCCTCCAACCTATTGATTACGGTCGCCAACTGTCCCACCTGAGTGTTCAAGTGTTGGATACTTGCTCTCGTTTCCTGTTGAAAACTCAAATTATTAGTAGCAAGATCCTTAACAATGTTTTATAAAACTCACCAGGGGTTGGAACTTGAGGATGCTGCAGTTGTGGAGAATATGATGGCCTATATGATTGATTATTCGGCTACACTTGAGGTGGGGGATGGTTCATTGAAGGATTGTCATATATGAGGTTTGGATGATCCTTAAAACCTGGGTTGTATGTATTCGAGTAAGGATCATAATTTCTCTATGCTGGCCCTGGAAATCCTCCTGTGGCATAATTTGCTCGACCTTTTTCTCTTGAAGTATGGGACACATGTCAGTTGCATGTCCCCTTACAGTGCAAATTCCACAAACTTTCACAGTTTGTCCAATCCCTGCAACCATTTGACGCACAAGAGACGTCAGATCAATTAGTTGTTGTTCAAGGGAAGAAACATTTACCTCATTACTCCTTCTAGGCGTCGGTTCACCTCTACTGGTGCCAAATTGTTGAGAATTGGCAGCCATGTTCTCGATTAGATTCCTTGCATCTTGCGGTGTTTTATCAACAAACACTCCTCCACTGGCCGCTTCAACCATGCTCCTGTCGTGAGGTAACAAACCTTTATAGCAATATTGAATTAAGAAATTTTCACTTATCTGATGTTGCGGACAGCTAGCACAGAGCTTCTTGAACCTCTCCCAATATTCATGAAGTGACTCTCCCATATACTGCTTGATGCCATAGATCTCCTTTCTAATGTTCGCCGCTCTTGAAGATGGAAAATACTTCTCTAAAAAGATCCTCTTCATCTCTGTCCAGGTTGTGATGGATCCAGGAGGTAGGTAGTATAGCCAATCCTTTGCAGCATTCTTTAGAGAAAACAAAAAGGCTCTCAGCTGAATTTGTTCCTCAGTCACTCCAGCAGGTTTCATGCTTGTGCAAACCACATGAAATTCCATCAGATATTTATGGGGATCCTCACCTGCAAGACCATGGAACAAAGGCAAAAGATGTATTAGTCCAGATTTTAATTCAAAAGTAGCAATAGCATCTAAAGTAGGAAAAGTAATGCATAAGGGCTGATGATTCAGATCGGGAGTGCCAATTTGTCTCAAGCTTAAATTTGCGTTTGCAACCATCTCTTCTCTAGGCTCTTCAAAGGGAACTTCTTCTTCCTCTTCTAATCTCCTTCGGGCTTCCTCCCTTCGCCTATGCAATGTTCTCTCTATCTCCAGATCGTAGGGAAATTCTTCTTCTTCTGAAGATTCACCTGCAAGAATGAACAAACCAGAGAAGCACTGGGGAAAAAAATAGAAATAAAATAAAACAAGAACACAAAAAAATTAAAAGCCTTCCCTGTCAACGATGCCAAACTTTGGTAACGCTAAGTCGTATCGTGCCCAAATTACCCAACTCAACTCAGATAAATAAAATATGTAGTAGCAAGAGTAGAGATCATTCCCACGAGGAAAGAGAAATTTACCGTGTTTTTAAAAATTACTGAAATGAAATAAAGGGGGTTTTTTGAGATTTTTGAATTAACTACTAAAAACAATTAAGATGAAATTTTATCAACTAACATACAAGAACAAAATTCTAGCGAAGAAATCAATTAAAACAAGCCTTTGTATCGGTCGACTACACCCTTGAAGTTATTCACTCGATCATCGATTATCTAAAAATAATTAATTCTCATTGAATATTCATCATTGAAAACTTAATTTCTATCTCACCTTAATTTTAGTTAACTAGACACAAGCGTTCTAAATTAACCCTTACCAATAAATCAATCAAGATACAAACGATCAAGATTTAAATATAAGGTAGCCTTCAAACTAGTGAAATTTATGAACCTAGATAACACATACACAAGCGGATGCATTTAATCTAGTCAATTTTTGTTCCTACGAATTAATAAATTCACAAGCGAAAAATATTAATCATAGCTGCTTCACAAATTAGATGGTTCAAACAATTACGGAGTTGATATCTAATTTATCTATAGATTGTATGATAAAATCACAGGGTGATCAAACCAATAATCTCACATACAAACATAACAATCAATTCCAAACAACTCTTGATACTCAAATAAAATTAAACAATGAAAATCTGAATCTCACAAACAAATAAATTCAAGGGCTTGTCTTCCTTAACCAGGAATTAAAACTTAGCCACAACGATTCATGAAATTCAAAAGAAAAATTCAAAATAAAATAAAAAAGTCTAAGAAAATTAGAAGAAAACCTAGCCTCCAAAGAGTTGTTGTAGTTCAAACCCTCAAATCTGATTACAAAGAAGGTAAAATTCGGAATAAAAATCTTAAATATAGACTAGAGTTCTCAAAATACAATTTTCCTTTTTCTGAAATAATTTCCGAGAATTTCGTCTCGCTCGATCGGTATAAAACCACCGATCGAGCGGGCAAAAATCTGACCCAAATCTTCCTCTTTTGCTCCTTTATCCGCTCGATCGGTAAGCTGTTGCAGATCGAGCGGAAAAACTTTTGTCCAAATTTTTTCTCTTTTCCATGGTTCCCGCTCAATCGGCGATAACTTGCGGATCAAGCGGCCCATACTCTGTTCTGCACTCCCAGCTTTATCTCACCTTGCTCGATTGGTTAAAAACCACAAATCGAGCGAGCATAACTCTGATTTTTTTTTTTCAAAAAATGCTATATCCTACACAATAAACCCGAGAGCATGTAATGTAGACACGATGCATGAAATATGAACAAAATAATTAATTAAACATATAAATGCATGCAAAAACAACAAAAAAATTACATTAAAATATGCAACACAAACACGACTGTCAGGGTCACTACAAATCTGGAGATTCAATTTCATCTGATGATGATAATTCAGATTTATTTAGTGAAGGGTCTATTGATGAAGGGGGTTTTGATGATGGAAAGACAAAGAGTAAGAGTGAGAAAGTGACTATTGATGATGGGTGAAGCAGTGACCCAGTTGATGATGATGATGAGATTTTAAGTATATATGGATCTGATGATGATGCTCCAAAACATCATATTTATAAAAGGTGCAAGACATGAATAATTTCAAATTAATGGTAGGTATGGAATTCAAATTTGCAAGAGAATTTAAATTTGTGTTGTAGACAAGTTGGTGTTAAAGGGGGAGTTTGAAGTGGTGTTTTATAAAAATGAAAATGGTAGGATAACAGCCGTGTGCAAGGAAGAAAAATGTGAGTGGAAGATTCATGCTTCATTAGTAATGGTTGGACCAACTTTTCAGATCAAAACATTGAAAGGTAGGCATACATGTTCTAAAGTAGCAACTGACTGAATTGCAAATTACAAGTATTTGGCCAAGAAAATTGAACATGTTGTGAGAGAAAATCCTAATGTTAAGATTGATCAATTGATTAATTACATTAGGAGATAATGTGGTGTAAATGTTAGCAAGTGGAAAGCAGTGAGAGATAAGAAATATACTCTTCAGAGTATTAGAAGGGTTGATAATGTGCAGTATGAGATCCTTACGGATTATTGAGAAACCGTGTTGAAGTATAATTATGATAGCCAAATTATAATCAGGACCAGAGAAAATTGTGTTGCACCAACATTTAGAAAACTGTACTCTTTGTCTGGATTGAAAATGAACTTTTTAACCAACTGTAGACCAATTATAGGTCTTGATGGTTGCTTCCTTAAGATTATACATGAGGGTCAGTTACTTGCAGCGATTGGAAGAGATGGTAATGATGGTATGGTGCCAATAGCAATTGCAATTGTTGAGGTTGAGAATAAAGATACTTGGAATTGGTTTCTTAGTGAACTATTGGAGGAAATTAAATAGGAGGGTTGGGGAAAAACAAGTGGACATTTATAATTGATAGACAAAAGGAGTTGATAGAGACACTAATAGATTTGGTTCCTGATTCTGAGCATAGATTTTTTCTAGGACATATGTATCAGAATTTTAAGAAAAAAAATAGTAGTTTAGAACTAAAGGATTTGTTCTGGAAAGATGCAACAACTGAGAATAAAATGAGTTCGATGTAGTGATGAATGATATTTCCCGAGTATATTCGAAGGTTGATTATGTCCTTGAAACAGCCCATGAGTGGCTTCTAAAAGTCCCAGCTGTTCATTGGACAAGAATCCATTTCACAACTCATTGAAAATCTGATGTACTAGTGAACTACATATCTGAATCATTCAACAGTTTCATCTTGGAGGATAGAGAAAATCCAGTTATCACAATGCTAGAGAGCATTAGAACCAAAGATGAGAAAAACACAAGAGAGGAAGGCTGGGATGGAAAATTACCCGGGCAAAATCTTTCCCAACATCTTGAAGAAGATTGAGAAATGTCAAGACATATCCAGGAGTTGTTTTCCCATCTACTCAGGAGATCTTGAATAAAAGGCTACATGCAACAAACCTATTAATCCAAAATCAAAGTTGTACAAGGTCAGTGAGTTATGTTTTTATTTTGAGAATAAAATTATTTGTAATCTTACCCATTTGATTCTTTATTTAGGCAACTGGTGTTGGAAGTAAGGCTAATGAACATGATAATGAGATGCATTCCACACAAGCAAGTAGTACTTCTAGACCAGTTAAACAAGCCAAGACAAAACACAAGGTATCTTTAAAGGTTAAATATTTTAGCAACTAGTAGAATTACATAATTTTCTGAAAGCAAATATGTTGTGTTTGGAGAATTTGAATGCAAGTACAAGGGGTGCATCAAACATGAATGGTGTGGGTAGCACATTTGCAATCACAAGTACTGCTAGTGCTAATGTAGATTGTGTTGGTAATGCCATGACTAGACAATTTGGAAGCACGACCAAAACTAGATCAATTGCAAGTACAAATGAAACTTCGTGTCAAGACACAACTACGACAAGTGCTAATGAAGATTGTTGGTACAAACTCAAGGAACGACAAGACAAAGAAGAAAAACTAAAGTATTTTCTATAGATCTTGAAATTGGAAGATCTTTGTGGGATTTATTTTGTTAGATTGGACTGGTATCGTACATTTGTTTGTATTGACATGAATTTGACTTAGCTTATTGGACTTTGTGGGAAAAACTGAAGCTGGACTTGTATTAGCATAATTTTGGCTTTATGTTACCGGCTCTAAGAAAAGGTCTTACTCACAATGTTTGTTTGATTTTAGTTTCTTTACTGTTTAAAATAGTTGCTTCTTTTTGTTATGATTGATGCTCTTTTAGATTTATTATTATGTTTTGGTCATATTTGTTGTGTTTGGCCATACGTGAAGTTGTTAGATGCTACTCTTGATTGTTTAATGAAGTTATAATATGCTACTCTTAATTGATTTTTTAAATTGTTTAAATTATTTGTGGGATGCTGCTCATCAATACAGTACATCTGTTCTTGAATATTACTCTTTATAATTTTTATTTTTTATCCAATATAATAATATTGCACATAAAAACAAGTACATAGATTATTTTTATTTGCAATTGGAATTACTCATTCGGCACAAAAAATAAATTCAACATCATTTTCAATGTGCTTGACCGAGTCAAAATTACACCAAAGAATCAACTACTTTCACTTATTTAACAGAGACTTCAATCAATAAAACCAGGAGCAACAAACAAGCAACCCAACAAATGTGCACATATTCATCACCGACATGGGACCACCAGATCTTGTTCCAACTTCCACGCAATTTTCATCGCCAAATTCTTTGTAATTGTCTTTGTTTTCATCACTATTGGGGGGTGCTCTGGGATTGATCTCTAGTACCCTGACTTTTTGTATCTTCTCCCACAAGACCAAGTTCAGGTAACCATGTAGCATAGTCTGGTTTGCACCAACGAAAAAAACCACACTGATTGTTCGAGCAATGGTAATAAATCATATCTTTTGATTTCTTTTCGCAGAAGTAACAACCCTAAAACCATCCATCTTTTGACAGGAACATAAAGGTGTAGAAGTGAATCTTAAATCATGTTAGGTTTCACATGTGTTCTCCCGCTTCTATTTGAAGACTCCATTTCGATCTTGTTTTTGTGCTTCCAAAGGCTGCTGCAAGTTTTGTTCTGCGAAAGAATGGAGCATGTGAATCCAATATCCCAATTTAGGAGACAAATTAAGGGGCAATTTTGTATATTTCTCGAAAAATCGTACAAAATATTGATTTCTAGATGCATTGTACGTGAGTGTTCAACAATCTCAACTAATAAAGGGTACACATGCTATTTTTGGAAATAAATTGGAGTCGGAAAGCCTATTTATTTTTCTCGGGGTATAAACGTGCTCTCTTTAAATTTTATAAGGGGGCGCTGTGCATTTTGCTCAATTTTTTTATATCTGATATAATATATAATTATCGAGTATCCAAATATGTGTTGCAAGTGTTGATATCAATAAAGTTGCTCAAAATTTATACCCAAAATTTTATCTTTTGTATTGGATCTACACTATACCAGATAGTGCTCAAATATCATATATTAGTACCATATTTTCAATATTTTGTACCGACCATTCGTAAAAAAAAATATTTGGGTTCAGGAGGTGCATACACATTTTTTGTGTGGATAAGGGAGTGCAAACACATTTTTTTTTCCTGAAAATGACTGAATGCAAATTTGAGTTTGGATTTGAGTATTTTAAAAAAAAATTCCCAATCAAATTAAATATTAACTATCATCTAAATTTATTTATAAAGTTATTTTGTTATATCATTATTGATAGGATCAGTTGAGGGTAACAGAACTGCTTTCTTGATACCACTGTAGCAGTTGACCTTTGAAACTTCAAGATTGTGTTCAGTTGAGGTTGGTCAATTGAACTATTTTCTTCTCACGTGTCGATGTTAATTTGCATACAAATATTATATGTCGAATGAGGCCAACTAACATATTAGAACTTATGATTAAATGGTTTTATCAGAGTAGCGAGTGAGTGAGAGTGCTTGATTAAAAGTAAGATAACTCAAATGTTTATTTCTGGATGTTAGAAGATTTCAATACTTCTACGTCACCTCTTCTTCCACCTCGAAAAGATTCACTCTAGAAGACTTTGACTATTACAAAACTTTGCAACAACCCACTCCAAGACTAGGACTTACACATTATCGCCTTTCCCAAAACTCCTAGACTCAAGAACTCAGCTCTCGACTGATTCTTGTTACAACGAGGTTTGCAGTACCTCAACTGATAAATACAGCTACAACGCTTGTATTACAACTCAACACTTAAGAACAATTTGATCCTACTGATCTGATATGTTGATATTCTCTCTTGTGTTCTTCGGCTCTTGATTTCTTCTTTGAAGTGAACATTGAGTTCCTTGACTTGAGTGTTTGTGGGTAAACTTAAGGTTTTCAGTTTACCTATGATAACTTGTATATATGCGCGAGTATTTTTCTAAGGATCCGAATGCGTTTTCAAGTGTCCCTTGATATGTATTTATACTTGGCAGGCAACAGCTTTTCCAAATTCAAATAGTGGTCGTTAGCTTGTATTTTACTCGTAAATTATCTGACATGATCGTACACTATTGTGCTCTGGCTTCTGCAATGTTGGCTATGTACGAAAAAGTCTATCCACAAGAGTTAGGTTGATTCAGTCTTGATCATGTGGTCTCTTGGATGATTCAGTCTAGCAATCGTTTAGCTTCAATTTGTTTGTGAGGCAGTTTGACTTTGAGAAACTGATTGAGTTTAGAATATGAAAAATTATTCAGTTTAGTTCCCTAAACTGAATGAAGTTTACTCATTTCTATGGTTGAGCTTCAGCCAAAAGTCAACTCAGTTTGTCTATGTCAGTTCAACGTCCGAAGCTTGTCCAGTTTATGTCATTAGCTAGTCTTCAATTTCGATTCTTGTCAAGAGCAGTTGGTCTCTGAATCAAAATCTCATTTGTTCAAATGATTTCCCTCTTTGTCTAGACTGTTATATCAACATCAAAACTATGAATTTTCCAACAATTTCTCCTTTTTTTGTGTTGATAAAGCTCTCAACATATAACTTTGTCTTCGGGCAAACTCATTTTTGAAATCTTCAAAAACTTGAATTCTTCAGTACTTGACTGGTCTTTAGTCCTGATCTTGTACTCTTCAGTTTCTGCATCTTCAATAACTTAACAGTTTGTTTCCCTTTTTTGAGTATAATATCCCCTTAATGGGTGATGTCTCACTGATCTCACTGATACAGAAGTGAGAACTAAGCTTGAATGCATCATCTACCTCGACTGATATTTTTGTTGAAATTTGATTTGCTCAATTTGTCTTCAATAGTTTGGGGTACAAGATTAATTTCATCAGATGACTTATTGCTACACGACTTCACTCCCTCTCAAAAAGTGAAATATTTGATGTTCTCTGTAAACTGGATTTTTGGACTTTGACCGATTTTCTTGGTATGACTCATCCTCTTGTTCTGATTTGAACCTCGATTAACTTTATTTTGTGAAAGCTTTAGTCAACTCAGTTTGTCTTTGGTTTCATTCAGGTTCCCAAAGCTATCTTTAAGAATTGAATTCTGTAACACGTCTTCGTTCCCACTCAAATGATGATTTTACAGTAGGAGTTATATTGGGAAACATGGTCTTTTCGTATTCTCATGAGTACTTGAAATGTTTATGAAAAAATGTAAACATGTGTGCGGCTCTTCATATTCTTAAAATGTCTATAAAAGGGATGCTCAGATCCTTTAGTTTTAACTACGATATCAGCAAAAAAATAATAGAAGATATCATTGAAACACGGAAGAATAAGTATGAGAATGATATTTCTAGGAAGACAGAGTCCGTGAAGGCTAAGGTGAAGATGTTGCAAACAGCTATTGCTCCTCTTCTTAAAGTTGAAGACCGTTGGCTGGAAAAATATAAGCAACGACTTGGTACTTCCAAGTCTGAAGATGTCTTCAGCTCTGAAGGTTCCTTCCTAATGATGCTCATAAAGGAGCTTCAGATGCTGAACAAGATCATTGCCACCCCAGAATTTTAGGAGGCTTCTGCTGGTGAGATGAGCACTTGGATGGGTTTCTGGATGATGGCGGTGGAATTGTAAATATATATTGTAAAGCATCATCTATGAATAAAATATATTTTCTACTAGCTCTGTTGTTTTTCCTATTTCAATTTATGCACATTATTACTTACAAATGATCGACACTTAACATCGTAAGAACATATCAGCAATTGCGAAACAAACTAAATTAATAAAGCTAAATAAGGCTTAAGATTAAAAAGATTAAGGAAAAGAAATCTTAGTCTTGAATCAAGATGAGTGATCTAGTTACGATCTTCTAGATTCGCCCTCACTTAAGTTTTCCTTTCAAAATTGATTTTCTTTCAGTTTCTTTCAGTTTCAGTTTGTGGTATGATGTCAGTTTGGCTCTCATGCTGGTAGCGCTTAGTCGTATCACGCCCAAATTAACCCAACTCAGATTAACTAAATCAACATGTAGTTACTAGAGTAAGGATCATTCCCACAAGAAAAGTAAAATTTATCGTGTTCTTAAAATTACTGAAAATAAATAAAAAGAGGTTTTTGGATTTTAAAATTAACTACCACAAATTAAAAGCAATTAAAAATGAATTTTACCAACTAGCATGCAAGATTTGGATTTTAACGAAGAAATCAATTGAAAACAAGCCTTGGTATCGGTCGACTACACCCTTGAAGTTATTCACTCGATCATCTATTCTCTAAAAATAATTAATTCTCATTGAATATTTATCATTGGAAATTTAACTCTTATCTCACCTTAATTATAGTTAATTAGACACAAGCGTTCTAAATTAACTCTTACCAATAAATCAATCAAGATACAAGCGATCAAGATTTAAATCTATGATAGCATTCAAACTAGTGAAATTGATGAACCTAGACAACACAAATACAAGTGGTTGTATTTAATCTAGTCAATCGTTGTTCCTACGAATTAACAAATTCACAAGCGGAAAATATTAATCATAGTTGCTTCACAAATTAGAGGGATCAAACAATTACGGATTTGATATATAATTTAGCTGTAGATTGTATGAGAGAATCATTAGGTGATCAAGCCAATAATTAAACACACAAGCATATCAATCAATTCCAAACAACTATTGATTCTCAAATAAAAATTAAAAAATGAAAATCTGAATTTCACAAGATAAATAAAACTTCAAGGGTTTGTCTTCCTCAACCAAGAATTAAAACTTAGCCATTAATATTCATGAATTCTCTAGAAAAATTCAAGAAATAAAATAAATCTAAGAACAAGAGAAGAAAAACCTAGCCGCCAAGATGTTTTCCACGTTTTCAGCCGTCCAAAGATTGATTCCTCAGAACTAAAAATCGAGATAATATAATATAATTAAGGCTAGAGTCCTTCTCAAGAAAGTTTCCTTTTTAAATTAAATTTTCTCCAAAATCCACGTCGCGCTCGATCGGTGAAAACTTGCGGATCGAGCGAGATGTTATCTGGTCCAAATCTCCTTCTTTTCTACTATGCCCTCTCGATCGGTATGAATTTGCAGATCGAGCGGGACATGCTATGTTCAACATCTTCTTTGTTTCTCCTTGTTCCCGCTCGATCGGTAAAAAGTTGCAGAACGAGCGGGACATACTCTGCCTCAATCTCTCCTCGCATACGTGAGAAGCGTTGTTCCAATGCGCTATGCGCTTCTCAATAGCGCACAAAGGGCTTCTCCATAGCGCTAACGCGCTTCAACCTTTTCTTCTCCATTCCATAGGTAGAGCTCTTTCATAGCGCTATAGCGCTTCAATTCTTTCTTCTCTCTTTGGGTAGAGCCCTTCGTTAGAGCTGTTTGTTTGTAGCTCTAAAGAATAGCTCTACTTCTTCCATCTTCTTTCTTTGCTTCTTTTCTTCAATTCTTTTGATCTATTTTTCTATTTTCCTAAATCAAAATACAAACAATGATTAGGAACTATAAAATGAATTTAATCAATGTAAATTCTCCTAATCATAAAAATTAACTCAAATAAATATAGGAAAATATAACCACATCACATGTAGAACTGATTCTTTGATTTCTTCAGTTCCTGTCACCCAAAAACACAAAACCAAACTAGACTATGGTACCCAAATCTAAGTGGGTCCTCGATGGATTATTCATTTTTGAATCCAGACTTTGATTAACCAAACCGATCTATCATTGACTATATCCCATAAAGTTTGTGCTTTGTGTCTCGTGTTATTGTGAGGTAAATAATGTGCATTAAACTGAGAGTGATATGTGTGATAAGTGTTGTGCTGTGGGTGATGTGTTCGTAAATATGCTTGTGATGCAGTGTGTGATTTCATCTTCTCCACATCATGAATCTCTCTGTATCCTTTTGGATCAAGCCTTCTATAAGGTCTACGGTTGCGTTGTTCCGTCATAGAGATGTGTTTGGTTTTATTGGATTTCCAGTCTTGCTTTGAACAAGAGCTCTCTGGCGCATATCCAATTCAAAACTTCCGGACATTGTTCTAAATTTCTACAGTTTCATCATTCCGTTGAACAAGAATACTCTGTTCATGTACCAAACTGGGTTTGAAAAAGTGAATGTATTTTCCTTTGCACATATTCAGTTTTGGTTTAGTACTAGTCTCAGTTGGTCTGCAGTTGTAGTGACCCGCACCGTGATCACATACTAATCAGAATCTTAAGTATGCATTTAACTTTATCAAATAATTCAAAAATTAAACAGCGAAAAACTTAAACAACAATAAAATATTGTTTACAACCATATCGAATAAATGCAGTGTATTAACCCAAATACAACAGAAACAAAAAGCCTAGACAAAGCCCTGCTGGTCATCCAACTCCTAAGCCCTCCTGGAACCACCCGCATTGTCCAGCCGCAGTCCTGCCCCATGGAATAGGGTGTCCAGATACAACAAAGTACGGGACGTGAGCATGATAAGCTCAGTACGAGAGTATGAGTATACAGTGTTATGTGTGCATGTATGTAAATGAACTGGGTATCAAGACTCTCAGGTCAAGAAACAAGCTCAAAGACCGGGCCCAGGGTATATAGCACGCTGCGCCGTCGCCTCAAGAGGTGACTCATATACCCAGTGGATAATGGTGACCTGATAATAGTACAAGTGTCCAACCATAACGGTGACCTAACACAAGACTTATGTATCCAACCATCCACAAACTCGTAGGGTGAGCGCCCTACTACAGGATAACTCTAAGGTAAAGGCTCAATATGCTCATGTATGCAACATACAATCATGACATGCTGTATATAAAGGCATATAAAACATGCAATCACATAATCCATGCAAGCACATAATACATGCATACTCAATCTGGATATCTCGAATAATACTTTCGTATCTCATAAACTAGGCAAGCTAGACCAGCACTATTTCCAAGCCTATAATCCGCACTACAATGCAAAGTACTCATGCATTATAATCTTATTCTAAAAGTCTTAACTACTCTATAGCATACTCCCTATTTACTATAAGGAGCCAGAGCTATACATACGTCTGTTGTCAGCCCGCTGATGACGACTGCCCCAGAACTTGGGCATCGTTCCGCCGCAACCCCAGAGCACCTGGCCAACTTCCGGACCAAGACTAGGAAGGCTGGAATCACCCCAAAACACCTAGAAAAGCCTAAGAATCGAGAGAGGAGAGCTTAATGGTGTGAAGAAAAGTGAGCCTTGGATGGCCTATTTATAGGCGGAGTTCAGACGGTCCGAACTGGGTTCGGATGGTCCGAACTGACACTTGTCCGATCCAAATAGACACCTGGACCCTGCTGAGTTCGGACGGTCCAAACTGGGTTTGGACAGCCCGAACTGACTCGGATGCCCCGAACTGGTCCGCACGCTCCGAACTGTTTTGGTCCTTCCGAACTCATTTTGGACCCCCCGGGACCTATCCTATCATTTTCGGACGTTCCGGATCTGATTTTCCACTTATTTTCAGCAAATAAGGAATCCTTGAACATGTTTTGAAACTTTTAAAATTATATTTTATTTTCTAACATTTTTAAAACAATTTAATCTTGTAAAATGGAACCGGGCTACTACATTCTCCCCCTACTTAATATATTTTGTCCTCGAACAATCTTAAGTACTGAATGCAGTAAAATACTGAATAAACATATTTTATTCATACTGATTCATTTTACAAGTTACAATATGAAAATACAACAATTCAAAATAGCTTTGGATAATCTGTACTCATACGACTCTCAAGTTTCCAAGTGGCCTCCTCAGTGCCTCGGCTTTGCCACTAAACTAGAACAAGAGGAATGGTATTGTTGCATAACACCTTATCCTTATGACCTATGATACGCAAATGTCTCTCCACATATGTCAAATACGATTCCAACTGTACCTCAGACAGCTGTAAGATATGAGACTCATCTGCCACATACCGTCGCAACAGTGAAACATGGAACACGTCGTGGATACTAGACAAATACGACGGTAAAGCCAACCTGTAAGACAAATCTCCAACACTTTCCAGAATCTCGAATGGACCAATGTACCTAGGAGATATCTTACCCTTGAGACCGAATCTCAAAATTCTGCGAAATGGGGAGAATTTCAGGAACACTTTCTCTCTCACTTTGAACTGCAAGGGCGCTTGACATTCGCATAGCTAGCATGCCAATCCTGCGCAGTCTTAATTATCTTCTTGATATGTCCAACAATATCAGTAGCCTGTTGGACTAACTCTGGTCCCTCTAACTGTCGCTCCCCCACTTCTTCCCAGAACAGTGGAGTATGACATCGTCGCCCGTACAACGCCTCAAACAGAGACATCCCTATACCGCGATGGTAACTGTTTTTGTACGCAAACTCAGTTAATGGCAACTGATCTTTCCAAGCTGGACCAAAGTCCAAAGAACATGCTCGCAACATGTCTTCAAGAGTACGAATCATGCGCTCTGTCTATTCGTCAGTCTCTGGGTGATATGTTGTACTCAATATAAGATTAGTACCCATAGCGCACTAAAGACTCCCCCAAAACTTGGATGTAAACTTGGGTTCTCAATCACTGACTATGCTCACAGGCACTCCGTGCAATCGAACAATTGCCTAGATGTACAACTGTGTCATCCTATCAAAACTGAAGTCTTGGTTTATAAGGAATGAAATATGCTGACTTGGTGAGTCGGTCCACCACAACCCAGATAGCATCACAATTCCTCGAGCTTACCGGTAAATGGGTCACAAAGTTCATCGTGATCAACTACCATTTCCACTCAGGAATAGGTAAACTATGAAGCAACCCTCCAGGTTGTCGGTGCTCTGCCTTGACCTACTAACACGCCAAACATCTAGAAACATATAGATACACACTCCTCTTCATTCCTTTCCACCAGAACCTAGTACGCAAATCCTTGTACATCTTGTTGCTTCCTGGATGAATACTCAACTTAGAACAATGAGTCTGGGATAAAATCTCCTCTCTCAGAGTATCATCCTCTGAAAAAACAATACGGCCAGATAAACAAAGAAAACCATCTGACTGATAATGAAATCCAGACGAACTATCATCCCTGGCTAAACGAGCCAAATGCTGGGTCTTCGGATCAGCCATCTGAGCATCTTGAATCCGAGAATACAAAACAGGCTCAGATAAGATCGCAAACATCTGGATACTCTGCATAGCTTTCTTATGCTTGAAGGTATACCCTGAAGAACAACAATATTTAATAATACTGGTTACAGAACCAGTCTGGAGTGCAGACATTTGCACCTTGCGACTTAAAGCATCAGCAGTGAGATTAGCAGCTCCTGGATTGTACTTAATTTCACAGTCATAATTCTTAAGCAAATCCATCCAATGTCTTTGTCTCATGTTCAATTCCGCATGAGTAAACAAATACTTGAGAATTTTGTGATCTGTGAATATTTCAAATCTCTCGCCATAAAGATAGTGACGCTAGATCTTCAATGCAAATACAATAACTGCTAACTCAAGATCATGCACTGGGTAGTTATTCTCGTGAACTTTCAACTGTCTAGAGACGTATGCAATAACATGCCCATTCTGAGTCAGGACACATCCCAGTCCCTGAAGAGAAGCATCCGTGTACACTACATACCCTCCAGATCCAGACGGCAAAGCCAGCACAGGCGCAGAAGTCAACCGTCTACGAAGTTCACATAAATTCTCCTCACATTCTAAGGACCACTCAAAATTCACGCCCTTTCGAGTAAATTGTGTCAAAGGTCGAGCTCACTGCGAGAAATTTGCGATAAAGCGACGATAATATCCTGCTAAACCCAGAAAACTACGGATCTCAGCTACCGTCGTCGGACACGACCAGTTCATTACTGCCTAAATATTGATCTGATTACAGATACTCCATCCTTGGATATAATGTGGCCAAGAAATACCACCCGATCCTGCCAGAATTCACACCTACTCAATTTGGCGTACAACTGTCTATCCCTCAGAGTTTGCAATACCAGCCTCAAATGGTAAGCGTGTTCATTCACATCATGTGAATACACCAAGATATCATCAATAAATACGATGACAAACTTGTCTAGAAATTCTCGGAATACACGATTCATCAGATCCATAAATACAGCCGGTGCATTAGTCAACCCAAATGGCATTACTAGGAACTCATAATGCCCATACCTGGTCCTAAATGTTGTCTTGGCTATATCCTGATCTTGGACTCTCATCTGATGATATCCGGATCTCAAATCAATCTTCGTGTAAACCGCAGTACCCTGCAACTGATCAATCAGATCATCTATACGAGGCAAAGGATACTTATTCTTGATTGTTACCCTATTCAAATGGTGATAGTCAATACACAAACGCATAGACCCATCCTTTTTCTTCACGAACAGAACAGGCGCTTCCCAAGGAGAAAAACTGGGATAAATATAACCCTTGTCCAACAGATCCTGAATCTGCTGCTTCAACTTACTCATCTATGACGAATCCAGACGATACGGTGCTCGAGAAATAGGCGAAGTCCCTGACATCAGCTCTATGCCGAACTCAACTTTGCGCACTGGAGGAAATCCTGGAATCTCATCTGGAAATACATCTGTAAATTCATTCACAATAGGAATAACTTCTATACCAACACTTCCAGCGAATGTATCAACTGCATAGATGAGGTAGACTTCCGCGTCAGATTCCAAAGCTCGACAAGCTTTCAAAGCTTATACCAATGGAATCTGAGGTTGCGCTCCCTCACCGTAAAAGAACCAGCTATCATCGCCAACCGGATGAAATTTTACCAATCTCTAGTAACAATCCACTGAAGCTCGGTATGTAGTTAACACATCAATTCCAAAAATGCAATCGAAATCTTCTATTGCTAATATCATGAGATTCACCATCAAGACATTCCTTTCAAACTCTAAAGGGCAACCCATCACTAGACGCTTAGCTGACGCAGACTGATCTGTCGGGGTAGAAACAACAACCACTGTGTTTAGTGAAATGTATGGCAACTTATATCTCTTAACAAAACGTGCAGATATGAAAGAATGAGATGCACCAGTGTCAATGAGTGCAAAAATAGGTATATCAAATAACAGGAACGTACCTGCTATAACATTCTCATTCTCATCCACTGCCTGAAATTGCCTCAAGGCAAAAACTTGGCTGGAAGCACGAGTTTTCAAATTAGAACCCCCTGTCGACTTTCCATGTGGTCTCTGCTGCACTGAAGCCTGAGAAACAGAACCTGAGCCAGAACCAGCTCCCCCGACTTGTGGACAATCCTTCTTCAGGTGACCAATCTCTCCGCATCGAAAACACTCCCCTGAGGTCTTTCGGCACCGGTTGGAAGGATGATTCCCACCACAATGCTTGCAAGGACCCTGATTCTTTCTGCCAAAATGCATCACCTCCCCGGATCCTGAGGAAGAAGAAGTAGAACCAGACTTCTTGAACGACTGAGCACGGGGACCCAAAGAACTTGCGGGTCTAGATGAGTAGAAGGATCTGTTACGGCGGATGCTGTCCTCTGCCTGGTGACATTGGCTCACTAATCCCTCATAAGTCATGTCATCTCCCACAGAAACTTGATCATGAATCTTCGGATTAAGGCATTGGAGGAACATATTATACTTCGCCTCCGTGCTATCAGAAATATGGGGGCAATAGGGCAGTAACTCAAAGAACTTCAACTGGTACTCATCGATCGACATCGATCCCTGCCGCAAACCCAGCAACTCACTTGTATTCGCTTGTCGGAGAGCAGGAGGAAAATACAACTTATGAAAAGTCGTGCGGAATTCATCCCGGGTAGCAACTCCTCGGGCTGCAATAAAAGGCGCAGACGTAGAATCCCACCACTTTCGAGCTCGTCCTTCTACCAAGAAATCAAAAGTCTCCATCCGCTGCTCCTCAGTGCATCAGAACTCCCGAAAACAAACTTCCATACGTCGTAGCCAGTTCCCCGCATTATCCAGTGACTCTCCTTCGACTAAAGGTTTCGGACCCATCTGCATAAACCTATGCATGCTGAAACGCCTGTGATCATCATGGTGATGGTGATGAAGGCCCCGACAATGCTCCCGATCGTCTTGATCACCCCAGAGTCCACCTATGATGTCGTGGCTACTCTCGTTACCATGACCCGCCATCTACACGATGATTAAAGTTTAATCCCAATTTCAACAATCTATATCCCAAGATTACTATGCATGCTCTGATACCATAAATTTAATGACCCGCACCATGATCACCTACTAATCAGAAGCTTAAGCATGCATTTAACTTAATTAAATAAATGAGAAATTAAACAGCGAAAAACTTAAACAACAATAAAATATTGTTTTCAACCATATCGAATAAATCCAGTGTATTAACCCAAATACAACAGAAACAAAAGCCTAGACAAAGCCCTGCTGGTCATCCAACTCCTAAGCCCTCCTGGAACCACTCGCATTGTCCAGCCGCAGACCTGCCCTATGGAATAGGGTGTCCAGATACAACAAAGTACGGGATGTGAGCATGATAAGCTTAGTACGAGAGTATGAGTATACGGTGTTATGTGTGCATGTATGTAAATGAACTGGGTACCAAGACTCTCAGGTCAGGAAACAAGCTCAAAGACCGGGCCCAAGGTATATAGCACGCTGCGCCGTTGCCTTAGGAGGTGACTCATATACCCAGTGGAAATGGTGACGTGATACTAGTACAAGTGTCCAAACATCACAGTGACCTAACACAAGACTTATGTATCCAACCATCCACAAACTCGTAGGGTGAGCGCCCTACTACAGGATACCTCTAAGGTAAAGGCTCAATATGCTCATGAATGAAACATACAATGTATATAAAGGCATATAAAACATGCAATCACATAATCCATGCAAACACATAATACATGCATACTCAATCTGGATATCTCGAATAATACTTCCGTACCTCATAAAATAGGCAAGATAGACCAGCACTATGTCCAAGCCTATAATCCGTACTACAATGCAAATTACTCATGCATTATAATCTTATTCTAAAATCCTTAACTACTCTATAGCATACTCTCTATTTACTATAAGGATCCAGAGCTATACATTCGTCATTTGTCAGCCCGCTGATGACGACTGCCCCAGAACTTGGGCACCTTTCCGCCGCAACCCCGTAGCACCTGACCAACCTCCGGACCAAGCCTAGGCAGGCTAGAATCACCCTAAAACAGCTAGAAAAGCCTAAGAATCAAGAGAGGAGAGCTGAATGGTGTGAAGAAAAGTAAGCCTCAGATGACCTATTTATAGGAGGAGTTCGGACGGCCCGAACTGGCCCGCACGCTCCGAACTGTTTTGGTCCTTCCGAACTCATTTTGGACCCTCCGGGACTACCCTACCATTTTCGGACGTTGCGGATCAGATTTTCCACTTATTTTCAGCAAATAAGGACTCCTTGAACATGTTTTGACACTTTTAAAATTATATGTTATTTTCTAACATGTTTAAAATAACTTAATCTTGTAAAATGGAACCGGGCTACTACAACAGTCCTTGTCGCTAAACCCGAGGCCAATTTTGTCTCTTATAGGCTTTTGTGACTCTTGCAGTTCTGTAAACAGAACTGAGAACTTATTACAAGTTTAAATCAGTTAAGTCATCCTCAGATTCTCTGATTTTAATTGCTTGTTCTATGATGGATAATCGATTGTAATCAGCCATGAAGCAGTTTTCTTCATTTATATTCGTGGATTTTTCTGAGAAGCAAGGTTATTTAATGAGCTCGATTAATGGACTCCTGCTCTCTTCAGTTTTTGATCTCTTCATCTCCTAGCTCGATCAACTAATGCCAAAGATTCTTGGTTGTAGAGCATGCTTCAACAGTCTTGGTGGTTCAGTTGTAAACAATTGTGTACCAGAAGCTCATAGAGATTTATACAAATGTGTCCATTTTGAGATAAGTTTAGAAACGATAAGGAACCTCGCTCTGATACCACTTGATAGGATCATTTGAGGTTGGCAAAACTTCTTTCTTGATATCACTGTAGCAGTTGACCTCTGAAACCTTAAGATTGTGTTCAATTGAGGTTGGTCAACTGAACTGTTTCCTTCTCGTTTGTCGATGTTAATGGACAAACAAATATTAGATGAGGAATAATTCCAAATAACATATTAGAACTTGTGATTAAATGGTTTTATCGGAGTAGTGAGTGAGTGAGAGTGCTCGACTAAAAGTAAGATAACTCCAATGTTTGTTTCTGGATGTTCGAAGATTTTAATACTCCTACGCCACATATTTTTTCACCTCGAAAGGATTCACTCTAGAATATTTTGATATTACAACACTTTGCAACAGTCCACTCCAAGACTAGGACTTACACACAATCACCTATCCCAGAACTCCTAGACTCAAGAACTCAGTCCTCGACTGATTCTTGTTAGAAAGTGGTTTGTAGTACCTCAACTGATAAATACAGCTACAATTCATGTATTAAAACTCAATACTTAAGCACAATCTGATCCAACTGATTTGATATGTTTATATGCTCGTTTGTTTTATTCGGCTCTTGATTTCTACTTTGAAGTGAACTTTGTGTTCCTCGACTTGAATGTTTGTGGGTAAACTAAAGGTGTTCAGTTTACCTATGATAACTTAAAACAAGAGGCACAAAAACCTGCCCAAAAACACGAGGCCTCTGATTGGTGCTTGATCAGCTAAATCGGTGTGATATAAATCTACTGGCAAGCGTACCAGGTCAAGTAATAGTAAAGTGGAATGAAAGTCCAAGTATCGATCCCACAGAGACTGCAGTTAATTCTCAAAAATTAATTATTTAGCTTAATTTAGACAAAATCATAAAAAGCAATTTGATTTAAATAAAATAAGAAAATAAAATAAAAACTGCTTAAGAAATAAGAATACAAATAACTAAAAATAAAAATAATTAAAACAAAGACAACCAAGACACACGTAGGTACCGAACAAATCATGTAACAAGTAGTCGATTCAGGACTCAGATTTAATCTTAATTCACAGGAATTTTCCTAATTTGTTCAAAGGACTATTTCTAGAACAATCAAACCTATTCAAATATTGATGAACTAATCTTTCGTAATTCTAATCAAATTTGAATGCATTAAATATTTGTGAAAAATTCAGTTTACACCCAAACCGCACACTGAAACCAAATTCTATTTCTAGTCGGTTTTACAATATGATGATTATCAAAGTGATCAAAATCAATACCTTCTCTGTCGACTTGGAATCGATTAACATGCAAGAAAACAGTTGATCAGACTATTCATAAGAAAAATATAAATCTGAAAATCAATAAAATAAAATGTACTCTGAAAAATCTCAAACAAACATCCAAGTTTTCTACATAAATTTGTTCGGTCCAATCACGCCGTCTTGGCTGAAAATAAACTACTCAATAATTAAAAACAATAATTCAAAAATAAAAATAAAAAGAAGAAAAGAAAAGAAGAAATCTTCTCTCCCAAACCTTGTAGCCGCATCCTCTGTGTTTTCTGCCTTCTGGAACTTCGGAACCCTAAAAAATATGTTATATCTTCTATTTATATGGTCCGGAACTTGTACCAATTAATTTCCTTCACAAAGTAGGACTTTTGGGAACAAAACTGACGCCGAAAAACATGCGCGTGCGCGGAATAGGCCTCGCGCGCGTGCAGCATTAAAAAACAGAGCCTGAACATGCAACTCGCGCGCGCGCGAGCTCCATTCTCGCGCGCGCGCAACACTAAAATTATGCTGCAAGCGACGATTTTGAAAAATTCATATCTCGAGATCTAGCCGTCGGATCAAGCTGAAATTTAGACAGAAGCTTTAAAACATCTTGAACTTCATTCTGAACGGTGAAGATCGGATTCGATTCTCTCTAAGTTTAAATTTGATTTTTTGAACAAAGCTGCTCCGTAATTCACTCTTCAACAATTCATTTTCCTACAAAATTAACCCGAGGAGTGAAATGCACATACATGCACTAAAACACATAAAAATACATAAAATTAATATGAATGCAAATAGATAAAAACCTATCACGAAAGAATGCACACAAAATGCACTTATCAACACCCCCATACTTAAACCTTGTTCGCCCTCGAGCAAGACATGCAAAAACACAATATGCAAGCAACGACATAAGTAAGAATGAATCATGAACAACATAGCCTCCGATAAGTTTCAAATTCAACAACTAAAAACCACAAAAACTTCTGTTTGTTCACAATACACTGTCAGTTTAACGTAAACATGTGTGTGTGTCATGTCATTCCAGTTTCATGCAACTTCAAAAGAATCCATCCTAAGAATGCTTAGCGACCTATGACAATTCAGTGCAAGTATCACAATCCAGCACTCCGTCATCTCAACAATCCCAAACAAAAACATGCACTTTTTTGAGATTAATTACGTACCTCCGGATTTTGCACCCGGTATTTTTAATAAGCCCCAATAATTACCCGCAAACTTAGCTATAACTAAGATATGATTCGGATTTCAATCCCCTCGTCTATAGCCCGGATGGAGCATCAATCTCATTTAACCCGCAAACTTAGCTATGTAACAATGATTAGGATTTCAATCATTGTCCAAGCCCGTATGGAATTGTTATTTATAATTTTCAAAATTTTTAACCCCATGAGATCCGCATATTTAGTCAAGAACAGAGATTAGGATTTCAATCTCTGCTCGTAACCCGGATGGAGTTAATTTAATTTTCAACAAAAGTTTTTTCAAAAATTTTATAGGTACGCCCAAGATCATACATGCAATGTCTAACAACTATCAAGAATCCAAAGCACTATCATGAACAACAAACACCTATTGTTGTGCAATGGTCAAACAAAAACGAACATCATCAATTACATCGCTACACTACACCAGTCTAACATGTGTGCTTAAAATATTCACGATTCAACCAACAGTTTCTCATGTTCAATCAAAAGAAACATTATTTTTCAAAAACAAATTTTTGTTTCACAACTCTATCATCATCGGCCAACATTCATCATTCTACTTATTCACACAACACAAACACAAAACATAATGATATGCATGAATACAAACTATATGCAATAAACTAGACCAAATGAATGCAAACAACAACACAAACAAAACTAATCTACCCCCCATACTTATCCAAAGCATTGCCCTCAATGCTTCAGAACAATGAACAGAATGCGAAACAAACACATAATGAAAACAAAAATAACACTCCCATGGTTTCGTATTTGTCCTTTTCCTCTTTTTTAAAAGTCCAACAGCAACTTCTGGTGGCGGGGCAATATACTGCACATATAAAGGCGACAGGTAGGCATTGGATTAGCAAAAGATAATAAAAATAAAAAAAACAATAAAAAAATAATGAAAAGAGAACACTGGGTTGCCTCCCAGTTAGCGCTAAATTTATAATCTACAGCCCGACTAAGCAGAAGCAACCATCAAAGAGCGGTTGCTACCCATAGTAAGAATCATACGACTCTACATATGAGTCTTGATTTCCTACGCCCTCAAGCTTGGCGTGATATATGCATGGGAAGCTCGTCGGTCCAACAACACTCGGCATGAACTTATTATTTTGGAATGAGACTCCGAATCTGAGCTGAAGCTCATAGAGGATGCAATATTGTGGAGTCGGCGTCAATGGCAAGAAAGAATCTTCTAACGGTATAGATAGAACGACCATTGACGAGGCAAAATATGTAGCCTTGTATGTTTCTTCCTCCTCCATTGTCACTTTTGATTCATCCTCACAAGAAGATTCCTCAAAAATTATTTCCTCATGCTCTGGCTTAATTACTTCACGCTCTTGGCAGATCTCAGAAAATGGTTCTCTATGAAGCACAATCTGTTCATCCAAAAGACTCAAAAATTTGATGCGGCTTTCGAAGAACTGGTTTGTCTCTTCCTGCCTTTTCACAAAATTCTCCAACTGAGCCACATGATCCTCAAAATACCCTACAGACTCTTCTTGATGCTCCAGTGGTTGGTTCGCAAAATTTCTGGAGTTGAATTCTGGAGGATATTTGTGACTCCAACCTTGCAATAAAGGATCACAATGCTAATGGTAGTCGAAATCCGCCATATCATTTAACAAGTGCATCGCACTGTTTTCATCTCTGTTGAACAAGTGACTGCCAGTTGCAAAAGCTCCATCATCTACCCAACTTCTTGTAGTCTCATCCAAACCACCGTAAAAAATCTGAGTGAGCGTGTAGTTCGAAAAATTATGGCATCTAAATATGTTCACCAAATCATTGAATCTCCCCCAAACAACATAGAATGGCTCTGAGTATTGTTGGCCAAACCTTGTGAACACCTGTCGATGATCCATCTCCAAGTATCTCACAAGTAAGAAACAATAAAATTAAAAATAAATAATAAAAAACTAAAAATAATAAAATATCTAGTCTCAAAAAAATAATCTATCCTAATATTAACTAAACAGTCCCCGGCAACGGCGCCAAAAACTTGACAGGCTAAATCGGTGTGATATAAATCTACTGGCAAGCGTACCAGGTCAAATAATAGTAAAGTGGACAGAGAGTCCAAGTATCGATCCCATAGGGACTGCAGTCAATTCTCAAGAATTAATTATTTAGCTTAATCTAGACAAAATAATAAAAAGCAATTTGATTTAAATAAAATAAAAAAATAAAATAAAAACTGCTTAAGAAATAAGAATAAAAATAACTAAAAATAAAAATAATTAAAACAAAGACAACCAAGACACACGTAGGTACCAAACAAATCATGTAACAAGTAGTCGATTCAGGACTCAGATTTAATTTTAATTCACGGGAATTTTCCTAATTTGTTCAAAGGACTATTTTTAAAACAATCAAACCTATTCAAATATTGATGAACTAATCTTTCGTAATTCTAATCAAATTTGAATGCATTAAATATTTGTGAAAATTCAGTTTACATCCAAACCGCACACTGAAATCGAATTCTATTTCTAGTCGGTTTTACAATATGATGATTATCAAAGTGATCAAAATCAATACCCCCTCTGTCGACTTGGAATCAATTAACATGCAAGCAAACAGTTGATCAGACTATTCAATAGACAAATATAAATATGAAAATCAATAAAATAAAATCTACTCTAAAAAATCCCAAACAAACATCCAAATTTTCTACATAAATTTGTTCGGCCCAATCACGCCATCTTGGTTGAAAATAAACTACTCAATAATTAAAAACAATAATTCAAAAATAAAAATAAAAAGAAGAAAAGAAAAGAAAAGAAGAAATCTTCTCTCCCAAGCCTTGTAGCCGCCTCCTCTGTGTTGTCTGCCTTCTAGAACTTCGGAACCCTAAAAAATATGTTATATCTTCTATTTATATGGTCTGGAACTTGTACCAATTAATTTCCTTTACAAAATAGGACTTTTCGGAACAAACCTGATGCTGAAACACGCGCGCGCGCGGATTAGGCCTCGCGCGCGCACATCATTAAAAAACAGAGCTTGAACATGCAACTCGCGCGCGCGCGAGCTATATTCTCGCGTGCGCGCAACACAAAAATTTTGTTGCGAGCGACGATTTTGAAAAATTTATATCTCGAGATCTAGACGTCGGATCGAGCTGAAATTTGGACATAAGCTTTAAAACATCTTGAACTGCATTCTGAACGGTAGAGATCGGATTTGTATCTATTTAAAAATAAATTTGATTTTTTGAACAAAGCTACTCCATAATTCACTCTTCAACAATTCATTTTCCTATAAAATTAACCCGAGGAGTGAAATACACATACATGCACTAAAACACATAAATATACATAAAAACAATATGAATTCACACAAAATAGATAAAAACCTATCACAAAATAATGCACACAAAATGCACTTATCAGTGCTCCCTATAGACTGTCCCTGAGACCTCTTCGGAACGGAAGACTGAGAACCAAAATCAAACGCTGATCCTTCGGCAGCCTGCGGGCAATCTATCTTAATGTGGCCAACCTCGCCACAACAAAAACAAGCTCCTATCCTACGACACTTCTCAGTCGGATGACAACCTCCACAAGTTTCACATTGACCCTGGATTTTCTTCTTCCCAAAATGGTGAACACCACATGAACCGGAACCAGAAGAGAAGAAGAGACACCCTGCTTCTTGAAAGAATGAGTCCTCAGACCCATATAAATGACTGTTCTTGATGAGAGAAAAGACCTGTTACGCCTAAGACTGTCCTCCGCCTGACGACAATGGCAAATCAAACCCTCGTAAGTCATGTCGTCACCAATAGAAACACGATAATGGATCTTCAGACTAAGACCCTAAAGGAAAAGATCATACTTCACCATGTATCTGGCAGCAATGTGTGGACAATCCAAAAATAGCTCAAAGAACTTTTGCTGATACTTGTCAATAGACATCGTGCCCTGATTCAGACTCAGCACCTCGTTTGCCTTCTACTGTCGAAGTGCGGGAGGTAAATATAGCTTCTGGAAGGCTGCGCGAAACTCTGCCCAAGTAGCTACGCCTCGCTCGGCCACGAAAGGTGCAGACGTGGACTTCCACCACTTTCGAGCACGCCCCTCCACTATAAAGTTAACAGTCTCCATCTTCTGTTCTTGTGTGCACTAAAACTCCTTGAAGCAGTTCTTCATGAGCTCTAACCAATTCTCCGCATCCTCCAGAGACTCGCCTCCAACCAAAGGTTTGGGACCTATCTGTATGATCCTATGCATAATAAAATGGCGACGATCATCACGATGGCCTCGGCGATGCTCACGGTTTTACTCGTCACCCCAGCGTCCACCCCCACTACCGTGACTCTCATCATAGTCCGCCATCTGATAAAAGGAAACAATGATTATCCCCAAAACTGTATTTATAGATCTCAAATTCAGTGCATGCTCTGATACAAATAAATGTAGTGACCCAGATCGGAATCAACTGCTAACAGAGTTTTAAGCATGCAATTAAATATCAAAACGTAAATAATTAAATCCAGCGAAAACTTAAACCATAATACAAAATCACCGGCAGAACAACCGGGCTAAAATCGAATAATATTTTACAACCCCATCGAATGAAAAGCACTAAAATCAAAAACTAGTAACCTGATATAGAAACGGGCAAAAATCACGAAACCACTGCAGCTCAACGACCGCTACCTCCGGGTCCGTCCAACCTAAGCCTTGCCCCATAGAATAGGGTTTCCAACACAAAATACTATGGAGGTGAGTATAAAATACTCAGTAGAGAAGTACAAATATATATATACCATCATGCACATGCAATATGACGGGTACTGAAGATTCTATCCAGAAAACTGCTCAGTCAAGGCGTCATGATATGTAGCACACTGGGTCGTCGCATCACGATGTGGCTCCCATACCATAAAATTATGGATATATCCGGACCCAAATCCATGGAATTCATCCACTTAAAATATGGGGCTGAGAGACCCCTACTACAGCTATGAAATCAAGGCATAAAGCTCAACATGTTCATGCATGCAGCATAATATAAATGCATATACAAATTCCACAAAAAACATGCAAATATAATACATGTATATTCAATCTAGTATATTGGATAGTACGATCGTACCTCTATCCAAAAAACTCAAGCACCCTAGCAAAGTAGCAGTCCAGGTGCTCGAAACCCAAGCCTATAAGAAATAATTACCATATCACTTATAATATTCTAAAAGCCTTAACTAAGCTATTACATACTCACTAATATCTATAGGGATCCAATGATATACCTGCGTCCATCGTCAGCCCGTTAATGTCGACTGCCTCAAAACTTAGGCATTGCTCCGCTACTATCCCCACAGCACTCTGCCACTCCCGACCCTCCAATAAGACGGCTAAAAGTCCTTAAAACCTAGCTAGAAAGGGAGAGGATATGAATTGGTGCGAGTGGAAATGGGGGCTCTCGACCCCTATTTATAGGCATAGATCGGATGATCCGATCCTTGCAATTGGATCGTCTGATCTCCCCATTCAACCCCTTCCAAACACGTGTCCCTCATTGTGACATCACTGCTTACGTAATATATTCGGATCGTCCGATCCCAGCCTTTGGATCGTTCGATCTCCTTGGGTTGTCAAATCAAATCCATATCCACTTATCCAGACACAATCAGATCGCCCGATCATTATTTAGATCGTCCAATATCTACGGAGCCTCCGATCTCAAACTATGTTTTCGAACTTCGTGCACTTCGGATGGTTTGATCCTAGGTTTTGGATCATCCGATCCTTCCGATAGCTTGGAATCCTTCGGGCCATTTTCGAATGTTCTGAATCCATTTTTCAACTCTTTAAACTCATTTGAGAATCTCTTAATCGTGTTTTAGCCAAATAATAATAATTATGCACTTGATTTACTTAATTTGAATACGGGTTACTACATTCTCCCCCACTTAAAAGATTTCGCCCTCACAATCAGGGTTAGGATAACAGATCAAAATAATACTGAAACTACTTGTTATTACAATACTGCAGTTGACAACTAAAATGCTGAAATACAATTACAATCAAAATAACTCCGGATTTTTAGAACACATACGACTCTCTAGCTCCCAAGTCGCTCCCTCAGTGCCTCAACGCTGCCATTGCACCATGACCAGAGGAATGTGTTTATTCCGAAGAGCTTTGTCCTTTATGTTGAGAATCCTCAACGGTCTCTCCACATACGACAAATCCGGCTCTAACTGTACTTCTGTTGGATGCAGAATGTGCGACTCATCTGCAATGTACTGACGAAGTAATGACACGTGAAACACGTTGTGAATGATGGAAATATACGGCGGTAACACCAAACAGTAAGCCACATCTCTGACTTTCTCCAAGATCTCAAACAGACCAATGAACCTAGGTGCTAATTTTTTCTTGAGACCAAATCTCATCATCTTTCTGAAAGGTGAAACTTGCAAGAAAAAATGCTCCCTGACTCAAAGTGTAAAGGTCTACACTTGGTGTTAGCATAGCTGGCCTGCCTATCTTGTGTAGTTTTGATCCTCTTCTTGATCAGTTCAACTTTATTCACAATCTTCTGAATCAACTCTGGTCCCTGAACCTGTATTTCCCCTACTTTATCCCAGAATAAGGGTGTTCGTCAATGGTGACCATAAAGAGCCTCAAACGGTGTCATGCCAATACTGCGATGATAGCTACTGTTATAAGTGAACTCTATCATCGGCACATGATCTTGCCAGGATAACCCAAAATCTATCACTGAAGCCCTCAGTATATCCTATAATGTCCGAATAGTCCTTTCGGACTGACCGTCAGTCTCTGGATGATACGTTATGCTGAGACTCAAAGAGGTACCCAAGTCTCGCTGAAAACTACCCCAAAACCGTGAGGTGAACCTCGGATCTCTATCACTGACAATACTCAGCGGCACTCCATGCAATCGCACAATATCCTGGATGTACAATGAAACGACCCTAACCTCTACTTTAATCAATTAATAAAAAAAAATGTGAATTTTAAAAAAATTCGGCATGACCTATCTGTAGCTGTTATAACCCACCTGTCTCAGACAGCAAACTAAAAATGCAACCAAAAACACGAAAAATTTAAACCGAGAATGCACAAGGATCCAAGGAAAGGGGTCCGACATTACAACATTCAAAGTGTAGCAGTTGAATAGTTTACATGCCGACAATTCCAAATCTAGACGTTCTTACATTTACATTAAACCAATAAACAAAAATAAACACTTCAAAACTTTTACATCTAAATAACTTCTGCGAAAGGCTAGCATAGGTCGTAGGGATGTGTCGTGCCTGCATCGCAGTCCACTCGAGTGTCATGCCCCTCAAACTCAACGAAAGTCTAACCTACACTAAGCAAAGTAGTGAGCCTAAAATCTCAACAAGTATAAACCGAGAAATAACGAGGGTTAAAAAAACATGCGAAATGCTTAAAATACTAGTACTTATAATACCTTGAAACTTACCCGAAAAAGTTTGAATGATAAAAGAGAATGAGACTTGGAACTAAAGAAAGAAGGCTGTATGCAATGAACTCACACATTACAACAAAACTCACGCTTTAAATTTTAACTCAACTCAAGTCTTTAAACATAACTTTCATAACTTTAACTTTAACTTTTCTCTGTGAATTTAGTTCCTCGATTGTGACCCTCTGTTTTGATTGATCAACGGTTACAGTACTATAGCGACAAGGACGCCGAGATCTCTCCCGATGCCACATTGCCACTTTCCTCTGGCATGGTAGGGGTTTCGAGATTTCTCCCGGCCGCACACTACCTGTCTAATTCGGTAGGGGTTCCGAGATTTCTCCCGGCCACACACTACCTGTCTATTTATTTGATAGGGGTTCTGAGATGTCTCCCGGCCGCACACTACTCGTAAATTTGGCAAGTGAGTCGAGTCATCCCCCAACCGACATTGCTCGTATCGTCACAATCAACTCACTTCATTCAAAAACTTTACTTTCATTGACTTCGAACTTTTAACTTAAACTTTTGCTTGACTTGCAAATGCAAAGACCAAGCCCTCAACTTTTGCAAAACTTTACTCAAATCATAAGATGTAACATCACCCTTAAAAACACAATTTCAATGATGAAACATGATTTTAAAACAAGGAAATCATGATGATTAAGTGGTTGCCCCTAAGCTAGACTAACCGACCAAAACACACTTCGAGCGATCAAACCGTAAAATCTATAACTTGACCATACCTTAACCAAATTGACTTTAGTTTGAACCGACACCTTCTATAAATCCTAAACTAACCTAGGGACCAGTTTATAGCCTCCAAAGACCAACCGAGAAACCTGATAAAAATGGATTTCCGGGCAGCCCTCAAACTTATAAAAAAATCTGCACTAACCATACCAACTTGAGAAGTTCCTAACTTGGACAAAACTAACCCGATTTGCTCCAAATTTGAACCGAAACGACCACAACATCCTATAATTGACTTAGGACCAGACCCTAATCTGTCCAGGTCGACCCATCCCTAGCCTCAGCCTCCAACTTGCATGGCCAAACTCAAATCGTCAGCCCGCAAGCCCCACCTATGCTTCTATCTTCACTATTGACCTCACCACTTACCCAACTCAATTCCATCCCTCTCACAACCTCCAAACCACTCCTTAGACCTCAATTAACTCATGGTTCAAGACCTCCAATTGTAAACTAACTCTTCACTCCAACCGTTTGCCGATACATCCATTACCTAGCTCAAAACCACAAGTCTAAACAACACGACCCCGAGCAGCCCTCATCTAAGCCTTTTAGCCACATTATGCACTTCCCATAACACCATCCAAACCCCATAAACCAAGCCTAGGCAGCCCCTTATCATCAACCATTCAAAATTTTCAGAAACGGGTACAAACGACCCAAGAATACAAGCTGAATTTTTATGAACATGCAAGAAACTTCAAGAACCAATAAACATGCATAATATAATTCAATTCAACACCAAGAACACATGACAATTTTAAATTTTTAAGCAAGACTCCCGCTGAATTTTCTGAAATTTTCAGAAACATGCAAGAAACTTCAAATTTCATCACCTAAAATGCCTCAAAACTCATTTTAACATCAAAGCACATACACATCACAAAATATTCAGGCATGCTACTGAAAATTCCTCATAAATTCGAATTAAAAACAAGGCACAATCTGAAATTTTGAAATTTACTTGAAATCTCCGAGTCTTAACTCCAAACAAGCATAAAAACTCATTCTAACATCAAAATATGCATCATTTTCGAGAGGCACAAGGCAACCTACTGATTTTTATGTAAAACTCAAACCCTAGGTTAAGGAAATTGGGGAAAATCGAAAATAAACCCAAGAACGTCAAGAAAAACATAATAGCCTTGCTGGCGCCAAAGAATCGGCCTATACTTGCCTAGTTTGAACGCACAAGAGAAAAAGGATGGAGGAACCCTGTTGGAAGGCCGGCTAATAGCAACTAGGACCTCTAGGAGTCGACCTTTGGACGTGGTGGTGGTGGTGGTGGTCGGTCGGCGGCGGCCGAAATCTCAAGAGGAAGAAGGGTCGATGGTGAAGGGGAAAGAAGGACGGGAGTGGCGGCTAGTTTGGGGTTTTGGGACTAGGGTTTGATTATTTGTGTTGTATTTTTAGTTTTAGGTGTATTAATGTGTGTATGTATATGTGTATGTATGTATAGGTAGGTGTGTGAGCGGAGGGAACTTAAAAGTGTTATCTCACTTGTAAAAGTTCTAGTAACTCAATACAACTTTAACACTACAAATCTTACACCTATTAAAATTTCTAAGTTTGAAAATCCCAAAATTAAAATATTAAAATTGAATTTTACTAGTTCGGGTTCGAAAATGCCAATTTTTGAAAAAAAAATTAAAATAAACTAAAAAATGCAACAAAAACAATTTTGACCACCTGGAAATCTTAAAAAAATAAGTACTTGATTTATTTTCCTCAAATCCTCACAAATCTCATATCTTTAAATTCTTAGGGTTTTACCGCCAAAATCCACCGTCACCTCATGCCAGAACCGAAATCCACTGAACTCAAGAATCTCATTAATAATTAACTTAATAATTAAACAAACAAACATCTGAAAAAATTTAAACACTAACTTAGAAATTAAAATCAATAATTAAATATTTTTATGTCACAGTGATAAATAAAATATTTAAATAATAAACGGAGCGATTAAAATAATTTAATTAAACGAACTAGATGAACGTTAAAAAGTCAATTAAATAAATACACAAGTGGAATAAAACCTTTAAAACAAATTTGACAATCAAAAGCTTTTATTAAAATAAGCTAGACATTTAAAATAATTTAAATAATTAACCGCTAGATTTAAGTTATTTTAAATAAATAAGTTGGACAATTAAAATTATTTAAATAAGCAAGCCTATACCTTTAAAATATTTAAAACAATTAAGTTGCACAATAAAATTATTTAAATAATTAAACTTAAACAATTAAAATAATTAATTTATTAGTTAGTACGATAAAATCATTTGAATAAATAATTAATATTTTATTAACACATAATTCAAATAACGAATTTAAATCAATTAAACTTAAAAATAATAATCATAATATTTATTTAATTTATTGCATGCGATTTAGTAGATTGGATTTTAGGTGTTATATACAATCTCGTCATGCTATCAAAACTGAACTCGCGACTGTACGAGAGGAAATGAGCAGACTTGGAAAATCTGTCCACTACAACCCAAATGGCATCTCACTGTCTAGAAGACATTGGCAAATGGGTGACAAAATCCATCGTCACATGCTCCCACTTGCATTCCGGAATTTCCAACTATACATCAGAACACCCGATCGATGATGGTCCACCTTAACCTGCTGACAAACAAGGCATCGGGAAAAATACTGGTAAACACTACGCTTTATTCCTTTACACTAGAATCTTGTACGTAGATCCTTGTACATCTTAGCACTGCCTGAGTGTACGGTGAATCTACTACGATGAGCTTGAGACATAATATTTTCACGCAAAGACGAATCATCAGGAACAACTGTTTGCCAGACAAAACAACAAACCATCAGACTGAAAATGGAAACCAGAGGTGTTGTCTCCCTGAGCAAGCCTGGCTAACTTTTGCGTCTTCGGGTCAGCAAGTTGAATTTCTCGGATACGATCAAACAACGCTGGCTCAACTAACACTGAAAATACTTGAATCCCCTGCTGATCTCTCTTGTGGCAAAAATTGAAACCCAAAGAACACCACTCATGAACAACAATAGATACCACACTAGTATAAAGGGAACTAACATAAACATTACGGTTGAGCGCATCTGCAGCTAGATTTGCAGAACTCGGATGATACTTGATCTCACAATCATAATTCTTGAGAAGATCCATCCAACGACGCTGTCTCATGTTCAACTCAGCCTGAGTGAACAAATATTCGAACTCTTGTTGTCAGAATAAATCTCAAAATGCTCACCGTACAGGTAATGTCGCTAAATCTTGAGTGCAAACACTATCGCAGCAAGCCCTAAGTCATGCACCGGATAATTTCCTTTGTGAGCCTTCAACTGCCTGGAAGCATAGGCAATCACATGCCCATTCTGTGTCAACACACATCCCAAATCCTGGAGATATGCGTCTGTATAAACCACATAACCAACAGAACCCGAGGGCAAAGCAAGCACAGATGCGCTAGTCAGACGTCCCCTCAACTCATCGAAGCTCTGCTCATATTCCGCGGACCAGACAAAAGGAACATCCTTCCTCGTCAACCGCATCAACGGTCGAGCAATCCGTGAGAAGTTCTCGATGAATCGTCGATATTATCCTACAAATCCAAAGAAACTACGAATCTCAAAAGCTGTCATCGGACACGACCAATTCAGAATAGCTTCCGTCTTACTCGGATCCACTGAAACACCATCCCGAGAAATGACATGACTGAGAAACACTACTAGATCAATCCAGAACTCGAACTTGTTGAACTTGGCATACAAATGCCTCTCTCAAAGAATCTGCAGTACAAATCTCAAGTGCTGAGCATGCTCCTTGATGCTGCGGGAATAAATCAGAAATTCATCGATAAACACCACGACGAACCTATCCAAGTATTCTCGAAAAACCCTGTTCATTAAATCCATGAACACTGTTGGTGCGTTCGTCAAACCGAAAGACATCACTAAAAACTCATAGTGACCATACCTCGTACAAAACGCAGTCTTCGAAACATCCTCATCACGAACTCGCAAATAATGATATACTGATCTCAAGTCAATTTTGGAATATACTTAAGTACCCTGAAGCTGATCGAACAAATCATCAATGCACGGTAAAGGATACTTGTTTCTAATCGTCACTCGGTTCAACTATCTGTAATCGATACAAAGATGCATAGAACCATATTTTTTCTTGATGAATCACACTGAAGATCCCCAAGGTGAAACGCTCGGACGAATATATCCTTTGTCCAACAAATCCTGTTGTTGTTGCTGCAACTCCCTCATCTCTAATGGAGCCAAACGATAAGGTTCATGAGAAATAGGTGTCGTCCTTGGTACGAACTCAATCCCGAACTCAACCTCGTGGATTGAGAGAAAACCTGAAATCTTATCAGGAAAAACATCCGGGTACTAGCAGACAACTGGAAATTCCTCAAGAGCCCTAATCCCCATGGACGCATCAATAACATAGATAAGGTAGCCTTCCCCCACCAGCCTCAAAATCCCGGCAAGCTCTCAAAGCTGATACCAAAGGCATAGGGGGTTGCACTCCCTTACCATATAAAAACCAGCTATCACCCTCAACCGGACGAAACTGCACTATCTTTTGAAAGCAGTCCATAGTAGCTATATACGCAGTCAAAATATCTATACCTAATCAAAATCCTCCATCGCTTGAATCATAAGATTTGCCGCTATCTCAGAACCCTTGGATACTAAAGAGAAACCCAAGACTAATCTCTTAGCTAAAGCAGAATCTTGTTGAACTTGGCATACAAATTCCTCTCTCAAAGAATCTGCAGTACAACTCTCAAGTGCTGAGCATGCTCTTTGATGCTGTGGGAATAAATCAGAAATTCGTCGATAAACACCACGACGAACCTATCCAAGTAATATCGAAAAACCCTGTTCATTAAATCCATGAACACTGCTGGTGCGTTCGTCAAACCGAAAGGCATCACTAAAAACTCATAGTGACCATACCTCGTACGAAACGCAGTCTTCAAAACATCCTCATCACGAACTCGCAAATAATTATATCCTAATCTCAAGTCAATTTTGGAATATACTTAAGTACCCTGAAGCTGATCGAACAAATCATCAATGCACGGTAAAAGATACTTGTTTTTAATCGTCACTCGGTTCAACTGTCTGTAATCGATACAAAGACGCATAGAACCATCTTTTTTCTTGATGAATCACACTGGAGCTCCCCAATGTGAAACGCTCGGACGAATATATCCTTTGTTCAACAAATCTTGTTGTTGTTGCTGCAACTCCCTCATCTCTAATGGAGCCAGACGATAAGGTGCACGAGAAATAGGTGTCGTCCTTGGTACGAGCTCAATCCCGAACTCAACCTCGTGGATTGGGAGAAAACCTGGAATCTTATCAGGAAAAACATCCGGGTACTCGCAGACAACTGGAAATTCCTCAAGAGCCCTAATCCCCATGGACGCATCAATAACATAGATAAGGTAGCCTTCCCTCACCAGCCTCCAAATCCCGGCAAGCTCTCAAAGCTGATACCAAAGGCATAGGGGGTTGCGCTCCCTTACCATAGAAAAACCAGCTATCACTCTCAACCGGACAAAACTGCACTATCTTCTGATAGCAGTCCATAGTAGCTCTATACGCAGTCAAAAGATCTATACCTAATCAAAATCCTACATCGCTTGAATCATAAGATTTGCCACTATCTCAAAACCCTTGGATACTAAAGAGAAACCCAAGACTAATCTCTTAGCTAAAGGAGAATGACCGGTCGGGGTAGAAACAGAAACCACTACGTCTAAAGACACATACGACAATCTATGATGCTTAACAAACCATGCAAAAATGAAAGAATGCAATGCACTGGTATCAATGATGATGAATGCAGGAATACTACATAGAAGTAATGTACCCGCGATAACATTCTCGTTCTATTGCTGAATCTGATCCTGACTCAGCGCAAACACCTGCCCGAAAATACGAGGCCTCTGATTGGTGCTCCCTATAGACTGTACCTGAGACCTCTGCAGAACAGAAGACTAAGTTAGAACCAGACGCTGATCCTCCGGCATCCTGCGGGCAATCTCTCTTCATGTGGCCAACCTCGCCACAATGGAAACAGGCTCCTATTCTACGACACTTCTCATTCGGATGACGACCTCCACAAGTTGCACATTGAACCTGACGTTTCTTCTTCCCACAATGGTGAACACCACCTGAACTGGAACCAAAAGAAAAAGAAGACACACCCTGCTTCTTGAAAGATTGAGTCCTCGGACCCAAAGAAATGGCTGGTCTAGATGAGAGAAAAGACCTGTTACGGTGAAGACTATCCTCCGCCTGACGACATCGGCTAACCAAACCATCGTAAGTCATGTTGTCACCAAAAACAACATGGTCATGGATCTCCGGACTAAGACCCTAAAGGAAAAGATCATATTTCACCATGGATCTGGCAGCAATGTGTGGACAATACGAAAATAGCTCAAAGAACTTCTGCTGATACTCGTCGATAGACATCGTGCCCTGCTTCAGACTCAGCAGCTTGCTTGCCTTCGACTATCAAAGTGCGGTAGGAAAATAAAGCTTCTGGAAGGCTGCGCGAAACTCTGCCCAAGTAGCTACGCTTCGCTCGGCCACGAAAGGTGCAGATGTGGACTTCCACCACTTCCGAGCACGCCCCTCCACTAGAAATTTAACAGTCTCCATCTTATGTTTCTCTATGCACTAAAACTCCCTGAAGCAGTTCTCCATGAGCTCTAACCAATTCTCCGCATCCTTCGGAGACTCGGCCCCAACCAAAGGTTTGGGACCCATATTTATAAACCTATGCATACTAAAACGGCGACGATCATCACAATGATGGCGATGGCCTTGGCGATGCTCACGATTGTCCTCATCACCACAACGTCCACCCCCGCTACCGTGACTCTCATCATATTCCGCCATCTGGTAAAGGCAACAATGATTATCCCCAAAATTGTATTTCTAGATCTAAAATTTAGTGCATGCTCTGATACCAAAAAATGTAGTGACCTAGACCAGAATCAACTACTAACAGATTCTTAAGCATGCAATTAAATCTCAAAACGTAAATAATTAAATCTAGCGGAAACTTAAACCATAATACAAAATCACCGGCAGAACAACCGGGCTAAAATCGAATAATATTTACAACCCCATCGAATGGAAAACACTAAACTCAAACACTAACAACCTGATATAGAAACGGGCAAAAATCACGGAACCACTGTAGTTCAACAACCAATACCTCCGTGTCCGTCCAACCTTAGCCATGCCCCATAGAATAGGGTTTCCTACACAAAATACTACGGAAATGAGCATAAAACGCTCAATACAAAAGTACGAGTATACATATACCATGCATGCACATGCAATATGACCGGTACTGGAAATCCTAATCCAGAAGACTGCTAAGTCAAGGCGCCATGGTATGTAGCACGCTGAGCCGTCGCATCAGGAGATGGCTCCCATATCATAAAATTATGGATATATTCGAAACCAAATCCATGGAATCCATCCACTAAAAATACAGGGCTGAGCGACCCCTACTACGGCTATACAATCAAGACATAAAGCTCAACATGTTCATGTATGCAACATAATATTAATATATATACAAATACCACAGAAAATATTTAAACATAATACATGTATATTAAATCTGGTATCTCAGATAATACGAACGTACCTCTATCCAAAAAACTCAAGCACCTAGCAATCTAGTTGTCTAGGTACTCGAAACCCAAACATATAAGCAATAATCACCATATCACTTATAATGCACTAAAAACCTTAACTAAGATATTATATACTCCCTAATCTCTATAGGTATCCAATGATATACATGCGTCCGTCGTCAGCCTGCTGATGGCGACTGCCTCAAAACTTAGGCATTGCTCCACTACTATCCCCGTAGCGCTCCGCCACTCCCGGTCCTCCAATAAGGCGCCTAAAAGTCCCTAAAACCTAGCTAGAAAGGAAGATAGAGGAATTTGTGCGAGTGGAAATGGGGGCTCTCGACCCCTATTTATAGACATAGATCAGATGGTCTGATCCCTGCGATCGGATCGTCCGATCTCCCCATTCAATCCTTTCCGAACATGTGTCCCTCGCTGTGACGTCACTGATTACGTAATACGTTCTGATCTTCCGATCTCCTTGGGTTATCAAATCAAATCCATATCCACTTATCCAGACACGATTTAATCGTCTGATCCTTTTTAGAATCATCCGATCTCTACGGAGCCTCCGATATCAAACTATGATTCCGAACTCCATGCACTTCTGATGGTCCGATCCTTCCGATAGCTTGGATCCCTTCGGGCCATTTTCGAGTGTTCTGAATTAGGGGTGGGCATCGGGTCGGGTAGTTTCGGGTTCGTGTAGTTTGGGTCAGGAACCCGACTTGTCGGGTAGCATATTTCACTACCTGAACCCGACCCTAATTCATCGGGTACCCAACATTATCGGGTAATTTCAGGTACCCGCAAGTCTTGTACCCGAAAATTGCACTGCCTATTTTTTCCGATTTTTCCCTAAAAAATATGCTTTTCAAGGATCAGAGCATGGTTGAAGTGTACGATCTTGTGGGAAGTTTCTGTCAATTCATAATAATAAATATTGGTGTCCTCAAGATAGTTCTCGACTTCTCGCTTCTCTAGTTCTTTAGTTCTCTACTTCTCAACATACTTCACAATTCACACGAATCTCAAATTCCACAACCTTAGTCCACTGCTTTTCAATAGAAATTTGAGTTAGCCTACAATAGAGCCAAAGAAAAAGTAAATAAGATGCAAATAAATAAGGTATGCATAATGTAGCATTTCCAAAAATCAAAAATCAAAAATCGAATTTCTCAAGTCTTAACTGTCGAGCTGCGGTTCTTCTTCGTGAGAGCCGAGAAACGAGTGTCGAGACTCAAGAGCGACGAGAGCGGAGAGTGTGGGAGTCGCAGATTGTGTCCGCCGTGAAGAGCTGCTGCGGCTGCCGCCTGCGGCTCGTGGTCGTGGCCTCGTGGGGACTAGGAAGATGGAATTGGGTACTCAAGAGTCAAGCTCTACGGCTTATAAGAGATTTTGGATTTTGGAAAAAAGGAATAAGATATAATAATCGAGATGGGATATTGGGCTTAGATAATGCAAGTTCCACAGACCACAAACCATACAACATACTATATATTTTTTTTAAAAAAAAATTATAAAATTTATCGGGTACTCAATACCCGATCGGGTAGGGTAAAAAATACCCGACACCAACCTGAAATTTAAAATGTCGTACCCGAACCCGACATTTTAACAATTACCCGACCCGATCGGGTACCCGAAACCCGATATTTTAACAATTACCCGACCCGATCGGGTACCCGAAACCCGACAACAAATGCCCACCCCTATTTTGAATTCATTTTTCAACTCTTTAAAACTCATTTGACAATCTCTTAATCATGTTTTAGCCAAATAATCATAATTAGACACTTGATTAACTTAATTTGGATACGGGCTACTACAGTTTAGCATATGAAAACTGATCGGGTTTACCTCATTTCTACGGTTGAGCTTCAGTCAAAAGTCAACTCAATTTTTCTTGTCAAGAACAGTTGGTCTCTTAATCGAAATTATCCTTATTCCGAATCTTGTCAAGTTTACGTCTTTAGCTTGTCTTCAGTTTCGCTTCTTGTCAAGAACAGTTGGTCTCTTAATCGAAATTATCTCGCATGTTCAAATGATTTCCCTCTTTGTCTAGACTATTATGTCAACATCAAAACTATGAATGTTCCAACAATTATTATGTTAATTTGAAGGACACATATTATTTATTTCAGTTCATTAAATATTTGAAAATTTGGACAAGAATAAATCGAAGTTCTGGGATGATATTATTTTATTCCTAATTTTATTTAAAAAAATAATTTTCAGTGTCTTTATTTACTAAAAATATTTTAATTTTATTATTTAGAACAAATTATTTTAATTAGTGTCATATTTAATTATTTTATTTTATTGGTAATAAAATTAAGTTAACACAATATTATATACATTATTTTTTATACTTGAAGTTAATATTACAAATTCATGAAATATTTTGTATAAAAAATAAATATTATATTCTAATTTTTGAATATTATTAAAAAATTATAATTATTACTTTGATTAGCAAAACATCGAGTCATATAAATCAATATAATTAAAATGTTTAAAATTTTTCACTATTTAAATATTTAAAAATTTATTTAAATTTTGATATCATTCTATGTATTGAAAAAATAAAAATTATCCAAATTCATTCAATATGATGATAAATTATATTTGTAGCGGTTTATTATAAAATATTTTTAATCAGTTTTAAGATTTTCTCTGTTTAAATTTTCACAAAAAATTGTGACTTGAATTATAGAATGATTTGAAATCTTAATAAAGAATATGAAAGGATAGTATTGTCACTTTATAAAATAAAAAAATAAAGTGAAGTGTAATTGACATTTATTTAGAGTGTAAATTACACCTTAAACTAAATACTTGTTAATAATAATAATTAATAAAATGATTTATTTCTGCACGTTCGTCGTTTGGGCCTAACACAAAAATGTACTCGTTCCATTTGGGTCAAAATCAATTGGGCCCAATCTTATCTTTGAAATCCTCATCGTTGGCCCATTAAAATTGATGGGTTATATAGTAAAAAATACAGTTATGCGTCTAAATTTTGTCAGAATCCAGTATTTAATTTCCTCCAACTCAACTTCACAGGAACTGGAGTATTTTTTTTTTTTTTGTTTGTATTTTAGTCTAATTTATCCCCTCGAATATAAATCCAAAAACCAAAAAATATACACTCGAAATTATATTTAAGACATTTTCAAATTTTAAAAAAATAAATTATATTTAAGACACATGTACTCGAAGCAAACAAAGTAAATGCGACTTTTGAAACTTATAAAATGTGCACGTGCTTAATATATAAATTGCTTGTTATAATTTAAGAACGTAATTTTGGTAAAATTTTCTGGATGAAACTACTATAGTATATATCGCATCCTTCGGGATTAATAATTTGACTCATTGACATTAAACTCAACTCAAAACCTTCTATAAGATGGTCTTACGGATTGATTCTGTGAGATAAATTTTCTATTTGACTTTATTCATAAAAAATATTACTTCGTTGTAGATATGAGTTAAGTAGATTCGTACACATAAATCCGTGAGATTGTTTCATGAGAGACCTACTCTACTCTTTAAAGTTTAAACTCAAACATTTTCAACCAACCTCTGGCCTAGCTCGTTCGCCTCTAACTTGAATAAAGCTGGAAATAATTGTGACAATTGATTTTTAATTTCGAACTTTAAATCAAATTCGAAATACTATTAGTTGAATTTAAGGCTAAAGTCACATCAGAACAAGAGTGATGTTGATATGTTCCTAACGGGATGTTCTAGTTGGTGAAGTAGCTAATCACTTGGCTAGAAGTCAGAGTTCAATTCCGCATGTCAACAACTTATTAGACTAGTCTGTCGCACATAGTTTGTCTGGTGCGGTCTATCTGACTAGTGTAGTTTGCAGACTCTTGTGTTAGTCCGAGAATTTACTCAACGCACATCGAAAGGTAGCGACTACGGATTCCAACATATATCATTAAAAAGAGTGATGTTTATCTGCTCATTAATCGATTTTTTAGGAACAACATATATATAAATATTTATAATAAAAGCACTGTAGCTTCAATAAATTGGCAAAGGTGCACAACAAGCTTAGCTAGATATTTTTTTATTTTCAATGTAGAAGAATAAATTGGTCATTATTAACATGGACCCTCGTACGTAATAATTTATTCAAGTTCTTAAAGTGTAGATGGAGACACCATAATATATCACAGCGAAGAAATTTGGCCATTAGCATCAGATCCAACAACTCATCTCTATTCATCTTGCACAACAAAGAAGGCAATAGGACCTTCATTTTGCTAACTTTTTGCCATAAGTGGAACATAGAAATTTCACATACCAAAGTTTCTTAAATTACTATAATCAACTCTTATAATTTTATCTCAAACATTTTTCATGCAAAGAGCCCAATAATTAATCATTAATAGAATACTCTTTTTTCCCACATTGAAAATTTTAAACAAAATTAAAAGAGATATATCTCTGCAGGCTATTTAGTTCGACATCTGAAAGATTATATTATCCGTATTGATAAACAAGAAAATAACCAAGTCGTTCAATCTTTAAAATGACAATTTTGATCATGTATATTTGTTTCTTTCAGTCTTAGTCTTATACTTTTCAGTTCTTGGTAATTCGGTCATTTCCCCAATTATACAAATTTGACCGAAGTTTGTTTTTATTTATCTGTGTGTCATGTGTTATATTGGGCCCTCAATCTCTCGCATTTGTGTCAACATTACAAGACATCCCTTGTGCTAAATTTAACTCGTGTGTTGCTGTTCCAAAGAAAGAAAACTATGTGTAAGCTTGGTGGATGTTGAATGGATGTCTGATGAATTTTTGAATCAGATCTAAAGGCAATATTTATCAATATGTCTATCAGAGACTTTCCTTGTCATGCAAAAGGTCGACCATGTTGCCGTTGGAGATATTTAATCTTTGGCTAATTAAAATTAAATTATGGAACGTATATAGGATCATGTGTTGCAATCATTAAGATTCGATTCCATCTTTACGATTAATTATTTGAGATTTTTTCCCCTTTCCTAAAAGGGGTCGCTTGAGTATTTGATTACTTATTGATATTTATTTTTAGTTTCATAAAAATAAGAAGTTCAAAGCTGCATAACATTGGTAGGTGGAGTTTTTTTTTTTTTTTTTTTTTTAAGTAGGTCTTTTGTGAGACGGTCTCACAAATGAGACGGGTCAACCCTACCCATATTTGCAATAAAAAGTAATACTTTTGGCATAAAAAGTAATACTTTTTCATGGGTTACCCAAATAACAGACCCGTCTCACAAAAATGACCCATGAGACCGTCTTATAGAAGTTTTTGTCTTTTTTTTTTGGTAATGCTACGTCATGTATATGGAGTGTTACACGTTGGATTACACATTACACTTAAAATTGCATGATTATCCTACATGCATTTTTGAAAGATTTTTTTCAAATAAAATGCATGCATGATCATATAATTTTAAGTGTAATGTATAACTCAACGTGTAACATTCCGTGTACATGTAGCATTACTTTTTTTTTTTTTTAAAGCCTCTCTCTCGAAGTTAAGCCTCTCTCTCTTTCTTTATTTCTTTTTTATTTTTTAAACATAAGAGTACTCGGGCTGACTCACCATAGGGTCAAAGTGGGCCACGGCCATTCAAAAATTTTATTATTATTATTTTATATACTATATGTATTTTTAAAAAAGTAAATATATCACTAAATGATCCCCCAAGGCCCCAACGATTGAAAGAAGATACAGCTTAGTGACAGACAGATTTAAATTTTTGTGATATTCATGATTCAAATCCTTTATCCTTCCTTATAGGCTAATACCAAACAAGGAACTTTGTCAATTTCTTGAAAAATGTCTATTATATTTATATTTTATAAGGAATGCAAAAATTCTTTTTATTAATTTGTTTACCAAGAACTTCATATTTTTTTTGTAAAAAAATATTATTTCATCATTTTTAATGATATTTATGCAACAAGATTGTCGATTTTTTTTTTAGTTTGAATGCGTAATGACGTTTTTTGTTGTTATATTATTGAAACTCTCGATAAGTACTTATTAATTATCGCAAAAGATTGTTATATTTAAAATCTAACGATGAAATCTTAATTCGCCAAAAAAAAAAAAACTTCATCACTTTCAATTTATTGTCAAGGCATGGTCAATTATTTTTTTAAAAAAATTATAATTTCCAACAATCAAGTTATATTAAATGTTTATGTTATAAAAAAAATGTTTGTAAAAATAATAATAAATTATATATATCATAAAATAAGGAGTGAAATTTTGGTTATGTGAAATTTTAAATTTCTAATAGATAGTATATTAACCAAAATAATTAACAGGGTGTAGTTGATACTGCTAAATTAGCTAGGCCTTGAAGCAAAATTGAAGATGATTTTCTCTTGGATGCATTGATGATATTTATTGATGAAGAAATTGCTAAAATTTTGTGTTAGTGCTATCATTAAAGACTTTGACAATTTTAATGATCACTCTTAGATCTATCATGGGGGTAGTACCTGTAAAGGTATGTTGCAATGATCACACATTTCCGCATGCATGAATTTAGGAATAATATAACTTAATATGATTTTTATATAGCTTGAAACTTGTTTAGAGCATGTTCAACAATGTGAGGATATTGGTGTGATAAAATTGATAACTTTATTGGTAACTGTATTGCATGCTTATGTAAGAGATGATAACTTCATCTCATGGTTGTGCAAAGATGAGATGATGTTGCAGATATGATGTTGAAATATTAATTTTTATTTTATTAAATATATAGGTAATTAATATATGCTTTGAATTATAGCATGTATTGTGGTTCATGAATATCTTTATGAATTAATTATGATAGTAATTACACTTGAACTTGATAGCATGCTATATGTTGCTTATACTGGGAAATGTATTTCTCACCGGAGATATCCGGCTGTTGTTGTGTTTGTATGTGTGCATGACAACAGGTAGTTCGGGATCAGGACAGAAGCGAGCATGAAGAACAGAGAGTGAGAGTTAGAGTGGTGATCCGAGTTTAGTTGTCAAGTATGTTAGCTGCAAGAAAATAATTATGTTGTAGCTACTATCATAATGAATATTCTATGGTTCATATGTTTATATTGAGATGATTTTAAGGTATTGTGATGATTCAATTCTATCAACATAATTTTTTTAAAAAAATAACACACATAATTAAGAGAAAATACCTCATGTAAACTCTAAATATGTTCGATAAAGTCCTTTTGAAGCCTATTATGCAAATTTATGTTCTGAATGCCGACATGTCACCCCAGAAAGACGTTAAACTCTACGGTAGTATATATATCTCTCGAAGAAACAACATCTGGTGGCGCATATTCATATTCTCGAGCAGAAAAATCAAGATCTTTGAGCATATCCTCTCTTTCGTCTTCCATAATTCCCACATGTGAGATGGACCTCTCACAACGCGCCAACGTGCTTGGAGTAGTAAACCAAATACTCGCTCAACATCTTTTCTCACGCTCTCTTGATATATTGCAAAAGTCCTATGGTTTTGCGAGAGAGGCCGAGTGACGGACAAAGGCAACCCAAGATAGATAAATACCATCGGAAAAATAATATCTCATGTTGCACTCGTTCTCATTCAGCTCAAATCGTACTGGAGGGGCATCACCATTTGCTAGGTTTAAGAAAAAATTGGACATGTCCAGCACAATTAATGTCGTTAATACATCTTGGTATGCTGAAGTATGCATGTCAAATCCATAAATATTTCGATGCAACTTCTTGTAGTATAATTGAAGGTTATTTTTTGTGTTCACATTGATATTGTCTTACCCAAGATGTTAGACCATTTTTTCAAGTCCAATGCATACAATCAATGTTTTCAAGAATCTCGGGAAATCCCCGTTGAGTATTTTTAGCACTTAGGCAAGCAACATCTTCACTTGTTGTTTCCCTCAAATACTGCTCAAAAAATATATCATACACCGCCCTAAAAAATATGTTCAAACATTTCAATGCTGTCGATGCACTTATTCTCAAATATTCGTCAACAACATCGCTCGCTACATCATATGCAAGCATTCAGACTGCAACCGTAACCTTTTGAAGTGATGAAAACCCAAGTATACATGTTGTGTCCTAGCCGTTGGACAAAATAAACACATTTATTTGTAAAACTTCAACAATTCTAGAAACATAGATCTCCTCATTCGAAATCGCTTTCAAAAATATATTTATTGTTGTGTTCCTTTTGTTCTCTTTTGTAGCCACGTTGTGGCTTGACTCTCATTTGATGAAAAAAGCGGTGCTCCAAAAATCGATAGTTTGGTTGTCATCTTATCGTGAATAAAAATTGATCAATCATGAGATTAGATATTATATTATTCGAAGAAGAAGAAGAAGAAGAAGAAGTCTAATACACCATGATCATAAACAAATTGCTCTTGAAATTTTGTTAATTGTTTGAAAGAAATTGGACTGTTTTTAGAGTGAACTTGAAAGAAATTTGATTTTTCCAAGCTAAAATGAAGTGGATTTATAGGAGATTGAAGAATATAGTGAACTTGAGCAAAAACAAATGTTATCTAGATCAAACTGACGTCGCAAAATCAAATGGAATCGGATCAATCGAGCAAGAAAACAGAAGCAGTTGACCTCGAGTAGTTCTGGTATTTTGGCCATATATTGTTGCTCGATATTCCAAATGAAACGATTCAGCATGCGTTAGAAAGCTAAGCCAATGATATAAAAATCATATTCACAAGTCAAAGTATGAATCGGAGCATAAAGAGCTGCTAAACTGCATTAAAATTTCTGGTTCAGAACTGAAATAGAGCAGAATTTCCAGCACAGTCTGGTATTTTGATCATATCTCTCTCATATGAACTTGAAATTGAGAGATTCTTGATGCGTTGGAAATACAAGATAAAGAGCTACAACTTTCATGTTCATCACTTTTCCCAGATATCAACAGATCATTCCAAGATCAGTGTTCTACGAAACTAAGTTTGCTCAACTGCTACAGTACTTCAGTTGAGCTCCAAGACCAGTTTCGTTCAGTTGAGCTCCATGTTAATTAGTTTCGTTTAGTTGAGCTTCAAGATCAGTTTTGCACCAAAGTTCAGTTGAACTCCAAGTTCAGTCTCGCTCCAAAACTGAAGTTGGCCAAGATCAGTTTACCTACCCCAAACTGAAGATTGCTCAACTGCTACCCAAACTGCTACAGTACTCCAAGTTCAGTTTAGCTCCAGAAACAGTACAAAAATCCTTTAACAGCTCTATTTCTGTGTCTAGCTAACGGCTATATCATTCTTAAAGCCTATAAATAAAATATCTTGAAGACCAAATACAAGCTTTTGAAAGGGATTCAAAGTATCGGTAACCTACTTGAAGAAATTAGCTAGAATGAGAGCAAAGACCAAGGTGTGAAGAACAAGAAGAAAGATGAGAGTTCACTGCCAACTTCTTCACACCAAACCAAGTTTTTAGAACACTTTTCCTTGTCCAAAATATTTGTATATCAGTTGAAGAAAGCTCACCCACACACATACGAGAGATGTACTTTGAAAGATTAGTTGAGTGAGACTAGTCTTAACACAAAGACGTTAAAGATTGTGTTTGTAGTCTTGACTCAAGAGACGTTAAAAATAATATGTGAATTGTGAGGTTGCGGCATACAATCGAGTGTGCTAGAAGTTCTAAGATAGGCAGTGGGTAAGTCCTAGTCTTGGGGTGGGCTTGTACAAATGAGTTGTATAAATCAAAGTCTTCTAGTGGTATCCTTCCGAGGAGGAAGAAGGGGTGACGTAGGAGTTTTGAAATCTCTGAACATCCATAAACAAATTCGTGTCTATCTATTTATCGCATTTACTTTACTCTTGCTACTGTTTTTAAGACCATTGTTGAAGCATTTTATATGTTCTTCATAACATACAAAGTGTTTGATAAAATGCTTCAACCAAACTGTTCTCATCATTTCAACTTGCATATTCTTCTTCAAATGATTTACAAAATGTTTAATCAATTTTTACGAATGATTACTTTGGGTATCTTCCGCTTAGTTTGAAAACCAAACTCGATTTAATTTATCGATGCTCAATATTTCAAGAACCGTGCTATTGTAGCTCAAAATATTTTTAAACTTGTGTATTTTTAAGTGTGTATTCACACTCCTCTACGCACACAGACAGATCCTATCAAATAATAATAATAATAATAATAATAATAATAACTAACTTTATTTTAAGACATCTTTAAAAGCAACAAGATGATGTCTTTGAATGAATTGGCACGAAATAATGCCATCAGGATTAAAAAAAAATGCCAAGGGGGGAGGAGAAGGTTTCCTGTTTCGGAAAAGAGCATCAAGAATAGGAAGGAACTTTTCTTTAAACTCAATAATCAACATACCATATTACTTCTTACTATTAATTTATTATATTTTGGCTGCAGCTGCAAATTTCCTTTAAATGTTCATTATATAGTACAAGCAAATAATTAAAACCTACATTAGTCCAATGGTTAAAGATGAGACCAACTGGTCTCAAGTTCGATTCTCACTGCTTTTAGGTAATTTTTTAAATTTATTTTGGTAGATTAAAACATTTTTTTTTGTAATTTTTTTGCTCGAGATAAACAATTCTTGAATCCACACTCAATGAATTAAGATTATAATTGTACTCTAAAAATAATAATAATTAAATGCACGATCCATGATTGTTTTATGTCCACTAAGATATTTTGAACCATCAATTCGGGCTTCGACCGGCTACTGTTTATTTTCACTAAACAACAAAATCACAAATATGTAATTATTTATGACTTTTAATAACAAATTAATTTTTCATGGGAAAATACTCATTTTAGTCGCGGGACTTTACATGTTTTATTTTTCATTCTCGTAACTAAGTCAAATTTGGGTATTAATCCACTAACTTTTAAATTTTGATTATTTTGATTCATTTTTTTTTTATCTAAATGCGTAATTTCAGTCTGAAATTACTAACGAACTGTAAAAATGCTATTATATGGAAACAAATTTGGGGGATTTTGTCCTATTTTTTGATTTTTCCGCACATCTTTTTGACTGTAAAAATGCTATTATATGAAAACAAATTTGGGGGATTTTGTCCTATTTTTTGATTTTTCCGCACATCTTTTTGAGTTTGTTTGTTTGTTTTTTTTTTTAAAAAAAAGAATATCTTATAATTTTGGTTTGATGTAGTGGATCGAATTTTAGGTAGCATTCCATTAGTATTATTTTCCACTAAATTGAAAATCCCCAACTTTGTTGTGATATCGGACTTTACAACCTAGCTACTCAACAATTAATTTCTAGTACTTAAAATTAAACACTACGATAAAAATCTAATCAAAATAGCCGAAAAATAAAATTTAGAGGACTAATATCTAAGTTTGATTAGTTACAAGATTAAAAAAGAAAACATGCAACAATTGATCGATTTGACTTTTTTCCTAAATTTTCACTAAGCCAACAAAATCGTAAATATGTAATCATTAATTTATGATCGAGTATAGATCGCATGATTGAATATACATATATATATCTTTCTGTATTTTATTAAGCATGAGGGCAACATACAAACTAATTGGTATGGCAAAATCCAAAAATTAGAAAGAAAAAAATTTAAAAAAATGTTGGAACCCTTCCCATTATACTCTCCACTAACTTTTCATAGCAGTTTATCTATAAAAAAATACAAACTTCCCATAGCAGTTTCTAGGTGGAGCGATTTTGTCCTCTTCCTCATTATCTCATGACCGGTTGATGCATTAATTTAAAATTCTTCTTCTAACATATACATTGTATAATTTTCATTTATGAAGTTACCCATGTAGCGCATGTGTGTCGCTGCTAGTATATATAACATAATGCATGAGGCCAAGTTGAAGTTAAAATACATGAGCCATGTAAAAAGACGATCATATCGTGATAATCAGTGTTTGGACGAAGAGCCACACGGTACAGAATCTGATCACACAGTAGGACCCGAATCTTGTATAGCTTTTCCAGAAACCAAAAGCACAAAAAAAAAAAAAAAAGAAAAAAAAAAAGAAGAAATGTTGCCAACATAAAGTAAAGAATGGGAAATGTCCCTAAAATTAAAATGTCCTCGAATTTTGGTAAATCTAAGCTCTGGCAGATTAATATCTCATAAATGACCATGTCTTGAAGAAAACATATGGTTGCTTTGTTTCCCAGGTGTAATGTAACCTTTCTTTTTGGTTTGTTTTCATGAGATTGTGTTATATTTTGTCTGAAATTTTGGTATAATTTTTTGAAGTCCAAAATCGTCTGTCTCCGGCCCTTCTCCTGGTTCCTCCATCTATATCATGGTCTTTTCGTTTCAAAGATATTTAAATTTGTGGCCAGTTTCTCCACTTTTTGGTGTCAGTATGTTCGTAAAAGGTTTTTATGGTTGAGACTTTTGCCATCTCTGTGATATTTAATTTGTTGAAAACTTTTCAATTGAGCTCTTTAAAGTGAACTAATTATTACTTCAGTTGTTGATTCTTCTGGTAAGTCAGAGTTACAAATCTCGTTATACATACAATTATACGATGTTTTTGAAATTACAAAATTATCTCACTTCGTTTGTAACTTCAAAGGTAATTTATGACCGTGTGTGTAACGGAACGTGTGTGTAAAGCATTTTTCAGTAACTACTTAGTCATCTTCTACTTCCTTTGGAATAGCAGTTGTGTATGGGAAGTGAGAAGGATTCGAATTATACTACTTACAGGTTATTTGCTTCTAGTGCTGAATATTAATGAAACCGATCATAACTAGTAACCTTACTAAAGATAAAAAGACTTGTTTATGTTGGTGTAATGTACTGATTTTTTTAACTTCATTAAAATTTTGAAAATGGGATTTTTGAGTCGGATTATCGGAACCGTGCTCTGCGGGTTTGGATAAAACTCGAAACCAAGTTAAGATTAAAAAACACTACCCAAATTAATTACTTGTAGTCAATGTTGGGTCAAGTTGGAATCCGAATTATCTGGCCCCGGATCCGTGGCCATCCCGGTATGGTACGTATACATATTGATTTACAATTTTGGATTAATTGAATTAATATGCTAAACAAGAAATATGGGGACGAGAGAGCTTAATGTACACACATCTAATATTGGGGAAGTGAACTTAAGAGCTGAGACGACCCTTAACGAGGGACGGAGAATTGAGGAAATTATAAAGAGAATTTCTCTCTTCTGCCGGAAGATTACAAGTGGAGATGAGTTGTGAAATTTTGAATCTTTAGAACTTAGAAATGATATTTGATGGTATTGAGAATTATTGAAAAGGTGGGAACAAAATTATATTTTGCTATTTCTTAGCCTCACCGCAGAAGAATCACATGAAAAACTTATATTTTTGGTTATATATATATTTGGTTCTTAATTTACAAATATGGTTTTATATTATCTAATTTTAATTTTAAAATCATCTTTGTTTTTTGCCTTGTTTTCGTGTCTTTTTTTTTTTTTTTTTCTTTTTCTCTTTATGATGTGATGTTGATTTGATACATATATGGTGGTAATATAACAATATAATAATAACATACATAGACAAAAATTAAAATTTTCTTTCTCGAATTTCCACAATGTCAAAAAGAGAATCACTATGACGATTCATCAACTACACCAAATTAAGAGAGTCAAACAGCTTATAAGCTGTTTGAAAGAGCTGTTTGAAAGAGCTTTTAAGCTCTGAAAATGTGTTTGGTAAAATTTTTTAAAAACAGCTTATAAGCTGTCAAAATAAGCTGTTTGACAGCGTATAAGCTGTTTTTAAAAAAGTAAGGGGAGGTACTTTTTTAAAAAAGATCTTATTTTAATATTTCATATCTCTAAAATATCCTTGAATATTTTAATAAATCTTTATCTTATCCTCCACTTATTAAATATTAAATATTATTTTAAAAAAAATTACAAATCACATAAATTTTTCTAAAAATAAAATATTAAAACAATTTTATTTTTTTAATATAGGTTTATTCTAAAACTATTTTCGTATGTGTATAACTCAAAATATTATTTTCATAGAATTATACCTTTTTTGGTAATTTTAACAATAAAAGATCTTATAATACCAAACATATCAACATCTTTAAGTTATTTAAAATAAGTTTACCCAAACACTTTAACAACTTATTTTTAAAATAAGTTCTAACAGCTTATAAGCTCGTAAAACAACTTTTAAGCTCTAAGAGCTTATAAGCTCTTTTTAATAAGCTTAGCCAAACACCCTCTAAGTACGCCCATCTTTCTTTATTCAAAAAAAAAAAAAAAAAAGAGTACGCCCATCTTTCTATTTATTCGTGAAGGCCTCTACGACCGTAAACCACAATGGTACTCAATGAAATCAACATCAACACAATTGTAACTAGTAACGATAGTACACACGTCTACACAAAAGAAAAACAAAAAGGACATGATTAAGCCACATATATATTAATTTATTAAAGTAAAAGAAACTCTACGTACATCAACTTTTGAAGAGTTCTTTCTACATTTTAAACATGGCCCGAATGATCAGTACCTTAGCTAAGCAAACAACAAGGAGTGAAAGCTAATAATCGTTGGCTGTTAAATTTTTAAACTTGCCCATCTTCTGCTGAACGAAGCCACTGAACAAAGTTGTGTAGAGTGTCAGTATCAGCCCTGTAGTAGTTCTGCGTGAACTCTCTCAAATCCGACCAAGTGAAATCCGGGTACTCCTTCGGTTCATCGCCGCCGCGTATAAGACCAGCAGGGGGCCTCACTACTTTGTCCTCTTTAGGGTTCACAAAAAACACCAATGATCTTCTCACTTTTTCCTTGTTCACCACTGCCCTATGAAGGCAACTCTTGTATTTTCCGTTCGACAACGCCTGCGATGTATATATATATATATGATCAAGATTAGTCGATCCATCGATCGATATAGTTTCAACTTGATCACTAACATTAAAAGATCGGGCTAGCCAGGCCATGTTCAATTAATTTCTATAGATTGTGTTAAATATTATACGTACATTAATTGTACAAATTAATTAAATCAAACACATTAGGCTCAGCGCCTCGCTAGCTATCATGTAGTAAGTACTACTTGTATTCATTAGTGCATATGTGCTCGTGTGGCCATGTACGTTAGTGTAATAATGGCTCTACAATATCAATTTTTCAGCACCAGGAGGCACGTTTTTTCATCCGAAAACGACGAATTTACAGAATTTTCAAACGCGATTTTATCTTTTTTTTTTTCATTAAAAATACTTCAAGGTGATGAAAAGTATAGTATATATAAATAAGAATTAATGATCTTGTAATGAATTTTCAAGTAGAAGCTGTTAGCATATATATAAATGGGGGAGACTGGTAGTCGAATCTTGGATTTTTCTCTTGACTTTATTGCATTGATATAAGTTACCAAATTAAAGTAAGCACCACCCTCAATGCACTAAAGAATTTCTCTATAAGGGGTGGGAAAAAAAAAACCAATAATTGATCTTGAATCTTCACTCAAATATATGAAATCAGACGCATTGTAATTAACACATATCCCAGCAAATTAATGGTAGATATTGTGTCATTTTCGCTTACCTCAAAGCCACACTGCAAACATTTTCACGAAATCATCTGTTTCATTTTTTATATCATTTATTCAATACTCATTTCCCTTCATATCACTATCTATCCAAAAATTTTCTCAGCAAATATGCCCTTAATTTGGATGTAATCAATTAGTCATGATCATATCCTGGTCATCTATACGTACCCGTAAATCCTCTCCCAAGCATTGCTCCTTCATGCAACAATATATTCGATTTTCAGACCAATTAGCGACATAATTATACACCGATGGTAATCGTGCTCAGGAAAAAAAAAAGAAAGCAACAAAAAAGATCATGATAAAATATTGAATATTCATGTATATATATATATATACATACCACAAATGTGTCACCAAGATTAACAACAAAAGCATCATGGCGAGGCCTAATCGCTACCCATTTGTTGTTCGAAAAGATTTCGAGCCCTCCAACTTGATCTTGATGAAGTATGGTCAAGGAATTTGGATCAGAATGAGGTCCAGTGCCTAAAGTGAGACCGGCTTCTTTGCAAGGTGGATAGTTATTTCCTCTCATTAGTGAGGTACCGTCTCCAAAAAAATCGCGGTAATGGAACCGATCGACTCCCAAGCTAATTGCCAAGAGCTCAAAGATGATGAATGACAGGTTTTTCATTGCCTCACAATATGTTTGATAAGCATACCTAAAGAAGCCAAAATTAGAGATATGGACAGCCATTTAAACATTATTGAAATGAGACATATGGAAACTAATTATATAATATCATTAATACAGAGATGGGAAAATCTCAATTAATCCCATGATTCATCGAGCATTATGACGTTGAAGTTATGGTTTAACTAATTTTGTTCTTAGAATATACTTGAGCTTCATTTAATGAACCAAGTGGACGAAATAGGAAAATTGATTTTTTTTTTATTATTATTAAAATCTCACCCTGCTTCTTCAAATTCTTCCCCCATGATGGATTTGATGTAGTTAACCACATCAAGTCCATGCTCATTCTCATGCTCATAAGTGAAGGACAATGTCTCCTTCCACGGCAACTTGGACGAAAACCGATCCGCGTGCGCACCCGAATACCCGCAAAGATTACCCGGTTTTCTCTTCAAAGCAAGCTTCTTCCTGAGAGGAAGCCTAAAAAAAGCATCCAAATGCTCGTAAACGGCCTGAATCGTGGTGGCAGCGACGCCATGATTGATGACATGGAAGAATCCATGGTTCAAACAAGCGAGCCTAATTTGCTTTGCAGCAAGATTTACAGCTTCTTGGTCACCATTAAAGAAGCCCCTTAAATCTACTGGTGGCTCATTGAATTCATCTTCAGATTCATAGGCTAAGTCTTCATGGGGCCATAGGAATTGTGAGGGCAAGTTTTCTTGTTTTTCAATGAGAGAGGTGTCGAAAACAAGAGCCCTACTTTCTTTATGTTTCTCCGATGTGGGATGAAGGTCGGGAGTTGAGTCCATTATAAGGGCTGGAGACTTGCAGAGAAAGAGTGAATTTATAGAGAGGAAAATTATTGATGATGGGGTTGGAAGAAGATAATTAGGGTTGCCACCGATATTTTTACACTCTGCATCATTCATGCAATACAAATAATATATATCCATTTTTCCTTCATCTTCTTCCTCTACGTTTTTCTGTATTGAGGGGTAGTGTTTGGGACTAGTTCTAGGAATCTTTTTTCCTAAAAATAATCCCAAACACTACCATAGTCTTCTTTCTTTGAATAACTATTTCAACTTTCAACAATGCTACATCTTCGGTCTCGTTTTTAATGAAATTTTACTAATCAGATCAACCATCATTATATTATTACACATGTTTTCAAAATTAATCATCTTAAAATCTTAAATGTTGTGTATGTTTGTGAGCACCGGTTAATGTGACATTGACCTATTGGATTTACGAGACGCCACATCAGCCGGTCACTATGGGTGCTCAAAAGATCAAATCTCTCTCTCACACACACACGTTCACACACACACACACACACACACACACACACATATATATATATATATATATATATATATATATAAACACAAAAATTTATGTGAGACTGTCGGTAAATTTTATGAGACAAATCTCTTAGTTGGATCACCAATGAAAAATTATTATTTTTATCCCAAAAATATTATTTTTTTCTTGTAAATAAGGGCAAGGTTGACCCGTCTGTCTCAAAAGAAATCTACTCATATGGAAAATAGTTTTTTTTTTCTTCACTAACTTGTTAAATTTTAGGTTTTGGTCTATTTAGTTTTCAACGTTTGGAATTGGTACACTAACATTTAATTTTCTAGCTGTTACTTTGGTTTATATGCTGATGTGACACCGAAAAATACTGGCTTGACACAGAAAAATGATGACGTGGATTTGGAAAATATTGACATGTCAAGCTGTTTTGTTAGCAATTGGACAAAAATAATTAAAAATTAAAATATAGTGTCCAAAAACCAAACTTCGAAAAGCTAATCAACCAAAACCCAAAAATATACAAATTAATTAAACAAAAAAATTATTTCCCATATATTTAATCGCACACAAGCGATGCATGCATGTGTATAAAATAATATAATATATTTATCATAATATGTTATATAGAAATAATATAATTATGGGTTTTTTTAATTTCTAAAGTAATATATACATAAATTTAAAAGTTATTTATCTTATCTATAATTGTTAGTTGAAAAAAATAAGGAAAATATATACAAATAGAATCAAATTTACATATTTATTAGTACATGCTACAATTTTGGAAAAAGTTGGTGTCCTTTTTCTAAGGGGCTCAACTATTATATTATATATATATATTATATATCTATAATTTTTAATTAGTTGAAAAAAATAAGGAAAATATATACAAATAGAATCAAATTCACATATTTGTTAGTACATGAGGACAATTTTGAAAGAAAAGTCGGTATCCCTTCTATAAGGAGCTCAACTATTATATATTTTATATATATAAATATATAAAATTACAATGAAGTTTAAAATAATTATTGTGTTAATTAGAATTACAATAAAAAAAAATTATTAACTTAGTAAACGATGGGGAAAATATTGACAGTTTTGGCCATACGTATTTGATATTTTGTATTTGATATTTTGTATACATATATTGGCGCTCTATATTTTCAAATTTCAAATTTAATTTGTTTATTCATCTTCTTTTTTGTTTTTTTTTTTTTTGCAATAACATGTCCTTGTTGGAACGTGCATTCTGATGTGGCGTTGATATGTAAACATTATACTATCACATTAACACTCTTGTGGAAAAAAATAGCTAAGATTTTCAAAATTTTCAATGATATCATATTAAAACTAAAATTTTACAACGCAAAAAATCAAAACTATAAATGACACACATACAGAACTGAAAAATACAATTTGATAATACAATTTTTCCTAAATGATTAAATCGTGTAGTAGCAAGCGAAACATCCTTGTGAAGGTGTCTTCAAAGTAATATCATACTATATGTTTGCACTCTTCCTATTTCCTTTGATGCAGTTTTATAATTTACTCTATTTACCTTTTATTCTAGCTATAGTTAATTAGTAATGTTATGCATTATTAGTAATATATATGATAATACAAAAACTGTTCATGACACTAAAATGTTTTCTTATATAAAACTCATTTTCAAATAATGAATATATTTTGAAAGATTAATTTCTCTTCATTCAAGTAATTTATTATTATTATTAGGGACCCTTATTATTATTATTTATTAAAAAAAACTCAATTACGTTTTTACACGTACTACATACTCTTTTTACAAAAATCTTCAATTATCTCTCAGATATTCAAAGATTTTTATCTTTATCATGTGGCGAATATATAAGTAAAATTGACTTTTCTTGACAAAAGGTTAGTGATAAATAATTTAATTTCAAACAAAAATATGTGGCTACGTATCATGACCCCCACGAATAGCTGGTAAAAAGCGCATTCATATCCTAGCACGAGTACAATGAATTTAGACACAGAGAGATCTCTATCCCAGAAACGTACGTTACAAAAGCAAGATTTGTCGAAAACATATATGATTCGCTTTTGTAAAACTTTCATTCTTTCAATGATTTATGATTTTTTTTAGGGGGAAATACATTTTAACATTTTTGGACCTAAAGTACATGTTTTTCATTTTTATCATGTTGTTGGTAAATTTAATTATGATCTTTCTAAACTAACTTACACATTTTTTTTCTAATTTAAGTTCGATTTGTTGGAATGTTGACGTGACATTTGATATTGGTTATTTGATATCTAAAATTGATAAGGTAAAGGACGCATGTGCCGGCTCCTAGAGTTAATTAAAATCTAATTGGAGAAAGATATAAAATAAGTGAATGTATTAGTAATAGGAAAAATGAAAAATGAAAAATATGTAAATTATATGAAGAAAAGTGTAATTTCAAACAATTTGAGGATATCTCTCATTTTATCTCCGTGAACATTATTTTATAAGCATTATCGATATCCCATGTAGTAACTCATACCGTGTTTTAAGTATTAAAATAGTAAAGATGATTAAGGGTTACTAACTAAATAAACAAGGAATTAACAAGACCAATCAAAACAAAAGTAAAAAATTGGACTTCGGACAGTTTGGAAGATCCGAACTTCATATATTTCGAAAGCAACGAAGTCAACATGGTCAACTTCGGAAATAAGAGATCAGTTTGGAAGGTCCGAACTAGAGATCAGAATCTTCGAACCCCTTCAGCCAAGTTGTCCCTGAGTATTCGCAAATTAAATTGACACGTGGTGCAATTCGGACCATCCGAAGTGCCAGATCGGAGCATCCGATGACATGACATGATGACTAAGCAATGAAACTGGACGCGTGTAAAAGCACGAGAGTTCGGAACCACCAAATTCATGATCAAAATTTCCGAACTCTGGCGTTCGGAAAAGTGGCAAGCATGCAGAGTTCGAAAGGTCCGAACTCTAGTTCAATGCTTTCGATCTTCGTCTATAAATATGGGACTTTAGATGACATTTCAGAGCATAATTCAACAATTTCCTTTCCTAATTCACTCTATACTTTAGGGCCCGAAGATATAAGTGAGATGCTTATGAAATAGCATCCAGTTGAGAGTAGAAACTAGGTTATCGATATCAGCGGACTAACGACGGACGAAGGTATGGTCCGAGAATCCTATTTAAAGTATAGGAGTATATGTTAATTTAGTTAAAACTTTTAGAACATGTTTAATGATATGATGAATACTTGACTGTAGGCTTGGAATCTAGACTCTCCTAAGCTTGATCTATTACTAGAGGTACATAAGTACTAACTAAGGGCAGCTTATTATGCATACTTATGTTTTGTATTTATTTGCCATGATACATGTTTTACTTCTTTAATTATATCTTGCATGTGCACATACACGTTGAGCCGTATCTTCTTCGAGATAGCCTTTCTCATAGGGTCGCTCAGCCATACACCTGATTATATTGTCTGACACCGGGAGTTACAGCACGGAGCAAAGACTGATACTATGGTGATCTAGGCGAGTGTGTGAGCTACCTAGTGGTCAGAGTCCTAGATGATTCTGCATACTCATTGGCACCTAGTCTGAGCAGGACTTGGTAGTTGACCAGTCACCCCAGTCATATCACGTTGCATGCATCATATTAAGTTTCGTATACTCATATTTACGTACTGGGCGTTATTCACTCACGTTCTTAGTATTATCATGGACACCCCATTCTACGGGACATGTCTCAAGCAGAACGAAGCGGTTGGATCAAAGCAAGGTTAGTTGCAGGTTCTGGAGATGCCAGGAGTTACTTGCTACAATCAGTTTCATTTGTATATATTTTGGGTGAATACACTTGGGTTTATAATATCGCTTGTATTCCTCTGATTTATCTTGTAATTAGTTGGTTTTTATGTCACGCCCCGAGACCAAGACCGAAATTGTTAAACAATTTAATGTTGCAACAATAAGCCTCGTAGTTCATCCAAAGACCATTAAGTCAGTCTATTACATAAAACAGAAATGTCTTTTACAACTCAAAATAAGAATATGGAAGCGATCACATAAGGGAAAACAACTAAAGACAAATCCAGAAAACTTCTTGTCTTGAAAACTTGGTCACCAACCCCAAAACATGTCTTGTTCGATCTCTTCGAATTGATGTTCATCCCTATCTAGGGAATAAAGTAAGGGGTGAGTGTTTTAGAAAACACTCAGCAAATGGGAGATGTTCGTACACCAAAATAATATAACATATATACACAAGAATGGTTCTGGATGTGACGTGTCTCAGAGAATGTCATGACATGAGTCAAGACAGAACATAAAAAATGTTCGAACGGAGCATGGAAAATGTCGGAAGTGATAAAAGAATGTTAATATATAATACTGTAAGTCATCTTGCTGAACATGATATAAATATACATATAAATAAGATTATATATATGACATGTCTCAGGACGTGTCACGACATGAGTAAAAACATGACAGAACATAATTAAAATCAAAGAATCAAATCACACCAGAAACAAAACATATATATATAGAAGGCACTGAAACTTCATTTCATTATTCATAGTTTGTTTTATGTCCTCTATATGTTACTCATCTAAAGGTCGAGACCATTGTTTAGGTTTTATACCCACCGAAGGGGGCCATAAGTACGATTTTATACCCATCGTACAGGGCCATAAGTACGATTTTATACCCATCGTACAGGGCCATAACATATCATATTTTTCTCCATTTCAAAGTCAAATCATAACATTGTTGTTTCGAGGATTCAAAGCATAACAAACGAATAAAATAGTTGCTGAACATATACAAATTAGAGGACTCGAAATACATAATGTACAATGGATTGCAAAACTGAATGATTATTGTTCAAAGTGCAGACAAGTCCATTTATGAAATCTGAAAGCATATGAAAGGTGCCATATAGAATAGAACAAATTTATACATATCAAACATGAATGAGATGGTGTACGATCAGATTTTAAAGCATTACATAACATTTTAAAGCATATGTAAGCCCACTTACCATTATTGTTCTCAAAAATAAATGAGACGAAGCTATTGATTCATCGGTGGATGGCTAAAACTTGGGCAGAGTGATGCCTTGAGAGTTTCAGAAAAACAGTAGCCTTGGTTTCGAAATTTGGGAGTGCAAGTTGATGGCTTTATTTGGTGTGCAGAATTTGGACGTGAATAAGAGGCTGATGGGGGGCAAATCTGCAGCCTAATTTGTGAATGAAATCAGCCTTGATTTCATTCAATAATGTAGTAAAATCTGCATTGTTTATGTCTTGATTTATTCTTTAAATATGTGCTGATTTTTGTATACACATTTTCGGCCATCACATGCCTTAACAATGGAAAGAATACAGCTTCCGGGTTTGAGAGATTGTGCCTCAAATTTGATTTTTTTTCTTGGAGGGCAAGCTTCAAATATTGGGGTTCTCACATTTTAAAATTTTCCGCAATAAACTCTGCTAAGTTTAATTAATATTTTTATATTAATATAATGACATGCTTAAGACTGTAAGTTAGTAGGTGATCTGGGCGGGTCACTACATTTATTGTATCAGAGCATGCAAATTGTTCATTTGAGATTTAGTATGATGAGTTGGGATTTAATAGATTATAACCCTTGCGGCATAATGGCCGGGCAAGGAGAAGGACATCATGAGATAGGTCATGTTGAAGATTGAGATGCATAGGGACATCCCCACAGACACCATCATCATCAGAAGGGTCGATGTTGTTACACAATGCACAAATTATTGCAGGTTGGGCCAAAACCCTTGGTGAGAGGTGAGAACCCTGAGGTTGCTGATGATTGGTTGGACATGATAGAAAGTAGTTTTCAAGCTTTCGATTGCATCGAGGAACAAATTATGGAAGTGATCGAATTCTCGTTAGAAAGGTGAGCTAACAAATGGTGGAAAGCAAAGTCTTCCCAGGTACCTACAGAAAAAGGCCAGGTAACATGGGAAGACTTTCGTTAGCATTTTAGAAAATTATACTTTTCTCCAACTTTTTGTCAGGAACGATCTATGGAACTCCTGACTTTGAAGCAAGGCTAGATGACTATCGACGAATACCAGTAGAGGTTCATAGACTTGTTGTCGTTCTATCTTCATATTAACTCAAGTGATGAATCCAAATATGATCTGTTCTTGCAAGGGCTTAACCAAGAGATCTTTGATCGGATCATGATATGTGATGATCTGACATCCTATGAGACTCTGGTTAATCATTGTCTCCAGGTAGAGAACAATGTGAGGCATTCAAAGGCTCTAATGACTTCTCAACCTAGTAAATCACTTGGACCCCCCGCTCACAATCATTCAAGAAGCAAGGTTCTAATTCTACTTCGAATTTTGCTTTTTCTAGATCTCGAGAATTTTTCCAGTATGGGAAAAATATGAAGAAGAAGGAAGGATGATGTGATCACTATGGCAGGAAGCATCCGGTTGAGGAATGCTATAGGGAATCTGGAGCTTGTTTTATTTGCGGCGAGAAAGGGCATTCGCCAATACCTTCGAGTACTTCTACCCTGCGACCTCGGACCCAAGGGCAGATGTTTGCTCTCAGTCAGGACCAGCGAATGCTTAAAGTGACTGTATGCTAGAAGGTACTTTCTTATTATGTGGCATACATGCACTTGTCTTGAATGATACTGGTGCATCACATTGATTCATCTCTAGACGTTTTGTTAAGAAGTATAAATTTCCCTATCTATCCCTAGATCTTGACTTAGTTGTATCTACTACTATGGTCCAGGAGATGATAACGAAACATCTAATGATGGGATGTTTGTTAGAATCTGAGGGTCATTTCTTGACAGTGAATCTGATGATCTTAGCAAGTTAGATTTTGATTGTATCTTGGGAATAGATGTGCTGACAGTATATCATGCTACTACTGTATATTGTTACCAAATACTGGTTTAGTTTCATCCAGATGAGGGTGACAGTTGGTATTTTTATGGTGAGGGAGTGCAACCCCCGATGTCACTTGTGTCAGATCTGAAGGCATGTCGTGCCTTAGGGTCAGGCGGGAAAGACTATCTCATATATGCTACTGATACTAACAAGAGTAGTCATGGTATTGAGCATATACCAATAGTCAGCCAATTTCCTGATGTTTTTCCAAATTAGATTCCTGGTTTTCCTCTGGTACATGAGGTCGAATTTGGCATTGATTTATTTACAAGAACATCTATGATATTCGGATCACCGTATCGTCTATCTCCGTCTGAGATGCGGGAGTTGAAACAATAATTATAGGATTTGTTGGATAAGAGATATATTCGCCCGAGTGTTTGTCCTTGAGGAGCACCAGTCCTCTTTGTGAAAAATAAAGATGGATTGATGTGGTTGTGTATTGATTAACGATAGTTGAATCGCATCACCATCAAGAACAAGTACCCATTGCCACACATTGATGACCAGTTTGATAAACTACAGGGTACTTCTGTATACTCTAAGATTGATCTGAGATCGGAATAACACCAGTTGAGTGTTCACGACTCAGATATTCCTAAGACTCCTTTTCGTACCAAGTATGGACATTATGAATTCCTGGTGATTCCATTCGAACTGACGAATGAACATGCAGTCTTTATGGATCTGATGAATCTTGTGTTCCGAGATTACCTGGATAAATTTGTAATTGTCTTTATTGATGACATTATGGTATATTTACATGATAGGGATGAGCACACACAACATTTGAGAATTTTCTTGCAGACATTACGGGAAAAGAAATCGTATGGTAAACTGATCAAATGTGAATTCTGGATGGATCGAGTCATGTTTCTTGGTCACGTTATATCTAGAGAAGGAATAGCGGTAGATCCTAGTAAGGTTGAGGAAGTGATGAATTTTGAATGACCTACGACAGTAGCTGAGATCCATAGTTTCATGGATCTAGCTGGATATTACCGTTGGTTTATTGAAAATTTTGCCCAGTTAGCCAGACCTTTAACACAGCTTACCCGGAATGATGTTTCTTTTTCTTGGTCTTCTGAATGTGAGAAATCATTTAAAGAGATTCTTAAATGTCACACAAATACACATGTTCTTGCTCTACCATCTGGATCAGGAGGCTATACGATTTACATTGATGCCTCTGGATAGAGGCTAAGATGTGTTATGATGCAACATGATCATGTGATAGCCTATGCCTCTCGAAAATTGAAAACGCACGAGTTGAATTATCCAGTACATGATCTTGAGTTGGCCGCCATTATCTTTGCACTCAAGATCTGGATACATTACTTGTATAGCGAGAGGTTTGAGATATTCACTGATCACAAGAGCTTGAAGTATAAATTAACTCAAGTTGGGTTGAATTTGAGACAGCGACGCTGGATGGATCTTCTGAAGGATTACGACTGTGAAATCAAATATCATCCAGGTTCCGCCAATCTCACTACTGATGCCTTGAGTTGATATGTTAGACTCTCTGCTCTTCAGACTAGTGATATCTCTAACATGATTCAAGAATGTTGTTCTTTGGGTTCTATCTTCAAACACAAGAAAAAAACTAATGGAATTCGATTGTATCCCCTTCTAGTTTAGATAGCCTTGTACTCTCGGATTAGAGATGCTCAGATGTCTGATGTTAAGACACAGAGATTGGCACGTTTAGTCAATGCAGGGAATACATCTAGATTTCATTACCCATCGAATGGATTATTGTGCTTATCTAATTGAGTGGTAGTTCCTGATGATGATGAACTGCATAATGATATTTTATCACACGCCCACAACCTTACAGTTCACCCTGGGAGCATGAAGAGGTATAAGGACTTGCGATCTAGATTCTGGTGGAAAGGAATGAAGAGAAGTGTGTATCAGTTTGTTTCTAGATGCCTTTTATATCAGTAATTCAAGGCCGAGCATAGCGACCAGGTGGTACTGCAGAATATAGAGATTCCCAAATGGAAGTGGGAACATGTGACTATGGAGCTTTGTCAATGTAGTGACCCGCACCGTGATCATCTACTAATCAAGAGCTTAGGCATGCAATTAACTTAATAAATCAAAATAAAAAATAAACAGCAGAAAACAAGCTAGTTATACAAACCCAAGAAAAAGAAATCTGAGGGTATAAAGTTTATACAACCAAATCGAAACCAAATAAACCAGATACTAAAAACCCTCAACTGGAACCAACTCCACCATGGCTGCCAACTTGCAACTACGGTCTCCCTGAGCCTAATGCTCCATCAAGTCTGAGACTTGTCCCATGGAATAGGATGTCCAAAACACTACGAGGACGTGAGCATAAAATGCTCAGCACGAGAGTATGAGTATACAAATATTATTTGAGCATGAATGCAAATGTACGGGTACCAAGAGACAAGGTCAAGAAATCTTGCTCAATGACTCGGGCCCAAGTATATAGCACTATGTGTCGTCACACCAGAAGGTGGCTCATATAGCCAATGTGGATGTAAGTGATCTGATAACGAGTCCACGTGTCCAACCATCCATTACATGTAGGGTGAGAACCTTACTAATGACTATCTCAAGGTTACAAGCTCAATATGATCATGCATGCAACATAATAACATGTCATAATATATGCAGATAAAATCATGTCATATAATCAAAGCAACACATAATACATGCATAATCAGTAAGGGTATCTCGAAAGTACTTCTGTACCTCAAATATTCAACAGATAGGAAACTCCTTCTCTACTGTCCAAGCCTATAATCATGAGATTACTACATCACTAATCATCATCTAAAAGTCTTAACTAAACTAATAGATACTTCCAAATTATTTATAGGAGTATACCTCCGTCCGTCGTAAGCCCTTTGCTGTCAAAAGCCCCCAGAACTTGGGCACTACTCCGCTATAACTTCGGAGCACCTCGCCAATGCCCGGGCCATGCCAAAGAAGGATGGAAAGCTCCAAAACTCCACAAGAAATGAGAGGATTTGCTTTTAATTTGGTGTACAAAATGTGATCTCGGAGCCATTATTTATAGGCGGAGATCGGATGATCCGATCGCCTACTTCGGATGATCCAATCTCGCATGCAAGCCACGTTGTAGCATGCACCGTTTGGATGCTCCAAACTCACCTTCGGACGTTCCGAACTCCTGTATGTCCAAACAGTGATGACACCTCACTAGTGCGCATGGCCTAACTAGTTCGGACGCTCCAATCTCTGGTTCGGATGATCCGAACTCTTCAGAGCTTCCGAACTCCATCGCCTCATCCGAACACTTAAGACCATCCGATCCCTTAAGGCTTTGTAGTTCGGACCATCCGAACTACCCGATCCCAATTTTTCCCTCTGACCATTTTTGGACATTCTAGATCTGATTTCTTGGTCCGTTTAATCATATAAAAATCTCTTAATAATTTTTTATTGATTCTAAACATGTTTAGTCAAATTAATCTTGTATAATGGAACTGGGTTACTACATTCTACCCCATTTAAGAAATTTTATCCTCGAAATCAATCTTAAGTAAATAACTCATCATTGAGCGAAAACATCCTTTAATATAACTGGACATTTTACAAGATACAACATGAAACCACAAAGTACAATTAAAACAACTCTGGGTAATCTGAACGCATGCAGCTCTCTAGTTCCCATGTGGACTCTTCAATGCCTCGGCGCTGTCAGTGAACTAGAACAAGAGAAATGATCTTATTCCGCAACACTTTGTCTTTGCAATCCAAGATACGCAAATGTCTATCCACATATGTCAAATCTGTATCCAACTGTACCTCATGCGGCTCTAATATGTGAGACTTATCTACTATATACCATCGCAACCATGATACATTGAACACTAGGGCTGGAAAAAACACAAAAAATCCCGACCCTTCCCGCTTCCCATCCCGAACCCGACCCGAAATGTCGGGATTTCTCCCGTCCCGATACTAATTGGGAGAGGGATCGGGAAAATAAATATCACCCGATGGGAATCCCGACCCGACCCGAAAATATTAATAATAATATTTTTTATATTAATAATATTATTTTTAATTTTTTTTATTAGTCAAATTAGGGTTACCTTACCTCTTTCTTGTTTCCACTTTCCAATCTAAATCTCTCGCCACCTTAAGCTAATGGTTTCACGGTTGAAAATCTTGTTGGTTCCAGACTTTTAGGTAATCCATCTATTAAGCTTTTCTCTTTTCTTGCTTATTTAAATTTTAATGGGGTTGCAAATCATACATTTATTCAATTGGGATTACGATTGATTCTCTTATTTTCTTTTGAGTGATTCTGCAGTCTGTTTCAAGGTATATTCCTCAAGAATTACAACAATTCTTGCTTGAAGCGAAGCAAGTCATAATTGAGGTACGTGATTATATATATATTTTGAATCGGTGTTTTTCAATTTTCATGGGTGAATTTTTTTAGGGGATTTTTGGTTATTCTTGTTTGTTTTTCGAAAGCCATGTGTTGTAAAAATTTGTCATTCTCCCGAGTCATTTAGGATTGAGATTATATTGCACTATACGGGTCTTTAATTTCTAGTTACACGCATCGACACAAACAATACTTTCATGAATTTGCAAAATCTCTCTTTATAAGTTAAATATACATTATAAATTGCGTGTAGATGAAAAAAAAATTTTAATTGTCATCTAGTTGTACACTCACTGTTTTGACTATTTTGAGATTTAAATTTACATGTTTTGGGTATTTATCTATTAGACTACTATCTGTTGATTTTGTATTGACTGAAAGTGAAAGATGATATTGTTTGAAAACTATTTCTTTGATTACATAATACAATTATGGATATATTTTCGTTATATTCTTACATTTGAATTTATTGGAATTTATTTTTTTTTAAAGTTGGTCAATTAACACATTACGGTGGATGCTTATGAATTTTTTAGGTTACAAAAATGGTGTATTTGGACTTTGGAGATCAAATTAATTAATTAGGAATTTTTAACCTTTATCATATATATATATATATATAATCTAGTAATAATAGATAAATTTACAATTGTATTGAAAAAAATAATAGAAATACGAAGACTCATTGATATGTTGTATATGCTCGGTTCAAATTTATATATGCATGTTTGATTCACAAGAAAATTAGTTAAAGAGAAAACAAAATTACACCAATTTCTCGACTCTTTTCATGCAATCTAATTATATGCTCATTCTCTATGCTACTAAATACACTAAATTATATTTATTCAATATATGATTGTCTTGAAGTTTGAGCTATAATTTTTTTTTTTTGTTATTGTTATTCCACATAATTATATGTCATTTTGTTTTTTATGAAGTGAACATGGAGGTATCTAGCGGAAGCAGTAGTCTTCCTTCCACCACTCAACCTCAAACACAAAGTGCGTGTATTTATTTTAGTCATCGATGTTCATGGGAAAGAATGTGACTCAATAAGTTGGAGTTGGGTAAGTTGGTGTCTGGTATATATTTATGTTTTTATGTAATGGTTAATATAATTATAGTTTTATGTAATGGTTGCATTTATAGCTACTCATAACACAGTCCTAGATAACTAAATATTTTTCGTTGTGTTTCTTTTTTTAATACTTTTCTGTTGCTATAAGTTTGTGGGTCATTTGATTTCCTATCTGTTTTTTTTTAGTTAATATTTTGAGGAAGGATTTCTTATGGGGTTGCATTCTAGGAGTTAAGCACCAACTCAAAAATAAGCTGATGTATTATTACAAAATAATCTAGCATGAAACTTGTCACTTTACTTATATATGACTTGTTTTTTAAGAGTGAAAATGTCGGGTTCAATTCTAAAAATTCAAAATCTAATGCAGATGTTTTTTATTGAAAGATGTAGTTTCAGATGCAAGTATATATTTGTAAATTTTAATCTTGTTAAAGATTATGATTTATGATTACTTGATATTAATTTGTTCTTTGTAGGTACCCTCATGCACAAGGAAAAGTAATCCATCATCCTCAAATGCATGCTCAAATGGTTTCATGGTGGAAGAATAGCTCGTTGATGTAATGTATTAAGATATTTGTAATATATCGAGATATTTTATTTCTAAAAAAGATATTATGTTTGGTTTATTTGTAATGTAATTAAGATGTTTTAGTTTTTAATGACTTTTTTTATTTATTTATAATGTACTAATAATTTGTTTGAGAGTCTTAAAAAATTATGAAAAAATATTTATTCGGGATTTAGCTTCCCGACCCGACGGGATCCCGAATGTTCGGGATCCCGAACATACGGGTCCCGACACTTTTCGGGTGCGGGATCGGGATGAAAAAAATAATCTCAATTCTTATCGGGACGGGAATCGGATAAGGGGGTTACGAGATGGGTCCCGACCCTATCCCACCCCTATTGAACACATCATGGATACTTGACAGATATGTTGGTAAAGCTGTAAGCTAAATCTCCAACACTTTCCAAAATCTTGAATGGACTAATGAACCTTGGAGATAGCTTTCATTTGAGACCAAATCTCAAAATTCTGCAAAAAGGTGAAACTTTCAAGAACACTTTCTCACCAACCTGAAATGGCAAAGGCCTACGCTTGATGTTAGCATAATTAGCCAGTCGATCCTGTGCAGTCTTCATCCGTTACTTGATTTGAACAACTATATCAATAGCCTATTGAACTAACTCTGGTATTTCCACTTGTCGCTCTCCCTCTTCTTCCCAGAAGAGTGGAGTACGACATCTTCATCCGTACAACGCTTCGAATGGTGTCATACCAATACTACGGTGACAACTGTTGTTGTACATAAATTCAATCAACGACAACTAATCTTGACAAGCTAGACCAAAATCCATAGCACAAGCTCTCAACATATATTCAAGCGTACGAATAGTGCGCTCTAACTGTCCATCAGTCTCGAGGTGGTAAGCAGTACTCAAACTGAGTGTAGTACCCAAAGCACGCTGAAAACTCTCCCAGAATCTAGAAATAAACCTGGGGTCTCGATCACTGAAAATGCTCACTGGAACTCCGTGAAATTGTACAATCTCCTGAATGTACAGACGAACCATCCGATGAAAATTATAGTCTCGGTTATACGGAATGAAGTGTGCTGACTTGGTGAGTCATCCACCACAACACATATAGCGTCTCAATTCCTCGAGGACACTGGCAAATGGGCTGGTCACAAAATCCATCGTGATAAACTCTCATTTCCACTCAAGAATAGGCAAACTATGAAGCAATACTCCAGGTTGTCGGTGCTCTGCCTTAACCCGTTGACACACCAGGCATCTAGAAACATACTGGTACACACTATCTTTCATTCCCTTCCACAACAATCGAGTTAGCAAATCCTTGTACATATTGCTCTTTGGATGAATACTCAACTTGGTACGATGCGCTTGAGATAGAATCTCATTTCTCAGGGTATCATCCTCAGGTACCACAATACGGCCTGAAAAACACAGAAAATAATCTGACGGGTAGTGAAATCCAGACATATTGTGTGACGCCTAGAATTTCTTAATTTAAGTTTCATTCCTGAATTAGTCGTTAATATTTATGATTTTAATTATTTAAATTTTCTGTGCTAATTGGCTAAATGTTATATTTTTCCCACGCAATACAATTTACTATTGTTAACTTTTGCGAAAATTAGTATTTTTATTTTCGGACTAGTAAAATCAAATTTAATATTTTAAATTAGGATTCTAAGCTTGCATTTTTATTTAGTGCGATTTTAATTGTTGTCCTAATTTCTTTTTTTTGGTTTGGCATTTTTTTTAGTGTATAGCACTTTTCCCTAAATTTCATAACACTTACATTTTTTTTCTAGGGTTACCTATTCTAACACTTGGACTCAAATATCTAACCCAAATCACTCACTCACTCACACAACATACGCACACACACACAAAAGCGTCGACCTCCCCTATTCTTCAAGAAACTCACGGCCTCTTAGATTCTTCTTCTGGAGCTCTTCAATCTCCGATTTCTTCTCCATAAATTGTTCCATGTATAGCTGGGAGTGATTCTTGAGCTCCATTTTTAGCTTTTTCCAGCTCTTTTCCCCAGCCCTGCTCTAGGCCGCAGCTCTCGGGATTTCTGGACTTCCATCGATTTTTTTTCTTCTTCCTTTAGCTAGGCAAGATTATGGCTTCATTGCTCACCTTGTAGATTATTATTGTGTGTTTCGATTGGTGTTAGATTTTTGTATATCTCTTTTTTGAAAATCTCATGATACGTGCCCTGTTTCTTTTTTTTTCACAGTCGGATTGTTTTTTTTGGGATTTTGATTGTTAGTTGATTTTATAATGTTCATATGTGAAGAATGAACGATTTTAAAGCCATGGAATGAAATTTTAAGCATGTTAGCATATTCGAAAATTCAGAGATGTTCTTAGTTAGTATGTTCGAATTTTGTGTATTTTGATTGTTGGTGGATTGGTTTGGTGATTTATGAGCTACCATGGGTGATATGTAGTTCACGTGGTAGCGTTAGATTGAATGAAATTGAAATATGGTCTTGGATAGGGAAATTCGAAACTACCAGCTTCTTAGGAATTAGTTTTGGTTGAATTTGGTGGAGTTGCGGATGGGCTGGGTTATGTTAAATTTTCAAGAGTTTTGGGGAAGCTTAGAAGTTGGTTAGTGATGCTAAGACAGTGGCTTGGGGTTGAGGTCAAATGGACAGGTTTGGTTTGGATTTGAGAGGTTGAACTTGAGCAGATTTTGTGGACTTAGGGGCTGTCCAGAACCATGAGTTCATAACAGGGTTAGAGGCTGGTCTAGGTGAAGGGCTCGGGGCTAGTGATACCTTAGGATGTTAGGGAAACGACGTTTTGAACGCAGTTCAATTTGGTGGAGTTTTCCCTAACTTTCAAGCCTTGGGACTTATGAGAGATAGAATTTTAGACGACAAGTTTTTGTCAAGGTTTGAACATTTAAAACAGTGCTAAGATCAGAATTTGGGTAAGGTCTCGGGACTGGAAGTAGCTTAAGAGGTTAGGATTATTTCGTTTCAAGCGAAATTCCTTTTTGGCAAGTATTGAGTGAGTTATAAGATTTTAAGGCGTACCGCTCCATTCACCTAAATGTTATAACTTTGGTTTAGATTCTCATCCTTGGTGTGTACCCTAAATCACTATTACGGTCATTCACCATCGAGTCTCTTGCATGTTCATTGAGTAAATATTTTCGAGTTCATTACATCTACACGTGCATGCTAAGTCTTATATTCAATAAAGAAAGGAAAATATTTTGAACGAAGTGAGATGATTGTGACTACATATTCACGTGTAAGTGTGGGGCTGGAGACGTTTAGCTTCCCTTACCAACTATTCATGTGTATTGTGTGGGGCTGGAGACGTTTAGCTTCCCTTACCAACTATTCATGTGTATTTTGTGGGGTCAAAGATGTTTGGCTTCCCTTACCAAATTTTCATGTGTATGTGTGGGGCCAGGAGAAATCTTGGTCTCCCTTACCACCAGAGCAAGATGGGTTGGGAGATATCCTAACTCCTTGCGGCATAGTGCACTACAGCCATGATCATGATCGAAATCACAGAGTCACAATTCAAGGATCTAAGTTCACCAAAAATTATTATGACCATGTTCTGTATAGTTTATGCAATTCATTGAGTTTACTGGACTTAGCGTTGCACATGTCATATTCATGCACTCATTTCTTTTTACATGTTCATCATTTTTAAGCTTAGGGCCACGAACAATTATTTTGTTGCGCATTATTTTAAATTATGTGTGTGCTTGTATCTATGTAGTACTCATTATCCCCCCCTCCCCTCATATTCTTGCTGAGTCCTTTAGACTCACTACACTTATTTGATTTCAGGTGATGACTATTACATTGAGGCTGAGGGGCAGGATCCCCAGAGCGAGGTCACCGGTGGTGCAGGCCCTTGACCGACGTACTTTTAGTTGTTCCGCAAAATCTGATGTTGCCCTTTTTATTTATGAGTGAAATATTTTCATACACTGTCAGTCATTTGCAGGATGTGTTTTCCCTGCTTTAAAATTTTTGGCATGTAAACTTAACAGTTTATTGTTTCGCAAATGTGTGGTATTAACTCTTTTTTTTTTAGATTCTATGATTATCGTATTTGGATTTTTATCTTGTGTTCATTTTATTTTGATATTAATTGCTGACTGTGTCAGTTGGGCTTACAATATTTTGAACCGAGTCATGGTGAAAATTTTTAAGAATTCCGCAAATTCCTTATTTATTTTTTATATTTTAGAGGGTATTAGGTCGTGTCAGTTGGTATCAGAGCACGATCTTGGTTTGGGCTGTGCCTACTACCGGTTGCCGAAACTCAAGGGATCTCGCCTCAAAGTATGTAAGATTTATGTTTCATTTATTATTATTTGTTCAGATTAGTAGCGTTAGTTTCCTAAATTATTTGAGCATTTTTAAGTTTTGATAAAATCTTTTTCTTTAGGCATGAAATTTAAATTTTGGAATTTGAACTTGCGCACAGATGGCACCTCGTCGTGATCCCCATGCACCTCCACCGCCTCCGCCTCCGCCGCCGCCGCCACCTCCTCCTCCCCCTCCACCAATTGATGTTGGTGCTCAGGTGCTAGCTGGCCTGGCTTGTATCTTAGAGCAGCATGCCGATGCCCCAAGGGCTAGACCTAGTGCGATCTATGAGCAGTTCAGGAAGATGGATCCTAAGGAATTTTCTGGCACTACGGATCCGATGGTAGCGGAGGGCTGGATTCGCTTGCTTGAAGCGATTTTTCGCTACATGGAGTTGGGAGATGGAGGCCGAGTTCGCTGTATGACGTTCCTACTCAAGGACAACGCTGCCTTGTGGTTTGAGGGTGTGGAGAAGACTGTTGATGTTACCACCCTAACTTGGAAGAATTCAAGACCCTCTTTTATGAGAAATACTATACAGCTAAGGTGAGGGCACAGTTGAAGAAAGACTTCATGAGTCTCCGGCAGGGAGATCTGTCTGTATCCGAGTTTGTGCGCAAATTCGAGAGGGGCTGTCACTTTGTGCCATTGATAGAGAATGATGAGGCAGAGAAGTTGCAGCATTTTGTTGCTTGTCTGCGGCCTACTATTCGTAGGGATGTGATGATGGCTGAGCCCATGGACTATGCAGCCACTATCAGGAAGGCTTTTTGGTCCGAGCAGTCCTTGAAGGACATCAGTGCTGAGGTTCATAGCAAGAGGGCCTTCACTCATCAGGGCCACCATCAACAGCAGGGCAAGAGGCCATTTACTGGGCCACAAAGACAGCAGGGACCCTTCATACATCAGGGGAATCTGGCCCATAGACCCAGGGGCATCATGCTCAGAGACCTCAGGGGAACCAGGCCCAAAGACCCGCTCCTCCCAAGATTGGTGAGAAACCCATGTGCACTAATTGCAATCGTGCTCATTTTGGAAAGTGCCTGATTGGTGCAGGAGTCTGTTAGCGGTGCAAGAAGCCGGGGCACGTGGTTTCAGATTTTCCATTGTGCGCGATGCCGACTCAGGGGAGAGTCTATGTGATGCAGGCCGAGGAGGCTGATCCTGATACCACGCTCATCACATGTAATATTTAAAATATTTAATTAAGGGTGATTTAATTGATTCATTGAAGTAATTTTTGATTATGAGCTTCTCTTATTGGGAATGTGAACTTATTAGGTTGCATGTTTCGTGTTAGTTATCTGTGTTGGCATGAATAATTTTGGTTTTTGGGAATTCGATGACTTAGAATGAACCTGGGTAGAACTAGTCTTGTTCGTGTTCAATCTTTCCGGGGTTGTAATCACCTTTAATGCAGGTCGAATTTTAGTAGCGGGTGTGGCCACTAGAGCCTTGTTAGACTCGGGGGCTACACATTCTTTTATTTCGGAGGCTTTTACCCGCAAGCGGCATATTGAGTGTGAAGAGTTGTTTGGTGGATTCACAATGACCATCCCATCGGAGGAAGAACTGTCCACGAGGAATATAGTGAATAATATTGAGCTCTTGTTGCAAGGGCAATCAGTGAGTGCAGATCTGATAGTTTTGTCCATGCCTGAGTTTGACATGATACTTGGGATGGACTGGATGACGAAGAATGCTATGGTGATTGACTTCCAGCAGAGATCAGTGATGGTCAGACCAGAGGGTGAAGAACCGTTTTGGTTTGAGACTACTAGGGGTTCAAGGAGGACTCGGATTATATCTTTCATGCAAGCTAAGCAGTTGGTGCATGATGGAGGTGAGACATTCTTAGCCAGTATATCCTTGACAGAGTTGCCACCACGTCTAGATATTTCAGATGTGGACGTTGTCAGAGATTTTGAGGATGTGTTCTAGGAGATGTTGCAGGTATTTTGCTTGATAAAGAAGTCGAGTTCTCTATTGACTTGGTATCGGATACTGTGCCAATCTCTAAGGCACCGTATAGATTGGCTCCTACGGAAATGAAAGAACTAAAAGAGCAGATTCAAGAGTTTTTTGATAAGGGATTCATACGCCCTAGTTTCTCTCCGTGGGGCGCACCAGTCCTCTTTGTGAAAAATAAGGACGGGAGCCTAAGGTTGTGCATTGGTTATCGAGGGCTGAATGGAGTGACGGTAAAGAACAAGTACCCGCTTCCTAGAATTGAGGATCTCTTCGATCAGTTGCAAGGAGCCTCTGTATTTTAGAAGATTGATCTTCGTTCCGGTTATCACCAGTTGAAGGTGAAGGAGTCAGATGTGTTCAAGACAGCATTTAGAACTCGACACTACGAGTTCCTTGTGATGCCGTTCGGAATGACGAACGTGCCCACGGTCTTCATGGATCTTATGAACCGCGTATTACAGCCATACTTGGACCAGTTTGTCATTGTTTTCATTGATGATATCCTCATTTACTCGAAGGATAGAGATGAGAATTCGCAGCATTTGAGGATTTTTTTAGAGGTGCTCCGAGACCGGAAGTTGTTTGCTAAGTTTGAAAAATGCGAGTTTTGGTTGGAGAGAGTGGCATTCTTGGGGCATGTCATTTCCGACAGAGGTATTGAGGTAGACCCCTCCAAAGTTCAAGCAGTGAAGGAGTGGTCAGTACCTATAAATGCAACGGAGATTCGTAGTTTTCTCGGGTTGGCTAGTTATTACCGAAAATTTATCAAGGGCTTTTCATCCACTGCAGTGCCCTTGACAGCATTGACCAAGAAGAATTCTAGGTTTGTTTGGAGTTCCGAATGTCAAAGGAGATTTGATGTATTGAAGGAAGCTCTTACGTCAGCACCAGTATTGGCCATGCCATCAGGGCAAGGTGATTTCGTGGTTTACGCAGATGCTTCCAAGTTGGGATTGGGAGCAGTTCTTATGCAGCGTGATAGGGTTATTTCTTATGCTTCTAGGCAGTTGAAGGAGCATGAGAAGAATTAACCTACACATGATTTAGAGTTGGCAGCAGTGGTATTTGCTCTCAAGATTTGGAGGCACTATCTCTATGGAGAAAAGTGCAAGATATTCACGGACCATAAGAGCCTCAAGTACTTCTTCACCCAGAATGAGTTGAATATGAGGCAACGAAGATGGCTAGAGTTGGTAAAAGATTACGATTGTGAGATCAGTTACCACCCGGGTAAGGCTAATGTGGTTGCAGATGCGTTGAGCCGGAATACAGCAGTGGTTGCTTCTATGTCAGTGGCTAGACCATTGCAGGATGAGATTCAGAGGTTTGGATTGGAGTTCTATGCTGAGGGTAGGGCTCCTAGATTGTCAGCCTTGTCAGTGCAGACCACATTGTTTGACCGTATCAGAGTTGCTCAAGCAGATGATGAGCAGCTGAGAAAGTGGAGACAGAGAGCTAAGGAGAAGGACAATGGTCTGTATTCAGTGGTAGAAGGGATTGTGAGGTTTAAAGGTCGACTTTGGGTGCCCGCAGGTGATTCTCTGTGAGTTACTATCATGGCAGAGGCGCATACATCACCGTACTCTATCCACCCAGGCAATACGAAGATGTATCGGGACCTTCAGAAGTTATATTGGTGGTCGGGCATGAAGCGTGATATAGCCCGCTTTTTATCAGAGTGCTTGACATGCCAGTAGGTCAAAGCAGAACATCAGAGACCTTCGGGATTGCTTAAGCCACTCCCTCTCCCCGAGTGGAAATGGGAGAATATTACCATGGATTTCGTTGTTGGCTTGCCGAGGACCATTATTTTATGTTATTTTTATGTTTATTTTGCATACATTCGTATCATCTCATTATGTTTTTATGTGTTTTTATGTGATTTATTGCATATGTGTGCATTTTACTCTCCGGGTTAATTTTGTAGGAAAATGGATTTTTGAAGAATGAATTACGGAGCAGTAATGGTCAAAAATCTATTTTTAATGCTAGAGAGATCTAAATCCAATATTCATTGTTCAAAATCAATTTCAAGATGTTTTGAAGCTGCTGTCCAAATTTTAACTCGATCCGACGGCTAGAACTTGAATTATGATTTTTTCAAGAAAACTGTGCGCTGGCACATATGTATGCACGAACCCATGAACGGATGTGGCACGGGGTCCGGATATGTCGAGAGGAAAAAAATATTTGAGGCAGAGAGCACCCGAAGGTGGGCACGGACCCATGTCCAGGGTCCGTTCATGTCGCAAAATCGGAAAAAAAAATAGAATTTTTGAAAATTAAAATTCTTATTTTGCGGGCTTTATTTCGTGGGATTTTTAAGCCATATAAATAGAAGATAAAAGAGCATATTGAGGGGGTCCAAAGACGCACGCATATATCGAGGCAACTAGGGCGGAGATTGAAGATTTGAAGAACGCTCTATCTTAGTTTTTTCTTTCTTATTCTTTATTTTGTTTGAATATTGTTTTCAATTATTGAGTAGTTTTTCTTCAACCAAAACCGCGAGATTGAACCAGACAATTTTATGTTGAATATTTTGATGTTTATGTAGGATTTTTGGATTTTTGTTAATATTATTGATTGTTGGATTTAAATTTTGTCTTGTGAATAACCTGATCAACTATTTACTTGCTTGTTAATTAATTCCAAGTCGACATAGGAGGAATTGATTTCGATCACTCCAATAATTGACATATGGTTAAACCGACGAAAAATATTATTCGATTTCAGTATGCGATTTTAGGTGAAAACTGAATTATCACAAATATTGAATGCATTTATGTTTGATTAGAATTATGAAAATTAATCCGTCATAACTTGAATAGGTTTAACTGTTCTAGAAATAGACTTTTAAATAATATAGGATAATTCACTGTAATTTAAGATTAAATCTAGATCCGAGATTTGCCACTTTTTTGCATGATTTATGTAGTAGCCCGTAACCAAACAAGGTAATTAAGGAACTAATCGCATTGGCTATACTTGAGTTCGGACGATCCGAAGTGAGGGATCGGAGGCTCCAAACGAGATCGGGCGATCCGAAGCCATGATCGGAGGCTCCGAAGGTGTTCGGACGCTCCGTTGGCAAGTTCGGACGATCCGATCGTAACTCAATATTACGTCATTGCTTATGTCAGCAAGATGACGTCATTGCTGACACATGGATGGGACTTCGGATGCCCCGAAGTCCAGTTCGGACGATCCGAACGTGTTCGGAGGCTCCGAAGTCAGTTCGGAGGGCCCGAACTCTGTCTATAAATAGGGGTGCCGAGCTCAAATTTGAGTGCACCAATTCCTCTCTTCTCTCTCGATTCTTTAGCCTTCTAACTCAGATCTAGGGAATTCTAAGCGTCCCGTTGGGAATCCAGAAGTTGCATAGCAGTCCAGGCGTTGTAGCGAAGCTGTGGCCTAGTTTTGAGGCATTCGACAGCAAAGGGCTAACGACGGACGAAGGTATAGCTTTTGCTTCCTAAAAATATTTAGGAGTATGCTTTAGCTTAGTTAATGCTTTTAGAGCGCTATAATGATAGTAGTATCATTTGGCAGTGTAGCGCGGATTATAGGCGTGGACCTAGGGCTGATAGCACTTGCCTAGTATTTGAGGTACGAAAGTACTGTTCGAGATATCCTGACTGAGTATGCATGTATTATGTGACTGCATGATTTATATGTCATTGATTTATGCTGCATTCATTTGCATATTGAGCTATCTCGTTTGATATGTCTATAGTAGGGTTTTACCCTATCCTGTTAGTGGTTGGACTTCCATCGATTTGGGTTCGGCATATCCACTGGTATTTGGTATGGGAGCCACCTCCTGCAGCGACAGCACAGCGTGCTACATACCAGGGCCCGGTCTGTCTTTGTCATCTGATCCTTGACCTCGAGTTTATAGGGAGTTCACTTTGCATGCATGCATGTATACTCATACTCTCGTGCTGAGCATTTTATGCTCACATCTCGTACTCTGTGTGTCTGGACACCCTATTCCATGGGGCAGGTTTGCGATTGGACGAGACGGGTGGATCCAAGAGGGGCTAGGCAGTGGTTGATTAGCTGGAGCTTCCTTTAGGTGTTTTATTCTGTTGTTTTGGGTTTATACAGCTATTCGATTTGGTTGTATATTATTTTGGATATTTACAGATTCCTTTCCTTGGGATTGTATAATGTTATGGTTTCCGCAGTTGAATTCTGATTTCTGTTTAATTAAGTTAATTGCATGTCTAAGTTCTATTTAGTAGGTGATCCGGGTAAGGGTCACTACACTTATGGTATCAGAGCATGCATAGTATTCTTGGGATTTAGATTCTGCATAAGGTAACCGTGAGGTACTTTTGTAGATGGCAAACTACGATGACCAGAGTAGCCATGGTAGTGGAGGTGGACGCTGGGGAGATGACGATCGTGAGCATCATCGGGACCGTCATCATCGTCGTCATGATGAGGAACGTTTTAGCGTGTGCCGATTCTTACAGATGGCACCTAAGCCCTTGGTTGGAGGTGAGTCTCTGGAGGATGCGGAGAACTGGTTAGACCGCATGGAGACGACTTTTTAGACTTTCTATTGCACCGGGGAGCACAAGATGGAGACCCTTGGCTATCTTCTGGATGGGCGAGCTCGTAGGTGGTGGAGGTTTACTTCTGCACCCTTTGTTACGGCGAGAGGAGTGGCCACCTGGGCCGAGTTCCGCACAGCTTTTCAGAAGCTGTATTTTCCTCCTGCACTCCGACAGTCGAAGGCGGGCGAGCTACTGAGTCTGCGACAGGGAGCCATGTCTATTGACGAGTATCAGCAGAAGTTCTTTGATTTGCTATCCTATTGCCCCGAGATTGCTGAAATCTCTGAGATGAAGTATAATCTGTTCCTTCAGGGCCTTAACCCTGAGATCCATGACTGTGTGGCGGTCGGTGATGACATGTCCTACAAGGGTTTGGTGAGCCGTTGTCACCAAACAGAGGACAGCATTCGGCGGAACAGGTCTTTCTCTCAGTCGAGGCCTGCTAGTTCTTTGGATCCCCGTGCCCAATATTTCAAGAAGTCCGGATCTACTTCTTCCTCTGGTTATGGAGGTGTTGTTCACTTTGGGAAGAAGGACAAGTGCGACCATTGCGGGAAGAACCATCCGTCAGAAAAGTGTCGTAGAGCTTCTGTAGCTTGTTTTCGATGTGGAGAGGTTGGTCATATCCGGAGGGATTGTCCACTATCTGGGGGAGGCGGTTCTGGTTCAGGATCAGGTTCTCAGGCCACCGTTCAGCAGAGGTCGCAGGGACAGCCTGCTGGGAGTTCTCATTAGAGGCCGCGGGCTTCTGGTCAGGTGTTTGCCTTGAGGCATGATCAGGCTGTGGAGGAGAATGAGAAAGTCATCGCAGGTACATTTCTATTTTATGGTATACCTGCTATGGTACTTATTGACACTGGTGCATCTCATTCCTTCATTTCTGCACATTTTGTTAAGAGGCATAAGTTACCATGCATTGCACTAGAAGTAGTAGTTTCTGTTTCTACTCCGACGGGTCAATCTGCTTTGGCCAAGCGTTTAGTGATGGGTTGCCCTTTAGAGTTCGAAGGAAACATTCTGTTGGCGAATCTCATGGTCCTTGCGATGGACGACTTTGATTGTATTCTGAGGATAGACATGTTGACTACCTATCGTGCTTCAGTGGACTGCTATCAGAGATTAGTACGCTTTCATCCGGATGGGAGTGATAGCTGGTTTTTCTATGGTGAGGGAGCGCGACCCCCGATGCCTTTGGTATCAGCTTTGAGAGTCTGTCGAGCTCTAGAGTCTGGTGGGGAAGGCTACCTTATCTATGCAGTTGATTTGTTCGCTGAGAGTATTGGGATAGAGAGTATTCCTGTTGTGGATGAATTCCCAGATGTATTTCCAGATGAGATTACGGGTTTTCCTCCTGCTAGGGAAGTCGAGTTTGGCATAGAGTTGATGCCGGGTACTTCGCCTATTTCTCGAGCACCGTATCGTCTGGCTCCGTCAGAGATGCGTGAGTTAAAGAATCAGTTATAGGATTTTTTGGACAAGGGATACATTCGTCCTAGTGTATCTCCTTGGGGAGCTCCTGTTCTTTTTGTAAAGAAGAAGGATGGGTCTATGCGGTTGTGCATTGACTATCGGCAGCTGAATCGAGTTACTGTGAAGAACAAGTATCCGTTGCCTCGCATTGATAACTTGTTTGATCAGCTGCAGGGTACTTCGATTTACTCCAAAATTTACTTGAGATCTGGGTATCATCAGTTGAGAGTCCGAGATCAGGACGTAGCCAAGACTGCATTTCGTACTCGCTATGGGCATTACGAGTTTCTAGTGATGTCATTTGGATTGACTAATGCGCCGGCTATATTTATGGATCTGATGAACCCTGTCTTCAGGGAGTATTTAGAAAAGTTTTTCGTGGTCTTCATTGACGACATCTTGGTATATTTGCGTAATGCGGAAGAGCATGTTTCTCACTTGCGAGTGGTACTGCAGACTCTTCGAGACGAGCAGTTGTACGCTAAACTGAACAAGTGTGAGTTCTGGATGGATCGAGTGGTGTTTTTTGGCCATATCATATCCAGGGATGGGATTTCTGTTGATCCAAGCAAGATTGAGGCTGTGCTGAATTGGTCACGTCCAATGACGGTTGCTGAGATCCGTAGTTTTCTGGGTCTAGCAGGATATTATCGACGCTTCATTCTGAACTTCTCTCAGCTAGCTCGACCGTTGACGCAGCTTACCCGCAAGGGTGTTGATTTCGAGTGGTCCTCCGAGTGTGAGGAGATTTTCTATGAGCTTTGACGGCGGTTGACTTCTGCACCGGTGTTGACATTACCATCAGGATCTGGAGGGTATGTGATATACACTGATGCTTCTCTTCATGGGTTAGGTTGTGTCCTGACTCAGAATGGGCATGTGATTGCATATGATTCTAGACAACTGAAGCTTCACGAGAACAACTATCCAGTTTATGATTTGGAATTAGCAGCCATTGTATTCGCTTTGAAGATCTGGCGTCATTATCTATATGGCGAGAAATTTGAAATATTCACCGACCACAAGAGTCTCAAATATTTGTTCACTCAAGCGGAATTGAACATGAGGCAGAGACGTTGGATGGATTTGCTTAAGGACTATGATTGCGAGATTAAGTACCATTCGGGAGCTGCTAATCTCACCGATGATGCTTTGAGTCGCAAGGTGCGACTATCCGTACTGCAGACTTGTTCGATGTCTAGTGCGATCAGTGACTGTTGTACTTCGGGGTATACCTTCAAGCATAAGAAAGGTAGGCAGAGTATCCAGATGTTTGCGATACTATCTGAGCCAGCTTTGTATTCGCGGATTCGGGATGCTCAGATGTCTGATTCGAAGACCCAGCATTTGGCTCGTCTAGCTAACAAGGGTAGCTCGTCTGGATTTCACTATCAGTCAGATGATTTTCTGTGTTTGTCTGGTAGGCTTGTGATTCCGCAGGATGAAGAGTTGCGAGAGAAGATCTTGTCTTAGGCACATCGCACCAAGTTGAGTATTCATCCGGGAAGCAAGAAGATGTAAAAGGATCTACGTACTCGGTTTTGGTGGAAGGGGATGAAACGCAGTATGTATCAGTATGTCTCGAGATGTTTGGCGTGTCAGCAGGTCAAGGAAGAACACCAATGACCTGGAGGTTTGCTTCACAGTTTGCCTATTCCTGAGTGGAAATGGGAGTTTATCACGATGGATTTTGTGACCCATTTGCCGATGTCCTTGAGGAATTGTGATGCTATCTGGGTTGTGGTGGACCGACTCACCAAGTTAGCGCATTTCATTGCCTATAGTCGAGAGTACTCTGTGGATCGCATGGCATGTCTGTATGTTCAGGAGATCGTTCGACTTCATGGAGTGCCTGTGAGCATTGTCAGCGATCGAGACCCCAGGTTTACTTCTAGGTTCTGTGGGAGTGTTCAGCGTGCGATGGGTACTACTCTCAGTTTGAGTACTGCCTATCATCCGGAGACAGATGGTCAGTCAGAACGCACTATCCGTACTTTGGAGGATATGCTTCGAGCTTGCACTATGGACTTTGGTACAGCCTGGCAGGATCATTTGTCATTGATCGAGTTCGCGTACAACAACAGCTATCATACTAGCGTTGGAATGGCACCTTTTGAGGCATTATACGGGCGACGTTGTCGTACTCCACTCTTCTGGGAAAAAGTGGGGGAGAGACAGGCTGAGGGACCGGAGTTTATCCAGCAGGCAGTAGATATTGTTGGTCAGATCAAAAAATGGATTAAGACTGCACAGGATCGTCAGGCCAGCTATGCTAACACTAAGCGTAGGCCTTTGCAGTTTGATGTCGGGGAGAAAGTGTTTCTGAGGGTGTCACCTTTCCGCAAGATTCTCAGATTTGGCCTTAAGGGCAAGTTGTCTCTTAAATTTATCGGTCCGTTTGAGATCTTGGAGAGCATTGGCGATTTGGCTTATCATTTGGCTTTGCCACCGTATCTGTCTAGTATTCACAACGTGTTCCACGTATCTTTGTTGCGATGATATGTGGCAGATCCGTCTCATATTCTGCAGCGGTCTGAAGTTCAAATGGATAAGGATTTGACCTATGTTGAAAGACCTATTTGTATCCTGGATCATAAGGATAAGGTCTTGCGGAACAAGGTCATTCCTTTGGTTTTAGTTCAGTGGCAGCGCCGAGGCGCTGAGGAAGCTACTTGGGAACTTGAGGACATGATGCGTGCAGAACATCCTGAGTTATTTTGATTTCATTTTGAGTTGTAATCAGTTGTAAACTCTATAATCGTTTGATTTGAATAAGAATGTTTTGGATTGTTGTTTTACATTCGGTACTTAAGATCAGATTTCGAGGACGAAATATCTTAAGTGGGGGAGAATGTAGTAGCCCGTAACCAAACAAGATAATTAAGGAACTAATCGCATTGGCTAAACTTGAGTTCGGATGAGCCGAAGTGAGGGATCGGAGGCTTCGAACGAGATCGGGCGATCTGAAGCCAGGATCGAAGGCTCCGAAGGTGTTCGGACGCTCCGTTGGCAAGTTCGGACGATCCGATCGTAACTCAATATTATGTCATTGCTTACATCAGCAAGATGATGTCATTGCTGACGCATGGATGGGACTTCGGATGCCCCGAAGTACAGTTCGGACGATCCGAACGTGTTCGGAGGCTCCGAAGTCAGTTCGGAGGGCCCGAACTCTGTCTATAAATAGGGGTGCCGAGCTCACATTTGAGTGCACCAATTCCTCTCTTCTCTCTCGATTCCTTAGCTTTCTAACTCAGATCTAGGTAATTCTAGGCGTCTCATTGGAAATCCGGAAGTGGCATAGCAGTCCAGGCATTGTAGCGAAGCTGTGGCCTAGTTTTGAGGCATTCGACAGCAAAGGGCTAACGACGGACGAAGGTATAGCTTTTGCTTTCTAAAAATATTTAGGAGTATGCTTTAGCTTAGTTAAGGCTTTTAGAGCGCTATAATGATAGTAGTATCATTTGGCAGTGTAGAGCGAATTATAGGCGTGGACCTAGGGCTGATAGAACTTGCCTAGTATTTGAGGTACGAAAGTACTGTTCGAGATATCCTGACTGAGTATGCATGTATTATGTGACTGCATGATTTATATGTCATTGATTTATGCTGCATTCATTTGCATATTGAGCTATCTCGTTCGAGATGTCTATAGTAGGGTTTTACCCTATCCTGTTAGTGGTTGGACTTCCATCGATTTGGATCCGGCATATCCACTGGTATTTGGTATGGGAGCCACCTCCTGCAGCGACGGCACAGCGTGCTACATACCAGGGCTCAGTCTGTCTCTGTCATCTAATCCTTGACCTTGAGTTTATAGGGAGTTCACTTTGCATGCATGTATACTCATACTCTCGTGCTGAGCGTTTTATGCTCACGTCTCGTACTCTGTGTTTCTGGACACCCTATTCCATGGGGCAGGTTTGCGATTGGACAAGGCGGGTGGATCCAAGAGGGGCTAAGCAGTGGTTGATCAGCTGGAGCTTCGTTTAGGTGTTTTATTCTGTTGTTTTGGGTTTATACAGCTATTCGATTTGGTTGTATATTATTTTGGATATTTACAGATTCCTTTCCTTGGAATTGTATAATGTTATGGTTTTCGCAGTTGAATTCTGATTTCTATTTAATTAAGTTAATTGCATGCCTAAGTTCTGTTTAGTAGGTGATCCGGGTAAGGGTCACTACAATTTATTTGGTATCTACGTGTATCTTGGTTGTTTCGTTTTAATTAAATTTTCCTTTCAACTATTTTAATTCTTATTTCTTAAGCATTTTTTTATTTTAAATTCTTTTTTTATTTAAATCAAATTGCTCTTTATGATTTTGTCTAGATTAAGTAAAATAATTAAATCTTGAGATTTGACTACAGTCCCTGTGGGATCGAAACTTGGACTCTCTGTCCACTTTACAATTACTTGATCTAGTGCACTTGCTAGATAATTGAATTAAGCGATCAAGTTTTTGGCGCCGTTGCCGGGGACTGTTTAGTTAATATTAGGATAGATTATTTGTTTGAAAATAGACTTTTTTTTCGTTCCTTTGCTTAATTTTTAATTTTTCTTACTTGTGAGGTGCTTGGAGACAGATCATCGACAAGTTTTCACAAGGTTTGGCCAACAATACTCAAAACCATTCTTTGCTGTTTGGAGGAGATTCAATTATTTGGCAGACAGATTTTGATACCATGATTTTCCGAACTACACTCTAGTTCAGATTTTTTATGGTGGTTTGGATGCGACAATAAGAAGTTGGGTAGATTATGGAGCTTTGGCCACTGGCAGTCACTTGTTCAGCAGAGATTACGACAGAACTATGCACTTGTTAAATGATATGACAGATTTCAACTACCATTGGCATTGTGATCCTTCACTGCAGGGTTGGAGTCACTAATATCCTCCAAAATTCAACTCCAAAAATTTTGCGTACCAACCATTTGAGCTTCAAGAAGAGTGTATAGGGCGTTTTGAAGATCACGTGGCTCAGTTGGAGAACATTGTGAAAAAGCAAGCAGAGACAAATAAGTTCTTAGAAAGCCGCATCAACTATATGAGTCTTTTGGATGAACATATTGCATGCGCTTCTTACAGAACTATTTTTTGAGATCTGTCTAGAGAATGAAGTAATTGCGCCAGATAATGAGGAAATATTTTTTGATGAATCTTCTTGCGAAGATGACCCAAAAGTGACATTAGAGGAGGAAGAAATATACAAGGCAAAATATTTGACCTCGTCAATGGTCTTTTCATGTACACCACTAGAAGATCCGTTCTTACCATTGATGCCAACTCCACAGTATTACATCCTCTATGAGCTTCAGCCTAGATTCGTAGTCTCCTTCCAAAATAATCAGTTCATGTCAAGTGTTGATGGACCGACGAGCTTCCCATGCCAATATCACGCCAAGCTTGATGGCGTAGGAAATCAAGACCCATACGTAGAGTCGTATGATTCTTACTATGGGCGGCAGCCGCGCTTTGATGGTTTCTACTAGAAAGTCGGGCAATAGACTATAAACTTAGCGCTGACTGGGAGGCAACCCAGTGTTTTCTTTCCTTTGTATTTTTTTTATTGTTCTTTTTATGTTTATTTTTTTTATTATCTTTTTCTAATTCAAGGCCTTACCCGTCGCTTTCCATGTTCAATAAGTTTCCCCGATAAGAGAAGTTGCTTCGAAATTTTGCAGATGGATGAAGAGGACGAATCATAGACCAGGGGAGTGTTATTTCTATTTTGTTTCTTGTGTGTTTGTTCTTTTTGCATGTGTTTGTTTATTTTTTCATTTTGTTCATTGTTTCTATTTTCTAAAGTATTTAGGGCAATGCTTTGGATAAGTATGGGGGATAGTCTAGTTTTTATGTTTTTATTTGTGTTGTGTTTGTGTTGCGTCTGTCATGTTTTAGTTTGTTTGCATATAGTTCATGTTAGTTTTTTTTTTGTTTGCATATGTGTTGAGTAGGATAATGAATGAGAGCCAATGATGATATGAAGTTATGATTTTTGTGAAAAAAAATTTTGTTTTTACCTTGACTTGACATGAGAAACTGTAGGTTGACCCGTGAATTTTTTTAAGCACTTATGTTAGACCAGTGAATTGTAGCGAAAAAATTGATGATGTTTTTGTTTGTTTGACCATTGCATGACACTAGGTGTTTAGTGATCTCAATTGTATCCTGTGAATTCTAAAGATCTTCTGACAATTGCACTTATGATCTTGGGCGCACCAAAATTTTTGAAAAATTAAAAATTGATAAAATCTTTGAAAAATTCAGCTCCATCCGGGTTTCGGGCAATGGATTGAAATCCTAATCGCCTAGTCTGAAACTAAGTATGCGGATTCAATGGGGTTAATTGCTTCATCCGAGCTATAGATGAGGGGATTGAAATTCAAATCATATCACAATTATAGCTAAGTTTGCGGGTAATTATTGGGGTTTTAAAATTGTCAGATGCAAAATCCGGCGGTGCATAATAATTTATCTCAAGAAAGGTGTGTTTTGTTAGAGGTAATTGGGAGGAGTGGATGCATGCGAGTGACATTTGTATTGATGTGTTAATAGGTCGCTAAGCAGTCTTAAAACGGATTCTTTAAAAGTTGCATGAAACTGGAATGATAGTTCACACACACACACGTTCACACTAAACCGATGGTGTATTGTGGAGAGTCGATGGTTTTTTAATTTGGCATGTGACTTCTCTGAGGCAAATTCCCATGAATTGTTCCTACTTTGTTGTTTGTTGCATTGTATGTCATGCTCGAGGGCGAGCAAGATTTAAGTATAGGGGTGTTGATAAGTGCATTTTGTATGCATTATTTTATGTTATTTTTATGTTTATTTTGCATACATTTGTATCATCTCATTGTATTTTTATGTGTTTTTATTTGATTTATTGCATATGTTTGCATTTTACTCTCCGGGTTAATTTTTTAGGAAAATGGATTTTTGAAGAATGAATTACGGAGCAGTAATGGTCAAAAATCTATTTTTAATGCTAGAGAGATCAAATCCGATATCCACTGTTCAAAATCAATTTCAAGATGTTTTAAAGTTGCTGTCCAAATTTTGGCTCGATCTGACGGCTAGAACTTGAGATATGATTTTTTCAAGAAAACTGTGCGCTGGCACATTGGTATGCACGGACCCATGCACAGATGTGGCACGGGGTCCGGACATTTCGCGATGAAAAAAATATTTGAGGCAGAGAGCACCCGGAGGTGGGCATGGACCCATGTCGTCCAGGGTCCGTTCATGTCGCAGAATCAGAAAAAAAAAATAGAATTTTTGGAAATTGAAATTCTTATTTCGCGGGCTTTATTTCGTGGGCTTTTCTAGCCATATAAATAGAAGATAAAAGAGCATATTGAGGGGGTTCAAAGACGCACGCATAGATCGAGGCGGATAGGGCGGAGATTGAATATTTGAAAAACGCTCCATCTTAGTTTCTTCTTTCTTCTTCTTTATTTTGTTTGAATATTGTTTTCAATTATTGAGTAGTTTTTCTTCAACCAAGAACGCGAGATTGGACCAGACAATTTTATGTTGAATATTTGAATGTTTATTTAGGATTTTTGTGTTTTTGTTAATATTATTGATTGTTGGATTTAAATTCTGTCTTGTGAATAACCTGATCAACTATTTACTTGCTTATTAATTGATTCCAAGTCGACAGAGGAGGAATTGATTTCGATCACTCCAATAATTGACATATGGTTAAACCAACTAGAAATAATATTCGATTTTAGTATGCGGTTTTAGGTGAAAACTGAATTATCACAAATATTGAATGCATTCATGTTTGATTAGAATTATGAAAATTAATCCGTCATAACTTGAATAGGTTTAACTGTTCAAAAATAGATTTTTAAATAATATAGGATAATTCACTATGATTTAAGATTAAATCTGGATCCGAGATTTGCCACTTGTTTGCATGATTTTTTTTTTTGTACATGTGTGTGTCTTGATTGTCTCGTTTTAATTAAATTTTTCTTTCAACTATTTTAATTCTTATTTCTTAAGCAGTTTTTTATTTTAAATTCTTGTTTTATTTAAATCAAATTGCTCTTTATGATTTTGTCTTGATTAAGTCAAATAATTAAATCTTGAGATTTGACTACAGTCCTGTGGGATCGATACTTGGAATCTCTATCCACTTTACTATTACTTGACCTAATGCACTTGCTAGATAATCGAAGCGGTCAGGCACCAAAGAAGAAACAAAATCAGGTGGCTTCATCTTCATCTTAATCTTCATCTTCTTATGATGCTCATCGGTTTTGGGATGAGGCGGCGGCTGCTAATTATCAAACATTCATATCTAAAACATTTTTCCAGAGTAAGGTTTTGACATGACGCCCGGTTTTGATTCATCTCATCCAATGTGTGCGGTAGAGCGCATGGTGGTGGCTAGGCATTGGAAGAAATTTACTAAGCCTCCTATGGATAACATTGTTTCTTTTTTGAGGGAATTTTATGCTAATTTGAAGGACAAGCACAAACAGTTGAAGGGTTCTAGTGCGCGGAAAGATGGTTGCCTTTGATTCGCATTCCATCAATACCTTGTTTGAATTTTTGCCGGTCATGCATGATGAGCATGTGGAATATAAGTCTAACTAAGTTGATTATGATGCGATTATGTGACGCATATGCATAGCTGGGGCTGAGTGGTGGTTGGGTCGTGATAAATTTCCATCAATGTTAAAGAAAACTGATTTAGTGGATGATACAAAGCAGTGGTACTTTTTTGTGTGCGCCATGGTAAAGCCTACAGATCACATTCATGAAGTTACAAGAGATAGGGCTATCTTGGTTTATTGTATCCTTGTGGGCAAGACTATTGATTTGGGTCAAATCTGTTAGGATTCGATTTCCAATGTGGTGGCTGGCCGGAAAACAGGTGTTCTTGCCTTCCCTATCTTATTACTGACCTTTGTACCGCAGGTGGAGTCCAATGGAACGATAGTGAGGAATTGTTGAAGCCTCGTACTCCTATTAACTGTGTGTCTTCGTGTCAATTTGTACCTGAGCATGAACGGCGTGCACGCAATGAAAGAAGATAATTTAATAATCGTGTGGCCGCTCGTCGAGCTTCCCCACCGCATGATGCTGCTCCTCGTACTATCAATGATCTTGTTGCTTATCTTGAGGAGGAGGTACGCCAGCAAAGGCAAGCGCTGCAATCGTTTCAGCAGACGTCTGGGGTGTTTATGAATTTTATGATGAACTTCATTGCGGCGTTGTCCCATCAATTTCCGGATGCTGTGAGTTCTACCCACCTGTTTCCTCCCCATCCACAGTGTCCTCCTCATGTTGGTAATCCTGAGCTTCACCCTGAATCTGATGAGGATGATGGCGGCGACCACTGACGGTTGCTGCTTGAGGTACATGTCCTTTGTTTTTCTTGTTTCAATCATTAGGGACAATGATTGTACCTAAGTTTTGGGGGATGGCTCATTTTTTAGAAAAATGATTTTTAATGGTGTTTGATGTTGTTGTTGCAATTGGTGTTATGTGAGTAGTGTTGTGAATGATTAGTATGAATGATGATTTTTGTGGTGTCGTTTTTTGTGAGTTGATTTAGTGTTAAGTTTGTTTTTAATTGGTGCATATGGTGGTTGTGTGTAGTAAGTGTCGAAGTCAAGAAAGAAATGGAAGCATGACCAATGATGAAAAAGAAAATTAATGATGTCCATGATTATCTGCCCATCTAACCATTTTTGGACTGGTGAAGCTAATTGAATGAATATTTTCTTATATATTCTGTGATTTTCACTTGATTTTGAGCTAAAGACATGCAAACATAGATATGATTGAGGCATTGTTTGATATTTTGGGCTTGTTTTCTTTGAAATCACTTTATCTCTAGTTGCCCCTTGAGCTCGCACGATGAAAAATGTTGCAGTTGATACATTCTATTAAAGTTGTTAGATTTTTCTTACACTGATTGAATTTATACGATTTGATTGTGGATTGAGATATTATTTAGAACTTGTTAGGACACTCTTCGAGGCGATATACGGGCATACTGTGATTTAGGAATGATTTAGGCAATTTTTCTGTGAATCGTTTGAGCCTTTCAAGCTACCCATTGATATATTTTATCTCTAGTTACCTTGTTTGAGTTTTATTGAAAACGAATGGCATACGTGAAAGCGTATGGTAGAACCCCATTCGACATCGTTTCAAAGTCCTACATTAACTGTCAAATGCGTAGTTTAAACACTATTTCCTACCCTAAAGAAAGTAAGTATTGAATGTGAAATTTTTATATGTTTCTGATTTGAAATTGAAGGGTGGAATTATGTGATGAAAAAAAAAGTGAAAAGAAAAAAAAATGATGAGAAAAGTTGAAAAGCAATGAAAGTGAAAAGAAAAGATAAAGAAAAATATCAAAAGGGTTGTGAAATCAGTGAGTTGACGAAGTGAAATTAGATTGAAAATGAGAAAAAGATGGAAAATCAAGATTGATCTCAATTTACTCCCTTATTTGTGAGTCGGGCCTTACATTACAAAGCTTAAAAGTCCTAATAACAAGGTCACAGTTGCCCAATATACTAGTGAAGAAGGGTTGTGAGAACCCGGGACCCGCCCCGAGCCCGTCTTTGGAACCGTTGACTTAGACTCACCCCGTCCCGAAACCCATTTGACCGGGTTTGAACCCGCCCCATCCGGGGCGAGTTTAGCACGGGGCCGAGTTTAAATCCAAGTCATTGACATCCCTAAAAATACCAATGAAATAATTAATTAACCGCACGTTAATCTCTTCTCATTTTAACTCATTTATTTAATGTCGTTTATCAATAATAAAAAGTGTTCCTCGTGCATCGCACATAATTTTTACTAGTTTTTTAAAATGTCTCTAAAGGGAAAATCAACTCATCACCCTCCACAGGACTGACTACTGCATACAAAAAAATATATAATTACTAACAAAAATATGTGTTACGATTATACATCGGCAGGGTAGCATAAATTCTTACAAATATTTTTACTAATCAAACTTGAAACACAAAAACCTCTAAAGCCAAAATCTTGCCCAGGTCCATCCAGTTGCTGCTGGAGGTATTTGAATTCGGTTACCGAATACTGCAGCTGACCCTCATTAATTAACATCTCGTACAACATTTGAACTTGAGCAAACTCAGCATACGTGGGATCACATTGCAGTTTCAGACAATACTCAGCATCCCAAATGCCTCGAGCTCCCATAGCCTTTTATTGCAAGGGACAATATCAAGTCGTAACAAAGATGTCCCACGTCACCACCAACCATGTAGAACTATTATCGGAATGTATTTAATGGACCGACACGAACTCCAGGATACTTGAGTGTATCTCGTAGAAATAGGAAGTTCATGGTGTAGGACAACTGTTTTAGGAGATCAGAAGCTCCATCGATCCAACTGTAGCTTGGCTTCAGCCATGTCTTTCTGTGCTTTCTTTCTCCGGTAAAATATTGGACAGTCTCGACTGACAAAGATATAATTTTTTAGGAAAAAAACACAAACCTTCATAAGAAACAACGGAAATAAAGCAATCAACAGCTTATCAAGGAAATAGACAACACTCATGCCAGCCTGACCTCCGCTGCCCCTCTAGTTTGTAAGATTCTTAAGGTAAGCAGCAGTATTGGCCATAGTCCACTACGACTTTCTTCAATCTAGGTAAGAGGGAAAGGGTTACAGATTCATTGGTGGCTCCGGTCTTACCTTGTTCAAGGAACCAAGATCAAAGACAACGTTCCAGAACAAGAAAGTCGCAATATTTGCAGAATTAGTATCCTGGTTTGAATCTCAGATGCAGCTGAACTTTTTCCATTTCACAATTTACACTCACTAATGATGATATTTACATCACACCACCAGATTAACAGTTCACAAGTAATGGATTATATCCCGTTTTATGGATAAACTTAAAGGAGTTGGTACCTGCATAGTGTGTAATGGATTACTTCAATTACCCTACATCGCCTCATTAAATAACTAAAAAACCATACCCTTTCTCTTACATTCCCAAAACCAGGTATCAACTTTCCACATATATGGTATGCTAAAATAACAAATACAAACACATATATGCAGGTGCAGCTAACCTAGTGCACAGCACATCCTGGTGAAGGGAGCCTTGGCATTCCTGGCATTGTGTCCATAGCCTCCCAAAAAGCTGCTCCAGTTCAGCAACTGAGAAGGAAATAGGTCCTTAAATGTTAAAATTAATAATTTAAGCAGCGAGAATTTCATGCATTTTAAATAAATTGAATACGCATTGACCATGACATGAGTAGCGATGGCTTTTCAGCATACCGTTAGCCACAGACTTGCAATAAAGTTCAGCTTCTCTTCCTTTGCAGTGCGAGCACAGAGTATGTTCGGAATTACTGGTACAAAGCACAAGAATGGTTACACTAGTGCCTAGTAAATTTAAAATTAATAAATATTCATGCCTTCCTCGTATAAGTTAGTAGAGCTACTGCATATTTGTTTGAGAACTACATTTATCTTGGCACGCCTATCTAAGAAAGCTTCATTATTCACTAGTATGGCCAAATTAGATGAAAGCCTAAAATAGTTGCCAAAGATTTTTGTTGGAAAACCAGTGTGTGCACAAAGATGAAAAATATGGGACACCAGCTGCCATGTTTGTGCCATTCCAAATTAAGTGAAAACATTATAAGGCTTGCAAAAAATCAATAAACCGAAGATAAAGCAGATGATGTGGTTAGTCTGAATCATTATCGTGAATCAAACATGGAATACGATCCGAGCTTTTACCTTATTAAAGCCTTGCATCCAATGCAGCTTAGTTGCTTTTTAGCAAATTTCATTATTCCACTGTTTGAAGGAGTAGAAATGGAAATGGACCTCGTGTGACTTCCTTGAAGTAGCTCTTTACTAGCATTCTTCAGGATGGGCTCAAAGATCCTTAGCAGTGGCTGCAAATTAATGTAGTTAATAGCTGTTGGAATCAACGAAAATTATAATTATAAAATAAAAAAACACCAATTAAATGGCACACCAACCTTGCTAATTTGATTTTCAAGGTAGTAATGAGGGTCTATCGGAATATTATTGTCTAACACATAGATGGGATCCTCTGACCTTTCGTATGCCTGTTTGCAATAGGTAATCGGGACTTATTTACATGCTTAATACAATCTGAGTTGTATATTAAACCAAAAAGTCAACAAACAAATTACCTTGGCACCTTTTGCAGCTTTGATAATGACATAAGGTACCCGATCACCAACATTTGGCGCAGTAGCCGCATCTCGCTATTAACCAAAGAGTAGATTTAATAGTCAATTTTTCTGAATATCTAATAAAACAACAATTCTTTCCCAATCAACAATAAGACGAGAATTTCAATCTGCAATTTAAGAACCCGAAAGATTTTAGGTATTGCGGACTATCAAGAGTTTCTTCCAGAAATATCATCAAATGGTGATATGAGGAACATGTAATAGTTATTGACGGCAAGGCCCACAAATGCATGCAAGCGCCCCGGGGTCTAGGAGCAAGGCGGGTCGAGGAGCGTGCTCACAAAGTCGGGAATGAGAAATAATGGTTTAGAATTTGGACAGATGGAAAAGATTGTCATATACCACCTAATATATATTAGACAGCATTAAATAACAATAAACAAATATTATTAATGGACAAGAAAAAATCAATGGCCACTACATCAAACTTCATTTAGAATGCATAGTGCCCATCTTTGTCCAAACACAACTTTCTTTGGGTCCTCTTTGTCATTACTTAAGCAACTTGACTCGCATTCTGATTTTAAGGCATACTTAAGAGGTGTACTTTACAGTCAGGGTGGGGACCTTGGCATATCTCTAGGTGCAGAGGCTACACCTTGTTGTGCCTTGAAGGTTCGAACCGACACAAACTCATCATGTCAGTATGTGGCCTAATTATCGCTCTGAGACACGTTTTTAACACCCAAATACTAGGTAAGGAACTTTAAAAAGATAGATAAGCGTTGATTTTCTGACTAAATGATATTTTTCTATTTTGGATAATATTTATTGTATAACATGATATTGATATTATTATCTTACAATTAATAATGAGATCTTTTATACAATATCATAAGTATTTTAAGTTAATTGGATTCTTTAATTTCTTGGGCTTAGAACTACTACCCAAAAATACTTGTTCACTAGATAAAAACCCTTTTCCCAACCTGGTAATCATGTTTAAAGAGAAAAAAAACCCATCCCACGGTTCAAGGAAAAAAAACACGGAGAATAAAATCCAACCTTCTTCCATTGATGTCGTCCGATCACTACTGTTTTAAGGTAATGATATTTCGATTTTGCTATGTTATTTCCGGGACTTGATGTTTTAGGAAAATATTTGGTAGAAGATGGCAAGTGGTCTTGGTTGTTTAAGATAATTGAAGAGCTGCGAAAACTTATATCATGTCATCATATTGGATAATTCGATCAACTACCATGAACCTCTAACTGGATAACAAGTTGATGATATTATGACTCTGATTGGACAAATACTTTAAAAACGTTTTTAGTGTTTTATAGGTGAAAGGAAAAAAAAACTTAAAGTATGTGTTTGGATAAGATTTTGTGAAACATTTTTGAAAAATATTTATAAAAAAGTGGCGTCCAAGTATAATTTTTAAAGAACAATTGAAATAAGTTTTACAATTAAAAAATACACGGGTTAAACATGAATTAAAAAGTTTTTATAGAATAGTTATCCAAAAACTTTCTTAATTATTTTTAGCTATAAAATCATTTTTACAAAAAATTGTCCAAACATTTTTTCAACTTTAAAAACGATTTAATAGAATAGTTGTCCAAACACATTTATTCCTAAAAAACTTCTAAAACATTTTATAAAAATTATTGTAAAAAAACACTTATACAAAAATTTGTATAAGCACTTGTCCAAATGAAGCGTAGGTATATATTTAATTACCTAATTACTTTTATATCTTAATGTAGTTGTGTAATTTCTAAATCTTTTATTTATATACATGCATGTGGGTCATTTTGTGCCCTTAAAAACCATAATTTTAGTATGGTACACTGGTAGTTACTTTAATATAAATACTTGGGCACACTTCAAATAGGATTATTAAAGGGTTGTTTTACCAATTTGTTTAGTGTATTAATTGTAGAAGAAGTATCACGGAGAATAAAATCCAACCTTCTTCCATTAATGTCGTCCGATCACTACTGTTCTAAGGTAATGATATTTCGATTTTGCTATGTTATTTCCGGGACTTGATGTTTTAGGAAAATATTTTGTAGAACATGACAAGTGGTCTTGGTTGTTTAAGATAATTGAAGAACTGCGAAAACTTATCACATGTCATCATATTGGATGATTCGATCTACTACCATGAACCTCTAACTGGATAACAAGTTGATGATATTATGACTCTGTTAGGACAAATACTTTAAAAACATTTTTAGTGTTTTATAGGTGAAAGGAAAAAAACTTAAAGTATGTGTTTGGATAAGATTTTGTGAAACATTTTTGAAAAATATTTATAAAAAAGTGTCGTCCAAGTATAGTTTTTAAAAAACAATTGAAATACGTTTTTACAATTAAAATACACGGGTTAAACGAGAATTAAAAGGTTTTTATAGAATAGTTATCCAAAAACTTTCTTAATTATTTTTAACTATAAAATCATTTTTACAAAAAACTGTCCAAACATTTTTTTCAACTTTAAAAACGATTTAATAGAATAGTTGTTCAAACACATTTATTCCTAAAAAACTTCTAAAACATTTTATAAAAATTATTGTAAAAAAACACTTATATAAAAACTTGTATAAGCACTTATCCAAATGATGAGTAGGTATATATTTAATTACCTAATTACTTTTATATCTTAATGTAGTTGTGCAATTTCTAAACCTTTTATTTATACATGCATGTACGTCATTTTGTGCCCTTAAAAACCATAATTTGAGTATGGTACACTGGTAGTACTTTAATATAAATACTTGAGCACACTTCAAATAGGATTATTAAAGGGTTGTTTTGCCAATTTGTTTAGTGTATTAATTGTAGAAGAAGTATATTATTTAGAACTAGTGGATTCTAAGCATATAGTTAATGCTTCGGAAGATAACGGGATTAGAAATATCAATTTTGGATATATTTGGGTGATTATCTGATGGATTAAATTTGGTTTATAGATTTTGGTATACTCGAGATTTTGACCAAGTTATCGCAATTAAAGTAAGGACATCAAGTGTGTACAATCCAATTCCGATATTATTTCGCACAAGCTCCACAATAATGGACGTGGATGCATATTGTTGTGATTGGTGTTTATTGATCTATTTCTGTTTGGAATTCGGCATTCTGTATTAAGTTATGTTTTGGTGATTTTCTGGTTGATAGGCATGTTATTTGAGTCACCTCTTGGTTCTTGCGGGTCAATGTTGTACAACAACGGTACACTTGTTAGGAGACCGCAATTATCATATTTCAATGAGTATTAACATCTTCAACAACAAAACAAAACAAAAAAATAAAACAACAAGTATTAACATCAAAAGACAGCTACTGTTATGGTTTAGTATACAGAATTGACATACCAAAATCACCTTAACATTTTAACTACTATATCACTCAAAAGCAGCGGAGAAACAAAATAAGGTCTCATAAAGGGTAAATTGATTTCCATCATTATGCTAGTTTTCCTACGTGAGTTAAAACTCAAGCTAACCAAGAGAGTGAGTTCAAACATTAGAGCTAATGCAGCGTTTTGAACACTATGAAACACATAAGAGCACCCACATTGGTTTGAACAAGTGGGTATTATAAATTTATAATACCTAATTGGCGTTCAAACCAATATGAGTGGTTATTATAATACCCACTCAGCGGCTAAGTGGATGTACGCGTTCAAATCCAACTCTCGGTGTGGCGCGTGCAGACCTTTTGCCTGACAGCCACCCCACACTTTCTGCTTTCCTTTTTTATTTTTTTTTAAAAAAAATTTAAAATTTTATTTTTTTAAAAAAAAATTATTTTATTTTTTTTATGCAGTAAACTTGATATATTAAATTAATTTTTATTTCTTTAATTTATTTTAATAAATCTGAATTAATTTTAAAAAATCCATAAAATTTTCGACGGCTAATTAACGGTTAGTTTAATAAAAAAAATCATCTATAAATACTCACCAATTTGTACAAATATTTTCATTCCAACACTCACCAATTTATACAAATAAACACCAATTTATGCAAGTGTGATTTTTTTTATATGTTGTACTTCTTCATTTTAAATTTATAATAATATTTTAATTTTAAATAAATAGCACTCATAAAATAAGAAAAAATAATGTTACGTAATAAATATATTTAAAAATAATATTATTATTATTTGCATTTAAATTGTGTAAATAAAATTTAAATTGTATTTATTTAATGTAAAATAAGAATAAAGATGAATTAGTGGACAACGGACCCACAAATAATGAGTGTTAATATTAAAAAGAATTTTAAAATGGATGTGAGAGAATGAAGGTGTTAATATAATGTGTATATGGCAAGTGAACCCCATGCTTTTTGATGAACCCACCACTGCGGATGCCCTAAGAAATCTATCATCTAAGCTGATAAATTTTTCCAAATCAACTATATCTTACTGAAGAAAAAATTACTTACCTTGCGCATCCTTTCAGCAAGCTCCACATGTGCCGCTTTAACCTCATAGTCATCTCCAGTTTTTGTAAGACCCTATGTGACAGGGAAAGACTAATGCTCAAACAGAACAGAACTAACTAAGACGCCCAAAAGCCTGAAGAAGTTGAGAGAAAGAAGGTGTTAAGAGCACTATTGTTAGTTCAATTTCATACCTTGGTGATCACTAAGAGTGATAAATCCATACGATTCATAAGAAGATCTGAGATTGTGCTCTTGACATACTGAACAGCGCCTGGAATATCTCGGTCTATGAGTATTTTGTTAAGACATTCGCTAACAAGGTTTTTTACCAACAGACAATTATCCCTTCGAACTGTTTCAATCCCTACAACCAGAAAAAGGAACCATTTCACCAAAAAGATAGCCAGAATGTAACTCTAATACACCAGCAAGTAGTGATAACGATGGTATAAAAAAGCTGAATGGCGACGCCATGTTCACCTTTCGTATCCATTTTGTCAAACTTGTTTGGGTTTGTCCAGTAAAGGCCAGCATATCTCTTCTTACTTATTAATAAATATGGATAGTAAACCTTCTCGAACTCGAGTTTTATGGGCTGTACAACAAAAGCAGACCATAGCATAAAAAAAATTATGGGTGTAAGAGGAAGGAGCCAACGAGAGACATAAAGGCAGCTAAAGGATTCAGTGAGGGTTCGAAAAATATGAAAAACATAGGAGAGCACAATTTCTGGTGAACAATTCAGATTCTCCCAATTCATGCTTGCAAGATGTACAGGTATAAAGGATCAAATGATAGCTACATAGCAAAAGGAGCACAAAAAACCTACAGACTAGTATACCTTGATGAAAGTACCGCTGATGTAGTCAGCGGCTTCTCTGCCCAAATTCATGGCTTCATCCACTGAGGACACACCAAACTGCACCATAATTGAATCGGTATCTCCATATATGACCTGCAATCACAATATTGTAAATTCTAAAGATATATTTATACTGTAAACCACTCAATGAGGTCTATTGTCGAGGGCGACCAAAAAGGATAAAAAGACCTATAAATTGCAGAAAGCATAAACATAACAAGATAAGAAACAAGCTCAGACTAGAATTATACTATTTCATATTGTGCAACTCTTCACAATAGAATGGAACTAGTCATAATCTACATCATATCGAATGTGATTTCAGCAAATCAAAATTGATTTTAAGCAATGTAAAAAATACTAAACAATCACAAATAGCTTTTAACTTTGCAAAAAACCATAAAACATAATTTTCACATCACAATTATATTATATCCTTAAAACAAATATATTTTCTCGCCATACATTAATCTCTCGTAGAATTATAAGCATCTTTGATTAGCTGGTTGCAGAGAAACTAATAAAGAGAACTTGTTTATTTTAAATAAATCATTCGTTCGAAAAAATGCTACAACCAATTTTTACAACCACTGAAATAACCTTGAAATTTTATTGCCATCCTATATATTCGAGGTAAAGCTGAGCAATCTTATTTGCAGCCTCTTGAAAATATAATATTACAGAATATTAAATTAAATATTGAACAACATTCAACAGTAAATTTTGAATCACAAATATTCATTCTTGGGATAATTAATTAACACATATTTGTTCGAGACTTTCGCAGCTCAAATGTGTTGACAAGTACATGCATTTTAGTTTGACAGTGTGTTATAATTTGGTAGTAGGAATATGATTGAAATCATATACATAAAATGAGAAGCTACATTCCTGACACCATTCATTTATGGCATAAAAAAAGTTGTACACATCATATTGTGGAGTTTGTTCGATCCTAAATTGTAGGAGGAAAGTAATCATGAGTTATCTATATAGCATAAAGAATATTATAAGTTGTGGGGGATGGGTAAATTAAAAATTTATGGGGAAACTCTTTTTTCTTTTTGTGGAGAGAGATTATAATATTTTCTGTTGTTCAAGTAGAAACCAGTGAAGAAGAATATGGGGATTCTACCTCCACCTCGGATTATGGGACAGATTTGACATTTATATCTCATCTAAAATAAGCTCTAGATGAATTAATTTCCATAAAATTGATAATATCTTTTTTTAATTAAATTAAGGGTCTCACTGCCATCACAAACAAACTTTTCCAAATATCAGACCCCAATTGGAACACAAGTACAACCCAAGAAGGATTTCACCTCCACTACATGAGTAATAGTGACACTGGTTGCTATGGACAAGTGATATGAAGTGGAAACAAAAATGTTTGCTCTCAACGTTGATTATCACAAAAAATTAATTTTCGGTTCCTCTCATGCATATTACTTTGAAAAGTTTAGTCTTGAATAGTTACAGTATGTAGAAGTAACCAACAATTTCTTGTTCTCCCGCACCAGTTATTACTTGAAACGAAGTCATCTCGCAGATGTGTACATATTCTAAGCTTTACTTTACTATTTCCTGGTGGAACAAAGAGACTACTGTCATGTTCTATTTCACTGCTCAACAACTTAAAAGCGCCACATGTATAATCAGTAACCACACTCACAAACCACCAAACAGAGTCCTTCAGTTAAACATGATTTACCAGATAAATAAAAGTCTCGTCCAGAGATTTATCTCCCATACATACCTCTGCATTGTGCTCATAGCCCGCAGCAATAATGAATTTATCTTCCACGAGTTTCTTTGTATGTTCAATCATCTGACGACCTTTAAAGGAATAATAGTTCATCAGTTCAAATGAAACTTTAAAATTGAGATTAGTATATAGTAGGAAAAATTTCATGGATTGTACGCTTTGCGTCGTGCATTTTCACAAGAGGAATTACCATAGCTGGTGACACTTGAAGATATCTCTAAACAAGGTAATTGACCAACTGTAGCTCCTGTAAACCCATATACAGAATTTGCACTTATCTGAAAAACCGGGAAATACATTTGCTAAATATATAGGCGTACAAGAAGTGCTCATGCAATAAAATATAAAATCAAACACAAGAAAGCACCAAAGATGCCAGAATATACCTTTAAAGCCAATTGACGACCATCTAGGACAGCTTTCTCAAGAGGATCCTTTGCTTCCTAAAATCCAACCAAACCATTGGTCTATGTAGAGTTATGTTCTGTTAAAGATACATAAATGATTGAACGAACTAGGATGACTTGCAGTAGGTTTCAAATCTCTACATCATTTTATGTCCATTTTCATTTTTCTGTAGCTGTCACCATCCGAAAACAATTAACATCACCTATGTCCGGTCCATTGATCATATCCAAGAGTGTCCTCCAGTATCTTCAGGAAACTCAGTTACAGTCACATACATACAAAGATTATGAAATGGAAACTAATTTCTAGGACTTATCATTTGGTAACTTGGGTGCTCTTCCTTCCCTTTTCCTTTCATTGATTATTTCATTCGTCTTCTTCTTTTGTTTCTACTTGAATGGAAAACCTGAGAGTTCTCCATTTTATTAAATAAATATGTCGAGCTAAGAAAGAGTGATGTGAAAGATGTTCAGTTGGTATTGGTACTGCAACCACTGAAGAAATGAATGGTCAATAGAGGTAATCTCAAATATATTCTCAAATTATGATAATTTCTGACGTTTTCGAAAATCAAGAAGGATTTTACCCAAAAAATGTGACAACCAATGTCAAAGCGATGTTCATCCCTAATCTCACTGATTGGCAAGAGAACAATGAAGTCAAAAGTTTTTTATAGGCATTCTTTTTGGGATTTTTGCATCATCCTTTGCATCACATTAGATTTATAATAGCTCTTCGAAAAATAATTGAATCATGTATGAAAAAAGTAAGCATTTCAAACTCCACATCATGTGTAATCCCAAGCAGGAAATTTAACTGTCATACTACACTTGATATAGCATCCATTGGTAGTTAATAGAGTACATCCAAGTTATACAGAATAATAAAGCGACCAACTTCACAATAAAAAAACCAAGCAATATCATAACAATTTATAGAAAATATCTCATGGAAACCTTTAAATCTGCTTTAGCCCTTTTACGAGCAGCCAAAAGTTCTTCAAGAATTTCTGGAAGTATTCCCTAAAATGAAACTTATCAGTTCAGAAAAATAACAGTAAGTGAAACTACATAATAAAGTACAGAATTTTATCTTAATAAACATTTACCTTCTGTAAATTTGGTTTCACAAACGTCTCACCAGATGGGGTTTTGTTGACGCATTCTGGAGGCAGATTAAGCTTTCGAATATCTTCAGGAGTTACCTATAGAATAATCATCAAGAGACAGTAAACATTCAAACTTCTATAATTCAAAAATCACTTGTAATCCCAAAGGCAGTTGATGGAAAAGTAGCTTACCAGGGTGCAATAACACAAGTTATATGCCATCATAATTGATGGATATAAAGATGCAAAATCAAGTGTAGCAATGGGCTTCTCATAGAATCCTGCTCTAGCCTCCAGAACCTGAAAAAAAAAAGACCCAAAAAGAAAAAAAGAAAAGAATCTCATAAGCAAGGATTCATTCCATGCATTAGGGTGTATTTCGTCTGTTTAGGTTCCACAAGAGGTAGCAAAAAGAAAAGGATGAGGTTATAAAACAGATGAAACGCTTCAAACTTCAAGCAATAAGTATGTCCTTGTTGTGTAAAGCAGGAACTAAAGACAGACGATTAGGAACAAAATTAATTGGATAGGCCAAAGAGCCTGACCCAGATAATCCAAAAACAAAACTTCAGAAGCTGTCTACAAAACTATCAGTACAGTCACATCACTACTCATTGTGATCAAGATTCGATTCATGTCAGTCAAACTAGTGCACACATTTAATAGCCAACAAAATGACTTTCGACATTGGTTCTCTAGAAACCTTCAAATTGTCAAAAGAATCGAAAGTGTTAAGAAATTGACTAGGACCTGACTCATCTCAAAAGCTAGCTCAAGAGGTGGGGGTTGCCCTTGTCTACCCAGGAACTCTATCCTACCGATGTGGGACAATATTCAACACACCCCCCACACGCCCAAGAATGAACATTTGGAGCGTGGAGATATTAACGGGTGGCCTAACTATAGGCAGCCCAATTATGGGCAGTCCAACACACACGGAGGACCTGGGCTCTGATACCATGTTAAGAAATTGACTTGGACCTAACTCACCTCAAAAGCTAGCTCAAGAGGTGAGGGTTGCCCTTGTCTATATTAAGGGCTCTCAGGAACTCTATCCTACCGATGTGGGACAATATTTCAACAGAAAGATTTATGATATTCAACGAGTCTCAAATTTCCAAGGAACTTTTTCCAGTCTCCATATATTTAGGCACATGGAATAAAAGCTTCCAAGCATGACTGTTTCAAGTCCCTATTCAAAATTACCTGTGTAAAATATTGAACGGTTGAAAGATCTTAAGAACCTTTACTATTAATACGAATTGAGGATTTTAGAACATTTCGGTAGCGTACGTTGACCATTCACATAACCAGAAAAACAACTCTATCATGAGGATACACGATGTGCAAAGTTTGCATTAGAATCCACGTAAAACGCATGTGGTTACATGTCTAGAAAACAAAATGCACACTTACGGTTGCACCCTCAAATGTTCCCTGTTCTGATCCAGCCTGTTTCACATTCGGAATGAGAAGATTCTTTTGCTTTGCTTTCCTTAGAAGCTGAGAAAGGACCTGCAGAAAATTGTTATGATTTAGATCTGTAGTCGGAATCCTTCATCCATCCAGTCAGTAATCAACATCCTGAAAGTTTAAGACTCCAGATAACCTTAATGCTCTGCCCTCTGGAGAGTAGAAATGAGATGGGAACACCTGTTACTCGAGCCATCTCCACATAGTTGTAAATAAACATCAACTTGTCCAGAAGCCGTTGTGGAAGGTAAGCATCCTGCAAAAACTCCATACTTTACAGCAATATGCAATGAAATTGTTTCTATCCCTATGATTATTCATACTAAAAATCTTTAACGTCAATTGCCAGTTCTCATCAAACATGAGAAACTATATATATTTATGACCAACTATTGGAAATTAATTAGATCTCTCATAGGTAGATTACAACTGCATTACAGGTTTATATTCAACAGAAACTTATCACGATATTATCATCGAAAAAAATCATTTGTTCGCAGGGTCATAAGAACAGTGATGTAACTAAATGCATAAACTAGCCCGTGACTACTGGCTGATGGAAGAGTTTTGCCATGGCTTATTTCTTGACCAATTCTTCAGTGCAATAGCAATAGAGAAGTTTTCTTTCTTACATTCCTTGTTAGACCAGGACATATGGTGTTTGTTCAAATTTTAGAAGCCTATAATGATGAAATAAGTATAATCAAAATCATAAATTCATAACTTTTGTATTTTCCATGAAAGAGACCAATAGTGTGGAATGATTAAATAAAAGAAAATGTTCTTAGTATATAAAGAAGCATCCTTATCAACAAAAAAACAAAGTTAACCCCTTCCTGCATCCGTAAAACGTCTTCTCAAGTGTTGGTCATATATTCCGCACATAAATAAGTAGCAAACCAACTAATTAATATACCAGGATGTCGGGATTGCTTTTGCAGGGGTTCAAACACAGAACATTATGTTTTGTTACCATGTTAGAATACTTGAACCTCTACAAGCACTCTAAAATTTTTCAAATATTGGTGACTCATGTTAGGCAAGTGCATTTGCACAACTTAACAAAATTTACTGGAACAAGACAATAACAAAGGTTGCAATTGGATTGACGGATTTGAGTGGATTTGATTTCAAATCCACATCTCAAATCCATTGTATTCATTTGGCTCAAAATTGAAATGATGGATTTGAAATCATTTGTTTTGTTCATATATATTCTTTTGCTTCAATTTCCACTGTGTTTGGAATCACGGATTTACATGGGATTTGGTGGGATTTGGAATTGAAAATACCGTTTGTTTTTGGCAAAACGGGATTTCAAAAGGGGATTGCTATTTGTTGGGATTTCATGTGATTTCATTTAACTAAGTGAAATCCTTATAAAATTGATCGGATTTCATGGGATTTCATGAGATTTTTATAAAAATAATTAAATTATTTTTAATAATAAATGTATAAACGTTAGTTATAAATTTTAAGTTTTCTTAAAAAAATTTTTACAAAATATCATTTATATAAAATTTATACTATCAAATTCCAATATATATTTTAACTTTCTGCCAAACACCAAAATGGAATTCTAATTCCATGTATCTAAAATTCAATTCCAAATCCAAATCCAATTCCAAATTCCATTTTTTAGGCATCCAAACACACTATCCACACTCCTACCTTCATTTGAAATCCTCTCACAATTCACAAATCAAAATCTTTCCATCCAAACACAACCAATAGGATTCTGCACTTTGATGCACCAACAATAAAGTAGTGGATGAAATACACTAGATTCAGGAAATTGCACCTTCAAACAATAGACAGCAAGACGCCTCCTGGTTTCTGAGTTTCCGTTCTGAAGGTCGGATATGATTGAATGATGAACATCCTCTTTCTGCACACATATAGATAGTTAAACAAATAAAACATCAACTTAGTGCAATAAATTACATAATAGCACTAAACAAATATGAATGTACAGTAATCTTCTAATAAGGGTGAAAAATTATTTTAAAAAAAGTGAACCATTTACGAATATCTTTTCACAGGCAAGGGAGAATTATGTGCGCCATATGTCTCCCAGAAAAAAAATCGTATTTACAGCAAGAAATGTGATGTTCTCTATGATGTGATGTTCTCTATGTGGTGTATGGTTGAGTAAAAGTATATATGTAAAGAATTAGAAGGTTTGGCCAAAATTATTTGTCATAGAAAATAATTAAAAAACTTGTCACATAGTCTGGGAACAATAAAAGCCAAGTGCCTTTAAGGCCGAAAAATGACTTATTACACAGGTTCCAGCGGAAGACTCAAAATCAATTTCATACAACAATCCAGGCAAAACAAATATATCCAACAAGGATACGAAAAGCAGAAAGATCAAGAACAAAAAAATTAAGCTTTGTGCATTGCAGCGTGAAGTGCATCAGGAAAAAAAAATCAAAAGTAAAATAACCAAAAAGAATTTTAACCTGCTCATTAAGAAAGTGAGCTGACACAGAATTCAGTGAATAAGAGCTTAACTTGTAATCCCTTTGCATTACCTGCCCAAAATGAAGTGGAATGGAATAATCAAAAATATTCACGCATGGTAGGAAGAGATTCAAAAGCCTGTGGAGTCATCAGAAATATAACATATATCATATGATATAGGTCCAATTGTAGGTGGGAGTAACAGAAGCAGGGAACCTGAAGCAGATCAAATTGAACTCTTCCTTCAATTGACACTTCTTTGCTTTCACGTGTCCCATATTGTCTGCAGAAATGAACGTAGGTGCCATGGTTTCAGTGGAATATAAACTGAGGAACTTGATAAATCAAATTCGCACCTCTACATTTATATTTATAGATATAAAATAAAATAAAATAAAATAAAATGTACTGACGTTACATAGATGTAAACTTGAACACATATATTCTGCCAAAATTTTGCATGGAGAGGCATGCAGGAGGCTTCATCTAATCTAGAGACCATAGGGAGGTAAAAATTAAAGAGGACAATCAACTTACAACTGACTCTCATATTTTTCAAAAACACTCAAAAGGGGACTTATCTGTCAACAAGTAAAAGTTTGTAAGTTGTGGGCCAATCCAAGAATATCCTGTCCTTTTAGCTGAGATCAATTCATCTATCCTCCTCAGATAATAAATAGCAGTTCAAGGTAAACAGGCACGCAAGGTTTTGGACACATAATAAGTAATCTCTTGAATTTGTGTACTTGATCAATCCACTTCAATTATGGCCATTGGAAATATGCTCCGCGTTATGACTCACTATCAGCTTGTAAAATGATGCAGAAAATTAAAAAGAACCCATAATCAGTTGCAAAGGTGACATGGAGAATAAAAGGGTTGCAAATTTTAAGAGATTCTAGTCTCCAATAAATCCTCTGCATGTATCCGTTTACTCGAATCCGGAACAGTTCACTTCGTGCAGCTCAAGAAACTATATGACAATGTTTTCTTTGAAAGCTTACATGCTAAACAAAAATATTGATTTCTAAAACACCTCGGATATAGGTAGCATTTTTTATAAAATCTAGCAGTGAATTTTTTGCTGTACATGCATGGGAGTGAGACACGAACCTGAGGTCTCCCCATGACCTGTCTCTGATATCAAAGATGGATGCATGCATATATAAACCACTCTAGTTAATGTCCCTACTTGGATAGCTATACAATTGACTTCTTTTGCACTGTTTTCAACCTATTTGATGGTTCCTAATCTCACCAGTCAGATATCAATCCAAGATACACAAAAAAAATATTGGACTCCTATGATTTCACTAATGGTACCAGTCACTCTTCAGAGCCTTAAGTGGACGATATTCGAGTTACTGCTAAAGTACAGTCCTAATGCAAAATATGAAGTTTTTTTTTTAATAAGAACCGATAGTATATTATATACGTGAAGGCTTATTAAAATATGAAGTTTTTTGGAATCTATACAGCAAAAAAAATTAAGGATCCAAACAGAAAACTTCTCTGATTTTAATCACTCTTCAGAAGAGACAAGAATGACATAATATTTCCTTATCGTCACCGGGAAAGCTTGTCCAAAGATTAGTAGCATGCCGGCCTCTATTCATGAATCCATGAATTAACCGATATGATACAAAACGTCAACTCTGTATGTTACAGAATGCTTGACGTTTAGAACAGGGTTTTGGCTCGCAACTGAAAGTAGTAGTATCATGTGGTTCAATAAGTATTTTCAGCTCCATTGCCCTCAATAGATCTTCAAGTATACTGTGGTATTGGTATTTTGTTATCACTGTGCCTTAACAATTTTAGTAGACAATCCACTGTTCAAACCAAACCCTTTTAGGACAAAAAGAAGTGCATCTTTTTATTAAACTTTATTGGTGATGCGTGAAGAATAATAAGTATTAACAAAATATAGAAAGCAAGCACATCAATAAAAATAGTGTACCTTGGAACCACATAAATACATAACTCAGACTGTTCGATAGTTAGCAAGCACATTCGCCTTAGAACTTTAAAAAATACATCACTCGGAATTAACTGCAACACTCATCATTCTTACAACATTTAAGTTGCACAGGGGATAATTTCAAGATGAAACAGTTACCTTTTTGGCATAAAAGGAAAAAAATAAATACTCATGATAATTCTGATGCTTGATTATATTATAAATAATCATGACCTGGATGAAAAAGTAGTATCTTTGACACGGACTCTGCTGTTTCGGATGCGTCCAATTATTGGGAATTCAGCTATTCCCAAAACCTCAGCTCTCTGCATTGCAGGAAATTTTTTGTTAACAATGTTTTGTCCTTTCGCTCTTACGAACCAAATAATTTCAAGACTCGTGGAAAATAAAATATTAAGAGATAGAGTGACGCAAAAATCAAAGGAATAAATTCTAACCTGAATGAGGTAAGGTAAATCAAATTTGCATATATTGTAACCAATTATAATATCTGGGTCCACTTCCCGAACAAGGTCCTGCATTTAGAAGATGAAGATAATTCAGATGGGATGTACAACTGCTAACGCGAGCTTCTTTCTAGACGCAAGTGTGCTACTCGTGCAGTGCTGTTCCAGAAAGGAGAGTATGATCTGTCCATGACTTATTAATCTCAATCAACTTTTTAAGAAACACGAGAGAGCTAGTCAGTGCCAACCACGGGAACGAATTGAATATATAATTTGTTTCCATGATAAATCTCACTGCATCTCCAACATTCTTTCCTATTGCGTGATTTAACTTGTATGTGCTCATGTGTTTATATATATATATATATATATATAGATTACTAAAACGTGGGAATGTAAATCAAATGGAAAAAAAAAAGTCAACACGTTAAGTCCAATTAAACAACTACTCAGTCATATCAGAACTGGTTGGGAATATAATATGAAAGTGAATGAATCAAATTTCTTCTGAACCCAACAAAGTAGTTTGGCATGTGATGTGAATAATTTGATCCAAGCATAGCAGATGTACTTTAAAAAACCATTACCCTCCAAGCTAATAGAACCTCCTTTTCCGTGTCAAATGACATAACATCAACACCAACAATAGGTGCGCATGACTTCAGGGTCATCACATTACGAACCAATGGCTGATCCTCACCCTGCAAGGTCACTAGATTCGCTACCTACAAATTGAAAAAGGTCAGAGACTGAAATTCTGACAAAAGAACTATCACATTTAAGTCATGTACATGGTCACATAGATTCTAAAAGATGATCAGTAAACCTGGATGACAGGATCGTGAGTTGGCTCGGGAAAGAGACCTTTACGACCAGCACACTCGATGTCAAAACTTAGTATGCGAAATGGAGCCATCTTTGAGAATTCTCCTTCAGGAACATGCGAGATCAAGTCTGAAAAACTGAGAGCGCCAGTAAAGGAAAAAATGTTCAAAGCAGTCAAAGTCTGCTAAGAAAACAACATAAGTTTCATTGCTAAGACTCTTAAAAATGTCCACGCACAAGGATACAGGCAATCGAATTCTAATTGGCAATAGGAGAGACTTCTTGCTGTCTTCTTATATTTTCCAGCTGAAATTTCGATCCAGTTACCCCCAACAATGTTACGATCAATCATGAACCGGAGAGCAAAAAGAACATTGCTCTCGTATGTCATAAAACTCTTCATCCCAAGTCCATCAATTTGTATGCCCCGATCAAGGATACCTGCCAAGCATAAGAAATAATTATGAAGTTTTGAAAAAAATATATAGTGTGCTATCTTCATCTCAAATTGCCTTGCATACACTTTGAAATAGTTAATATAACCAATAATTGCTACTTCTCATTTAAAAGCAATAAGTGCATTCCAGAATACAATATCACAAATAAGTAGGAACTTACATACATAATTACGAGCACTCATTTAGTGGTGTATGGACCATGGACCTACAGTACATGCTACCTCATACTTAGATGGACATGTAAAATACATACAAGTTTTAAGAGATGAAAAACAGTATTTCATACCACGGCAGCTGGTAACCATAGTTGGCAAAGCCACTACAATTTTAAGAAAGGCCTGAGAACTCTGCTGCTGATAATACATGATGCTTCTTCTCTGAATCAGTTCAATGCGGCGAACAAATTTGGGAACCTTGCTGTTTTTGTTTGATTCTCTCATTCTACCCTGTAGTAGCAACCAAGTATGAATAGATGGAAATCAATATATTTATCTGCACCAGCTTGACTGTAAGCAGACAAAATTACCTCAAGAATTTGATGGAAACGGGAAATATCATCTGGACCCATTCCTGTAGGGCAGCTGATATAAAAATAGGGTTCAAAACCATGAACGTGACAGCAAACACTGAGTCCTGGCCAGGATATAAAAATTCTTAGAGGTGCTTGTTATCCAGGTACGTCTTTTCAGGTCCCTTGTTAAACAAAATTATTAATTCCAAGTACAACAGCCGCGGTGGTCACCGAAAATAATACAACTCTAAAGAAACATCAAATCCAAATTCTAGTGATGCAACCATTGATTCTTTCCAAAAAGACTATTATGCATGTTAGATTTATAAACAAATTGCTAAATGCAAATTGTCAGTTAAACCTTAAAGTTTCTGATGTTGTATTCCGCAACAAGATAAGTTAAATTTGAATCTTAAAAAAGAAAATTAATCGACTTTGATGTTCAAAAGGAGATATGCCATATCACTGTAAGAGCTACGTTACTAAAACACAGGTGCATTGATTCCAGACATCTTCCTCTCAAATGATGAGTTGAGCAACACAAAAGAAATAATGGATTTTTAAACAATGTTCTCCCAATTTCCAATGAACAAGGGCCATTTACATTATCTGTCTCCCATTTGAATTAATAAGTGAAAAATGCATGCACTGTGTTTTTTTTTACTGAAAGACAATTCTTTGATCACTCCACAGTAATGAAATTCGCCTTTCCTCACAGAAACATGTCCTATAATTTTTTATTTATCAATGCCTGCATATGGACATGGATTAAGAATTCCCAGATTTCAGGGGGTGGAAAGAGAGAACCTTCCTTGGTAACCCCAAATATCCGCAAAATCGCAGCTGGACCGGAAAAATTTGGTAAAAGTTCCTTGTGGCTATCCCCGATGACATAGTCGATTTCCAACTGTTGAAATACTGCAAAAAAAAAATAACATAATTAAAGAGCGAGTTTCATCCTAGTTCCAGTACAAAAAAATCCAATTTTTATTTGAAAAACATCATATTTACACAATTAACATAGTTGTCGTCCCCATCTGCACGTAAGATAAACCAAAATGTTGTTTATTCTGCAAAGACTTTGGTATACAAGTAACATAAAGATGATAAACCTGACTTGGAAAAAATATACCATAGTCCTATAATTTTCAGGCTTCGAGAAACATTACGCCAAACAATAACGACGATAAATTCGTTCTCGCATACCAATGCTTTCAAGTACAACGCAGCAAAAAAAAATGACGGGAATTTAAGAGTCAAAAAGCACACAACCGAACCCAAATAAATAAAATAAAGCGGCAAGAGTTTGATTTTTCAGCACGTACCGATATTTTGGGATTGAGAAAGAAAGGATTGTGAGATCACCGGACGCTTCCACTTTGCGAGACGCCCAGCGACCGCACGGCGCTGGGTCTCTTCCTCCTCGTAGTGGAGGAGGGTTTCCTCGAGGAATACGTCCTCGTCTAATTCCTCTTCTTCCATCACCGCCTGTTGCTTCAATTGAGGTGATGGAGTCGCCGGCGTCACCAGCGGCGGAGCCCCCCGCTTTCTCATGTTGCCGTTAGAGCTCATGACAGTGAAACGGTGATGAAGCGCTTAGGAGGGAAACGCTTGTAGAATTCCCGCCAGTAAGAACGAGGGTGATGAGTTTGTAGAGAAGCCTCCACGTGACAATCACGTGATGCTGCTTGCAATTTACCCACTATTATATTTTTTAAAAAAATTATATATTATATCTGTAAATTATTGAAAAATCCTCAATCTAAACATGTTTTGCTCTACACCCTTTAGCCATTTTTTTATACCACAAGTTTTGTTAATTTGTACCACATATTATATAGTTTTGTACAACATTATATTATGGAGTGTTATTTATTATTATTATTATTATTATTATTATTATTATTATTATTATTATTATTACAATCCAAAAAGTGTTAATAACACTTCGTTTTATTGTCGATAACGCGTAACTCATCTGATACCAAGGTTTTAAGTATAGCCTTGTGTGACGAGATCTCAAGTTCGACTCAATTGTAACAATGATTCCCTCCCCAAACTCAAAAAAAAAAAAAAAAACACTCCACTTTGCTTAATTTATTACTAAACAATATTGTCCTTATAACATCTTTCCTTTTATAATTAAATTTTAATTTAATTTAATTTAAAAAACACAAATACAATAATTTTATGAGTTAACAATTAAATTTTAATTAAAAAAATAAAATCGATTTTTATAAAAAAAAAAAATCACCGAATATGTATAAGAACTTTTAAATAACAATAAGATTTAATATTATTTATATATTATCTCAAGTTTTAGTATTCATATATAAAATATTTGACAATTATTTTTACAAGAATATATAAATTATTGGGATGTAAAAATTTATTTATTCTTATTAATTTCGAGATAAAATACAACATATCTTAAAATTTTTATATCAAATTAATTTTTTTTATTTTATATATATATTTGTGTGTGTCCTTGCTACTAGTGCACGGAGCACATGTGTTGCATGTGCATAAAATCTATATTATTTAAAATTAAATTTTATTTTATGAACTTGAATTTAATTATAATTTTTGTTTAAATGTTAGGATAATGTGATAGTGGTTATGATAATGGGGATAGTGGAACAAAATGTGATAAGTTTTTTAAATAAGAAATTTACTTTTTTTTACCTTCATTGTTAAACATCTTAGAAGAATGATAAAAGGTAAATTTGGAAATACATTAAAATGACCAAATATAGTTTTATATGGGGTTCATGTATTATAATGTAGTAAAGATTTATTAACATGATTTCAACAATACAAAAATATTATTTGAATCTATGTAGATAAAAATTAAATATTAAGTTACTTGATACCTAATTTATTTTTTATTTGATGTTAGGATCTGTTGGGTGGTGACCGTAAAATTCTGTTGGAACTAGCAAGTGCATTAGGTCAAGTTATAGTATATAGACAACGAGTCCAATTATCGATCTCACAGAGACTGTAGTCAATTATCAAGATTTGATTATTTTACTTAATCTAAACAAAATAATAAAAAGGATGCAATGAGTTAAATAAAAATTCAATTAATAAAAAATAAGAATTAAAATAGCTGAAATATAAATTTAATTAAAATGAGACAACTAAGACACATAAAGGTATCGAACTAATTTATGCATCCACGTGGCACAACCCGAAAATCATGTTTATTCCAATCACGGTGAATTTTCCTATCTTATTCAACAATCTATTTCTAGAGTTGTCAAACATATTCAAGTTGGACGGATTAATTATTTCTAATTAATTCTAATCAAACTCAAACGCATTCAATATTTATGAAAATTCAGTTTTCATCTAAAACCGAATACTGAAACCGAATACTATTTCTAATTGATTTAATCATATGTTTATTGAAGTGTTTGAATCTATCTTTAATCAATCCTCTTTCGATTCGTGGTTAATCAACAAATATGTGACTAGGTGATCAAGCTATTCACAATAAATATTAAACTAACATCAATCAATAATAAAAAATATTAAAAATCATTCAAACATGTAATCAAGTCTCAAACATAAATTAGTTTCGACCTAATATCGTGATCTTGGTTGAAGAAAACTACTCAAAAATCGAAAATTTAATTCAAAACAAAGTTGTCATCATAAAAAGAATAAAGAAAAAGAACGAAGAAGAAGAAGATGGAGTGTCTTCAATCCTCTTCAATGCCGCCGCCTTGATTTCCTGCGTGAAAGTCCCGAAGTCTGATGGAAAATATCTTATTTATATGCTAAAATCCAGCCATCTTTCTTTCTGTTGTTGATAGAGTCCGAAAATATAAAATTTCCATGTCGCTCGAGCGGCATAAAAACCCGCTCAAGCGCCCAAGTTTCTGTCCAAAATTTTTAAAACACGCCGGACACGCTCGAGCGGCAAGAAATCTCGCTCGAGCGCGTCATTTTTTTCCCATAATTTTTTTTGTTCGTGCAGCGCCTAGGCGCTACATTTTCCTTCCCAACGCGTAGTTTTCTTGAAAAAATCATATCCGAAGTTCTAGCAGTCGGATCAAGCTGAAATTTGGACAGCAGCTTCAAAATATCTTGAACGGTGGCGCTACATTTTCCTTCCCAACGCGTAGTTTTCTTGAAAAAATCATATCCGGAGTTTTAGCAGTCGGATCAAGCTGAAATTTGGACAGCAGCTTCAAAATATCTTGAACGGTGGAGATCAGATTTGGATGTATCTAACATCAAAATTAATTTTTTGAGCATTGATGCTCTGTAATTCATTTTTGCGGCTCTTCTCTTGCTCCAAATTCTTGATTTCTTCATTGTACCTTCATTCAAACCAAGAAAAATGAAATGTAAACCACATGCATGAAATAAATAAATTAATTAAATAAAAACACTCTAAAAACATAATAAATGCATGCAAACTCGACTCGAAACTAGCAAAAAATCATGTATAACAACAAACTTATCAACTCCCCCATACTTAAATCTTGCTCGCCCTCGTGCAAGACAAATGATGAAACAAACACAACAAAACAACGAAGTAGGATAAATTCATGGAAAGTAGCAGTCTCAGTGAAGTAACATATCAAACTCAAAAATACTCTCAACTCTCCACAATACACCCTCGGTTTTGTTGGAACACGTTTTCAGATCAGTGTGATATGATACCCGGAGCAGCGAAAGTTTAAAAATTTTTATTTTCTTATATGGAACAATTCCATATCATGGGTATCAAATCCTAACGATTAAAATCAACATGTAAAATAATAATAACAATTAATATTTTACCTTTTCAAGCTATGGCTTGATTATGGACACCAACAGATTAATCTGCTCTTGTTGTAAATCTCAGAAACTGATGACTCGCTCGATCAATCTCCTGAATTAGGTCCACGAACAAAAAACTAAAACCCTCTGATTGATTGCACTAGAAATCAATCAGATGTTTATCGAAGAGATTTACAGATTTGATCTGTCAATTCAGAATGTAATTTTCAAAAAATCACTGACTGAATTCTCTCTCAAAAGGGAGACAGGATTTTCGAATTCTCCTTAGAACTCTTCTAAGATTTTCGAAAATTGCTCTGTCGATTATGAGTTTGTGTGTCTAATTTTGGACTGCAATAACTTATTTATAATGTGGGCTGCTAACACCTTAGGGCCCATTAGTCATAGGTTCAAGTCTGACAAGAAAAACCCGCATGTTCAAAAATTAATATAAAATTCATCGTGACTCAGAATGATAAACCAATTTCACCATTGTGCATAGAAACCATTTCTGCAGCTTTTAAAGTCAAGATAATTTTTTTGAATCCGAATTCAGTGATTTCCAAAAATTCTCATCCCTATGTCATTTTCGGAAATTTCACTCCCATTAGTTAAGAAGTCCAACTTATCTTTCGCTAAATTTAATTTTTTAAATTTAACTATCTCAACGGGGATTAGTAATTCATTACTTGTATGACCCTCAATGGTTCAGGGATACAGCTAGCCGTGGGCTCACAACTCCTTGTGACTTGGAACAACAATTTCCGACTTACCCATCGAATCATGGTAAGAGCGCCTAACAACATCGCCCCATGATTCCCTAGGTATCACTGATAGTGCCTGCAAGAACCAGTAGGTTTTGGTTAGCGTACAGTACGGTCCCTTCATCCATATATCCCGATCGAATCAACAACCATTGGTACATCGAGATTCGTTCGAGATTCGATAACTATGCAATGCATCTTGAAGATCAAATAGTGACATCGCATGTGCTACTAGGAAACCAAGTAACCTAAATCACATCGAATACTCTGGCCAGAGATTTGTCACACTAATATCTCCTCAGATCGCATAGGATATCCACACTCGCAAGCGTGTGGTGAATCCTTGACAACAAAGCATCGACTCCTATATGTGTCGTAACTGTACCCAATCCCGACACCTGATGACCCTCATAGAGTCGGTAAATGAGTCAAAGTATAGTACTAGCATATAGAGTCTCCATGATGTTTCAAGTAGTAAGGACTAATAGTGTACAACCAAAATCGCAGACTTATCCACTCAATTAATAATAACCACTTGGAAAGTCCGAATAGGGTAGTTCGATCATTCATCATATGAATATCCATTTGCATGCTTTGAACATCTCTATGTTCCATACCAATGAAACGTGGTACTTGGCATCGCAAATGCTAGTCTCAATCTCAAGCGATCCTTATCCTTATTTGCGGACGGCTCAATTGACTAGGAACTGTTTAGAATATACAGTGACTATAAGATGTGTTCATGATAGTGATATCTCTTTATTCACTATCTCATCTTACTTACACTATAGTATATTCAAGGTCTTTATCAAAATAACAATAGTATATCACAATATAACATTATGAAGAAAAATAAAGAAAATGCCATTAATGAATGTAAATTATATTAAACAAAGATTGTTTACAATAAGAGACTCTCAAAGCCCTTAGCCACAACTTGGATAGCGGGGCATCAACTCTTTCAGGTTTAATGTGAACGTGTGTGTGTGCGATGTTATTCCAATTACATGCAACTTAAAAAGAATCTGTTTTCAAGACTTCTTAGCGACCTAATAACACATCAGTGCAAGTATCACTTTCATGCATTCATTCCTTCCAAATACCTTTAACAAACACACCTTTCTCGATATTTATTATTACGCACCGCATAATTTTGCACCCGACTTTCTTAAGCCCCATAAATTACCCGCAAACTTAGCTATAATTGTGATAGGATTCGGATTTCAATCCTCTCTTCTATAGCTTGGATGGAGCATCAACCCCATTGAATCCGCAGACTTAGCCTTGGACTTGATAATTAGGATTCAATTCCTCGTCCATGAACCGGATGGAGTTGAGTTTTTTTTTTTAAAAAAAAAATCAATCAATTTTTTTTTTCAAAAATGATGGTGTGCCCAAGATCATAAATGCAATGTTAGAGCATCATTGGAATTCAAAAGACACAATTAAGATCACTTAGCACCCAGTGTCATGCAATGGTCAAACAGACACAAACATCATCAATTTTTCGCTACAATTCACTGGTCTAACATAAGTGCTTAAAAAGATTCACGGTTCAACATAAGGTTTCTCATGTCAAATCAAGGGCAAACATTTTCAAAAAATTAATTTCATAACTTCATATCATCATTGGCTCTCATTCATCATCCTACTCAACACACATGCAAGCGAACACAAAAACGAACAAGATGCAAGCAGGCTAAAACATGAACACATGCAACACAAACACAACACAAAACACAATGAAATAAAAACTAGACTACCCCTCATACTTATCCAAAGCATTGCCCTCAATGCTTCAGAAACAACAAAAACAAGGCAAGAACAAACAAATGCAAAGACGAACATAAACACAATGAAAACAAATATAAAGCTCCTCTGGTCTAAGATTCTTCCTCTTCCTCCGGTTGTAGAACTCCAACAGTAACTTCTCTTAGTGGGGCAACATACTGCACATATAAAGGCGACGGATAAGGTGGTGGATTAGCAAAAAGGATAAAAATAAAATAAAAATAAAATAAAAATAAAAAGAACAATAAAGAAATAAAGAAAAGAAAACGATGGGTTGCCTCTCAGTCAACGCTAAATTTATAGTCTATAGCCCGACTTTCTCAAAGCAATCATCAAAGAGCGGTTGTCGCTCATGGTAAGAATCATACGACTTTACGTATGGGTCTTGATTTTGTACGCCCTCATGCTTGGCGTGGTATTAACATTTTAAGCTCGTAGCTCCAACAACACTCCATATGAACTGATTATTTTGGGAAGAGACTTCGAATCTAAGCCGAAGCTCATAAATGATGTAATTAGGGGTGTTCATTATCCGGATATGACCGAAAAAACCAACCAAAATTAAAATTTAGATTTTTTTGGATCGGTTTGTCGGTTCGGTTTTGAATACAAATATTGAGTTGTTCGGTTTACCGGTTCGGTTTCGTTTTTATGAATAAAAACCGGAAATAACCGAACCGATCGGGATATAGGATATATTATAATTTAGTCCCTAGGTTATTAGGTTTTCATATTTTATACATATTATATTTTAGTCCCTGGGTTATTAGGTTTCCTTCTCACGCAGACACGCATCGCCGCCTCACTCTCTCTCACAATTTCTACAGACCGTCTCCAATCTGCTTTGTCCACCGAAGCTTTCATCAAAAAATTTTCCGACCGCCAAGCTTTCCTCATGATCCGACTTCTATGTTCGTCGCTGAAGCTTTCTTCATCTGCGACTCTGCTCGATTGCTCTGTTCATTGTTGTGGTTGTGCTCGGTTGTTTTGTTTGTTGTTGCGATGTTGTGAAGCTGCTCAGCCTGCTCGGTTCTTGTTTAATCTTTATATTTTGTTAATGGCATTTTTAGATGGCTGAAGATGATAGCAAACTTGGTGAAAGTAAAAATTCAAATGATGAGCCACAAATCACATCTTCTACGAAATCTGCCGATGATTCAAAGAAAAGGAAATCCATAAATCTTAGATCAGCTATGTGGGAACATTTTGAAAGGTATGATGATTCTGATGGGAATAAAAGAGCAAGGTGTCGTTATTGTAGTTCAAACAATGCTGCTGATTCAAACTCCAATGGAACATCTTCTTTAGGTAATCATATGAGAAAGTGTACACTAAATCCCCATAATGCTGAGACTAAACAAGCTAAATTAAGATTTCAACCAAATTTGAATGATGCAAGTGAAATTTAACTTAATGTTTGGAGATTTGATCAAGAATCACGTAGAAAAGCTTTAGCTCGGATGATCATTGTAGATGAGCAACCTTTTAGTTTTGTTGAAAGAGAAGGTTTCAAGCACTTTATTAATATAGTACAACCTCTATTTCGAATTCCTTCTCGTGCTACGATAACGAGAGATTGCTTTGAACTTTTCTTGGAAAAAAGAAAAAACTGAAGTTGTTTTTTAAAAGAAACACATCAAAGAGTTTGTCTCACAACATATACATGGACTTCGATACAGAGAATCAATTATATGTGTCTTGCATCTCATTTTATTGATAAAGATTGGAAACTACACAAGAAGATCCTAAATTTTTGTCCAAAGTAGTCATAAAGGTGATGATATGGCAGTTTCAAGTGTTTGATAGATTGGGGTTTGGATAAAGTTTTCACCATTACAGTTGATAATATTAGTTCAAATGATACAACGGTGAAAGAATTTTCAAAACAATTCAGTAAATGGGGAACTATCATGGATGGTAGTCATCTTATGTGAGATGTGTTGCTCATATTATCAATTTTATTGTTCAAGATGGATTGAAAGAGGTTGGTGATTCTGTGAAACGTGTGAGATAGGAATGGCAGCGGGTCGAGTTTGGGCAAACCCGAGACCCGCCCCGCCCCGTGAACCCGACGGGTCCAATCCGGGTTAGACCCGTTGGATCCGCCAAATTTTATATAATTTAAATTTTATTAAATAAAAAATTAATAAAAAATCATTAAATTTAATTTTCAAATTTATATTAACAATATTTAGGACAAAAAATATTCTCATAAGTTAAAATATATTATTTTTTTATTTAATTAATAATTAAAACTAAAGAAATTTTATAATGATATATTTTTATATTAAAAATATCATGATATATTAAAATTATTTCAACCCAAGAATATTATAAACTCAAATTATAAATAGAGTATTGATTATTTAATATAAAAATATAATTATATATTATTAATATATATATACATATATATTTTATATTTATATATTAATATATATTTTTGGCGGGTCCAAACAAACCCGACCCGGACCTGCATATGGACCCGCTTGCCGCTTGGCCGGATCTAGACCCGCCCCACTGTCATCCATTGTGTGAGACAAGCTACGAGATTCATCAAACAATCTCCTGCGAGGATAAAAAGATTCAAAGATTGTTGTGAAATTGAAAAAATAGAAAGTAAAAAATCATTGTGTTTGGATGTTCCTACTAGGTGGAATTCGACATATTTGATGTTGAATACAACACAAGAATTTAAGAATGCCTTTGCAAGATATGTTTTTCTTGGTCCTGGATTGCTGGATAATCTTCTTAATAATACTTGTGAAGATGAGAAGGTTGCAGGTGCTTTTACTAATGATGATTGGAAGAAAATAAGACTCATGGTGAAGTTTCTTGCATTTTGAAAATGTTAGTGGATATTGATGATATTTATTTGAGTTTTATGGCGGAGAGGATGAAAGCTAAATGTGACAAGTATTGGGGTGCTCCAGAAAATATGAATAATATGATTTTCGTTGGAGAAGAAAAAGGGGGGGGGGGGATGAGAGATGATCTAAAGCTCTATGTGATAACTTTATATGATGAGTACCGAAAGAGAACTTCAAAAGAATCTCAGTCTACTGCTTTAGCTAGTAGCACATTTGACATGTCAAGTTCCGGAAACACACATAAAAGAACATTAATTCAGCAAGAGTATTTGAGGCACAGAGCCATTAGTGGAACTACAGACTCTAAATCAGAGTTGGACAAATATCTTAGTGAAGAAACAGAGTCTGTAAATGATAATTTTGATATCTTGCTTTGGTGGAAAGTTGACTCACCTAGATTTCTTTTTCTTGCTGAGATGGCTCGTGATGTATTGGCAATTCCTATTTCTTCTGTGGCTTCAGAAAGTGCATTTAGCACCGGCGTACGTGTGCTTGATCCATTTAGGAGTTTGTTAACTCCTAAATTGGTGCAAGCACTTCTTTGTGCACAAGATTGGCTTCGTCATGAATCTTTACCTATTACAGTAGAAGAGGACTTGGATAAGCTCGAGAAGTTTGAAAATAGTAAAAAAAAAAAAACTGAAAGTACATATTTTTTTAAATTAATGAGATCAATATTTTATTTTTTTAAATGGATTTTTTTTCCAGATATGGCGAGCTTGGGAAGAGATGTTTCTTGCATAACTGATATGTAAATGCGTCTTGGAATCAGGTATAATAAATGAAATTAATTTATATCAAATTTTAGTATTAATGTTAGGAATTTAGGATATATAGACCTTGATTTATATACTGATTGTTCCATTTTTCCATCGAAATAGTTGACAAGTGTGGAGCACGAAAAATGTTCAAACAAACTCAAGTGTATTCCATTCAAAATTTTGAACATGACACCAACAAAGTACAACTTACAAGCATCATGAATATGTCAATTGAGAATCTATGTAGTATGTATTGTTTTGTTTTTTTGAAAAATATTATAAGACTGAGGTTGGATGTTTGTTCTTGTATAGTTTGTTATTTTTTGTTTCTTTACTTGTGTTCGGGTATTTAAATTACATGTTGGATAAAATTCATGTTTCTTTTATTGTGTTATGTATTATTAATGATCAAACTAATCAAATCGAACCGTATAAATCGGTCCATTATAATACAGAAACCGAACCGAACCGAAGTAGAATGGTTTGACTTCGGATTACATTTTTCATAAACCGAAAACCGGAAAACCGAATCGAAATTGGATAAATTCAAACCGAACCGACCGATGAACACCCCTAGATGTAATATTGTGGAGTTGGCGTTCATGGCAAACATAGATCTTCTAATGATGTACATGGAAAGACCATCGATGAGTTCAAATCTTTTACCTTGTATGTTTCTTCATCCTCCACTGTCACTTTTGGCTTATCCTCGCATGAAAATTCCTCAAACAATATTGGCTCTTGATCTGGCACAATTACTTCATTCTCTTGACAAATCTCAGAAAATGGTTCTATAGAGTTGATGTGTGAGGACCTTGGTTCCAAACATCTAAACTAGAATAACCAACATAAAGCGAACAAGAGCCAAGCTGAAAATCAATAAAAAAAAAATTATTTCCTGTGAACAGTGTCTCGCTCGAGCGGCAAGAAACGCCCGCTCGAGCGAGCAAAACTCTGCCCGGCTCCCTGGAATACTCTCGCTCGAGTGATAAGGAACACCCTCTCGAGCGAGAAATTCCCTGTCTCAAAAAAAAGGAATTTCTGGTCCCTCGCTCGAGCGGTAAGAAACACCCGCTCGAGCGAGCAGCACTCTGAACCAAAAATCTGGGCTGTTTCTCAAAAATCCAATCTCCAACTCAAATCCATTCAAAACAACATCCATCCAACATAAATAAATAACTCCAGACAACAAGATCCAACCCCTAAAAGTCTAGAGTTGAACATCCATTAGATCCAGTAGTACATGCAAGATTCTAGTTATACAATACAACTCAAAACAAGTTCAAGTACAATCTAAGTTCGATTACATAATCGACTTCTAACACCAAGTCCTCACTCTATCTTCACATCCCAACTATCCATGCGACCTCTGACTCGGTTCTGGCCTACCTATTGCCAAGCACACATACAAAAACAAGACAACAGTCGGATAACCGGTGAGAATAAATGTAGAGACCTGTATCCGTAATTAGCGATTAATGAGTATGTTAATCATGTAATAATGATAGATTAAGTAAAACATGATTAAGAAAATTTCAAATTGGTTAACGGAGTCCAAAAATGGATCCAGGACACTCAAAAATGGCCGGGAAGGTTCCGAGGGTTCGGAGGATCCAAACCGGGTTAGGAGGCTCCGAACGGATTCGGAGGATCCGAACTCGGATCGGAGGCTCCAAAGATAATGCGTCATTGGTGACGTCACTGATGTTACTTCCGGGGATCCGAAGTCAGGATCAAAGGCTCCGAACAGGAGCGGAGGCTCCGAACCAGTTCGGAGGATCCGAAGTCGAGTTCGGAGGCTCTGAACTTTGCCTATAAATAGGGGTCCAAAATTTCATGTTCAACTCGCACCTCTTCTTTTTCTCTCTCAATTCCTTAGCCTTCTAACTAAGATCTAGGGAGATCTAGGCGTCCTATGGAGAATCCGGAAGTGGCATAGCGATCCAGGCGTCGTAGCGGAGCTATGACCTAGTTTTGAGGCAATTGTCAACAAAGGGTTACGACGGACGCAGGTATAGCTTTGGCTTCCTAAAAATATTAGGAGTATGCAATAGTTTAGTTAAGGCTTTAAGAGCTTAATTAATGATACATGAGTATTTGCATTGCAGAGCTGATGATAGACTTGGAACCTAGAGTGGGACTGCTAGGAACTGTCTGTAGAAAGATACGTAAGTACTGACTGAGATAGCCAGCGGGTTTTGCATGATTATATGTTGCATTTGTGTGTCATATTATTATGCAGCATGTGCATATCATATTGTGCATGTCCATCTTTTGAGATGAGCCATGTAGGGCCGCTCAGCCCTGTTCGGACGGTTGATGTCGAGCGCCCCGCGATCGACGGGTTAGCCGGCACTGGAATCTGTAAGACATGGTCTACGTCCATTAGGAATGAGCAGTGTACGCAGGGTTAGCTCCCCGGGTTGTACCACTCATGTCCTAGGTGCCATTACTGAGCAGTTGCATACAGTTATCCCAGATATGAAGACCCTGTCATTTGCATACATCATATTTGTATGTTTTACCCATGCTTTTGTATTGAGCTTAGAGCTCATGTCCAGTCTTTTCTGTGTATCTGAACACCCCATTCGACGGGGCAGGTGTAGGTGTAGGATTGAGCACCAGGAGCTTGGAGTCGCCAGTGACCAGAAAAGACAGCAGGATTAGCTGTAGGTTTTTGCTTTTTAGGCTTATTATTCGATTGAGTTGTATAATTGAATTTGTTTAACCGGTTGTATTCTGCCGGTCTGTTATTTATTTAAGTCTTCCACAGCGATTTATTTAATGCATGCTTGATTATGCTCTTAAATCTGATTACGTAGTGGATCCGGGCTGGGTCGCTACAATAAATCCCAGTAAAAATAGACAAACATGATATATCAAAAGGGCATCTCAAAATGAAATACATCAACTTCCAGATATTCCAAACGAGAGTAGATGAATGCATGACTTCAAAAGTCTAGATTATCAATCCGGATAATCAAAAGGCAAATCGGTTCCTCGATTCTTTGGTTGGGATTCCGAGGATGAAATATCACAACAATCAAACCGACTTCCCCTTTCGAGGTGGACGATGTATAGTTCAATACTCCAGACTCCGGAGCATTCAATAGAGAGTTGATCGGTCACTCTAGTAAATCGCCTACCAGTGCCACTCGAATATAATCCCCTGATCGTCTAATTCAAATGAAACGAAGCTTTCGGCTCAATATGAATGCATATGAAAAACTAAAACATTCAATCATGTAATTCAAGTAGTTCACATAGACATGAAAGTATGTGATTTCTCTAGGACACTCGAATCAATCCAGATTCGAGTTAATCGTCATATTCCATCCAATGTCATCTTATACCTCTCTTTGATCGAAAGTTCCAATCCTGAACAATCAATAGATAATTCGATTCAAAAGCTATTCGAATTCAAATCAAATAGTCAAGAAGTACAATACTATACCGTCTTTAATCTCTCGAGATTCAAACTCTTTAATTCCAAGTTATCGGCCTTCAAACCAATTTGTACGGAGATATAAACGAATCAATATCATTCAACAACTCAATTCGAATACGTTTCAACAATACAATCGATCGAAAATCCCAAACTCAAACCAGCGGCATAACGACTATAAATCGATCAACTGAAAACGCAGACAGCAGTACAATATCTCATTCAACTCATAAAAACTTCAATATCATCAAAACATCTCAAATCCATCATATCTCTAAGCCTCATTTTCGAAAATCATAACAAAAATCATAACAATTCCGAACGACGTTCTTTTTCCGATCCGACTAAGAATAAACGATAAGAATTAGTTCAAGAAAATCATACTCGAAACTCATTCGATTCTAACAAAATCCGGAAAATAAAGTATAACTGATCGGAGAAATACTTACGATAGAATGGAGCTCTCAATGCTGAGATCGCTAATCTGCCTTCGGATTTAAATTCTACCGGATGGATCGACTAGAAACCGAAGATCAAAACTTGAAGCTCACGTTTCTTCTTCTTTAATGGAGGCGCACGGTTGGAGAAGGAAGAAGGAAGAAGGAAGAAGAGAAAAATGAAGACCAAGTCAACTCAAGCCAAGATATTATATAAAATCTCATATTTGCATTTAAGTCCCTGAAAATTCCAAAATTTCAAAATAGTCCCTGATCAATAACAAATCGATCCTCGAATAATAAAATCTCCGGCTATCTCAAATAAACTCAATTAAGATAAATTCGGGGCGTTACATGATGTGACTTTCTAATAACTTATTTATCTCTGTCTGCTTTTTCACAATGTTCTCCAACTGAGTCACATTATCATCAAAACGCTTGATACACTCTTCTTGATGCTCAAGTGGTTGGTTCGCAAAATTGGTAGAGTTGAATTCTGGAGGATATTGGTGACTCCAACCCTGCAGTGAAATATCACAATGACAATGATAGTCGAAATCCGCCATATCATTTAACAAGTGTATCACATTGTCGTAATCTCTGTTGAACAAATGACTGCCGGTGGCCAAAACTCCATAATCTACCCAACTTCTTGTTGTCTCATCCAATCCACCACAGAAAAAATTGAGTAAGCAACAATTTGAAAATTTGTGGTATCGGAATTTGTTAGCCAAATAATTAAATCTTCCTCATGTAACATAGAATGGTTCCGAGTACTGTTGGGCAAACCTTGTGAACACCTGTCGATTGTCCATCTCCAAGTACCTCACAAGTATAAATAAATAAATAAACAAAAAATAAAATAAAATAATAATAATAATATGTCGAGTCTCAAGCAAATAATATATCATAATATTAACTAAACAGTCCCCAGCAATGACGCCAAAAACTAGACCGTAAAATTCGATTGGAACTAGCAAGTGCACTAGGTCAAGTTATAGTATATGGACAACGAGTCCAAATATCGATATCACAGAGACTGTAGTCAATTACCAAGATTTGATTATTTTACTTAATCTAAACAAAATAATAAAAAGGATGCGATGAGTTAAATAAAAATTCCATTAATAAAAAAATAAAAATTAAAATAGCTGAAAGATAAATTTAATTAAAACGAGACAACTAAGACACACGAATGTATCGAACTAATTTATGCATCCACGTGGCACAGACCGAAAATTATGTTTATTCCAATCATAGTGAATTTTCCTATCTTATTCAACAATCTATTTTTAGAGTTGTCAAACCTATTCAAGTTGGACGGATTAGTTATTTCTAATTAATTCTAATCAAACTCAAACACATTCAATATTTATAAAAATTCAGTTTTCACCTAAAACAGCATACTGAAACCGAATACATTTCTAGCTGGTTTAACCATATGTTGATTGACGTATTTAAAGCTATCTTTAAACAATCCTCTTTCGATTCATGGTTAATCAACACACATGTGACTAGGTGATCAGGCTATTCATAATAAATATTAAACTAACATCAATCAATAATAAAAATATTCAAAATCATTCAAACATGTAACCATGTCTCAAACATAAATTAGTTTCGACCCAATCTCATGGTCTTGGTTGAAGAAAACTACTCAAATCTAAAACTTAATTCAAAACAAAGTTGTAATCATAAAAAGAATAAGGAAAAAGAACAAAGAAGAAGAAGATGAAAAGTCTTCAATCCTCTTCAATCTCCTAGCCCTAATCGCCGCCTTGATTTCTTGCGTGAAAGTCCCAAAATCTGATGTAAAATATCTTATTTATATGCTAAAATCCAGCCATGTTTCTTTACTTTGTTGATAGAGTCCGAAAATATAAAATTTCCATGTCGCGGTCGCGTTCAAGCGGCAGAAAAACCAACTCGAGCGCACAAGTTTCTGTCCAGAATTTTTAAAACACGAGCGCGTCATTTTTTGCCCAAAATTTTTTTTGTTCGTGCAGCAGCGCCTAGGCGCCAAACACTGGCGCTTAGGCGCTACATTTTCCTTCCCAATGCGTAGTTTTCTTGAAAAAATCATATCCAGAGTTTTAGCTGTCAGATCAAGATGAAATTTGGACAACAACTTCAAAACATCTTGTCATTTTAAACGGTGGAGATTGGATTTGAATGTCTCTAACATCAAAATTAATTTTTTGACCATTGCTGCTTCATAATTCATTATTGTGGCACTTCTTTTGCTCCAAATTCTTGATTTCTTCATTGTACCTTCATTCAAACCAAGGAAAATGAAATGTAGACCACATGCATGAAATAAATAAATTAATTAAGCAAAAACACTCTAAAGACATAATAAATGCATGAAAACTCGACTCGAAACTAGCACATAAGAATGTATAACAACACACTTATCAGATGGGTAAACTGCTATGACACCACTTGGTAGGATCGTGTTTTGGGGTGATCGGTTGGGTAAATCACTATAGCAGTTGACCCCTTAATTTTTCAAGATAGAATTCATTTGAGGTTGGTCAACTAAATCGTTTTCTTCTTGCATGTCTATGTTATTCAATCAACTTGAAAAGTACGGAATAAGATCAACTAACTGTAGTGACCCGTATTCGTAATTAGCGATTAATGAGTATGTTAATCATGTAATCATGTTATATTAAGTAAAACATGATTAAGGAAATTTCAAATTGGTTAACGGAGTCCAAAAATGGATCCAGGACACTCAAAAATGGCCGGGAAGGTTCCGAAGGTTCGGAGGATCCGAACCAGGTTAGGAGGCTCCAAACGGGTTCGGAGGATCCGAACTCGGATCGGAGGCTCCAAAGATAATGAGTCATTGGTGACGTCACTGATGGGCCTGGGGATCTGAAAATAGGATCGGAGGTTCCGAACAGGAACGGAGGTTCCGAACGGGTTCGGAGGATCCGAAGTCGAGTTCGGAGGCTCCGAACTTCGCTTATAAATAGGGGTCCAAAATTTCATTTTCAACTCGCACCTCTCCTTTTTCTCTCTCAATTTCTTAGCCTTCTAACTCAGATCTAGGGAGATCTAGACATCGTATGGAGAATCCGGAAGTGGCATAGCGATCCAGGCATCGTAGCGGAGCTGTGGCCTAGTTTTGAGGTCATTGTCAACAAAGGGCTAACGACGGACGCAGGTATAGTTTTGGCTTCCTAAAAATATTTAGGAGTATGCAATAGTTTAGTTAATGCTTTTAGAGCTTAATTAATGATGCATGTGTATTTTCATTGTAGAGTTGATGATAGGCTTGGAACCTAGAGTGGGACTGCTAGGATTTGCCTGTAGAAAGATACGTAAGTTCTGACTGAGATAGCCAGCGGGTTTTGCATGCTTATGTATTGCATTTGTGTGTCATATTATTATGTAGCATGTGCATATCATATTGTGTCTAACCATCTTTTGAGATGAGCTATGTAGGGCCGCTCAGCCCTGTTCGGACGGTTGATGTCGAGCGCCCCGCGACCGATGGGTTAGCCGGCACTGGCATTTGGAAGACACGGTCTACGTCCGTTAGGAATGAGCATTACATAGGATTTGATCCCCGGGTTGTACCATTCATGTCCTAGGTGCCATTACTGAGCAGTTGTATACAGTTATCCCAGATATGGAGACCCTGTCATTTGCATGCATCATATTTGTATGTTTTACCCGTGCTTTTGTATTGAGCTTAGAGCTCACGTCCAATCTTTTCTGTGTATCTGGACACCCATTCGACGGGGCAGGTGTAGGTGCAGGATTGAGCACCAGGAGCTTGGAGTCGCCAGTGACCAGTAAAGACAGCAGGATTAGCTAAAGGTTTTTGCTTTTTAGGCTTATTATTCGATTGGGTTGTATAATCGAATTTGTTTAACCGGTTGTATTCTGCCGGTCTGTTTTTATTTAAGTCTTCCGCAGCAATTTATTTAATACATGCTTAATTATGCTCTTAACTCTGATTATGTAGTGGTTTTGGGCTGGGTCGCTACGTTTATAGGTATCAGATCATGCATGCAAGAGACTTGGGATATAGTATTAAGACTTTGGGTTATCCTTATAGGATTGATGAGACCTTGGAAGAGGTGATGATGCGGCGATTAGGTTGCTCGAATACTATCATCATCTGCAGGATTTCTAAAGATTTGGCTTATGGGATTCCAGCAAGTGCGGATATGAGCAATGGATCGTGTCCAAGCTTTCAAGATTTCTACTCATGTGGATCCTAGATTTGGATCGAGTACCGGATGCCAGAGGCAGTGGCAGAGGATTAGTGGGGACTTACTTGATGTTTGCATCTGTACAGTACCATACCATGATGACACAACTCTAAAGATTCTCCAGTCGTAGTTGGAGAGATTGTCCTATTGACCTTCACCAAGGAATGCCTCGAGTGTCTAAGCATGACAGGTTTCGAGCATAAGATCACTAAACTCATGCGGAACATGGTTTTGCCGATATGCATGCATCGATGCTTTTGGTAGGCAAACGGGAAACTTTATGTTCAAAAGAATGATATGAATACAAGAAGAAAACTGACGGTAGATCGTGAGCAGAAGAGGTCAACTGACATGCACTGCGCAGAACATAGCTGGTTGGCTATCACGTGCCATTTCTCCGGAGTTTTTCGTAGGAGGACATGTAGAGAGACTTGGACGGCAGTACGCCTATATTGATGCGTGTGTCGATTAGAAGCTTTATGCTCAAGAGACGAAGACTAGTACGATGATTTTAAATACTGTATTGTTGTAGTTGTAAATAGTATTTCAGTTGTAATGAATCATCATACTATGGTTGTATCATTTCAAGTTCGGTTGTATATTTCATTGTATTTTGAATACTGTGTATATTACATTGGTTTGTAATAAAGAGAATTGTACATAACTTGAAGCAATGATACATGTATTATTTATCCAGCAATTCGTGAATAATTGCAAGTGATTCTGCTAAGTTTTGGCATGATGTTAGTTGATTAGTGTTCAACTGTGGTAACTCATGGAATTTGAGTGGGCCGATTGTAACTGTTTGACTTGTGGTTAGTCTAGGCGTTTTCCTAGGATTTACCTAATGAGTCAGTGGACTAAGTTAGTGACAGTGATTAGGTGGTTCATCTGGAGGCATGGGAATATTGTTCGGTTTAGAACATTGTGCTTTATTCTATGTTGTTTCCTTAAAACAGTAGGCTGTCTGACCTTTTTTAGGTTTAGACTTATGATGATTGGGTTTTTCATCAAGATGACAGGTCAAGTATATGCCGAGAGTTGTACTTCAGAGGTTACCTGGGAGCCTTCGTGCTTTAGGATTGGCGGTGGAAAGACTACTCAGTCTAGGTATTTGGTAGCAGTCACAACAGGGTATGACCTTGGATTGGATATCAGGTTTGATATCATTAGCTAGATATCGTCTGGTGTGCCAGAGATATAGGTTGAGTATTCTGTTGTGGGAACCAGTCTTGGAGGGATTTTCTTGACAAGTGTGTACTCTGAGCAGATAGGTTATAACTTTTGGGTTACTGCTAGACGTGTGGATCTAGTAGGTGGACGGGTTTCTACCAGCGATGGCTAGGGGTTGTCATCAGAGTTGTGGTTAGAGTTTCCCTGTGATAGGAATCATCCAAGATACTAGATGGGATGTTGTTTCGAGACTTCGACTCGAATACGAGGACTACTCCATGATGATTGACTTCATCTGTGATGGATTATATCAGATGTTAAGGACTGTACAGGACTATTTGAGATGAGAGGGAAGCGTGGCCTATACCCATGAAGCCTTGGTGGTTGTCCAGGTGGGTTATCGTGGTAAGCTACCTCAGTCTTGAATTGTTGCACAATCTTAACGAGGGATATAATCAGGAGTGTGTCCGAAGATTGTGGAAATCTTTGGGATTCGTTAGTTATGATTCTTGGACTTGACGAGTCGTGGCGTTCATCTCAAATGAACGAGGTAAGGATAGTAAGTCCAGTGATTACGCTAAGTACTGTCTGATATTTTCAGAAGTTGAGCGTAGGATTTTTCATGGGATGGAAATTGTCTAGGTTGATAGATTGTGAGCAAATCTTGGGCTTAGTTCGTCTTGATGTTCGCTTTGGGTGAACAAAACAACAATTAGTAGTGTTGATGTGGCACGGGATTTGTGCTATTGACTACTAGTGGCAATTTGTTAACTCTGTCTGTGAGACCCCGTTTCTAATCTTCTAATCTCTAATAATTAACCAAAATCGAACACGAAGAGCCGCGGAAAAACGAATCAAAAAATTTTATTTTTTTTTAAAATGCCTCGCGCCCGTGCGAGGTTATAGCCTCACGCGCGCGCAGGCTATGTGGATAGAGGGCTCGAGGGTGGCTCGCACGCGCGGGGGCAAGAATTCCCGAGCCCTCCAGGCTCGCTCGCGCGCGCAGGCCAAACGGGCAGAGAGAGAGAGCAGAAGCTTGGAAAATCAAATCAAGGCAAATTCAAACAATTCTAAACTCAAGAACACATACAATCAATATTTATAACATGCCATATACAATGTTCTACTCAAAAAAATACAATAACAAGTTCGACAATAGGGTTCGTTCGACTAATCAAAAATAGTACAAATCCAAAAGGTACAACCCTACGACACACGGTGTCTCACTTCTATCATTCTCACCCCGAGCTAACCCAGACGACTCGGTCCGGCTCCTGATCCTCCTGTTGTCAAGTACACATACAAACAAAAACAACAACCGGATAACCCGGTTAGAAATATAATTTCTAAGTAAAAGAGACAGGCATGCAATATCAAATAAACACCTCATATAATCATCAATAAATCAAATGAGGGTGGATGTATGCATGACTTCAAAACTCGGGATCATCAAATCAAATAATCAAAATATCGATCGGTACTCGGTTGGGATCCCGGGGCCAAGTCATTACAACAACACACCTACACTCCCTTTCGGGGTGGATGTCGCACAACTCAAACCCCTAGACTTCAGAGCAACTATAAGAAGTATTCTAGCACTTGGAAATACTCGAAATCCAAAGCCACTTCAATATAGCTCTCTAAATCGTCTATTTTCAAAACGAATCGAATAATCGGCTCAATATGAATGCAAGTGTAAACAAAATAATCATTCAAATTCACACCAACAAATAAACATGTAGTATGTGATTTTAGGGACTCGAGAATCAATCGAACTCGAGTGTTCAACCCCATTCAATTCAATGTCGTCTTTTACCTTTTCAAGTTCGTCGAGAATTCAAATCTGAAAAATAACAACGAATTCAAATCAATAATCAATCGAATCAAAACGAATCGAAACGGAGAAGCTCAACAATATACCGTCTTCAATTCTCAAATCGATTCAACTCCCAAGTTTGATCCAAACCCGAAACTACAATCCAAATCTGAAAATGAAGAATATACGGATTCAATATCAATCTACTAATTTAAACCAAACCCGGAAATCAAACCGAAACAATACAATCGATAATTCAAAACTCGATTTCGACGGCATAACGACTATAAACGGTCAAACAAAAAATCTCCAACAACATCAAACAACTCCGAACAACCCATATCATCTTCTAAACCAACAAAACAATCAAAATCCAACCAAAATCCAAAACCCCATTTTCGAAATAGGCTCCAAAAATCATATATAATCCAAACTTCATTTTTTTTCCGAATCGACTTCGAATACACGATCTATGCTAGCTCAAGAACAACATACTCAAAGATTATCAAAATCTGACGACCCAACAAAAAACAAAGTTCGAGGATCTTAGCAAAACTTACGTCAAAACGAAGCCTTCGATGCGGTGATTGTGAATCTCAACTCGGAACTAAAATCTGACGGTCGGATCGTGCGAATCAGAGGGAAGAAAAGCTCAAAGAAGCTTCCATGGCTTCTCTGATCGGTACGCACGGTTGGGAGAGGGAGAAGGAGAGGGTGAAGTGATATGATTTGTCAACTTGCAAGAGATAATATATAAAATCCAAGTTTTGCATTTTAGTCCCTCAATTCTCCAAAGTTTGCAAAATAACCCCTGCGAATTATCAAAACGGCCCTCAATTACTGAAAACTCTTATTATCTCAATTAAACTAGATTATAATAAAATCGGGGCATTACAATTCTCCCCCTCTAAAATTCGATTTCGTCCTCGAAATCTGACAGATCGCAACTGAAAACAAAAAAGAATCAAACTGAAGAAAAACTCACATCAGTTGAATAACTCTGGAAATCGCTGCCTCATATCAGATTCGGTCTCCCAAGTTGCTTCTTCAACTCCGTGACGACTCCACTGAATCTTCACAACGGAATCGACTTGTTTCTGAGCTGTTTCTCTTTCCTGTCAAGAATCTGAATCGATCTCTCGAAGTAACTCAGAGTCTCAACATCGAAACGTGAAAAACATCGTGGATTCCTGAAAGAGACGGAGGAAGATCAATCCTATAGGCAAGATCGCCTATCTTCTCAAGAATCTCATACGGACCAATGAATCTCGGCGACAACTTCCCTCTTTTCCCGAATCTGACAGTACCTCTGAAAGGATAAATCTTCAAAAACACACGGTCTCCCTAATCAAAACACAGTGGTCTGCGTCGGACATTCGCGTACTTGGCCTATCGATCTTGGGCTGTCTTCATTCTAGTTAGAATCAACTTCACCTGCTCTGCCATGTCACGACTCATATCTGGACCCAACTCAGGTGATTCTGAAATTTCATCCCAAAATAAGGGAGATCTGAACTTCTTTCCGTACAAAGCTTCGAAATGTATCATCCCAATACTCGCTTGGAAGCTGTTATTGTACGAAAATTCCACTAGAGGCAAAGAATCCTGCCAACCTGAGCCAAAATCAAGCACTACTGCTCGAAGCATATCTTCCAAGGTCTGGATTGTACGCTCGGACTGACCATCGGTCTGAGGGTGATACGTTGTGCTCAAGTGCAAACGAGTACCCAATGCCTCCTGAAGACTGTGCCAAAAGTGAGAAGTGAATCTTGGATCTCTGTCAAATACTATCAACTTCGGCACGCCGTGCAATCTCACAACCTCTCCGACATACAACTCGGTCATCTGATCGTGACGGTATGTCATTCTGTATGGAATGAAACAAGAAGATTTCGTCAACCGGTCAATCACAACCCAAATCGCATCACAACCTCTGACTGAACGCGGTAGCTTCGTGACAAAATCCATAGAGATGTGATCCCACTTTCATTCCGGAACTAACAAACTGTGCAATAATCCACCTGGTTTCTTCCTTTCTGCTTTCACCTGTTGAAAATTCAGACAACGGGACACAAATCTCGCGATATCGCCTTTCAACTGCTTCCACCAGAACTGAGTCTTCAAGTCATTATACATCTTTCGGCCTCCGAGATGAACACTGAACCGACTGCAATGCGCCTCTCGAAGAATACTCTATCTCAATTCAGAAACATCGGGCACAACAATACAGTTATTCACGAATAAAACATCATCCCTGACCTGAAACTCTGACTGATGACCTGATCTGACCTTCTCTATCGAACTTTGACTGCTCGGATCAGATCTCTGAGCCTCTCTAATCAACTGAAACAACTCTGGTTCGGCCTGAATCGCAAAAACTCTGATGGATATTCTATCGGTATCAAATTCCAAACCAGAAGTAAAACAGTCTTCAATCAATTGAGAGACACCAATCGTAGTAAGAGATAAGGAACAAAGCTTTCGACTAAGAGCGTCTGCAGCTGCATTCGACTTTCCAGGATAATACTTAATCTCACAGTCGAAGTCCTTAAGCAAATCCATCCATCTCCTCTGTCTCATATTCAGCTCGGACTGGGAAAACAAGTATTTCAGGCTCTTGTGGTCAGAAAATATCTCAAATGACTCACCATAAAGGTAATGACGCCAGGTCTTCAAAGCAAAGACAATCGCAGCAAGTTCAAGATCATGGATCGGATAACGAGTCTCGTGCGGCTTCAGCTGCCTCGAAGCATAAGCTATGACATGCTTCCTCTGTATAAGAATGCATCCAAGACCACGGTGAGAAGCATCACAGTAACCGGAAAAACCTCCCGTACCTGATGGAATAGACAAGATCGGAGCACTGGTCAATCTCTTCTTCAGCTCTATGAAACTGGCCTCGCACTCCTCGGACCAAACAAACGGTGCATTCTTCTGGGTCAACTGGGTAATCGGCTTTGCAATAGAAGAGAAATCCTTGATAAATCGGCGATAATAACCCGCTAAACCCATGAAGCTTCGGATTTCTGGCACTGATGTCGGTCTCGACCAATTCATAATTGTCTCGATCTTACTGGGGTCCACAGAAATTCCATATCCCGAGATAATGTGGCCTAGAAAAACAAATCGGTCCAACCAAAACTCGCACTTCGATAGCTTAGCATACAACTGTTCGGCTCGCAAAATCTATAATACAATCCTCAAATGCTCTGCATGATCTGAACGGTTCTTCGAATAGATCAGAATGTCGTCAATGAAGATAATGACGAACTCATCTAAGTACCGCTGAAAGATACGATTCATCAGATCCATAAAAACCGCTGGAGCATTGGTCAAACCAAATGACATGACTATAAACTCGAAATGCCCATATCTGGTTCTGAAAGCTGTCTTCGGCACATCCTCGTCGCGAACTCTCAGCTGGTGATACCCTGATCTCATATCTATCTTCGAATACACTGAAAAACCCTGCATTTGATCAAAAAGGTTATCAATCCTAGGTAGAGGATACTTGTTCTTGACCGTCGCTTGATTCAACTGACGATAGTCGATGCAAAGTCGCATAGAACCGTATTTCTTCCTCACGAAGAGCACTGGAGCACCCCAAGGTGATACTCTAGGTCGAATGTATCCCTTGGCAATCAAATCTTCTAACTGCTCCTTCAACTCCTTCAATTCTAATGGAGCCATACAATAAGGCGCTTTCAAAATAGGCTGAGTACCTGGTGCAAGTTCGATATTAAATTCGATCTCTCGAATAGGCGGCAAACCAAGAATCTCATCTGGAAATACATCAGGAAACTCGCTAACCACCGGTATCTCAGTCAACTCAGGACTAGACCTCTGAACATCTACTGCATAAATCAAGAATCCCTCTGCTCCTCTCTGTAGCAAATGAGACATGGATAACACAGAAATCAAAGGAATTCTGGATCGAGAACCCTTACCGAAAAACTTTCAATCATCTGCCATCTCAGGTCTGAAACGAACCACTTTTTGAAAGCAATCTACTGTCGCCCTATACTTGGTCAGAGCATCAATCCCGACAATACAATCAAAATCAGATAATCCAAGTACAATGCAGTCAATCTCAATCGAATTCCCTTCGGATTCTAACACACAATTACGGGCCAATCTCACCGAAACAGTTTCCCCACCCAAAGGTGAAGTGATAGAAACGACATCAGATAATGGCTCAGCAAATAAATCATTCATCACGATAAATCTTTTAGAAATAAAACAGTGAGAAGCACCCGTATCAATCAAAACATACACAGGATAACCAAAAATCGAACAGTTACCTGCTATTACATCATTCGGAGTTGCATTGGCCTGATCCTCTGTCAGGGCAAACACCCTCGACTGCTGTCGAGGAGGTTGGTTCTGATTCTGATTACCTCCCTGACGAGACTGTTGTTGGGGCTGAAACGAATGGACTGCATAAGCTGATCTCTCACGCTGAGCTGGCGGTCAAGAAGAACTGCCGTTCTGAGCTCTATCGGATCCTCGCTGATGACAGACTCTAGCAAAGTGACCCGGCTGCTGGCAGATATTGCAACTACCAAACACGCCTCGACACTGATAACTTGGGTGACGTCCTCCACACTTACTGCACAATGCTCTTGAAAACCCTGAATTCTGCCCAGAACTGAACTCTCTAGAGCCACTGGAGCTCGATGAACTGCTCCTAGACTTCTTAAATTGCTTCCCCTTTGGTCGATACTGATATCGTCTGTTTTTGCCACTGTTGCCTCCTTCAACCCTCTGAGACTGATTCGACTGCTGAGAAGGTTGGTACTGATACTGGGACTGCTGGGGCTGAAACTGAACATGCTGATTCTGAAAAGATCTCTGCTGCTGATGAGCTATCTGATTTCCTCGTTGCATCAAAAGTCCAGCTTCGGCTCCCTTAGCCTGATCCATGGCATCTGCGAAGTTATTGGGTCTCCCGGTATTGACAAGTAAAGATCTCAAGATTCAAGTCGTTGATGAAATGATCGGCTTTGGCTTCCTCGTGATCTGCGATGTGAGGTGCAAACCTCAAAAGACTGTCAAACTTGCTTACATATTTCTCGATACTCAAATTTCCTTGCTTCAAATTTGCAAATCTGGCACCTTTTTCCTTACGATACGAGACAGGAAAGAACCGCTTGTAGAATTCAGTCTTGAATAAACTCCAAGTGACAACGGTGCCTCGATTCTCATTTGCCCTCTTGGTTGTAGTCCACCAATTCTTAGCAACACCATGTAGCTGGTGAATGACTAACCTGATTCTGCGGTCATCGGTATAGTCGAGAGAATCAAAGAGCTGATCAATGTCATCTAGCCAACTTTCACAGTCAACGGAGTTCTCAGTACCCGTCAAGGTAGGCGGTCGGAACGATCAAAATTTCTTCAATAGAGTCTTCATAGGGGTCGCGGCTGCATCAAACTGATCCACTCCAGTACTACCCTGATCATTCGGAGGAGTTACTACTGGCTGCGGATTCTCAGTAGAAGGAGGTACCAAAGGTGCTTGATTCCTTCTCACAGATCGTCGAGGTGCCATCTTATATCAAAGGGTTAGGACATAATATCTCAAACTCAATCTCAATCGCATAACCTCGGTGTCCAAAACTCTGCTCTGAGTACTCATAAATCTCAATGATATACGAGAACAGATAATAGCACAAGGTAGATATATATATCACATAATTCATTCTTTATAAATTAAATCACAACTCATGCAATTCAATTAATTCACGAATTAATAAAGCATGCTCGCACGTATTTAAAATAATCATTTAAATAAATCAATCACATGCGAGAATTCAATTCATGCGGACTCGATCTACCCCGCTCACTAAAGTTCAAATCCAAGAATCTTATCGCTCTGATACCACTTAATGTGAGACCCCATTTCTAATCTTCTAATCTAGAATAATTAACCAAAATCGAACACGAAGAGCCGCGGAAAAATGAATCAATATATATATATATATTTTTAAAATTCCTCGCGCCCGCGCGAGGTCATAGCCTTGCGCGCGCGCAGGCTACGCGGACAGAGGGCTCGAGGGTGGCTCGCACGCGCGCGCGCATGGTCAGACCGGCAGAGAGAGAGAGCAGAAGCCTGGAAAATCAAATTAAGGCAAATCCAAACAATTCTAAACTCAAGAACACACACAATCAATATTTATAACATGCCATATACAATGTTCCACTCAAAAAAATACAATAACAAGTTCGACAATAGGGTTCGTTCGACTAATCAAAAATAGTACAAATCCAAAAGGTACAACGCTACGACAGACGGTGTCTCACTTCTATAATTCTCACCCCAAGCTAATCCAGATGACTCGGTCCGGCTCCTGATCCTCCTGTTGTCAAATACACATATAAACAAAAACAACAACCGGATAACCCGGTTAGAAATATAATTTCTAAGTAAAAAAGACAGGCATACAATATCAAATAAACACCTCATATAGACATATAATAATCATCAATAAATCAAATGAGGGTGGATGTATGCATGACTTCAAAACTCGAGATTATCAAATCAGATAATCGAAATATCGATCGGTACTCGGTTGGGATCCCGGGGCCAAGTCATTACAACAACACACCTACACTCCCTTTCGGGGTGGATGTCGCACAACTCAAACCCCTAGACTTCAGAGCAACTATAAGAAGTATTCTAGCACTTGGAAATACTCGAAATCCAAAGTCACTTCAATATAGCTTCCTAAATCGTCTATTTTCAAAACGAATCGAATAATCGGCTCAATATGAATGCAAGTGTAAACAAAATAATCATTCAAGTTCACACCAACAAATAAACTTGTAGTATGTGATTTTAGGGACTTGAGAATCAATCGAACTCGAGTGTTCAACACCATTCAATTTAATGTCGTCTTTTACCTTTTCAAGTTCGTCGAGAATTCAAATCTGAAAAATAACAACGAATTCAAATCAATAATCAATCGAATCAAAACAAATCGAAACGGAGAAGCTCAACAATATACCGTCTTCAATTCTCAAATCGATTCAACTCCCAAGTTCGATTCAAACCCGAAACTCCAATCCAAATCTGAAAATGAAGAATATACGGATTCGATATCAATCTACTAATTCAAACCAAACCCGGAAATCAAACCGAAACAATACAACCGATAATTCAAAACTCGATTTCGACGGCATAACGGCTATAAACGGTCAAACAAAAAATCTCCAACAACATCAAACAACTCCAAACAACCCATATCATCTTCTAAACCAACAAAACAATCAAAATCCAACCAAAATCCAAAACCCCATTTTCGAAATAGGCTCCAAAAATCATATAAAATCCAAACTTCGTTCTTTTTTCGAACCGACTTTGAATACACGATCTATGCTAGCTGAAGAACAACATACTCGAAGATTATCAAAATCTGACGACCCAACAAAAAACAAAGTTCGAGGATCGTAGCAAAACTTACGTCAAAACGAAGCCTTCGATGCGGTGATTGTGAATCTCAACTCGGAACTAAAATCTGACGGTCGGATCGTGCGAATCAGATGAAAGAAAAGCTCGAAGAAGCTTCCATGACTTCTCTGTTCGGTACGCACGGTTGGGAGAGGGATAAGGAGAGGGTGAAGTGATGTGATTGGTCAACTTGCAAGATATAATATATAAAATCCAAGTTTTGCATTTTAGTCCCTCAATTCTCCAAAGTTTGCAAAATAACCCCTGCGAATTATCAAAACGGCCCTCAATTAATGAAAACTCTGATTATCTCAATTAAACTCGATTATAATAAAATCGGGGCATTACACTGTCAGAGTTAGGTTGATTAAGTTCAGTATACGAGGCAGCGGTTAGTAGTACTTGGATGGAACATGACTTGTGCCAATAAACTACTTTTGAACTGTTAGCTGACACCGTCATAAATGGATGTGAGACAGTCGATGCAGTCATTCGATTTTCCAAGGTGTTTGGAAATAGTTCTTTGTGGCAGCTGAGTCATGGTTATTGATTGAGCCACGTAGGATGGATGATCAGTGGTGGTCTGATCTGATGAGTACGAGCATCAGTAGTTCGACGAGATCGATAAGGTAAATCCAATCATTGATGATTTGGATATAGCAATCGAGAAATACTTGGGATAGTATTTTGTCACTTAGTGCTTAGGAGATAAGTACTTGGTACAGTCTCGGAGCAGAGTCTCTAGGTTTGCCAGAGACGAATCTACCGAAAGACTACAATTGACTTGTATGGTCAAGTTAGGTGTTAACTTAACAGGAGAAACAAGAGAAGGAATTGGTAGCTCCCCAGATAGTGTTCTTGTGATGATGTCTTAGTATACCGTTGAGTTTGAGATCCAACGAGAATTGTGTACTCGTATGGACATCAGTTGTCTGATCGTGAGGTGTGACATTAGCTGGGATCTAGTTCTCAAGATCCTGCAGGGTGTGTCACTAATTTTCAGCGTATGGTGCGTGGGGTCATTAAGATGATCAAGGCAGTCGTTGATCGACTTAGTGGCCAACAAGATTGTTGTGGGAATTGAAGACTTGGCAAGGTAGCGATGAAGCAACTTTGTTTTTTCCAGTCGGCAAGCCACATTCGTGCGGACTGTTTGTCAAGGATATTGCGCTTTAGCAATGGACGATAGTCGGATGTGTGTAGGGTGACAAGTTACTTCTAGTATGAAATGTTCCACAAGTAATTTGGTAGCAAGCGAATTGCAATATTCCAGAGATGACATGTTCATCAGGAATCTTAGTTTTTTCAGTGCTAAGGCTGATGCGTTCAGCGAGAGCATGAATTGACTGTGTATAACCAGTTGGGATTAATTTGCCTCAAGATCGATGGGTCAGATCTCATAAGAATGAAATAAATGATGATGGTATCACCAGGAACTCTTAGATGAGTTATACCAAGTGCAAAAGACTGTCAAGTTTTCGAGACGAGATAAGAAAAGTTTCCATATATGGGTATATTGTGGAGCGTTCCAGTTGAGCATTTGGTGGGAGCTTGCTTTAGTCTTGATATGTGTACAGTATCTGCAAGTGGGTATAACTATCAGGAGGATGTCCATCGATTGAATTCATGGGTGAATAACATATGGTCGAGATGATGTAGATCATCAGAGGAGTGATGAATTCCATTGGAGTATGTGTGGTTTCGCAGGCCAATGGCTAGGAGATGACTTAGCGTCATTATTGGCGAGCGATGATAGTTTTCATCAGGGCACAGTGCTGAGTTATACTAAGAAACATGAACTGTGATTGGTACTAGACTGGATGGTCTGAGTTCCCAGTAATTTCTTGGGAAGCTCGTTCGCTTCGGTGGAGCATGGGAAGGATGACCAGTCTGAAATCATGTTAAGCAGTTACGTTCGAGTATAGCTTTGTGTAAATTGAATTCTCTTGAGGAGAAATTTGGGATTTAGTGTGTCGGCACAGTGTTGGGAATGGTGTCTCCTGACTAGAGGTGTTAAGCACAGAGAAATTTTGGAACCATTAGATGGTTAGATTCAATTAGTGATTTGTCGGATGCAGTAAAACAGTCAGGTTATGACTTGTTCTTCGTTAGTCTAAGATTTTCCTTGGGATGATGATCTTGATCGAGCGAGTGTTTGTATCCTTCGTGATCAGGGAGATCGTGGTCAGAATGGAAGATGTACCAGTGTTGTGATACGCTAATGCCAGAGGAGTTTGACTGTTGAAAGTAGTGCAGTAATCTTCAGTTGGAAGAATGTTAATGCGGCTCAGCATTAATGGAGCTTACAGAGAATTCGACAAGATTCTGAGTGTGTCGAAAGCTATTTCGACCAGACACTCAAGCAAGGGTTTTTAGTACGTTCTCGAGGTTTACCCTAGATTTCGAGGATGAAATCATTTAAGGGGGGAGAATGTAGTGACCCGTATCCATAATTAGCGATTAATGAGTATGTTAATCATGTAATCATGTTATATTAAGTAAAACATGATTAAGAAAATTTCAAATGGGTTAACGGAGTCCAAAAATGGATCCAGGACACTCAAAAATGGTCGGGAAGGTTCGGAGGCTCCGAAGATAATGCATCATTGGTGACGTCACTGATGGGACTTCGGGGGATCCGAATTCAGGATCGGACGCTCCGAACAGGAATGGAGGCTCCAAAGTCAGGAACGGAGGGTTCGAACGGGTCGGAGGATCCAAAGTCGAGTTCGGAGGCTCCGAACTTCGCCTATAAATAGGGGTCCGAAATTTCATTTTCAACTCGCACCTCTCCTTTTTTTCTCTCAATTCCTTAGTCTTCTAACTCAGATCTAGGGAGATCTAGGCGTCCTATGGAGAATCCGAAAGTGGCATAGCGATCCAGGCGTCGTAGCGGAGCTGTGGCCTAGTTTTGAGGCAATTGTCAACAAAGGGCTAACAACGGACGCATGTATAGCTTTGGCTTCCTAAAAATATTTTCATTGTAGAGCTGATGATAGGCTTGGGACCTAGAGTGGGACTGCTACGAACTGCCTGTAGATAGGTACGTAAGTACTGACTGAGATAGCCAGCGGGTTTTGCATGATTATATGTTGCATTTGTGTGTCATATTATTATGCAGCATGTGCATATCATATTGTGTCTGTCCATCTTTTGAGATGAGCCATGTAGGGCCGCTCAGCCCTGTTTGAACGGTTGATGTCGAGCGCCCCGCGACCGACGGGTTAGCCGGCACTGGCATCTGGAAGACACGGTCTACGTTCGTTAGGAATGAGCAGTGTACACAGGGTTTGCTCTCCGGGTTGTACCACTCATGTCCTAGGCGCCATTACTGAGCAGTTGTATACAGTTATCCCAGATATGGAGACTCTGTCATTTGCATGCATCATATTTGTATGTTTTACCCGTGCTTTCGTATTGAGTTTAGAGCTCACGTCCAGTCTTTTCTGTGTATCTGGACACCCCATTCGACGGGGCAGGTGTAGGTGCAGGATTGAGCACCAGGAGCTTGGAGTCGCCAGTGACCAGTAAAGACAGCAGGATTAGCTGTAGATTTTTGCTTTTTAGGCTTATTATTCGATTGAGTTGTATAATCGAATTTGTTTAACTGGTTGTATTCTTCCGGTCTGTTTTTATTTAAGTCTTTCGCAGTGATTTATTTAATGCATGCTTAATTATGCTCTTAACTCTGATTAGGTAGTGGATCCGGGCTGGGTCGCTACATTAACAGATTAGAACATATTTCAAATGGAATCGTGAGTGTGTGAGAGTGATAGACTAAAAATTAGAAACACGAGGGTCTGTTTATGCATGTTCGAAGATTTCAAAGACTCCTACATCACCTTTCTTTCACATCGAAAGGATTCACTCTAGAAACTTTGACTATTACAATCAACTTGTAACAGCTCACTCTAAGACTAGGACTTACACGCAATCATCTATCCCAGAACTCCTAGACACTCAAGAACTCAGCCTCGACTTATTCTTGTTACAACGAGGTTTGCAGCACCTCAACTGGTAAACTACAGATACAACACTTGTTACAACTCAATACTTAGCAACAAATGATCCTCACTAATCTGATATACTTGAAGCGTATGTTTGTGTTCTTCAACTCTTTTTGTCACGAGCTTTGAAGTGCTTCTGCTTGTTTTCTCGACTGAGTTGGTAAACTGAAGGAATTCAGTTTACCTCTGATAACTTGAATGTATATGCGAGAACTATTAATTGAGTCGGGTGATTTCTCAAAAATCCTGAATGAGTATTTATATTTGGCGGGCAACAGCTCTTTCAAATTCAAATCAAATCCGTTAGTTTGTCTTTTCCGCAGACATTCTCTGATAACATCGTACACTGTTGTGCTAGTGCTTTTGCGGCGTCTGGTCTGTACGTTTGATCTTATCCGTAAGGGTCAAGCTGATGAAGCAATCACTTAGTCTGATGGATGATTCAGTTGAGCATTTAGATGATATTTGGTTGTGCTTTGATGCAGTTTGGCTTTGATTAACTGACATGGTTCAGCTTATATGAAACTGATTTGGTTTAGCGCCCTAAACTGAATGCAGTTTATCTCATTCATTTTGGTTGAACTTTGATCAATGATCAACTCAGTCGATGTATGCAGTTTAGCTTTGAGTCTACAATTTAGCTTCGAAAACTCGTTCAATTTACGTCTTTTTGAGCTCGAAGTTGGGCAGGATCAGTTGACTTGTGAATTTGCCAATAATGAAAACTCTGTAAGTTCTAACATTTGAATAATGTTAATACACACACATGTTAATTATGAATTTAATAAATAATATTTGTTTTAAAATAAAAAAAATTTGACAGTAATATATCTCTTTTATAAGATATTATGATCAACTTAAAAAAATTTTAGTTTATGCAAAAAAACGTAAGAAAATATGTAATTACTATACCAAAAAAATAAAGAAGATAACATGTAATTAAAAACATTTAAAATAAGGACGATAAATGTGAATTAAAACAAAAACTAAGATGAAATGAAAGTAATAGTTAGTTTTTAACAAATTTTGTGTGTATCTTTCTTTATTTAATGTGATTAACAAATTTAACTACATATTTTGTAAGTTATTTTAAGAAAGGAGATTATAAATGAATTTACCAAAATTAAATACAATCAATTAAAGGGTATCAATGTAAATTTTGAGTATAAAGTTTAAAAATAGAGTGTATTTAACACTAAAGTGAAGTGTAAATAACACTCACATTATATTATTATTATGTTGTTGGGAAATTGCAATTATAGTTTTAATTATATTATATATATATATGTGGATGTTTTAAATTTTGATTTATTATTTTTTTGCTTATGTGTCGTATTAAATATATGAGCGACGACGTCAGGTTAATAATATATCGACGTCATGTTCGAAATTATAAATTTTTTTTTATTAATACATGTAATCATAAGTTATATTCTTTCTGTGCCACTTATTTAGACCACATTTTTTTCCCAACACTCCCAGTTATATAGTTCAATTTTCATATTTAGTATTATCTTTCATACTATTTTATCAATTTACTCCTGTTAAATAAATATCATTAATGACTTTTTATATTTTTTGTCCTATTTAAATCTTTATTAACTAGAAATAAAATAGAAAATTATAAAATTTACATTTCCAAACAATTTATTAATCGTAATGAAAACATAATGGCGTACATGATTTTTAAAGAATAAAACATTAATTTTTTCTTTTGAAAAAACTAATGTAGATGGAATATAAATCCAAGAAGACACTTAAATTATCTTAAAATTACTACAACCACCATCTTGTTAAATGAAAAACTTACTTAAAATTTTTAAATACCTTTTTATTGACTTGTAGCATAGAATATTGCATGTGTATAAGATCACACTCGTGACTATATAAAATTTAGTTATAATTAAAGAATCCAAATTTAAAAAATGAGTTGATAATTTCTAGAAATGTTAACAAGGGTAGGTCTCTTGTGAGTAAATGGCGCGAAGAACACGGAAAAAACTATCAACAATATTCTCCCATCACAGTAAAACATGAAAATCCTCAACAGATCATCAACATTAGCAAAATCTAAAGACAAAAATTATGTATGTACATATAATATGCTTTCTATAATATGAAGTATCTCCACTCCCTTAATTTCAAGCTTAGCTTTTTATGGAAAAAGGTCTCTCAATCCACTCTCAGCAACTACAAAACAAGCTCTCTATCTTGCTTGTGACAATTGTACAGCTTCTTGGTCTTGAGTAGAATCCTCAGCCCAAATAAGTTTGTGAGACATGAGTGAAAATTCTTGATTTCTCGTTTCCTCCAGTTGCTCCCACTCTGCCCATCTCTCAGCCAAGCCTACACCTTGCAACATACAAACAACTTGTGCCATTGTGGGGCGATCTTCCGGTGAACCTTGCGTGCAGAGCATTGCCACTTGAAGGACGGTCTCCACTTCTTTGGGATCGAAACTGTTCAAGTTCTCGTCCACTATGTCCTCAAGCCGTTTTTCTCGTAGCAGTTTTTTGATCTAGGATTATGTCAGATTAGAGAATTAGGAGAAAATGGACAACACAACATAGTAAAGTTTATATATGCAGGTGAGTGCCAAGAAAATAATGGGGAGAATGAGCTTACATGATCCAGCAGGAGAACATCCTCATCTTCTTCAAGTCGAGAAAAATCTATCGCCCGCTGGCCAGTTACAAGCTCAAGAAGTGTAATACCATAGCCAAAAACATCGGTCTTCTCGGAAGACTTTCCAGTGGACAAATACTCAGGAGCAATATGTCCCATTGTCCCACGTACTCGAGTCGTGATGTGTGTTAGTTTGGTGTCCACTAATTTAGCCAACCCAAAATCTCCAAGGACAGCTTCAAAGTCATCATCAAGCAGAATATTTGCAGCCTTTACATCACGATGAATAATCCTCGGATTGCAATGTTCGTGAAGGTATTCAAGGCCATGAGCAGCACCGAAAGCTATTTGTTTTCTTGTTGGCCAGTCCAGACCTTTCTCTCCGGGCTTTAGATCTAGCAAATTCAAGGAAAAAGGTGTCGAATCATCCAAAAATTCCCCTCTATTTTCCTTAGGTATTATACATGCAATAATTCATTGTCTCCTCTATATCAAAATTCTGGTCCTATTACCTCTCAAGCGATAAGCAACGCTGAGGTTTTGCATAAATGGATAAACAAGAATTCTCTCAGTGTAAGTTGTACAAAATCCAATCAACCGAAGCAAGTTCTTGTGTACTGCAACGCTTATCAGATGAACTTCCCTCAGAAATGCAGCCTCTCCACCCGGACTATGATAATCCATGAGACGTTTCACAGCAACTCGGGTGTTATCCATAAGGATTCCTTTGTACACTCTCCCAAAGCCCCCTTGACCAATTATATTACTTTCGCTGAAATTATCAGTAGCAAGCTGCATTTCACGTAACGAAAACCTTTTGAGCTGCCCAAGGGAGATTTTACTCTCATCTTCACCTGCACAACAACCATATGTAAGAGAAGGTGGTGGTTACATGTTATTACAGACCGTTCAACAGAACTCAATAATTTTTTAGAAAATGTGAGAATTTTATCTTTTTAGTCGTGAAATTTATCCCAAGAGTAATTTTAATGCTGTAACTATTGTCTAGTTATCAATTTTAAATAATTTACTCTCTAACTTCATAAACATATTTATCAATTTCAATCTAATGTATATATTCTTGCTGAGATACCCTGAACTGGGAAATGTTTGCATAAAAACTAGAAATAGTCATGGAACTCATAAAATACTGCATCACCATATGGTCATAAAACTACTAGTGAGTTTTTTCCATAAATATCGAATGATATGAAACGTGATAATCATGAACTTCAATTAAAGGCCAAGAAAAACATAGAAAAGAGGAAGGAGAAGTAAAATGTACCAGACACATCAACAAATATATCATCCCTGAGTTTATGTGCCTGTCGACATATAACTACAGCCCCGAGTAGAAAGAGGGAAAATGCACCAACGCTTACAATGGTAATAGCAAGCTGAACTTTTGAACTTTTGTTAGATGCTGCATTGATATTATTGAGAAGCTCAGTTTCCTCTTTTATTTATTCCAGTACAGGAATCATTTTTGAAACAAAAGCAAGGTATGTCGCCAAAAAAACTCGAGGAAAAAAAAAACGAACCTGGGATTGATGAACTTGACACACAAGGTTCATGGAAGTTATTTCCACATGTTAGATGAGTGGACGTGAAGCTGATGTATAAGAAAACAGAAAGAAAGATAATGATGGTGGCAGTTACTTAATCATGCACCAGTGGACGTAAATAGATACAGATAAAACGTGCAAAATCCTTTTAATCAGTGACTCATATTTGACAACATTAATAGAGAACAAAGATTTCTTATCATTGAGACATGGAACAGGAGAATGGCATCTTGTCATGTAAACGGAGTTGATTACTATAGCCATACAGTGATTCAAGAAAATAACATTCCATGAGGAAATCATCTCACTTGAAGATTGGAATTGAAAACAACTCTTTAGGAATCGTTCCTGTCAAATTGTTCCATGAAACATCCCTGCAATAAAAGAAATCATATGGATCCGTCAGTTTGAGCAATGGCGAAAGCGCCTAGATGAAATAACGTTAAAAGGTAACACAGACTTCTTACACTTCCTTTAAGCCAGTAATTTTTACTAGTGATTCGGGAATAGATCCACTTAAGTTGTTTCCTCTCATTACCCTGACAGAGGAAATTCAGAGAGAAACTAAAACTTTGAATCAAGAATGAGCCTAGAGTATGAAATATGTTGGATATCAGATAATACAAGAGATGGGCTACTATGACTGAGGTTCCCTGCCTCGACTGACTTACAGATGTTTCAGGCTGGAAAGTTCACCCCAAGACTCTGGGATAGAGCCACTGAAGCTATTATGCGCTAGATTCAAATTCTGCAGTCGTGACATGCTGCTAAGAAAATCGGGTAAGACACCAGATAGATTGTTATTTTGTAAATCCCTGCAAAAATAAAGGAAAATTCTCACGTCCCAAACAAAAAAAATGTACATGTCACGCCTCCAAAAAAAAAGCTTTCAAAATGTTGTGCAGCATAAGAATGACAGAATCTAGCACTTACAAGCTAACCAGAAAGTTTAATTTGGTAATTGAAGGTGAAAGAGTTCCAGAAAAACCATTAGAAGCCAAGCTCCTGCAAGTTGTGCCATCCATATACTAATATGTCAGAAACTATTTAGTATCCATGTGATCGGTGTGAACTAACAGAAAAGGATCCCAATTCGAAACAACTTTATAAAGTAAAATATGTACTCACAGTGACACGACGTTTCCATTTGTACATGCAACGTGAGACCAACTAAAACAAGGGCTGACAAAGAAATTGTTCCAATCTGTAATTCTATGGTTGGAGTCATTCAGAGCTTCTAGAAACTCCACTAAAGCTTCACCTTAAATATCACCAAAAACACAAGATAACACATCACAGTGCAAACCAAAATTTTGCATTATGTCAATTAAATAGAATTTGCTATTTCCATCTGATATAGCTTTGAGTTGCAGCAAAGTGAGAATCATTATGAGAGGAAGCATTGATCATACGTGAGGCCAACCAAACAGCCCAGTGGTAGAGATGTTGGTTTTCCCGAACTAAGTTTTGTGAAAAAAGAAAAAAGGGAAAAAAGAAAAACAAAAGCATGAAAAAATATCGAGTAGTCAATAAACATGATTGGCATGTTATATAGCCTTTAAGCGAAGACCATAGCATATGATATACCTTCAACATCAGGCTTATTGGAGGCATAACAGCTGATGAACATGAAAAAAAGCAGAACAATATTAATATATTGCGTCAAAGGAAGATGCATGATGAAAAAGGCTTCAGCCATCTGCTTTCACTGGATTGTCTGGCAAGAGAGTCCAAGTGTTCATACTTCTTGTGTTTTTTAGGTGATTCCAGGAAGATGAACCTGAGCCAAGAAAAGAAAGATAGCATGAAGCACAAATAACACCAAAGAGGTGACACCGTGTATATACAATTCATGTAGTTTGCAGCAACTTCAAGTGAGCATCGTCAACATGTAGACAAACGTGCTAAATACAAATATAGTTTCATAATCTAAAATAAATTCAGGTTCCTATTGGAACTTATGAACTCATCAACTTATTGGGACCTTGAATTCCTTTCAAAGAACTACGAGCATGTACTATAGGGAGTCCAAAAAATAAAGGCTAAATGATCCAAGTACTGATCACAACCTCCAGTTCAATTTGTAGATATGTACCAGTTACCTGGTAAAATAATAATTAATAGTAAAACAACCTGCACACTACATAATTGAGCTCAAGCTAGCAATGACACAAGCACTGTCAAAGTGATCAAGATCCCCGAATTAGCTGCTTAGTGAATAAAAAAAATCATCGGTCACTATATATGATCATATGTTCGTCAACTACCAAATAATGTTCTGCAAATCAAGAAAGTAAGCAACATAAAATCATGAAGTCCATAGCTCCGATACTATAGCACATACAGAACCACTATATGCAAGTAATGTTAGACATATCAAAATAAGACCACTAAAATACATGTGCCCGGAAGAAAACATACAATAAAATCCAGAATTGAACACGAATATTTTTGTAAAGTACACAACATATATAAGGAAGAGAACTGACCCAATTGGGCAAAATGACAGAATGTGCCATCAAGTTATACAAAGAAGCATATGACAATCGTCAACTGGTATCTTTGAAATGAATGTGGCTTGTAAAATGGCCGATGCCCAAGCGTGAGGACCCATCGAGCATTCATAAAGCAAGGAGAGTGGAAAAAGGAGCCTTTTTTTTTTTTCCCCAAAAACAAGAAAAGCTAAAGGTTGGGAATTGAAATTGAAAAGGAAAATTCTGGGCTTGCCAATTGGTTCGTGGGGTTACGTGAAATATGAGTGAAAGAGAATCCCACTATTATTACAAGTCTAGTCTTTTTTGAGATATTCACATTTTACATATATATAATATTAATATTTTGAAAGCAAAAACCACTTTTACATAATGTTTTGAAGGAATTGGTAAGCTTTAAACTCTGTAGACGACTGATGTATTATTACGTAAAATTATGAAATTTCTTTAAAAACACAAACACAAAATTGGAGTTTTTATTCTTCCACGTCAACTTTAATTGTTAAGAATCTTAAGATCATAATAAGAAAAGATAAATATCACTATATATATTATAAAAAAATAATTTAAAAGATTTTGCTGGATCAATTAAGTTGTATTATTCTGCATTTTAAACAAGAACATTTTTATCTTGACACGGACATCCATATTATTCAAGATAAGAAAGATGCTTAGTAGCAATCAGTGAGCAAAGTAGGTTTCTTTTTGCTTGATTATATTCCATTTTTATAGGACTGATTAAAATGTTTTTCTCCGTCATGAGATAATTATCGTGTTATTTATGTATGAATCCATTAAATTAAATTAAATGTAACTAAAATAACGAAAAAAATTAATGCGTATATTGTGGGTGTGTTGATTTTTTAACATAATAATAATTTCATATGAGATGGCTAATTTATCCACAAATCATTCATATATGAACTTGGATTTCTTTGTTTTGTGATGGAATTGCTCAAATTTTATTCTCACGTCAAACTTTAATTTCTTCAATTCAACTAATTTAAATTCCTAATTACAGTAATTATGACATACATCCATGGCCTGATATGGTGACTAGTACGATATCGCATGTCCATGGAAGGTCGTGAATCATGACATGATTTTGGAACGTATTATGTCGAGTCATGTACATGAACACACACAAATATATATATATAGATCTATTACTATCTATTATGTAAGAGATTTTTAATTTGGTCTTTTAATATGTCCACAAAATAAAATATAAATTAAAAAAAACACACACACACACAAACCGTTTCCTTTTATTATCTCAATTTTTTCCTTAATTATGATTTTTTTTAATTTAACTATTTTTTTCCTCCCCAATTTTTTATTTAATATATAATACAATTTTTTTATTTGATAAATTTAATTGAAATATAGTTTATTAATTGAAATATAGTTTATTATAACAAAACGGATCATTTGCGTGTAATAAGAGGCTGGTAATCAATTGTGGACGCGGAGTTGAAAGAAACGAAGGATATGGAGTCAAAAGATGGATGCACGTGGATTTAAAGATATGGAAATAAAAATAATAATAATTAAGTAAATAAAAGGTATATTTTGGTGGTGTAGCCATGTCATAATGGCATTTGGCTCCGATTCCTGAAGTGTGAGTCACACTATATGATATCCACTAATTATTTTATACTAGCAATTATGCACAAGCGATGTGTGTGTTATATATAGTATACAAATATCAATATCAAAATATAAATGAATGTAATTTAGATGAGTTATTTTGAATTGATAATATACACAGAGAAAGTTAGCTTAAAATAAAATGAGATAAGAATAATTTTAAAAATGAGAAATAAAATTTATTTTATAAGACGATGAGAAATGCAAGACAGTTGGAAAAAAATTAAGAAATTGCAATGGGTTTCAAATTCAACGTGGATTTGTGGATTAAGATAAGAAATGAGTTAGTGTGATGTGGAATGAGAAGTGAAAGATTATTAAACCAATTGAAAAGTGATAAATCAAATTGCGAAATTGTCTGTGCTTGTACGTCATTCACAAACATCCCTGCTTTCTATCCCGCTATTCTTGGGGTGATTTTCTTATTCATATATATATATATTTTAGGAAATATTATGACTAATATTTTGTGCATGTGTTTGTTCGAACATCTCATTTAAATACATTACGTAAAGAATAAATGGTTGTACATAATATCAGATTCAGATGTTGTCACTAGATGTTGACAACATCTGACATAACATGTAGCTAAAATATTAAAAACATGAATAAAACAAGCAATAAATAAATAAACACACTTGTATAATTAAGAACAAGTCCAAAGGACTCGCCCCTTGCTTCAGGACAAAAACTTTCACTAGAAAAATAATAAGGAGTTTTACAAAAACCCTAAAATTAGTGAATTATTGTCAAAATTAATCAATTTTCTCAAAACATTTGAGAAAATAAATCATATAAAAACAACTCCTAAGCATCTATTAAAGATAGAATGAGAAAACTCAATAATTGGAGGTGATCCTTGATGCCAAAACACACGTGCCTTCTTTATTCCAAACATGTTCCGAAACAGTGGGCTACACGGACCCATGCATACCTCTGTGCATGGGTCCGTTTGGTCTACCTTCTTTATTCCAAACATGTTTCAAAACAGTGGGCTACACGGACCCATGCACAGGGCATGCACGGTGTCCGTACCTTGTACTCAAAATTCAGAACTTAAACATATTTCAAATCTGAAAAAGGTACAATCCAACATATATTCTTTATAACAAGATTGTAAATGATATGCATGCATGTAAACTCAGGTCTAGTTATCTAAAATACATAAAATCATAAACATAACCGAATACTCTACAAGTTTAACATATACAAAGGTTCTTGTTCTTGTTATAACATGTTTATCAACTCATAATACATGTCCTCTTGCTATAACCCGAGTCTCCACATGCTAAGCTTTATCTCGATCTATCCCGGTCATCGCTGACTCGATCCTGTCCCACCTATTGTCATGCACACATACAAAATATAGCAATAACCGGATAACTCCGGTGAGAATATAATCCCAGTATAAATAACAAAACATGCAATATCATAAACATGAATGTAATGCATGTTTCAAAAGGAGGCTATCAAATCTAGTATCAATAAAATCTCGGTTCTTGGGATCCCGGAGAATAAAATCTCAAACAAACTACCGACTTTCCCAATCGAGGTAGCGTCAAGTATTTCAATCCCCTGACTTTGGTGCAACTATAGTGAGTCATCTAGCTCTGGAAGTAAATCTACATTCTGTGCCACTCAAATATAGCCCTCCAAACGTCATCTGCACTCTAGGTCATTCAGCCCTCTGTGCTTTTCAAGGTAGAGTTCAAAATGAATGCAACATAATCTGTATGCATTAAAATACTATAAAACATCTCGAACATATAATCAAATAAGCAGGAAAAAGCAACAAAAAATCATTTAAATCAAACAAAAACACATAACAAACAAGTATGTGATTGCAAAAGGGAATACTCGAGAATCATATCTATCTCGAGTGTTCTATCCCATCTGGATTTGCTGTCATTTTATACCTTTCAATCTTGAGTTTGGAAATACTTCAAATCTGAAAATACATCCATGGATTTATATCAAAATCTGCTTCAACTCAACTTCATTCTTAAACTTAAAACCATACCAAACTTTGATCAATCTTCACCGAATCAAAATCTGAATTCTCAAGTCGATAGTTTTTTCTACCAAGCTAAAATAAAGTGCACATAATCTCAAAACATCAGATTACAATTCATATCTTGTTTCATTCAATCACTAGGTCAAAATCTTGACAATTCTTAAACCGGCGATGTAACGGCTAAAAACCGGCAACCGAAACAATAACCAACTCAATATATCAATCACTTTAACTCATATCTTCATAATATCAGCAATACATACTCACATTCACCACAATTCAGAATTGTATATTTTTGAATTTCACTAGAAAATCCGAATAAATCCAATCGACATTATTTCTCCGATCTTTCTGCGAATAAGTAATTGATACTAGCTCAAGCACATATATAATCAAGAATAATAAAATTCCATCTTCAAATTTAAAATCAAATATGAGAGAACTCGATAAAATATATACAAAAATGAAGCTCTCGAAGTGGTGATCGCATATATATATTTACCTTGAAATTACAGCCGGATCACAAAATATCGGAGCTTTAAACTCATAAAAATGGCGTGGGAGGTGGTTTCAGATTTCTCTCATATTCTTCTGATTGTTGCACATTGAAATGCCGAGAAGCAAGTGGAAGATTAGATAAAAATAGGCCAAATTGTAGTTTAGTCCCTGAACTTTTAGCTAATTGCAATTCAGTCCCCGAATTTTTTTTAATTCAATTTAAATCCTAAATAATTTAAGAATATTAGAATTTAATTCTAATCTCTAATATTCCCGAATTAAATATTCTCGGATTAAAATTAAATAATCCCGGGCCTTACATTTCTCCCACTCTAAGACATGAGTTCGTTCTCGAAATCACATGCAATCTGTACACATAAGATAATGCAAAAATAGAAAACTGGATAAGAAATCACATCAATGAAACTACTCTGGAAATCTCTGTCTTATGTCGTCTTCAGTCTCCCAATTCGCTTCTTCAGTGTCATGTCGACTCCATTGAACTTTGACTAACTGGATTGTCTTGTTTCTGAGTTGTTTTTCTTTACGATCAAGAATCTGAATAGGCTGCTCAAAGTAGCTAAGAGTTTCATCAGTTCAGCTTCATCAAGTTGAAGAATATGAGAAGGATCAGGCTGATACTTCCGAAGCAGAGATACATGGAATACATCATGAATACCAGATAAAGATGAAGGAAGAGCGAGTCGATAAGCAAGATCACCTATCTTATCGATAATCTCATATGGACCGATAAAATGCGGAGATAAATTTCCTATCTTGCCAAATCTGACTGTACCTCTAAATTTAGAAATCTTCAAGAATACTCTGCCTTCCTGATCAAAAGATAAAGGTCGACGTCTGATATTCGCATATTTCTCTTGTCTGTCCTGAGCTGTTCTCATTCTTTTCTGAATCAACTTTACTTTCTCAGTCATTGCACGTATCATGTCAGGCCCAACATCAGGTACTTCTGAAATATCATCCCAGTACAACGGTGATCTACATTTCTTTTCGTACAGTGCTTCGAATGGATCCATTTCAATACTAGTCTGATAGCTGTTATTATATGAAAATTACACAAGTAGTAATGAATCTTGCCAATTAGTACCAAAATCTAGCACTACAGCTCTCTGCATATCCTCAAGTGTCTGGATAGTCCGTTCTGACTGTCCGTCTGTTTGAGGATGATATGCTGTACTCAGATGCAATTGAGTACCAAGAGCTTGCTGTAAGCTATGCCAAAAGTGTGATGTAAATCTACGGTTTCGATCTTAAACGATAGATTTAGGCACACCATGCAATCTTACCACTTCTCTAACGTAAATTTCTGCAATATTATCATGTTTATACGTCATTTTGTACGGAATAAAGCATGTTGATTTCGTCAATCTGTCAATAATCACCCAAATGACATCGCAACCTCTGGATGAACGTGGTAGCTATGTAATGAAATCCATGGAAATGTGATCTCATTTCCATTATGGAATAGATAAACTCTGCAGTAGACCACCTGGTTTATTTCTTTCAGCTTTCACCTATTGGCAATTCAAACATTTAAAAACAAATTCAGTGATATCTGATTTTATCTATATCCACCAATACTGTGTCTTCAAATCATTGTACATTTTTCTGCCACCAGTATGAATACTGGATATACTGCTGTGAGCCTCTTTCAATATCTGTTGTTTCAAGTCTGAAACATCTGGCACAACAATTCTGTTATTCACATATAAAACATCTTCAGCACTGACTTGATACTCAGATTCATGTTCAGATCTGACCATCTCAATCGACTTTTGAATATTCTGATCAACTTTCTGTGCTTCTTTAATTCCTATCAACAACTTTGGTTCAGCTCGAATAGCACAAACTGTGATAGGTTGCATATCTGTTTCAAATACTAATTTAGAAATACAGCAATCTTCCACCAGTTTGGATACACCCACTACAAGAAAAACAGCTAAAGACAACGGATTTTATCCGTTGTCGTAGGCTTGAGAAAACTGTTGTACTTTTATGTGTTGTTGAATGCGCGCCCAACGACAACGGATTTTATCCGTTGTCTTTTCTCCCTACGACAACGGATAAAATTCTTTTGTCTTTTCTCTCAACGACAACAGATTTTATCCGTTGTCTTTTCTAAAAAACCGTTGTCTTTTCTTCCTACAACAACGGATTTTATCTGTTGTCTTTTAACGAACTTTTTACAACATCGAAAAATACAACGATTTTAAAATGACAAAGACAATGGATAAAATCCATTGTCGTTTCTCAAATAAAAAACAAAAAAAATTTAATATACAAATTTGTAATATTATAAATAAATCAAAATTTAAAATTTTCAAAATAAAATTTAATATACATTTTTCAATATTACAAATCAATCAAAACTCTAATTCTAATTCAATCTACACTAGAAAATAGATTTATGAACTAATCTATATAAATTAACTTGGAACAATCGTTTCAGCATAGATTAACATCCACCTTTATTACCTGCAACAATTCAAAACAAGAGTAAATGAAAATTCTCATGAAGTGGCCCAAACATAGAATAAATGCAAATTTTAGTTTTTCCTCACAGTGCAAACTTATTCTAGAAATTCTCATACCCGCAACTTCTCATACTCCAATTTTTTTTTTGAAAAAAGCTAAAAACTGTTGAATGAATACATGAAATTAAAAATAATAATTACAGAAATAATTCATCTCAATTTCTCCTCTCATAAAACATAAATTCTAACCTAATTTTGGAGTTTGCATGGTACTAGTTCTAAGAAAGATGCAAGTGTAGTTAAGCTAAGAAAGATCCATGGGCATGAACAGAATATGGGAAAATGAAATGCCAAAAACCTTGAACAAAACATCATCATCAACTAATAAGCATAACAACGTAAAGAAACAACTTAAACAAGTTGAATGAATAAAAAGAGCCTCACCAGACTTTGAGGAAGTGGCGAAACAGAGAATCCCTAAGCTAGGAGCAGCCACTGTTAGTGAACATACGAAGGATAATTTCCCCAGCAAAAAGAGCAATTAGTTTAAAATAAGGGGTAATTATTTTAAAATCCCTAAACCTAAACATAAATTTCTCCTAACTCCCTACATTCAAATTTTTTAGTTTGCACTCCCTAGTGGTCCCCAATTTTGATTAAACAAGTATTTAACTAATCTTTTGTACTTTGGCATTGTTTTACCTATCGAACCAGTTCATGTCGTGAAGAACTATTGGTTGCGCAAGGTTTCCAGCCTATATACTTTAGATTAGGGTCCAACATGCTTCCGTAAAGTAAATCAAATTTAAATACCTCTTTGACCATAATGTCGTCGGGTCATACCTGCCGATTTTTACGAAGTGCTCCTCACACTCCAACCACGCAGTCGCAACAGATGATTTCTGCACAAGCTCCTTCAACGACACCCAGCACAGCCTTAATTCGTTTTCTACCTTAAGGCGTATGATATATAAATTTAATTATAAAATATGAACATGAAAGAACAAGAGACTTTAGAAAAATTATTCAGACATAATATTATTACATAAATCAACTCCTTTGAAGAGGAGAAGACAACTTGTTTAGCTACTCATAGTAGCCTCGTTCTTGAAATACATAAACGAAAACTTATTACAATAGAAAGAGAAATATTACAACAATTTTATTCGTAAGAAAACCGAAGGGAATGATCGATGCCTTCAGCTTCCTCAAATGCCTGTATTTATAGCTGTAGTTCCACTCGTTTCACCGAGAAACTTCAGGGAATCTTACAGCTGTCTTGTATTTCTTTATGTCATTATTGATGGCATCTTTTACTAGTGGAGGAGGCAGCTGTCTTGAATTTTTTATGTCATTATTGATGGCATCTTTTACTAGTTGAGGAATCACATGTCTGCCACTTTCTTTTGGCTTTATTCTCCTCACATGTCTGCTTTATTGTTGTCGGGGCATCTTTTGCTTTTGAAGTAGAACCTTGTGAAAACGCATCTTTGGTGGTCTTTGTCCACCTTTGCTTGTCTCGGAAAAATCCTTTCGATCCGTTCGGGGTCTAAAGGTTTTTCCAAATTCTGGCTCCTTCTGATTTGGGCATTCTGGGCAGATATTCTCTGATCATCGTCCAATATGAGCCATATTACAAAATTTTCGGCGAGTTTCTTTACTTCCCGGCAGCTTGTTGTTCCACAAAAGATTTCTCTTCTTTTCGAAGAGTTCTTCCGCAAATGTTGTAGTTTTTCCTGTCATTGTGTTCAACAGAAACGATCCGTTCACAGAATTCTGATAAAATTTGAATGGAAACTTGACTTTGTCCATCTCAGTAAGACAGACCCAAATACCCCATGCCCTTCTGGTTGAGATCTCATTTTCCCCGAAAGTGGACACCAAGGGTATTTCTTCAGTTTTAGGATCCTTGATAAATTTATGACTGTTTATATCAGGTCTCCTCAGCTTGATAAAATAAAAGGGTTCGTGTGATCCTTTCACTGTTGGTTCTGGAGCTGCACTGAAAAAATATAACTCAAGCACATCTCCTCTGGACAAATGATCATTATTTGCCCATGTTTCTTGGACTGCTTCCTGAATCCATTTTGTTAACTGTGATATCTCCAGAAAGCTTGGTGACGTTGTATAAACTGAGGCCAAAGCCCCAAATTCATACCAGAGTTTTACATCTTTAGGATTGACATTGTTTTTTAGCCAAACCCTTGGATATATTCCTGCAACATCAACCCTGCAAGTGTTCGGGTTGATTTCATGCCTTGTATTCAATTTCTCCCACTTCTGTTGATAAACCTGGAATGAAGAAATAATAGATGGATTAGTATCAATCTTAGATTTGCCCTTGTCAGTGTTGGGCCTAAGATTGATCTCTTCCTCTTTTACCCCAGAGGCGGAGGGTTGACTTGATGATTTATCCTCATCAATTGTTGCTTCATCCAGATCATCAAAGGCTGATGATAGATTAGCTCTTGTTCTTGAGTTTTAGATTCCTCAACATCTTGTTTCACAACCGGTGGTTGTATTTCTTGTTCTTGTAAAACCAATGGTTTTAGTATATCTTGTTTATGAGAAACCAATGGTTTCTCTATAGCCTTCACAATTGGCCCTTGAATAGCAGCCCATAGTTGTGTTTGAGCTTGCATACATCCTGTAATTCGATTAGATACTTTGATCCGATCAGCTTGTTGTAACCTGCCGGCCATTTCAGCATTAATGGCTAACTGGTTGAACTCGTTTTGAAGCAACCCAAGGTGTTCCCTGAGATGCCTCTGCATTTTCAGGAGGGAATCCACGTCACTGCCTTCCATCTCTTGTTAAAAAATCTGCAAGAATATTTTCATGAGATTTAATAATAACAATATCAAAAATATAATTTTGACATAATGCTTGCCATCTTAATAACCTAGCTTTCTCAGGTTTAGATTCAATCTTATTCTTTAGGAAAGCTTTTACCTGGGTGTTATCAACCTTCAGAGTGAATTTTTTAGCAAGTAAAAATAATGGCCATTTTTCAAAAGCCCTTTTAACAGCATAAAATTCCTTCTCGTTGATATGCCATCTAATGGCCTCAGATTCTGAAAAAAGACCGCTACAGTATCTGCATGGTATTTCCCCATCTGGAGTGATTTTGGTAAGGACTGCCACCCACCAATCGTCGCTGGAATCCGTAAATAATACCAGATCATCTTCATCTACGAGTATAGCCATTTTTGGGAGATTCTTACATATCTCTTTTAATTGGTTTACCCCTTTAGTATGGTCATCGGTCCATATAAACCTAGCATCCTTTTTTAACAAAGGACTGAACACCTTTCTGTACATTGCTAGATTGTTAATGAACATCCCTGCAAAATTAACTACTCCAAGAAAACTTTGGAGTTGTTTTACATCTTTGAGTTTATTTGGAAAATTCTTTACCTTTTCCACAATATGGGGTTGTAGAATTATTCCAGTTTCATCAATCTCAATACCGAGGAATTCAATTTTCCTTGTTGCTATGACTGCTTTCTTTTCAGATAACACCAGTCCTTCTTGTTTACAAATTTTAGAGAAAATCTCTAAGTGTTTAACGTGTTCGTCTATATTTTTTGATGCTATAAGAATATCATCAATATAAACAAACATAAAGTTGAAATAATCTTTAAAAAGGTTATCCATCTTTCTTTGAAATATCTGGGGTGCATTAGCCAATCCCATAGACATAACTTCCCAAATATAGTGTCCTTGTGGAGTAGAGAAGGCTGTGAATTTCTTACTGCCTTCTTTCATTCTTATCTGGTTGAATCCAGACTTACAATCAAATTTTGAGAACACTCTAGCATTTCGTACACAGCAAATTAGATGTTCTCTACTAGGTATGAAGTACCCGTCAAACTCCAGGATTTTATTAATACCTTGGTAGTTAATAACTAACCTGGGTTTCCCTCTTTTTATTTCACCATGATTTCTGACCAGAAAATCTGGGCTACTATATGGTGAAACTCCTTCTTTGATTAGACCAAGGTCCAAATGTTCCTTGATAATCATTCTCATATCCCTTTGATCTGTTATGTTCATCGGGATAGGCTTATATCTGACGAATTCATACTCTTTGCCTTCCTTTAGAGTAAGACTGGCTTTGAGTTGATTTCTATCCCACCATGCCAAAGGATGCTCATTATAACTTTCTTTGAGCCTCTTTTTGACATCTTCAAGGGATACCTTATTTTCTAACTCTATATCTCTATGATTTAGAGTTACCTTGAGAAGCTCCATATCCTCTGTTTGGAGTTCTTGTTCTGTTGTTATTTTCAACATGGTTTCTCCAAACCTTCTTGGATCTTTCATTTTTGGGTGAAAAAGTTGTCCCTTATCACCACGTTGGCTACGAAATATTATCGGCAATTGTCGATAAAAAGCAACTTTGAGTCTTTGTGTGTACTTCTTAAATATTTGTAAGAAGTTATTTTCTAACATGATATCAGCTCTTGTATCATGGAAATAGATTGGTGGTGTCTTTACCTTGTACCAAGGTGTCTGACCTGCTCCTCCTATAAGGATCTCTGCTTGTTTTATTCCTTTGCAAAGAATTAAAATTCTTCGAGAGAAATCTCGTCCAGCAATTTTTGGCAAATCTTCTTCACATTTTTCAGGGAAGATTCCTCTTTTTGCTGTACAAATTCCTGCTCCCGAATCAATATAAGCTGCAAAGTAATCAGCCTTATATTGTTCATACAACATCCCTATCGGAATGTATATGGAGAAAGGACTTGTTGTCATTTTTTAAAGGGATTACTAAATGGCCCTGCCATTTTTAACAGACTGTGTTGTAACTCAGTAATCCGATTAAGACTATTCACCTTTAGTCTTCCTAAGGCTTCAGAAGGTAGAGTATGGTTACTCTTTTCTACCTCTTCAATGCGATCTAGTAAATCATGTTCATGACTTAATAATTTCAACAGCTGCTTCTTCCTCTGTTTGTAAACAGAGTTCTCGAATCTGATTAAGGGATTGTCCCTTATCCAATTCTCTTGGTTTTCCATTTTGTAGAATTCTTATTGAATCCTCCAAGTCTTTTCTTTTGCCATGAACTCTATTCCTTTTTCAAGGCGTTTCCATGGTTTATGGTCCTCCAGAAACTCTAGGCCAAGAATGAGTTGATCCACTTCTTTTCCTGGAATTCCACATATTTGAACTTCCAATTCTCCAATATTTATCAATCCTTGGTAAGTTCCTTTTTCATGTTGTTCCAAATAGTAAATCGAGTTACAAGGGAACTGGTTCCGATGACTTATAATATCGAATAATATTTTCACTTCTTTCCATCCTTCTGGAGATCTAAGTTTTTCTATTATAGAAAACTCTTTTTCTTCTGGTGGAATTTCTTGAATAGGAGATTTGTCCCATATCCTACTTGTCATTCGGTTTCCTTGAAAAGATAACCTTCGAGGTTCTATTTTAAGGTCTCTGTATAGAACCGGTCTGTCTTGGATTTGAATGTCTGTTTCCTGAATTAAAGGAAACTCGATTCTTTCTGGGTATATTGCATGAGCAACTTTCCCAAAGATCTCTGGAATTTCAATGAACTCATTTCTAATAAATAATTCAGAATGATGAGTATTAGAAAGAGCATATGAAATTTGATATGTAATAGAATATGGTCTATTACCTTCCTTCATTAGTCTCTTTTCCTTGAAGTTTTGATGCAACGTCAAGGCTCGACTAAAGTCCCTGTCAGCTAAATTGTAGGCTATTCTTGGATAGATAACTCCTACAATTTTTCCTGCACAAAGATTTCCTGAGATAGTACCCAGGACAGCATCTTGAATATTCCTCATTCTTTTATCGCATACTACGATATCTATGGGTGAATCTATTCCTTCTTTAAAAGTTGCCTTGATCATTATTTGGATTGCTCCAATATGAATCCAAGACATCGTCCTTGCTACCTCACCTTTCAACTTTTGCAATTCCTCTCTTATTTCTTTAAAAGGAATTAACTGCATCTCTATTTGATTACTTGTTAACTCCATGAGGATTGCCATTTCCCTTATGGATACTTTGTAAATCAAATTATGTCTTCTTTGTCTAAGCCCTAGGTTGCCTAAGACTCTTTCTACTTGTCCTGCCGAAAATCCCTGGTACTTTTGTAACGTTGGATTTTCTCTCATAATCCTTTGGACCATATTATGAGATATCGTGATTTGGCTAAAGAATCCATCCAAACTTTCATGTGTTTCATGCCGAAACACTTCTTCTTTATTCTGATTCTGATCCATCCTCAGAATCTTCTTGACTAAACAATATCTCTTCTTCGTATATGCTTTCATCTGAGGGGATATCCTCAAATTGATATACTTGGACTAGATCTTGAAAGAAGACCGCATCATCCATATCTGGTGTTGCTTCAAAGAGTTTAACTCCTTTTTTCTCGTTTTCTGGACAATTTGTAGATATATGTCCTCTTGCTCCACATGTCCAGCAGTTGCAATCCTTGAAACTTTCACTTGCTCTTATATGAGTTCTTCTGAAAGTTCTTCTTGATGGTGTTCTTCCCCTGCTTTGTGATGAGCTTGTTACTGGGGATGTTCTTGTAGATCCACTTCTTCTTCCTGACCTATAAGATCTGGCCTTTTGTTTGGACCAAAATGTTCTTGGTTTCCAAGAACTTCTTATTCTTTTATTGTAGGGATTACTTCTGAATTTCTTTCTTTTAAATCCCTATGATCTGTTTCCAATTATCGTTGGAAGATCATTATCTTTACAACATAAAGGTGTACGTTTATTTATACCCCTTATTTTCTTGTAGTTCTTCTGTAATGCTGCCATATGACACCATTCTGCCAATTTTCCTTTCAAAAAGGACGCGCGTCTTGCCAAAGTGTCAAGATGACCTGGAACGTATTCTTTAATCAGCATTTCTCTCCAGGGACTTGGCAATTTTGCGAAAAATAGCTGAATAGCTACATTTTCCTCGACTCCTGAATTCCATCTGTATTTAGTGAATAACATAATGTATTCATCAACTAAACAGATATCATGTAACTCGAGGCTATACAGAGCTTGAGTATATCTTTTCTTTTTCTCTGTATCTTGATTGTTGAAATAGTCTACCCCTATGAATTGTGCTTTAAATAGGGTGGCCATTCTTTCTCCTATTTCGCTGAGGGATTCTCCTGCTAAGATTGATTCCTTCGTATCTGGCATAGTCATCTCCCAAGCAATATTGACAGATCCAATTAGACTCATTTCTAGAAGTTTAATGAATCCTTCTTTATTGAGATCTAATGTCCCTGCTGCAATTCTCATAGCTGACGTCCAATCATCTATAAGATCTTCTCTATTTTTGAAGTCCAAAACATCAAGGTTTAACATAACCCCGTAAGGATGTATTGGATCTTAAACAGTTTTTCCGTAAGGAGTTTGATGGAGTGAGATTTTACTCCTTCTTGATCTGGTTCCTGCTGGATGTGAATTTTCTCCAACCTGAAACTCACTATGTGGTTCTTCTGTTTTAACCGCATATCTTGGGGGATTCCCTATGGGTTGTTCACCCTCAGGGGAGTTCATTTTTAGATCTACTACTTTGAGATTCGCAAAAGAATCCGTGAGATCTTGTAAATCCTCGAGATTTAATCTCTCTAAAGTAGTCATCAGATAGTGTTTTTCTCTGATACTGCTTTTATAAGATTAATCATCCTTTCATCATCAGTTAAAGGTTTTTGAACCATTTTGGTTTTATCTTTCTGATGTAACAATGGTTCGGTACCAAACGAGAGTGGTAACCTTCCTCCTGTATTTTCTTTTCTAGAACCTGAAGTTTGTTCTAAATTTGTGATTTTAGTTTGAAGATCCTTTAGGGTTACAAGAATTTCTTCTTGTTTCTTAAGGATTTCTTCAATCTGCCGAGGTATTTCATACAGCTGATTGTTGTAATATTGTACCGTTTTTTGAATTTCTCTAAGATCTCCGGAGAGTTTAGAGGAATCTGGGGTAATTTCTAAAAATTGAGAGTTAGAAATCATCTTTCTGTCGTAAGTAATCTATTATGAACAGATTAACTTGTTTATAGGATTTTATATAAATAAAATCCTCTTGATTCAAACCTTCGTTTGACGTCATCTTTTGTAAAAATCTTCTCCTCAACAAAGAAAAGTATGAGTTAACGAATAATATTAAGTCTGAATATTTAACCTAAAGCTCTGATAACATTTTTTGCACATAATTCTTTGTACCAAAATAAGCATTAAAACATGAGATATAAGCACAGAGATCTTTAGATATAAGTATAAAACCTTCAGATCTAAGCACAAAACAACCCATATTGAGTACAAAAATTAAATATTAAAATAATCAAGTTTTGTGGTTCTTAGTAAGTGCAAAGAAAGAATCTTTAAGGGAGGAAGTTGGGAGAAAGAAAGGTTTGGGTTTGGGGATTTATTCATAATTGACTCTTAAAATAAAGCAAAAAACACAAAATTTCATAGGAAATCGATCAAACATTTTGCAGGCAAGGACTAAACTCAAAGTATCAAGCAAACGGGTTTGTTTTTATACCTATGCTTTCTGGGCTGAACATAGACCAATAAATGTTGACTATGAAAATTTGGTTCAAATGGAAAAATCAAAGTCAACTTCTTTCGTGAGATTAAGAGTTTTAAAAATAGCGTTCCGGACATCCAACAAATGCAGGATGAACTCACCTCAACCACAAATATGAAAATAACAGGACTACTTGTCTCTAAAAATGAAGGACACAATTGAATAAATAAATATTATGTTGACATACGGTTTGTTCTTCCATGAGCACGGTATGTGCGGGCCTTTGCTTTTGAGCCTGTTCTTTGCCTGAGCAGTTCGCCCAACACCACCATAGAAACGAGTGAAAGGAATGGCCTGCTTGTGGGCAAGCACATCCTCCAAATATTTCTTGGCCTTGGACAGTGGCAGATTTTTGATGGCATGTGCAGTTTCCCTAGTGTTCTAGGTAAATGTCAAAAGATAATGTTAATTAATTTCTTAGATTGCATTGGAGAAAATTAGATTGCACCAAAAACAAATTCTGACAAACTCTTGCTATCTTTAAACCCGCATGAAGAAAACCTTTTAAAATGACTTAATCATGAAGTTACAGTGATATATAATATTAGCTATCTTTAATATATATTTTGAATCATGGAATTTTTTTTAAACAGTCTAGAAAATTTCAATAGAACTTGAAACGAGAGAGAAACCAAACCATGATTGTTCCAGCTGATGATGCAACTCTAGCGGTTGCATACTCTCCTGCATAATGGATAACCAAAGTATCAGCACCATTCACGGCTAAATAAAGGTACAAACATGGGAAACGAGGGTCGATCTTGCATCTGATCCATGTAAGTGCTAACAAGCTTGTGAAATCAAGATTCATAAAAGTAAAATCACCCGAACATCATATTGGTCGAGCTTACATCACTTAAATATCGTTCTTGGCATAACCTGAAAATCCTTCTGTGCCATATCATGTTAAAAATTTAGAACAGAACAGACAGCTGGAACATTGCACAGAAAAAACGAGCATGCATAATTCCAGAATTGAACCTTTCATGAGCGTAATCAAGTAGCTTTGGAGGCCTTGGCCTCTTGAAGCATTTCAACTATGAGTGTTGTACGCTTGTCTGTATGGTTAAAAAGAAGGAAGTGCCGAGAGAATTACTGCAATCAGAAGGTATCAACAATTGAAGGGCTGTATTTTTTAGGCACTATTAGATTATTGCATATTATCATGACTACATTTAAAAATTAATTTGAATCAGATAATAAGGGAAATATCATTCATTTGAGAACGGAGAGTCTTCATATAGTGAAATAACTCCTCCATTTTGATGTCATAAACATACACAAAATTAAATGAAAATCCATCCATTCATTCATCTCATTAATCCAGACAGAACCCGAGCCGTTTGTTCCGATGTTTTTAGATGTTCGAGCATCGTCTGTGTAGTACTTAAAACCAATCCACTAAATCGCATGCATTAAATTCAATAAATATTAGGATTATTATTTTTAAGTTTAATTGATTTAAATTCTTTATTTGAAATTATGTGCTAATAAAATATTTTATTATTTGTTCAAATGATTTTATTTTACTAACTATTTAATTAATGTTTTTAATTGTTTAATTTTATCTGTCTAAATGATTTTATTGTGCAATTTAAATTGTTTTAATATTTTAAAAGTTTAGACTTGCGTATTTAAATGATTTTTAATTTTAATTGTTTAGTTTATTCTTTTAAATTATTTTAATTGTTTAGTTTATTATTTTAAATGATTTTAACTGTTTAACTTATTTGTTTAAATATTTTCGGATGTCCAACTTATTTATTTTAAATAGTCTAAGTTTAGCGGTTAGTTATTTTGAATTATTTTAAATTATTTTAAATGCCTAGATTATTTATTTAAATCCTTTTTAATTGTCCAAATCATTTTAAAGGTTTTTATTTCCGCTTGTGTATTTATTTAAATTGTTTTTTAAATGTTCGTCTAGTTTGTTTAAAATTATTTTAATTGCTCCGTTTATTATTTAAAAATCTTATTTCTCGCTGAGACATCAAAATATTTAAAGTATTGATTTTTAATTCTATGATAGTGTTTAAAAAATTCTTTAAAGAATTAGTTGCTCAAATATTTTTTTAGTTAATTGTTCATGAAATTCTTGAGTTCAGTTCTTTCTCAGTTCCGGGTTTCGGCGATGGTGGACTTCGGCGGTTAATTCCTAAATTTTTTATTTCAAGAGTAAATTTTGTGAAAATAGAGAAAATTAGTTGGAGGGTTGATTTTAGAATTTTTCGGGTGTCAAGAATCGATTTTTCCGCATTCTAGAGCTTAAATTTAAATTTTTTCGAAAATTAGCATTTTCAAATCCGGACTAGCGAAATCTAAATTATTTATTTCAATACTTGAATTTTTAAACCTTAGGAATTTGAAAGAAATAGTGTGTGTAGTGCAAGAATTTTTATAAGGGAGTAGCACTTTCTTTTTAAAAAAAATAAGTAGCACCTTTTTAAATTAGCCACATACCCACCTATACATACACACATATATACACTTAAAACATATTATAAAACACAAACAAACCCTAAATCCCTAACCCAAGCCCCAAACCCACGCTTTCTTCTTCTTCTCCTTCAAGAATCGATCGACCTCTTCCTCCAACCCTCTTCCGGCCGCCGCCGATCACCACCACCACCATAGCCGACCGGAGCTCGCCCATGGAAGACCTCTCCAGCTACTGGCCGCTGGTTTCAGCTAATCCCATCTCCATTTCTTTGGGAATTTTTGGAGAATTTCGAAAATAGGCAAGAATATGGTTTCTTTGGCCACCAAGTAGATTATTATGTCATGTGTTTGTCCTATTGTGTGCATTTCGAATTTTTCTGAAATTTTAGGTGAATATTTCGAAAATTTCAGATTTATATAGGCTTGCTCATGTTCATATCGATTTATTTTGGTGCTTTATTGATTTGAAATGAGTTGGGTTTGAAGTTTGAATGATGTCCTCATCTTTGCCCTATATTTCAAAAATGTCAAATTTTGGTTCTTGTGAAATTTTGAATTTTTGTGTGTTTCTTGGGTGGTGAATAGGGGCTACCATGGGTGAGAATGTAGCTCACATGGTAGTGCTTAGGATGAGTTGAAGTTGGCTTGAAAGTTGGAGATGAGGAGCATTTCGGTTTTTGGTGAGGTTGGGCTTCGTTTTTCATAGTTGTTTGTGGGATGGTTTTGAGTCAATGCTTGGCATGGGAGGGCTGTACTAGTGGCTTGAAGAAGTCTAAGGAGTGGTCTTGGTCTTGATTTATAGGTTGGGTTCATGGAAGTCCAATGTTTAAGTTTTAGAAGGGAGAAAGAGCTAAGATATGTGTGCAGATTTTTGCTTAGTAACAGGGCTGTCCAGAAATTATGACTAAGACAGGGTTAATAGTGGAATTTGGTTAAGGGCTCGGGTCTGGAATTGGTTTAGAATATTAGGAATATGTCGGTTCAAGCGGGAATTAATTCGGTTAAGTTTTGATTGAGTTCTAAGCATTTGATTTGATAGGTGCAGAATTTTGGAAATTGAATGAGGTTGCTATCCGGAAATGAATTTTTATAAAATGATTGGATATGAATAATACCCCGAGGATGACTTTATTATTTAGTTCTAAGTGTGAGGGAATCGTGGTTTCAACCGAAACTCTTTTTGAGTAAGAATCAAATAAGTTACAAATTTTACGAGCGAACCGTTCGAATTTGTACTAAGCGCAAAATTATGGTTTAGATTTCTCATCCTTTGGTTTGGCTCCTAGATCACCATCCCGGTCATTCTTGTGTGAGTCTTTTGCATGATTATTGAGTAAATATTTACAAGTTCATTACACCTAAATATGCATGCTAAGTCTAAGAATCAAGAAGGAAAGAAAAAATATATATTTTTGAACGAAGTGAGATGATTGTGACTACATTCATTCATGTGTTTGTGTGGGGCTGGGAGACGTTTTGGCCTCCCTTACCAAATTATGGGTTTCCTTACCTTAGCATGTGTTCGTGTGGGGCTGAGAGATATCTTGGCCTCACTTACCAATTCAGGGCAAGATTGGGTTGGGTTTTATCTTGACCTCCTTGCGGCATAGTGCACTGCAGCCATGATCATGATCGAAATCACAGAGTCACAATTCAAGGATCTAAGTTCGCAGTTACAGTTCAAATCATTTATGACAATGTATCAGTTCAGTTTACGCATTTACATTGATATGTTCGACTTAGTCATGCATATATTTCATTCATGTTCTCCCAGTTGTTTTGAAGTTTATTTCTGTTTAAAAAAAGGGGCACAAAACAAAAGTATTTTTAGTACAAGCTATTTTTTTATCTTGCGTGTGCATGTATGTATATAGTACTCGTTATTTCACTCATATTCTTGTTGAGACCCTAGGCTCACTACATCTACTTGGTGCAGGTTAAGTTATCTTTGAAATCGAGGGGCAAGACTATCGAGTGGACTGCGATACGGGCACGACACATCCCTCTGACCTATGCTAGTCTTCCGCATAAGTTTATTTTAATGCTTTAGAGTCTTTCATCTTTATGTTGATTGGATTATTGTAAACGTAAAGATTTATTGATCGTCTTTGGGCATATAAATATCAAATTATATGATTTATGGGCATTTGGAATGTCGAATCTTTTTCTTGGGTTGTATTTTTTTTAATTGATGTCTGTGACAGGCGGGTTTAAATATAAACAAATAGGTCATGCCGAAATTTTTTTTAAATCCGCACTTTCTTTATTAAATAAATTTAAAATAGAGGTTAGGGCCGTTTCAGTCTGCATAACTTTTTCTCTCCAAATTAACCCCCCAACAAACTAATTAGATTAACTAAACAAAACAAAAACCTACTAGCTCCCTGTTTATAGTTCAATACCAATATTAGGCAAATACCATTCTCATAGCTCAATAATTAACTTCAAAATCTAATGCATGCAATAAATAATGCATGAAATTATGAATCATTCAAGCAGTATGGCTCAAGTTCTACTCATCAATCCATCTCATTTCATTCACATCGGTTCTTCGACATCACAATGAATCGTGGAAGCTAATTAGCAAGAGTTGAATAATGTAAAAAAAGCATGCATAAAATTACCCATGAATATCAAGACAATACGAAATTTCTTTTCTTGAGGGGTCCCTGTAAGAGCATCTTCTACAATCGCCTGCAACCATGTTGATATTTGGCAGCCGTAATTAGCAAGCTCCCCCACTCCAAATTGGGGTACCAATTTCGAGTTTCAAATTAATCAAGGGACTCCAAAAACAATTGTCCTCATGCATACATTTTAAAATTTAGAAAGTAACTAATATACTTAATTAAAAGATTCTGAAATGCGAACTAAAACCATTTACATCTTACTTTAATTGAATAATTCAATGCATGATTTTATTACAAATGCAGTGTGTTTATGCTTGAAACAGAACCAAATGGAACAGTCAATTCCCAGCACGAATACGAAGATCTTGGTAAAAAAATACTAAAGTTATATGGGAAAAAAACCATATAAACAAAATTATTTGGAAAAATTATGTATTATAGCAAGTAACACCATATATATATACCTCCTGTTGAAGTTTTTTTTTCCCTGGAAACATTATCAAACTCCTGCTTAATGGCATTGTACAAGAGCTTGAGTTTATTGGCCTTCCATCAAGCCCGCCGATTCTGGAACCACATAGCAATCTATCGGGGCTGCATCCCAGTTCTCAAGACAGCTTCATTTTCCTGTCGGGGTCCAGCTTGATCTTGTCCTGCAAACTGCTCTCTAGGGATTCCAGCTGCTCGTTGCTCAATCGTTTCTTCAATCGGATCCTGCTGCTCTCCATGGATGCTTCATTTCCAAACCTCGACCAGTAAAAGTCCTGCATTCCCAAAAAATGAGGTGAATCCAAATATTATACCTTCGAAAATTAAGGTGAATCCAAATATTTGAAAAATATGCATGAGCCGAAACATTAGACCTGCAAATCCAAAGAACAAGCAAGACACAGGTTGTCCATTTCCCATTTAAATACTCAAGAAACCTCAAGATTCAAACTCAAACCAAGATTTTAGGCAGACCCACCAAGAAAAGACTGTAAATTCAATACCAGAAAACTATGATGAACAGGGGTGTCGACTTCAAAGCTTCATGTCGCCATTCTTTTCTATATTGGCAATAATCTCCCCACCCCTTCAGAATCCATTAAGCTTGTCCAGAAACTCCACGAAAAATGCATCAAAATCTACGGAGCAAACCCAAAAACCCTGCAAGCCATCCAAAACACCGACATTCAAATCTCTATCATCGTACCCCATGACCTCATTCCCGACATTTCCACCAACCAAACGCTCATGGATGAATGGGTTTGATCGAATGTCAAACCCTTCTATCCCAAATCCAAGATCTGGTACCTTCTCGTGGGGAACAAAATCTTGAGCAACCCACCAAATACGACCTGGTTCAGGCTCGTCCCAGACATGTGCAAGATTAGGTACTCTGTGAGAATGTCCGGGCTGAAGAAAATCAAGGTCGGAACCCCATTAGCTATGGATTCTCTGGAATCTTCATTCCAGCCATCGAACGGCACTTTCAGGTCCGATGTTAGGGAGAAAGTGATTAAACCATTGCTCCATTTCTTGGATAGGAGCAAATCTTTCTTCTTCGTTGATGCATACACGTATTTTGCGTGGGTAGGCCAACCACTCCAAATTAATCTCGAATCAACGGTGAGATGTGAGCGGATAGGGTTGGGTTTTGGGAGAGTCGTGAGAGCAAGAGGAGGAGGAAGAAAGGGGTTGAGAAATATTTATTTTTTATTCACGGAAAAGGGTTGACTGTCATATTTATTTTTTTCAACAAATGGAAAAAAGAAAAGACAATATAAAAAGAAATTCTGTTGTAGTAAATTAAAAAAAAAAACGCACATAGACAATGGTTAATTAAAACCGTTGTCGTAGATCATAAAAACGCGCTCATAGACAACGATTTTAAAAAACCGTTGTCTATGACGTATAAAAGAGAATGGTTTTTTAAAAAGCGTTGTTTTTTTTCATTAAAATATAGCCAATTACAAAGGGTTTTACTAAAACCGTTGTTAAAAGCCAAAAGACAACGGTTTTTTGAACAAACCGTTGTCTTTTGAGTGTTGTTGATATCAAGATTTGTTGTAGTGACCTATCGTAGATAAGGACAAAGAACATACTTTTCTACTCAAGGCATCTGCTACTGTATTGGATTTTCCTGGATAGTATTTAATCTCGCAATCAAAATCTTTCAGTAAATCTAGCCATCTTCATTACCTCATATTTAATTCTGACTACGAAAGAAAATATTTTAAACTTTTGTGATCAGAATAAGTTTCAAAATTCTCACCATACAGGTAATGTCGCCATATCTTCAGTGCAAAGACAATAGCGACAAGCTCCAAATCATGGATAGGATATCGAGTCTCGTGTGACTTTAACTGTCTCGAGGCATAAGCAATAACATGACCTCTCTGCATAAGCACACAACCTAATACCCTGTGAGAAGCATCACAATATACAACAAAATCACCTGTACCTGAAGGAATCTTCAAGACAGGTGCACTAGTAAGCCTCTTCTTCAGCTCTAAGAAACTACCTTCACAAGTTTCAGTCCAGACATACGACATATTTTTTTGAGTCAACTGCGTAATAGGCTTAGCAATACTGGAAAAATATATGATAAATCGACGATAGTATCCTGCTAAGCCCATGAAACTCCGTATCTCTGGCACTGATGTAGGTATAGGCCAGTTGATCACTGCCTATACCTTGCTTAGATCCACTGAAATCCCATCACCTGAAATGATATGCCCAATAAACACAACTTTCTGCAACAAAAACTCACATTTTGATAACTTGACATATAATTTCTCATCTCTCAAAGTCTATAAGATAATTCTGAGATGTTCAGCATGATCATGAAATTTTTTGGAATAGATCAAAATATCATCGATAAATATAATGACAAAGTCATCCAAGTATTTATGAAATACCCTATTCATCAATCCCATAAACACTGCAGGAGTGTTGGTTAAACCAAAAGGCATGACAATAAATTCATAGTGAAAATGATATGAATTCTTAATGTATGGAAGACAAACACGACTATATTAAAATCGTACCCTCAATCCAATAACAAAAGAATTCAAGAAATTGCCCAATCTTGAAAACAAGTAAAAAGTTTTGGGATTAACCACCTCTATCTTACAATGAAACTAGCAACAGTTAAACACGAAGAAAATAATTGATCACAACGGGACCTTCAGAAAACCTGTTTCTGACAACCCACGAGGATAATCAATCGACAAACGCCACAAAGTTGAAAAAAACTTTGATAAGTTTGATTTTTGGGTAAGCAAAAGCTTGATAAAATTCTAGAGAGAATTTTAATTGATCAATATCAAAAATCTGAATTCTATTTCAATAATAAGTGTTTTTGTTGTATTTATAATACAACTACGAATAATAAAAGATATCGCAAAATAATTCAAAATATATCTAAAGATATCAAAGATATCTCCTAAAAGTTTCCTAGTATAATTAAAAGACTCAAAAATAGGAAAATAATGTCAAAATATCAAAAAGTCTCGCACACACACAAACATGCCAAACTGTGTGAAAACGAGTGCAGGCGCGGGCGCGCATGAAGTTCTGTCCGTCAGGCGCGGGCGCACGTCAGGGAGGCGCGGGCGCGCATAAGAGTCTGTCCGGCAATCTTCAAAAATGCAACGACGCGCGGCCGCTCGTGGATCCAGGTGCGGGCGCGCATGCGTGACTGTCCATGACACTTGTTTTGGTGTTTTCTTTGATATTTCCTCCACTTTCTTGACTTCCTTGGACTTCAATAAGATTGAAACATCCATCAAAGTAATCTTCAAGCATTCCAATGCCTTCTTGACATTTCATCAACAATGATTGAAGCGCATCCTTGAATCTCTTAGCTCGACCTCTCGTCATTGGTCCTTTAGGCATCTCCAACGGATCCTTAGCCACGTGATCAACATGTCAGCTATCCATGATCGCATCATCCTCCCCTTCTTGAAAAGGATTTGCCCTCAAATCTTGATCATCACCTACATCAAATGGGGACAAGTCAGAAACATTAAAAGTAGTACTTACATTATAGTCACCTGGCAAGTCTAATTTGTAGGCATTGTCATTGATCCGCTTTAAGACTTGGAAAGGTCCATCGCCTCTAGATAGCAACTTAGAACGCCGCTTCTCCGAAAAATGCTCCTTCCTCAAGTGCAACCAAACCCAATCACCCGGTTCAAATACAACCTTCTTTTTATCTTTATTCGCTTTCTTTGTGTATTGCAAGTTTTTTTTCTCGATGTTCGTTTTCACCTTCTCATGCAAATTTCTCACAAACTCAGCCTTTTTCTTTCATTCCATACTAACCCTTTCACTCATAGGCAAAGACATCAAATCCAACGGGGTTAAAGGATTAAAACCATACACAATTTCAAATGGTGAAAAATTTGTAGTAGAATGCACACTACTATTATATGCAAACTCAACAAATGGTAAACATTCCTCCCAACTTTTCAAATTTTTTTTAATTATAGCACGTAACAAAGTTCCTAACGTCCTATTAACAACCTCAGTTTGACCATCCGTTTGAGGATGACATGTAGTCGAAAACAGTAATTTAGTACCAAGCTTGCACCATAATGTTTTCCAAAAGTAGCTCAAGAAACAAGTATCTCTATCTGAAACAATACTCCTAGGCATGCCATGCAATCTAACAATTTCATTAAAGAACAAATCCGCAACATGAGATGCATCATCAGATTTATGACAAGCAATAAAATGAGCCATCTTAGAAAATCTATCAACCACCACAAACACAGAATCCCTCCCCTTCTTAGACCTTGGTAATCCTAAAACAAAATCCATAGAAATATCTACCCACGGTTCACTAGGAACAGGAAGTGGAGTATACAATCCATGTGATTGTGTCCTAGACTTAGCTTTTCTACAAGTTACACATCTCTCACAAATATTCTCAACATCATGCTTCATATGTGGCCAATAAAAATGTTCATGCAAAGTATCATAAGTTTTAGCCACACCAAAATGTCCCATCAAACCACCCTCATGTGATTCCTTAACAAGTAACTCACGAATGGACGATTTAGGCACACACAATTTATCTTTCTTAAACAAATATCCATCATGCATGAAAAATTTATCCCTCGGACCATGCAAACATGACACATAAATCTCACCAAAATCATGATCATTGGCATACAACTCCTTCACATACTCAAATCCCAAAAACTTAGAATTTAGAGTAGATAGAAGCACATACCTTCGTGATAGAGCATCTGCTACCACATTTTCTTTCCCTTGCTTGTACTTGATAATGTAGGGAAAAGTCTCCACAAACGCCACCCACTTGGCATGTCTCTTGTTCAGCTTTTGTTGTCCTTTGATATGCTTCAAAGACTCATGATCCGTATGAATCACAACTTTTTTAGGCCTCAAATAATGCTGCCATGTTTCAAGCACACGAACCAAGGCATAAAATTTCTTGTCGTAGGTAGGATAATTCAGCGCTGCTCCACTTAGCTTCTCACTGAAGTATGCAATTGGTCGTCCACCTTGCATCAACACACCGCCAATTCATACACCTGACGCATCACATTCAATTTCAAAAGTATTAGAAAAATCAGGTAATACAAGTAAAGGAGCATTAATTAATTTCTGCTTAATGATATCAAAAGACTTCTCTTGCTCCTCGCCTCAATGGAATGAAACGTTCTTCTTGATCACTGCAGTCATACGAGCCGCCAAAGTGCTGAAATCTTTTACAAATCTCCTATAGAAACTTGCAAGATCATGAAAACCTCGAACTTGGCCAATTGAAGTAGGCGTTGGCCAATCTCGAATTGCACTTACCTTGTCCTCATCAACTTTGACTCCTTGAGCACTCACAAAAAAACCAAGAAACACAAGTTTTTTTGTACAAAACACACACTTTTTCAAATTAGCATACAAATTTTCAGCCTTTAGTGTGATTAGCACAATTCTCAAGTGTTCAACATGCTCATTCAAATTTTTGCTATACACCAAGATATCATCAAAGTATACCACAACAAATTTTCCAATATAAGCACGCAAGACATGATTCATCAATCTCATAAAAGTACTAGGTGCATTAGTTAACCCAAATGGCATAACCAACCACTCGTACAATCCATATTTCGTTTTGAAAGCAGTTTTTCACTCATCGCCTTCTCTCATCCTAATTTGATGATAACCACTTTTCAAATCAATTTTACTAAAGATGCTAGAACCATGCAATTCATCCAACATATCATCTAGCCTAGGAATAGGATGCCTATACTTGATGGTAATATTGTTAATGGCTCTACAATCAACACACATTCTCCATGAACCGTCTTTCTTAGGTACTAACAAAACAGGTACAGCACAAGGAGACATCGACTCACGCACAAACCCCTTATCGAGAAGTTCACTTACCTGCCTTTGTAGCTCTTTTGTTTTCTCCGGATTACTCCTATAAGCTGGACGATTCGGTAACACACTTCCGAGCACAAGATCAATTTGATGCTCAATTCCCCTCAAAGGTGGTAGTCCTTGAGGTAAATCCTCCGGAAATAATTCTTTAAATTCCTGCAAGAGAGAAACAACATTGCTCGGAAGATTTTCGGCTATATCACTTGTGTTAAGGAGAATCTCCTTATAGAAAATCAACACAATTGGAGTATGCACATGTAAAATCTCTCGCAACTCACTCTTTTGGGCCATGTATATTTTTTTATCGGCCTCTTTCATCTCAATTTTTTTCTCATCTTTTTTTCTTTCATTTTTTTTAAGGCCACCTCACTTTTTTGTTCACTCTTTTTTTCGGCCTCTTCTCTCTTTTTTTTTTCTTCAAATGATCCTCCAACACTTTCTTTGGAGTCATAGGCAACAATACAACAGACTCTTTTTTCATAATAAAAGAATAACGATTTTTAAAACCGTCATGTATCACCTTTATATCAAATTGCCACGGTCTTCCTAACAAAATATGACAAGCTTGCATAGGAACAACATCACACAACACTTCATCCTCATATTTACCAATTGAGAAAGGCACTAAAACTTGCCTAGTCACTCTCACCTCCAAACTATCGTTAAATCATTGCAATTTATATGGTTGAGGATGCTTTAAAGTAGGCAAACTCAACTTTTCAACAAGCTCACTACTCGCCACATTAGTACAACTACCCCCATCAATGATGACACTACACACTTTGTTTTTCACGAAGCATCTAGTATGAAACAAATTTTCCCTTTGATTTTCTTCCTCCTCTTTTTGTTGCACATTCAACACTCTCCTAGTCACCAACAACTCTCCAACCACCGCATCATATCCCTCATCATCGGGATCCTCCAACGCAGGCATACTATCATAATTCTCCTTCTCACTCTCCGACTCAAACTCACCACAAGCATTCATAATCATAATTTTTTATTTGGACACTGACTAGCAATATGACCAACACCTTGACATCTAAAGCATTTGATATCTCTAGGACGATTAATAGGAGTTTCAGATTTACCTTGCACTCCTTGCTTTGGTGTTTCTTGCTTGGTGTCAATTTTTGGTTTGGACACCGGCTTGACATCCTCTCGTTTGCCAACGTTAGGATGCCAAGGAGTAGAAGAACCCACAACAGTAGAGTTTCGACCCATGCCTCTCCTTTTGAGTTGTTGTTTCACTTTCATGGCCAATTGTACCATCTCCTCAAGATCCATGCAATGTCTAAGCTCCACTTGTTCTTGAATCTCCCTATTCAAACCACATAAGAAACGAGCCATAGTTGCTTCACGATCCTCTTCAATATTAGCTCGAATCATGGTGACCTCCAACTCCTTGAAGTAATCCTCAACACTCTTCGAACCTTCCTTCAAATTTTGTAAACGCCTAAACATATCACGATAGTAGTAATTAGGCACAAATCTCTTCCGCAATATTTGCTTCATCTCCTCCCATGTCTCAATGGGACGATCTCGATTCCTCCTCCTAGAAGTAACAAATTGATCCCCCCAAATGAGAGCATAATCCACAAACTCAACCACCGCCAATTTTATTTTTTTCGCATCATTGTAGTTGTGGCAATCAAACACCGATTCAACTCTCATCTCCCACTCCAAATAAGCCTCCGGATCAGATTTCCCATGGAACGAAGGAATCTTCATCTTAATCCCACTAATATTCTCATCCTCTCGACTCCCTTCGATGTATCTTCCTCTCACAGCTCCCCTTCTATTTCTTTCACCCTCATGAACCCTCTTATTTCTACCCCAATTTTCACCCAAACTCTCTTCATCCTCTCCACCATCATCACCTTCCTCAAATATTTTCTTTTTATTTTTACCATCACCTCCACTAACTTCAAGTTTATCCAACTTCTCATGTATTGGCCCCAAAGCCGCCATCATCATCTTGGTCAATTCATTCATTTGACCTTGAGAAAAGTTTTGGCTAGAAAAACTCATCGTACCTGCAAGAAAACGTTAGTAATAAAATTACCTCACACAAATTCTCACAATTCACTCCAAAGAATTCACTCAACCACTTTTTTTTTTTCACTCAATTTATGCAGGCTTTTGCTTTATGTAGAATTCAATCAAACTTTCAAGTTTACAACTCGAAGACACTTGAAGATTGACTCTCGAAGACTGACAAAAACAAGATGAAAATTTTTTATGAACTTGAATTTCTGACTTGCACTCAAGGATGAACAAGAGCGAAATACTTAACTGACCACAAGTTATCTTATTCCTTCTATTTTTTTAATTATTATTATTATTATTTTTTTGAATCTTTCGGTCCTTTAATTTTTTTTTTGACCGATTTTTTTTTATAACTTGTAGCACAAGACACGAGACTTGGGTAACAAGTTTGAAAGAAACGACACAGAAATTTGATAAAAAATAGACTCGGATAAGAACGAAGAACACGAAGAACGGAGATAGATGAAGATAGATACTTACTTGATTCAAAACCTTGGCTTTGATACCAAAATGATATGAATTCTTAATGTATGGAAGACAAACATGACTATATTAAAATCGTACCCTCAATCCAATAACAAAAGAATTCAAGAAATTGCCCAATCTTGAAAATAAGTAAAAAGTTTTGGGATTAACCACCTCTAGCTTACAACGAAACTAGCAACAGTTAAACACGAAGAAAACAATTGATCACAACGGGACCTTCAGAAAACCTGTTTCTGACAACCCACGAGGATAATCAATCGACAAACGCCACAAAGTTGAAAAAAACTTTGATAAGTTTGATTTTTGGGTAAGCAAAAGCTTGATAAAATTCTATAGAGAATTTTAATTGATCAATATCAAAAATCTGAATTCTATTTCAATAATAAGTGTTTTTGTTGTATTTATAATACAACTACGAATAATAAAAGATATCGCAAAATAATTCAAAATATATCTAAAGATATATAAGATATCTCCTAAAAGTTTCCTAGTATAATTAAAAGACTCAAAAATAGGAAAATAATGTCAAAATATCAAAAAGTCTCGCACACACACAAACACGTCGAACTGTGTGAAAACGAGTGCAGGCGCGGGCGCGCATGAAGTTCTGTCTGTCAGGCGCGGGCGCACGTCAGGGAGGCGCGGGCGCGCATAAGAGTCTGTCCGGCAATCTTCAAAAATGCAACGACGCGCGACCGCTCGTGGATCCAGGCGCGGGCGCGCATGCGTGACTGTCCATGACACTTGTTTTGGTATTTTCTTTGATATTTCCTCCACTTTATTGACTTCCTTCGACTTCAATAAGATTGTAACATCCATCAAAGTAATCTTCAAGCATTCCAATGCCTTTTTGACATTTCATCAACAATGATTGAAGCGCATCCTTGAATCTCTTAGCTCGACCTCTCGTCATTGGTCCTTTAGGCATCTCCAACGGATCCTTAGCCACGTGATCAACATGCCAGCTATCCATGATCACATCACCATACCTTGTACTGAAGGCAGCTTGTAGTGACCCAACTCGGATCCACTACCTAATCAGAGTTATAGAAAAAGCGCACGCAATAAAAGCTTAAAGCGTAAAGAGCGGATAATTAAAATACAACAAATCCAATCGGCAGAATACAACCGACGCTGTCACAAGTATAAATATTGTTATACAACCAAATCGAAGGTTCAGGGTAAATAAATCCCTACCCTCTACTACCTTGGACTCTCCAAAGCTCAATCCTGCTGGGAGCCGCCTGAACCGTCCAGCCTCAAACCTGCCCCGCCACAAGGTACACAATACCCAACCACAGGGGCGTGAGCTAGAACGCTCAATACGAAGCAATGATATAAATACAAATATGCGCACACAGATGATTTAAAACTCAAGTGAAAACACTTGCTCATGGCACCGGGAATATACAATACCGGCTAGAGAGCTACTCCGCGGGGTACTCGTATACTCCATATTAGGGCTATGCCAACCCCATCCTGACCCGAATCCAAAACAGGATACAAGTCCCATATGGAAACTGTCATACCTGACTCGAGTCCAAAGTGAGATCATCGTTCCCTATGGAGACTGTCAATGACTCACATCTCTCCGGATGCAGTCACACGTAAAATCATGTATGTGCTAAGGCGGTAAAAATGCTAAAACATGATAAAATATATAGCACATACTCATGAAACATATAAGCAAATATATCATGTCGGCTATCTCGGTCAGTACTTACGTACCTCTAACACTGCTGGTCAAACCTAGCTCTGCTGGTCTAGACTCCAAGCCTACTAGTCCAGTCTACTAGCTACTACAATGCAAATATCCATGCATCAACAATTAAGCTCTAAAAGTCTTAACTAAGCTATTGCATACTCCTAAATATTTTTAGGAAGCCAAATTATACCTTCGTCCTTCGTCAGCCCGCTGGTGTAGAATCACCTCAAAACTTAGGCACACCTCCGCTACGACGCCGGGATCGCTAGGCAACTTCCGGATTCCCAATAGGATGCCTAGAACTCCGTAGATCTAAGTAAGAAGGTTCGAAAACCAGAGGAAAGAAGGGAAATTCGGTGCACAGAATGAGGGCTCGGACCCCTTATTTATAGACGACGATCGGAACCTCCGATCCCTGTTCGAAACGTCCGATTCACGATCGGAACCTCCGATCGCACCTTCGGAGCATCCGATCGCTCAATATTACGTCAGCCATGACGTCACCTTGCTGACGTAAGCGATGACGTGTTCACCGAGTCAGATCGGAGCTTCCGATCTTGCCGACGGAGCTTCCGATCTCGATCGGAGCTTCCGATCCTGGCACAGAGCTTCCGATCCACTTCGGATCGTTCGAACTCCTCATCGGACCATCCGGTCCTGCTAAACCAATTCAACTAGTTCGAGTGCTCTGAATCCATTTCTGAAGTCCGTTATCCCAACAGGAACTTACTTAATCATGTTTTACTTAATCTAAACATGATCACGTGATTAATTACTCATTGAATCACTAATCAAAAATGCGGGTTACTACATTCTCCCCCACTTAAGAAATTTCGTCCTCGAAATTTAAGTCTTAGAGGAAAAACATAAATAGCTAACCAATGTTCTTTATTACAACTGAACAAGTATAAACTTGATACAAAGAAGTACAAAATCTCAAAATAACTCGGGGTGCTCGGCTAACATCCGGCTCTCCAACTCCCAAGTAGCTTCCTCTGTACCTCTGCATTGCCACTGTACCATCACCAACGGTATACGCTTGTTACGAAGTACCTTGTCCTTCCTGTCAAGAATCCGTAGGGGTTTCTCCATATACGATAGATCCCGATCCACTTTTACCTCGGTCGGGTGCAAAATATGCGACTCGTCTGCCACATACTGTCTTAACAAGGATACGTGGAACACATCGTGGATCTCCGAAAGATCGGGTGGCAAGGCCAAACGATAAGCAACATCCCCAACCTTCTCGAGAATCTCGAAAGGACCAATAAATCTTGGTGACAACTTAACCTTGCGACCAAACCTCATCACCTTCCGAAAAGGTGACACACGCAAGAAAATATATTCTCCTACCTCAAAATAAAGTCGCCTGCGGTGAGTATTCGCGTAGCTAGCCTGTCGATCCTGGGCTGCCTTAACCCTGCGTCGGATCAACTCTACTGCATCAATCATCTGAGGACCCTCAACCTGACGCTCGCCAACCTCGTCCCAAAACAAATGTGTACGACAACGGCGTCCATAAAGAGCCTCAAATGGTGTCATGCCAATGCTGCGATGGAAACTATTATTGTAGGTGAACTCCACCAAGGGTAAATGGTCATGCCACGCTGGACCAAAATCCATCACCGCCGCGCGAAGCATATCCTCTAGAGTGCGAATAGTACGCTCCGACTGTCCGTCCGTCTCTGGATGATAAGCCGTACTCAAGCTCAAAGTAGTACCAAGGGCTCGCTGAAAACTACCCCAAAATCTCGAGGTGAATCTCGGATCTCTATCGCTGACAATGCTCAATGGAATCCCATGCAATCGCACAATCTCCCGCACATACAATTGTGCCATCCTATCAAAGGTGTAATCGCGGTTATAGGGAAGAAAATGCGCTGACTTCGACAACCGATCCACGACAACCCAAATAGCATCACAATTCCTGGAAGACATAGGTAAGTGGGTGACAAAGTCCATCGTCACATGCTCCCACTTCCATTCAGGAATCTCTAAGCTGTGAAGTAACCCTCCGGGTCGTCTAAACTCTGCCTTGACTTGTTGACACACAAGGCATCGGGACACAAACTGATAAACGCTGCGCTTCATCCCTTTCCACCAAAATCGAGTGCGAATATCCTTATACATCTTCATGCTACCTGGATGTACAGAAAATAGACTGCGGTGAGCTTGCGATAAGATCTCATCCCTCAAAGTAGAATCCTCAGGTACTACAACTCGACCAAAAAGACACAACAGACCGTCTCCTTGCAGATGAAAACCAGAAGTATTATCACCTTCAGCCAGCCGGGCCAACTTCTGAGTCTTCAGATCAAAATTCTGAGCTTCCCGGATTCGTCTGTATAGCGCTGGCTCTGCAAGCACAGAAGAGACACGAATCCCTTGTTGTTCTTTCTTATGACGGAATGTAAATCCCAAAGAACAACACTCCTCCACTGCCTTCGAAATCGAACTGGTACGAAGGGAACTCACATAAACTTTGCGACTAAGCGCATCAGCAACGGGATTTGAAGAACCTGGATGGTACTTGATCTCACAGTCGTAATCCTTCAACAGATCCATCCAACGACGCTGCCGCATGTTCAACTCAGCCTGAGTGAACAGATACTTCAAACTCTTATGATCGGTGAAGATCCCGAATCGTTCTCCGTACAAATAATGACGCCATATCTTAAGAGCAAAGACAATGGCTGCAAGCTCTAAATCATGTACGGGATAGTTCTCCTCGTGAGTCTTCAACTGTCTGGAGGCATAGGCAATCACGTGGCCATTCTGAGTCAATACACACCCCAAACCCTGAAGAGAAGCATCAGTGAAGACTAAAAAGCCACCTGATCCAGACGGTAAGGCAAGAACTGGAGCTGTCGTCAGACGACGTCTCAACTCACAAAAACTATCTTCACAAGCATCAGACCAAACGAAAGAAACGTCTTTCTTCGTCAACTGAGTCAATGGCTTAGCTATCTGAGAGAAATTCTCCACAAAATGACGATAGTATCCTGCTAAACCAAGGAAACTACGAATCTCAGAAGCTGTAGTTGGTCGTGACCAATTCAAAATAGCTTCTGTCTTGCTAGGATCCATAGATACGCCCTCCTGAGAAATGATATGACCAAGGAATACAACTCAGTCAATCCAGAAGTCACACTTACTCAGCTTCGCGTACAACTGTCTCTCCCTCAAGACCTGCAGTACAGTATAGAGATGGTAGGCATGCTCATCCATGCTGCGAGAATACACCAAAATGTCATCGATGAACACCACCACGAACTTATCCAGAAATTCGCGAAAAACTCGGTTCATAAGATCCATAAAAACAGCTGGGGCATTCGTCAAACCAAACGGCATTACTAGAAACTCATAGTGTCCATACCGCGTACGAAATGCTGTCTTAGGAACGTCCTCTTGTCGAACTCGCAACTGATGATACCCAGACCGAAGATCAATCTTCGAATAGACAGAAGTACCCTGCAACTGATCAAAGAGATCATCTATCCGCAAAAGAGGATACTTATTCTTCACTGTCGCTTGATTCAATTGACGGTAGTCAATACACAATCGCATCGAACCATCCTTCTTCTTGACAAACAGTACTGGGGCTCCCCATGGCGAAACACTAGGTCGAATATAACCCTTATCAAGAAGATCTTGCAATTGCTTCTGCAACTCTTTCATTTCTGGCGGTGCCAATCGGTAAGGAGTCCTGGAAATCGGTGCAGTCCCTGGCACTAACTCAATGCCAAACTCAATCTCCCTTACTGGTGGCAAACCTGGAATCTCCTCCGGAAACACATCTGGAAAGTCACGAACCACTGGTATCTCTTGGATATCTGGCTCTCCTAAGGAAGCGTCAATGGCGTAGATAAGGTAGCCTTTCCCGCCAGACTCTAACGCACGCCGGGCCTTCAGAGCTGAAACCACTGGCATCGGGGGTCGCGCTCCCTCACCATAGAAATACCATGACTCGTCATCCTCTGGACGAAACTGGACAAACCTCTGATAGCAATCCACTATGGCTCGGTAGGTAGTCAATAGATCTATCCCAATGATGCAATCGAAATCCTCCATCGCTAGAATCATTAGGTTAGCACTAAGCTGATGTTCCTCGAAATCCAAAACACAACCCACAACTAGACGCTTGGCTAAAACCTCGCTCCCCATAGGAGTGGAAACCACTAATAACACGTCTAGAGGAATATATGGCAACTTATACTTCTTAGCAAAACGTGCTGAGACAAAAGAATGCGATGCACCGGTATCAATTAAAACATATGCAGGAAAACCACATAAACTACAGATACCTGCAATCATCCGATCGCTTTCAGCCTCTGCCTGCTCCTGGTTAAGCACAAAGACCTGACCCTGGGCACGTGGCCTCAAAGAAGAATGACCCCGAGAAGGAGTCTGAGTAGGCTATTTCTGAGACTGCTGCGGATGCTGGCGCTGCTGCGAATACTGCTGCTGGAAAGGTGGCTGCTGGTACTGAGGTGGCTGAACAGATGTCTGAGAACCTCCAGAACCACTTGCTGCCCCAATCAGCATAGGACAATCTCTCTTCATGTGACCCTCCTGGCCACACTGGAAACATGCAGTGGTCGATCGTCCACACTGCCCTGTCGGATGTCTGCGTCGGCACTGACGGCAACGGTTCGGCCTTTGGCCACCAAAGTTATGCACTCCACCAGATCCAGAGGAAGAAGAAGAAATACCTCCTGGCTTCTTGAAGGACTGTCCTTTCGGACCCAAAGGACTAGAGCTCGCTGGCCTGGAAGAAGAATAAAGTCCCCTGTTTCTCCGAATACTGTCCTCGGCCTGGCGACAACGGTCCACCAAATCCTCGTAAGTCCCATCGCCGCCCACAGCAACCATACGATGAATGTCAGGATTCAAACCCTGAAGGAAATTATCAAACTTCGCCATAGAACTATCGGCAATATGAGGACAAAAGGATAGCAGATCAAAGAACTTCTGCTGGTACTCCTCGATCGTCGTCGTCCCCTGTCGCAAACTCAACAACTCGTTGGCTTTCTCCTGACGAAGTGCTGGAGGAAAATAAAATCTCTGATAAGCAGTACGGAACTCCACCCAAGTAGCTACACCTCTGGCTGCTATGAACGGTGTGGAAGTAGATCTCCACCACTTCCTCGCTCTGCCCTCAAGCATAAAGGCAAGAATCTCCATCCTATCCTCAGCAGTGCAACGGAACTCCTGGAAGCACTTCTCCATCCAATCCTCCGCCTCTTCAGCTGTCTCCCCACCCGTCAAAGGCTTCGGGCTAACTTCCTTAAACCTACGCATGCTGACTCGCCTGCGCTCCTCGGGATGTCCCCGATGTCTACGATCATCTGGATCGCCCCAACGACCGCCGTCTACGCTACCGTGACTTTTGTCGTAATCTGCCATCTGTTACATAAGAACAGATAATTACTTAATCCGCTTTACGATATTCCCAGTGCAATGCGTCGCTCTGATACCAAAAATGTAGTGACCCAACCCGGATCCACTACCTAATCAGAGTTATAGAAAAAGCGCACGCAATAAAAGCTTAAAGCGTAAAGAGCGGATAATTAAAATACAACAAATCCAATCGGCAGAATACAACCGACGTTGTCACAAGTATAAATACTGTTATACAACCAAATCGAAGGTTCAGGGTAAATAAATCCCTACCCTCTACTACCTTGGACTCTCCAAAGCTCAATCCTGCTGGGAGCCGCCTGAACCGTCCAGCCTCAAACCTGCCCCGTCACAAGGTACACAATACCCAACCACAGGGGCGTGAGCTAGAACGCTCAATACGAAGCAATGATATAAATACAAATATGCGCACACAAATGATTTAAAACTCAAATGAAAACACTTGCTCATGGCGCCGGGAATATACAGTACCTGCTAGAGAGCTACTCCGCGGGGTACTCGTATACTCCATATCAGGGCTGAGCCAACCCCATCCTGACCCGAATCCAAAACAGGATACAAGTCCCATATGGAAACTGTCATACCTGACTCGAGTCCAAAGTAAGATCATCGTTCCCTATGGAGACTGTCAATGACTCACATCTCTCCGGATGCAGTCACACGTAAAATCATGTATGTGCTAAGGCGGTAAAACATGCTAAAACATGATAAAATATATAGCACATACTCATGCAACATATAAGCAAATATATCATGCCGGCTATCTCGGTCAGTACTTACGTACCTCTAACACTGCTGGTCAAACCTAGCTCTGCTGGTCTAGACTCCAAGCCTACTAGTCCAGTCTACTAGCTACTACAATGCAAATATCCATGCATCAACAATTAAGCTCTAAAAGTCTTAACTAAGCTATTGCATACTCATAAATATTTTTAGGAAGCCAAATTATACCTTCGTCCGTCGTCAGCCCGTTGGTGTAGAATCGCCTCAAAACTTAGGCACACCTCCGCTACGACGCCGGGATCGCTAGGCAACTTCCGGATTCCCAATAGAATGCCTAGAACTCCGTAGATCTAAGTAAGAAGGTTCGAAAACCAGAGGAAATAAGGGAAATTCGGTGCACAGAATGAGGGCTCGGACCCCTTATTTATAGACGACGATCGAAACCTCCGATCCCTGTTCGGAACGTCCGATTCACGATCGGAACCTCCGATCGCACCTTCGGAGCGTCCGATTGCTCAATATTACGTCAGCCATGACGTCACCTTGCTGACGTAAGCGATGACGTTTTCACCGAGTCAGATCGGAGCTTCCGATCTTGCCGACGGAGCTTCCGATCTCGATCGGAGCTTCCGATCCACTTCGGATCGTCCGAACTCCTCATCGGACCGTCCGGTCCTGCTGAACCAATTCAACTAGTTCGAGTGCTCTGAATCCATTTCTGAAGTCCGTTATCCCAACAGGAACTTACTTAATCATGTTTTACTTAATCTAAACATGATCACGTGATTAATTACTCATTGAATCACTAATCAGAAATGCGGGTTACTACACAGCTTTAGGGATATCTTCATCTCGAACCCTCAGTTGATGATATCCAGATCTCAAATCAATTTTAGAATAGATAGTTGAACCCTTTAATTGATCAAAAAAATCATCTATTCTGGGTAATTGGTATTTTTTCTTTATTGTTACCTTGTTCAGTTGATGATAATCAACACACAACCGCATAGAACCATCTTTTTTTTTTGTACAAATAGAATCGGAGGGCCCCAAGGTGAAACGCTTGGTCTAATGTACCCTTTAGCAAGAAAATATTCCAGCTGATCCTTCAACTCCTTCAGTTCAATTGGTGTCATTCTGTAAGGAGCTTTGGATATTGGTTGCGTACCTGACATTAACTCTATACTAAAATCTATTTCCAGAACTGGAGGAAAACCAGGAATTTAATCAGAGAATACATCAGCAAATTCATGCACCACTGGAATATTTATCACTGTTGTACTCTTTTTCAATACATATACTGCATAAACCAGAAATCCTTCTGCACCTCTTTGTAATAAACGAGTCATGGATAACACAAATATCAAAGGGATCTTGGCTCGAGAACCCTTACCGTATAATTTCCATTCATCTGTCATTTCAAATGTAAATCTGACCACTTTCTGGAAACAATCCACAGTAGCCCTGTACTTGGTTAATATGTCTATGCCAATAATACAATCAAAATCTGATAATCCAAGTACTATACAATCCAAATCTATCACATTCCCATCATATTATAATGCACAGTTTCTAATTAATCTGACAGATACAATGCCTTCTCCCAAATATGAAGAAATAACAACAACAGTAGGCAATGACTCAGACGATATAGAATGCAACATAGCAAATTTCTCAGATATGAAATGACTCGTATCTATCAAAACATAAGCAGGATAACCAAAGATAAAACAGTTACCTTCTATAACATCGTCAGGTGCTGCCTGAGCCTGCTCCTCAGTCAATGCAAACACTCTTGCATGTTGTCTAGGAGGTTGATTAACAGTTTGGCTTCCTCCTGGTCTGGTTTGTTGTTGTGGCTGAAATGAATGCACTGCTTGATATCTATGCATGTTATATTTGATGAATCTATGTCTGTAGTTTCTCGTACTACTAACGATGATGTAGAATTACTCGAAGAAGAGATGACTTCATCAAGCTTAAATGATATAGATGTTTCTGTTTAGGAAACACCACTTCCGAAGGATTGGACGCTTCACAAAGATCATCCTATGGATCTTATCATTGGAATTCCTTCAAAGGGAGTAACCACTTGATCTTCTCTAAATAATATTTGCAATCATCTTGCTTTTGTTTCGCATGTTGAACCTAAGTGTATTGATGATGCTTTATTAGATGATTCTTGGATAATTGCTATGCAAGATGAATTAAATGAATTCAAGCGCAATGATTTTTGGTGTCTTGTTCCTAGGCCGCATGATAGATCTATTATTGATACTAAATGGGTCTTTAGGAATAAACTTGACGAGCATGGTACTATCACTAGAAATAAAGCTAGAATTGTAGCAAAATGATATAGTCAAGAAGAATGCATTGATTATGATGAGACATATGCTCATGTTGCCCGACTTGAATATATTCGCATGTTGCTTGCTTTTGCCTGCTCTATAAATTTTAAGTTATTTCAAATGGATGTCAAAAGTGTCTTTCTTAATGGTGAATTGAAAGAAGAAGTTTATATTGAACAACCTGATGGCTTTGTTGATCCTTCTTTGCCTGATCATGTGTTTAGACTTAACAAAACATTGTATGGTTTACAACAAGCTCCTCGAGCTTGGTATAAAAAATTATTAACTTTCCTTCTTTCAAATGGTTTTTCAAGAGAAAAGATTGATATTACGTTGTTTACCAAACATGATAAAGATGACTTATTGATTGTGCAAATTTATGTTGATGACATAATTTTTGGTTCTACTAATGAAACTCTCTGTCAGAATTCTCCAAACTTATGCAGGATCACTTCGAGATGAGCATGATGGGGGAACTTAATTATTTCCTCGGATTGCAAATCAAGCAGTGCAAGGATGGGTTCTTTGTGAACCAAAACAAATACATCAAGGATTTCTTAAGAAGTATGGGATGGAGAACACAAAATCATCATCCACACCGATGAGCACATCAATCAAACTCAACAAAGATGAAAATGGTAAATCTGTAGATCAATCTTCCTTTCGTAGTATGATTGGCTCCTTATTATATGGTACTGCTAGTAGACCGAACATTATGTTTAGTGTTTGCTTGTGTGCACGAGTTCAATCATGTCCAAAGGAATCACATTTGTTCGCCTTAAAACGCATTTTCAAATATCTTTCAAATACTCAAAATCTCAACTTGTGGTATTCAAAAAATTCTTTCTTTGATTTAAAAGCTTACTGTGATGCCGACTTGGGTGGATATAAGGTGGACAGGAAAAACACTAGTGGAACTTGCCTCTTTCTAGGAAATTGTTTAGTTTCTTGGTTTTCAAAGAAACAAAATTGTGTTGCGTTGTCAACGACTGAAGCCGAATATATGGCTGCCGATAGTTGTTGTGCGCAAATTCTTTGGATGAAGCATTAATTGCTCGACTATGGTGTATCTTTTTCAAAAATCCCTATTTTATGTGACAACACTAGCGCCATATGTCTTACAAAGAATCCGATTTAACATTCGCGCACCAAACATATTGACATTTGTCATCATTTTATTCGTGATCACATCGAACAAAATGATGTTGAACTTCAATATGTTGACACTAAAAATCAAATTGCCGATATTTTTACAACCACTAGATGAAAATACTTTTATTCGTTTGCGTGGTGAACTTGGCATGATTGAGTTGTAATCACATGTTGACATAAATTGAAATTTCATGTCATATTAAGGGGGAGCTTAATAATAAAATTCAAGCAACTTAATTTTGGATAATACAAATTAATTGTATTTATTCAAAGTTATAAAGCTCACATTTTATGTGAAATTTATGTGTTGCATTTTAGAAATTATATTTCAATTTTCTTCTTTTGCATTTACTTTTCCAGTCTTTTTGATTATCACAAAAAGAGGGAGAATTAGTTTGGTTAAATACTTTAACAAAGGGGGAGATTTAGTATAGTTAAATGCATGGAGAATAAAATTGGTTATTTGATAAACAAATTGTTTTTAAATAACTATTTAATTGAGAGGGAATTTTTGCATAGTTTTATTTATGCAATTTTATTGTGAAAATTTAAATTGCTTATTTAATATTGTACATTTATTTCTCCTATTTAACCATGTTTTGTGATCATAAAAAAGGGGGAGATTGTTATGCCTTAAACACATACAAATCTCGTGTTATGAGATTAATGTTTTAATGCATTAACAAATCTCATAATATTATGTTTTGATGATTACAAAACTCGGTTAATTGTTATTAACCATTTAAAGTGAGATTTTGGCAGATTAGATTTATTGACAAATAAATTATTGGAAGTTATTTTGAAGCTATCAATGTATTTATGAAGTCTCATATTGCTAATATAATGGACACAATATTATGTGAATGCCATGAAACATTGTTATGAGGATATGAAGAAAAAGACAAGAAGAAGCCAAAGTATGGAGCAGCAACTTCCGAAAATTACTGGGCATTTTTTATGCTTTGAAATCCAATCTTCACCAGTCTAGAAGAGAAAGTGTTAAATCTTCTGTCCAAATTTGAGAGAAATCCAACGGCTATATTGAGAGATATGATTTTTTTCAAATATGATGCACACTACTTACTCCTGCAAGGAACGAAACCATGAAGATTCAACTTCAGAAAATAACTGGGAATGATTGAAACATCCAAATCAAATCTCCACCAATCAGATTCAAGTTTAGGATGTTATACAACTTATGTCCAAATTTCAGATCAATCCAACTGATGGATTGGGATATATAAATTTTTCAAATGTGTCGCGCAGAACAAGATGCGAAAACATGATGAAGCGACTTCCGAAAATTACTGAAAATGTTTGACTCGTTCAAATCAAATATCCACCGTTCAGAATAAAGATCAAGATGTTTTAAAGCTTCAGGAAAAATTTCAGATCAATCTAAGTTTAGATTGTGAGATATGATTTTTCCACAAAATCCCCTCAGTGCTGGATGAAAGCAGGCAGCGGCGCCGAACACTTTTTTGTCTACTCCTTGACTTCCCATCACACGCTCCATGCACTCAAATCAGATTCAAATCCTTTCCAACTATAAATAGAGGCTTTCCAAGGTCATTTGGAGACATCCCAACTCATTTATTCTCTCCTTTGCAAGCAATCTTCTCTCTATCAAAGTGTTTGTGTGATATATTCAAAAATCGAGAGTTGTTTGTAAAACTCATTTGTGAGTTGGTTGTGTGATTGTTGTAAACACTTGAGTGTGAAGCTAAGTGTGTTGTACAATTATTGTAAACACTTGAGTGTGAAGCCAAGTGTGTTGTGTTGAGGCTATCCTTGGAGCTCTTAAGGCAAAGTGTTCGAGTTTTATCGACGCGGTGATCGTGTTGAGTTGTACGACTATCCTTGAAGCCATCAAGGCCAAGACGTTGAATTGCTAGTGGATCCTTGCTTAATCGATCTTAACCAAGAAGGGGAGACGTAGACGATTTATCGTCGAACTTCCATAAACATATCCTATCTCATTTATTGCTTTATTTACTTTACGCATTTATTTACCGCATTTATTTTTGATTGCTTTAAGTTTTCCGCTTGCGTATTTGCATAATCTCTTTAAATTGCTAAAGTTGTCAATAGAACCTAAATCCCCCCATTAGGTTCTAACAGATTTTAATTCTAAAAAATTTCGATTAATTCAGCTCGGTTATTGGTTTTCATTAAAAAAAATCAGTTAACTGAATTAACGGATTATAAATAATTTATATTTTGATTTTTTTAAACTTTACATATAAGTTATTATACTTTAAAATATTTAATATTAATATTTTTCTATTTTTAATTTGTCAAACTATACTATGTTTTATTATGATAAAAATCTAATATTCAATTATTAATTTTATAAATTTAATTTTCAATGTTTAGAAAACAAATCAATTTAATTTGATTTTTTTAACTTAACATATAATTTATGATATTTTTAAATGTTTATATATATATTTAATATTGTACTTCATTTTTATTATTTTTTCCAAGCATAATAAAATGATATAAGAAAATAAAAAGATACAAAAATGATTTAAAATGTATAATAAATAAAAAAGATAAAAGAGAGAAAAAAAATTTGCAAAAAAATCCCAAAAATTTGAATAAAAATAAATAATATAATTAAATTTTTTTTTAGAAATTTGGCTGTGGGGGTAAACGTTGCCGTTTTACCCCCACGGCATCCCCTACTGTGGCTTAGGATCCAATTCCGTGTTCGACTGGACTTCTGAATCATTTCAATTTTAGGGCTCTCAAGAACTTCAAGGCAGTGCCCTCATAGAGCATGGAAACATCTGGTGAGCCGGTGTGATCTGTTTAAATAAGTACAGATTTGATCATGTTCTTTTGCTTATGTCATGCATCTCTTAGCCAGTGTGATCTGTTTAAATAAGTACAGATTTATTCATCATGGTTTTTTTTTTGCGTTGTTTCCTGATGCCTATTGCAGATGGCTGTCTAAGAGATACATCTGTGCTTGTTGTTACATTGGAATCTAGTGAAGTATATATTATTGTTAGCTTGTCTACCAGGAGTGATACGCAGTTGATCTATGTTGATCCAACTACTGGGGCTTTTCGCTATACAGCAAAGCAGGGTTATGATATTTTCATGTCTCAAAAGGAAGCACTAGATTATTTAACCAATGGTTCAAAATGGCTTTGCAAGAGCATAACCCATGCACGGGCTATATTAGGCTATGCAGCCCTTGGTAGCTTTGCAGTACTGCTTGTGGCAACGAGGTTGACTCCCAGCATACCTAATTTGCCTGGCGGTGGATGTGTTTACACAATAACCGAGAGCCAATGGATTAAAATTGCTCTTCAAAACCCTCAACCACAGAGTAAAACTGAAAATAAGAATATTCAAGAACTCACCGAGTCTGACATTGATGGGAAGCATTACTTCTGTGAAACGAGGGATATAACTCGACCATTTCCTAGCCGCATGCCCTTGCAGAGTCCTGATGAGGAATTCGTCTGGAATAAATGGTTCTCAATGGCATTCAAAAACATTGGGCTTCCACAACATTGTGTCATTCTTCTGCAGGTTTTAGTCACACTGTGTAGCTTTATATTTGTTATAATCTGAACATTTTTGACTTGTTCGCATTTCCTTCCTATAGAGGTTTTGTTTATTATATATCTCACAAGCGGTGGCCCTAAAAATTGTTTTTGTGTGAAAGGGCTAAAAGTATTGTTGATTTTGAGAGTTTAACTTAGTGTTCTAAAAATCGGCCTAGGCGCCTCCCGGCTGCAGTGAAAAAGTGATAGGCGCCCAGCCTAGGCGGCCTTAGGTGCCTCCCGGCTGCTGTGAAAAAGTGATAGACGGCAAGCCTAGGCGTCCTTAGGCAGCCCTAGGCGCCAGCTAATCGGTCTAGGCGGCCCTGGGCGCCTGAAGGCTTTTAATTTGGCTTTTAAATTAAATGCCCAATTAAAAAAAACCTAAAAGGTTTTTTAAAACTTTTAAACCTATATTTTTGTGTTGGGCTTTAAGCAACATCCAGTTTTATAGGCCCTAAATTAACATCCAACAAGAAAACCCATTTGTTGGCTTGCCCTAACACCTAACATCATCTTCATCTTTGAATTTTTGGTTTTCAGTTGCCCTAGCTTTCGAACCAAGGGGAGAAATCGATTACATATGGGGGGTGTGTGTGTTAATTTGCCACCCGACTAGTGTCTAGCGAATTTTAGAATTTTGATTAACTCGATACTGATATATGCAGTTTTATCATTTCTTTGGAATTCTTTTTGTCTATGGGCATTCGACACTTTAATGTCCTCATGTATATAGGAAATAATTATTTGTTCTTGCCACTTAATTTTACTCCCTTGTTTGCTTTAATTTTGAATCTGATATTTCACTCATGATTATCATCCATACAATTAGAATAATTTATTGATACTAAATAAACAATTTTTTTTAAAAAAATATTGGAATGCACGATAAAAATCTGCTTAAAAGATATACCGGTATATTTTTATCTTTCAAAATCATTCTCAAAACCTTTCCCCAAATATTTTCCGGAATATCATAAACAAAACGTACACTTGAATCTTGTACCAATGTCTATTTTTGTACCTTTAGTGCTAATAGTTCCTTTATATATTTTTGATTGCTTAGCATTTATGTATAGTATCACTACCATTCTGAATTTTCGACTTGTTTGTCTTGGCGCTCTGACTGTTAGTAAACATGTGCATATTGATTTATAGGGTACATCCATGAATTTCTACAGCATAATTTGCCTTTATGTTATCCTGTCTTCAAAAGAGATGACGGAACCTCTAGAAGCAGCCAGAGGACACATTTTAGAATAATATGGGGCAAATTGCATTTATCACCATGTGAAATATAAAAAATAACATAATACACCTATTTAAATTGAAGGTCTTTTACAACTCTGTGTTTTAAAAAATTATGCCTCATTTGCAGGGGTTTACACCTTATTTTTTAAAACTCGTCCTTGTATGTGTTTTCACGGGGGTGCTAAATGCTATTTGCCCGAATAATATTATTATTGTGACTGTTGAAACATGATTTTATTCCTTAAGAGCAGGAATATAACGATGACAAATGAAAAGCTAAATAGAAATGATACGATTATGATGATGGGGGACTGTAGGACGAAAATTAAAGCAGTCACTAGTTGTTTCGAAAATGCTTGTATGCATTAGTTCTTTGAGCAATCCTCTAGGAAAGCAAAAGAGCTCCTGAAAATAAAATGAAGTGAGTTATACTTGATTTTTGTGTGTGTGTTTGTGGTGCTTTTATTTCTCTATTTTGTTTGGAATCTATGTGTTGACTTATGCTATCTCTCTGTATCTCTCTTGTTTGTGGGCTGGCATTTCTATTAAGCTCCATTAATTCCAGAAGTGTGTTTAACCTGGATGGCAATGTCGCACTGTCTTTGTTTTTTTTTTTTGTAAATAGATTTCAATTTCTGGAATCTGTATTTCTTCAAATATTTAGTGCTGTTAAAAGAAATCAGGAATAGTATATGTTCTTCATAGAAAGGCATACTCGTTTTTTGTGAAAAAAAGTTATATCCTCTTTTCGGTCATATATAACTTCAATAGCTAGGTGTCTTTTCTTTTGTGGTAATATATGAGGTTGATTGCCTTTCTTTTATGAAAGTTTACATTCTAATTTCATTGTGAAAGTAATAATGTTTCTGACGTGTATTTTTAATCTGGATCATCTGCTTTTCTAAGGGTACTTAGAATATGTACAGGGGTTTGCCGAGTGCAAGATTTTTGGTAGCCTAGGTCAGCAAGAGGGTGTTGTTGCACTCACTGCTCGTCGCAGTAGGTTGCATCCTGGAACTCGATACCTAGCAAGGGGTTTGAACTCATGTTATAGCACAGGTAATTCTTCTATGATTTCTTTTCTTGGTATTGCATCTGCTTTCTTCTTTTACAGGTTGAACTGTTGATGTTTAATTACTCTTTTGGATAGTGCCCTTTCAAGCATGATATATATATTCCTGGAAAAAATCTTGTATTCTTGTTATTTTTTTTGTCATAATCATTAAAGGTTGGAAGAGAAATGTGTATCAACACTTTGTCCCCACTGAAGTTTTACTTTGATTTTCCTCAGATGGCAGAGCCACGAATAGTTGCAAATGCTGCTGAGTAGCTGAGGAGGAAAAAATCTTCAAATTACTCCAAATTCTCATTGAAACATAGTTCTAAACAAGTTCAAAATAATTTTTCAAGATCCAACTTTTGCGGATATATTTCTAATTTGTTCCTTTAAGCTCCTCTGTCTTATTTTTCGGCACATCCAAAATTTTCCATTCCCCAATTCAAATCTTACTCTAAATTTTTGTCATTATTGACCCCAAACGCTTTAGTTTATATAGTAGTATATACAATGAGAAAAGTGAGTTGGTGGAGATGTCTCACCTACACATCCTTTTCTACTATGAGAAATATGGAAAATGAAGCCCGCTAGTTTTAGACAAGTTAAGACGAGAGCTAAGAAGGGAGAGAGGGTTAAATGTGGTTGGGACTTTGGAATAATGGTGGGAGTGGCGTGAGAGAGGGAAGAATTGACACAATAAAAGTGGGAAATATATTAATTTTTTTTTTTGCAAGGGTAGTCTAATCGACTGATTTAACTAATTATCCCATTTTGTTTTGCATCTCATAAAACTATATTATATATCATTCAACAGCTAATCACTCCATTATCCCATCTCGCTGTTCATATCTGTTTCTCCTTAATTTGGTACATCTTTTCATATTTATGGATAATCACATCATGTTGTTGCAACTAGATAAATTTGATGTTTCATTTTGCACTTAAAAGTGTAAGAGCATCCTTTCACCTTATTATCATTTTACTTATCACATCCAAATTTTCAATGCGATGATAGTGTATTGTCTATCCGTCAGTGACCATTTCTTTTATGGATCTTTTCCTCTTCCAATCATCTAGTATTTCGATGAGCAGGCAATGAAGTTGAGTGTGAACAACTTGTTTGGATTCCCAAAAGAGCTGCTCAAAGTGTTCCTTTCAACACTTACATTTGGCGAAGAGGTACCATCCCTATCTGGTGGGGTGCAGAGTTAAAACTTACTGCTGCAGAAGCAGAAATATATGTTTCAGACCGTGATCCTTATAGGGGAAGTGCCCAGTATTACCAGAGGTTGACCCTAAAATATGACTCGCGGAATCTGGATGTGGCTGTTGGTGGATATAAGAAAAGGAGTGCTTTGGTTCCAATTGTTTGTGTCAATTTGCTAAGGAACGCTGAAGGGAAATCTGAATCCATTTTGGTCCAACATTTTGAAGAATCTCTAAATTATATTCGTTCTATAGGAACACTTCCTTATACTCGAATTCACTTGATAAACTATGATTGGCATGCTAGTGTAAAACTCAAGGGAGAACAGCAAACTATTGAAGGACTTTGGTATCTTCTTAAGGCCCCTACTGTTTCTATTGGTATTTCTGAGGGGGATTATCTGACATCTCGTCAACGAATTAAAGATTGCAAAGGTGAGATAATTTATAACGATGACTATGATGGTGCTTTCTGCCTAAGATTGCATCAAAATGGAGTACTACGTTTTAATTGTGCGGATTCTTTGGATAGAACAAATGCTGCTAGTTTTTTTGGAGCTCTCCAGGTTTTTATGGAACAATGTAGACGGTTAGGCATATCACTTGATAGTGATTTGGCATGCGGTTCACAATCATCCGGTAACTATTCTGGATATGTTGCTCCATTGCCACCTGGCTGGGAAAAACGGTCTGATTCTGTGACGGGGAAAACATATTTCATTGATCACAACACTAGGACTACAACATGGAATCATCCTTGTCCAGATAAACCTTGGAAGAGGTTCGACATGACCTTTGACGAGTTTAAGAGATCAGCAATCTTATCACCTGTATCTCAACTAGCCGACCTTTTTTTGGCTGCCGGTGATATTCATGCAACACTATATACAGGTTCCAAAGCTATGCACAGCCAAATTCTTAGCATTTTTAATGAGGAATCCGGCAAGTTCAAGCAGTTTTCTGCTGCACAGAATATGAAAATCACCCTGCAGAGAAGGTATAAGAATGCAGTTGTTGATAGCTCGCGTCAGAAGCAACTACAGATTTTTCTGGGATTAAGGCTCTACAAGCATTTCCCTTCAGCAATGATTCATCCCATACATGTATGCTATGTTTGATCCCAACAAATTATTTTGTCCTTGTAGTTTAAGTCTTCTTTTAAGCTGTCTTATCGCGTATGCTGTTTCTGACTCTCCCAATTTTAGTGTCTTGTTTAGTAAACTAATTTCTTCTACTTACTTTTCACATGGTTTACTGTTCATTACCATCATTTTACCCATTGATGGCCGTTTAGGAACTTATGCTAGTTGTCAGACCAGTAAACCACTGAAATTCGTCCACTCTTTTTCTTTGCTCCAGTCTTGACAACTAAATAAAATTGGTTTTCAGTTTGCCTGTCAATTACTTATTTTTTAAAAGTTTTTCTTCCTTTCTGGTGGATTGAATTATTTATAAACTAATGTACTATCTTTTTAACTTCTATGACATGAATGGACATTGTTGGAATCTGATGAATGCAATGCAGCAACCAACCCAAATATTTCATGTAGAGAAATCTCATTTGCAATTTCTGATTAAGCAAACACATGTATTTTCGAGGTTGAGGTCGTAAGTGGTGACTGGAAGTATGAAGATGGTTAGACCTGCTCATTAGGAGATTATATAGAATTATTTAAAATGCATTGTAACTATTTGAGTAATATGTTTGCAATGCTCTCATTATGAAATGTATGTTAATGGATAATCCATATGGATATATTGACAAATGAAATGGCCACATACTGGTCATGACTTAAATCTAATCTTAATTAAAAATTACTGATTTTTGAGACTCAAGTGGCTTGGCCTGTTCATGTACTGTATGTTGTCACACTCTGGTGCCCTCCAATTGTTGGAATACTATTAAATATCTAATGCAAGGTTAGAGAATGTCTTAGTGGTAGGAGGGAAGGGGCGGGCGGGGAGGGAGTAGGGGAGGATCCAACCTCACTGGTGAATTCTAAGCCGGATGATCAGTTAGAGGATCTTGTTATCGGAGATGGGATCAGTCTACATCCGCAGGGGGTAAAGGAGGTAATCGGTTTATCGGGACGGAGAGGAGTAATCAACGACTGCCTTACTCGTTTGGAGGTCAGCAGAGTGTATTTAGACTCGGATGGTTCAGAGCACTTGGATAACGTAAGATTCAATACCTCAGGGGCCTATTCAGCAGCTAGAATTCCGGATGGGAATGAGATAAGTTTGGGTGTCGGAGTGGTTTTATGAAGATTTTCTCTTGGAACATTAGAGGAGGAGGGTCCAGCAGCAGGAGGAGTTTGATTCGAACGTTTCTTCGTAGGGAGAAACCTGATTTAGTGATCTTTCAAGAAACTAAGCAAGCCAGGGTGAACAGGAGATTCATCATAGCTAGTTTGTGGAAATCGAGATTCGTAGAATGGTTGGAGTTGCCTGCAATTGGTAGATCAGGGGGAATTTATTGGCTTGGGATTCTAAGTCGGTGACAGTGACAGATAATTTGATTGGAGAATTCTCAGTTTCGATTAAGGTAGATAAGGGCAGTAGTTTGGAGTGGTGGTTCTCGGCGGTGTACGGTCCATGCTCTCCTAAGGATCGCCAAAACTTCTGGGATGAGTTAGCAGGTTTGAAGGTTTTATGTGGTCCTAATTGGTGCGTAGGAGGGGATTTTAATGTGGTGAGATCTTTGAGTGAAAAATTGAACAGCAGTACTTTGACCAGAAGCATGAGAAGTTTTGACTCTTTAATCATAGAGCTAGAATTGTGTGATCCTCCGCTTTTGAACGGTAAATTCACTTAGTCCAAGTGCGAGCATCCCCTATTTGTTGTAGGCTGGATAGATTTCTTTTCTCTGGAGGCCGGAGAGATATGTTCAAGTTTAGTAGACAGACGATTTTGCCGAGATTAACTTCAGATCATAACCCTTTGATTCTGGACACAACTCAGGGGGAGTGGGGCCCAACACATTTCAGGTTCGAAAACATGTGGTTAAAACATAAGAATTTCAGAGACGAATTCTCTAAGTGGTGGGTGAGTTCACATTTGCGGGGTTGGGAGGGATACAAATTTATGAGAAAGCTGAAGGACATAAAATCGGACGTTAGAAAGTGGAATTCAGAGAAGTTCGGGAACCTTGATGCGAGAAAAAAGGAGCGGGAGAAAATGATTCTTGAGTTGGACGTTTAGGAGAGCGAGGGTCGGTGGGTAGATAGCATGGTGCTTGAGAGAAGGGCTATTAGAAGCGAGCTAGAAGAGATAGTACGCAGAAACGCTCAAAAAGAGCAACAGAAAGCAAAAGTTAAATGGTCGAAGGAGGGGGATTGTAACACGAAATTCTTCCACTCGTTACTTAGCCAAAGAAGGAGTAGATCGAGGATTGAGAAGTTGGAAATGGAAGATGGGAGTTTTTGCACGGACAACGAGCATATAAAGGCGCAATTGATTGAATTTTACCGTAAGCTTTCAGCAAATCGGGCAGTCGGGCCTTTGGCATAGAAGGTGTGGAATGGAGTCCTATTGGCCGTGACGAAATGGTTCAGCTTGAGCTTCCTTTTTCGGAGAATGAAATAAAAAACGCATTGTTTGAGTGTGACGGATCTAAATCTCCGGGAGCTGATGGGTTTTCATTACAAGTTTACCAGGAGTGTTGGCACGTCATTAAAGGGGATTTGGTGAAGTTTTTTGTCGAATTTTATGAAAAAGGGATTATTAATGGAGTGACTAACAAAACATATATTTGTTTGATTACGAAAAAGAAAGATTCATTGCGCATTAAGGATTTTAGGCCTATAAGTTTGGTAACCAGCTTATGCAAGATTTTGGCTAAAGTATTGGCCTCGCGTTTGAAGAAAGTAATTGGTACTACGATTGCGGATTCGCAAAGAGCTTTCATTGAAGAACGACAGATCCTCGATTGTAGCCTCATAGCCAATGAGATGGTAGAAGATTTTAGATTGAAAAAGAAGAAAGGTTGGGTTTTCAAGGCAGATTTTGAGAAAGCTTACGATAACGTGGATTTCCGATTTTTGGACTTTGTTCTCATGAAGAAGGGCTTCGGAGACAGGTGGAGGAGATGGATCAGGGGCTGTCTCGACAATGTTAGCTACTCGATTATAATTAATGGCAGGCCGTGTGGAAAAATCAAAGGCGAAAAGGGCTTGAGGCAGGGTGACTCTTTATCTCCTTTCCTTTTTAATTTGGTGGCGGATGTTTTGGCTAGGTTGGTGGATAAGGCTAAGTCCATGAACTTCATTCAAGGGTGGGTCATAGGAAAAGATAGTGTAGAGGTTTCTCACTTACAATTTGTGGACGACACTATATTTTTTGTGAAGGATGAGGAACACTTGAGATTTTTTAAGGACGTTCTGAATTCTTTTTGTGACATGTCAGGGCTAAAGATCAATTTAGAAAAGAGTGCTTTATTGAGCATTAACTACGAAGCAGAAGTGGAGGTGGAGATGGCCAGGGAGTTTGGATGCGGGCTGGAGTCCTGGCCAATCCAATACTTGGGGGTTCCTCTGGGAGGAAATCCAATCAAGGCATCTTTTTGGGAACCGGTGTTATTTAGGATGTCAAAAAAGTTATCGAGTTGGAAGAAATCTTTCCTTTCGAGAGGGGGAAGACTTACGCTGATTTCGGCAGTTATGAACGCCATATCGTTGTATTATTTGTCGCTTTTCAGAATACCTAGGGGGGTGGTGGCGTCCATGGAGAAGTTGATGAAGAATTTTTTGTGGGACGGGCCGGATGGGGATAAACACTGTCATTGGGTAGCTTGGGACAAGGTTATCATTCCAAAGAATAGGGGAGGACTGGGGATTGGCAATATCGGTCTGTGGAACAAGGCCTTGTTGGGCAAATGGTGGTGACGTTTCTCTAAGGAGGGGAACACGATGTGGAGGAGAATTGTTATTAGCAAATACGACATGCAAGAGAATGGCTGGGACGCGGGATTGGCAAGGAATAACACGTTTCGTAGCCCATGGAAGTTCCATCTCTAGGATTTATCCGGCTTTTTTACAATCAGTGAGGTTTGTGGTCAAGGGGGAGATAGAGTTAGATTTTGGGAGGATTCTTGGGTGGGGAGCTGCTCTTTTAAAACCCTTTTCCCGGTGCTTTTCCGAATTTCTAGAGCTCATAATAAGCCTATCTCACAATTCATTTCTAGAGAATCTTCTTCTTCCTCTTGGAATTTGCATTTTCGTCGCGATCTCAGAGATGAGGAGATGGGTGATTTAATCAATTTGTTGGAAGTTTTGGGCAGGGTTAGTCTTAGGGAGGGGGGTGAGGATATTAGGAGTTGGATATGGGATGTCTCAGGTGAGTTTTCAGTGAAATCTTTCTTTCATTCTTTTTTTCCGGAATCTCGGTTCCCAAAATATGATCTTCTTCAATCGATTTGGAAAGCTCCGATTCCTTCAAAGGTTAAGGTGTTCTCTTGGGCCGCAATTCTGGGAAGGATACCGACTTGTGATATGATCCAAAAGAGGTTCCCAAAATGTTTTCTTAATACGAATTGGTGTGTGCTTTGCAAGCAAGAGGGTGAGTGTCCGGATTATATGTTGGTACATTGTCCATTCGCATCATCCTTATGGTGGTTAGCGTTGAAGGATTTGGGATTGTCATGGGTGACTCCGAAGACTACGAAGGAATTGTTCGCAGCAGATTTGGGGAGCTATCTGGGCAAAAGGGGGAGAATTCTTTGGGCAGCCATAACTCATTGCATTTACTGGTTCGTTTGGCTAGAAAGAAATAGGAGGATTTTTGAGGAAGAAGAGGCTTCGAGGGAAGAGATTTGGGATAAGATTAAGTTGAGAGTAGCAGCTTGGTTACATAATTCACCTCTCTTCGAATAGCTTTCAGTTTCAGAGTTGTATAGGGATTGGAGTATGGTTTTCATATAGTACTTTCCTAGATCTTGTATAGTGAATTTAGTGGACCACTGGTCCACCTTCCTATGTAACTATTACTAAGTTTTAATATTATATATGTTTCTTATAAAAAAAAAAAAAGTGGTAGGAGGGAAGAACTTATAAAAAAAAAAAAACAGTTGTAGCAACTCTTAAATTTTTTTCCATTCTTATCATTTGTGAAATATTCCTTTAGTCAGACATACCATCTTTTCACTTTAAATTGATCTCAGTCATGGCGCAGCATTTCTGCACTTTGTTAGCTGTCTCATGATGAAACTGGCAATATTTGATTGTTTGTGCTGATTTTTGACAGGTACCGTCTCGACCATTTGGATGCTTTCTGAAACCAGTCCCAAGCATGCTTTCGAGTTCTGATGGGGGAGCTGATCTTCTTAGTTTCAAAAGAAAAGACCTTATATGGGTATCTATCCTTATGTTTGTTGTTTTATAGGACCTTTTGTGTCACTTAAGAATTTGGGTGAATTTCATCCAACTCGCTAACCCTACACCCCATGTATAAAATATTTATGATCAAACCATCTTCCTCAGGTTTCAAATCATTGCATTCGAGTCTTTGAATACTGCTTTTGCGTGTATAGGTTTCTTCACAGGATGCAGATGTGATTGAACTCTTCATCTATCTTGGAGAGCCTTGCCATGTCTGTCAGCTTCTTCTCACTGTTTCACATGGGGTGGATGATACTACTTTTCCATCAACAGTTGACGTCAGAACAGGGTGTTCTCTGGATGGACTTAAACTTGTTCTTGAGGTCTGGTATATCACTAACATTGGTGTTTCAAACTAACATTGTTATTAATGCAGACCTTATGGTCCAGTTGACCTAATGGTTCTCTGTTAACATATTGACTGTCCATAGGGAGCTTCTATACCTCAATGTGCTAGTGGGACAAACATTCTGATACCACTAACAGGATCTATTAATGCCGAGGATGTGGCTGTCACTGGGGCAGGTGCTCGTTTGCATGACAAAGAGACTTCTAGTCCTTCAATGTTGTATGACTTCGAAGAATTGGAAGGAGAACTGGATTTTCTTACTCGTGTTGTTGCGCTTACATTTTATCCTGCAGTGGCTGGAAGAGGTCCAATGACACTTGGTGAGGTATAAAAGAATAAGTAAAAGTTGTCTTCTTGGCTTCAGATTTTGTTTGAGCTGTTAAAATTTTTTTCTCTGGATGGGTGTGCTTCATTGGTTGAGATTTGGGTATATAGCGTAAATCAAATCTTAGTTTCCTGAAAATGTAATGAGATTATGTTTCCCCACAAATTCATCTTGCATCCTTCATGCGTATTTTTGAGATAACTCCTCCAATGGGCATATATATCATGTTTTAAGTGATCCTGAACAAGCTTGAGCTCTATTAACATATCTTATCAGCCCCTGCCCTGTCATTCTCTTTGTCATGGAAGCGTAACTTGTTATTGAAGTGCATGATATATTCTTCACTAATGAGTCTTAAGTTTTTAAATCAATTTTACTATTTATGGTACATATTTGGTCTACAAACTTTATCCCAGCCTACCAGATGAACAATGGGTCTCCCCATCCGATCCATCCCACAAAAAGTTCCTCATAATTTTCTCCATATCCTCTGCCACACCGCGTGGGATCCTAAACAACGACATATAATACCAGGGAAGGACACTCATGACCGCCGATATCAGCGTAAGTCTGCCACCTCTCGATAGGAATGCTTTCTTCCAGCTAGCTAACCTTTTAGACATCTTAAAGATCACTGGTTCCCAGAATGAAACCCTTAATGGAAATTCATATCGAGGACGTATCTGGCTTTCAGTCACTCTGTGAGGGCGGTGGTTTTAGGGGGGGATATATTTAGATTTTGGGAAGATTGGTGGGTGGGGAATTTTAGTTTTAAGGATCTTTTTCCTAACCTTTTTCAGATTTCTAGGGAGCACAATAGACAGATTTCTTTTTTCCTTTGTCGAGATTCATCTTATTCCTCTAACTCTCTATCTTGGAACTTGCATTTTCGACGCGATTTGAGGGATGATGAATTGGGCCAGCTAGGTAACTTGCTGGAAGTTTGAGGGGGGTAAACTTAGTAGAGAGCGCGGAGGATGTGAGGAAATGGGTGTGGGACAGCTCAGGCTTATTTTCGGTAAAGTCTTTCAGCGAGTCTTTCTTTCCAGAGGAGCGATTCCCTAGATTCTCTCTTTTTTACCCAATCTGGAAAGCTCCTATTCCGACGAAGGTTCAGGTTTTCTCATGGACAAATGCGTTGGGAAGATTACCTACCTGCGATTTGATTCAAAAGAGGCTCCCGAATATCTCCCTTAGCGCGAACTGGTGTGTGCTATGCAAACAGGGGGGAGAGACTCAGGATCATATGGTTATTCACTGCCCGTTTTCTGGCTCCTTGTGGAACCTAGTTCTCAAGGAATTGAGATTATCTTGGGTAATTCCGAACTCAACAAAAGACTTATATGCTACTGATTTAAGAGGTTGGCTTGGAGAGAGAGGGAGAGCCTTTTGGTTAATAGTGGTTCATTGCGTGTGTTGGTCGTTATGGCTGGAGAGGAATAGAAGAATTTTTGAAGGCAGTGAAGAAGCGGTGAAAGAAATTTGGGACAAGATCAAATTGAGAGTATCCATTTGGGCTCACAAGGGTTCAAACTTTCAATCTTTGGCTATGTTAGACTTGTATAGGGATTGGAAATTGGCTTTGATTTAGATTGATAGCTGCCTTTGTTTGCATTGGAAAATAGTTAGCTGTCTTTTTGTATTCTAAGTAATCTCATTTTATCTATAATATTACAGTTTCTTATCAAAAAAAAAAATTACTTAGTGCAGGTAAGTATTCTAGCAAGTCGCTATGTCTGGACATGATTAAACACTAGTTAAAGTTGCAAAACGTTTGGTCTCATATTGTTTATTAGTTGCTGCTTAGGCAATTTAACCAAGCCATTCCATTGTTCACACTCGTTTAAGATGGGGCATAACAAATTGCTCACTGAACATGATATCTGCCATAAACTTAAGCTAAACGTAGTGAAAAATCGTCCAGGGATAAGAATGATTTTGAAGAAATATAGAAGGATATGATTGTTTAACTTGGCCATTTTTGTTATAATTATTTGATCAGAATTTTATGCTGTGTCATAATTTCTCATCAAAAAGATATGACCCTGTACTGGATTATGTGAAGGTAGAGATCCTTGGAGTTTCTCTTGCATGGAGATCTATTTTGTCCTGTGAAGATGGCAGCTCCAGATTTTTTCAACGTATAAATTCTCAGGAAATCGGATCTAACAGTTCTGTTTCCAGTACCAATCCTTTTGCGGCTACTGTAGTACATGATAAAGAGCTTCCATCATTTCATTCTGAACCATCTGCCAATTCATTGGTAGACCTTTTGACAGGAGAACTCCAAGTTTCAGACTCCATTCCTCAACCTTTTATGGGAAATGTTGATCACCAAGGGAGTGACTGGCTCAGCTTTTTGGATGATCCGGTGACCGAGTCGGTTGCTGATGTACATAAGGACTCCAATTATATTTCATCTCATGTACCTTCTGATAATGCTTCTCAACTATACATTAGATCTTTCAAACTTCTTGCAGGACCTCACTGGGTATGGGTTTATTCTGAACTGAAATCTATCTGTCTTATGCTTATGCTCAATTTAGTTGCTGATTTCTTTGTTAAAGTTTTGAATTTTGAATACCATAGGTATTCAATGAGACTCATCTCAAGTGGCTCAACCGTGATTGTGCTGATTTTGGGGATTTTTTTATACTTTTATTCTTCCGTCAAGCATTTGTAGGGATAAAATTAATACTCAATTCTATAAGTTAGAAGACAGTCCTTTTGTTGTAGTCGGGAATTCAGGTCCATTTATTTGATATCATTGATCACTTTAACATGCTTGTGTAAATCCTTCCAATTAATTGCCCATATGTATTGTGTAAATTCTCCATATGATTTGGCATGGTTAGATAATCAAGACAAATATGTGCAGTTTATTGCCTTATTTTGGTTGTGCATCATGTGACTATATCATACAAAATGAGTTTCATAGAGGAAATAAAGATTCAAAATGAGTTTCATAGAAGAAATAAAGATTCAAATACCACATCTTGTGGTCCAACAACAATTCATCCTTCCGATGGTGCATGTATCATGCATTTCCCTATGCATCCAACTCCTTGTTTTTTCTTTTAATTTTTTTCCCATAGTGGAAGGTTAAAAGACTACTTTTCTTGTGTTTTTGTTGGGTTAGAAAGTTCTGTTACTGTTCTTTGACAAATCATTTGGAAGCTTGTATTGCTACATCAAATGGATATACAATTCAGATTGATAATACATGACACGCATTATAGTCGTGTAAGTTTGCTTTTTCCAGAGTGGAAGTTTAAAAGAGAACTTCTCTTATGTTTTTATGGCATTGGAAAGTTGTGTTATTTTCTTTACCATATTCTTTGGAAGCTTCTAATGCTTCCATAACAAGTGGATGCATGATTCAGCCAAATTGATAACAAGCAATCATCAGTTATAGTCATCATAATTTTGATTTTGTCCAAAGTGGAAGATTAAAAGGGAACTTTCGTTGTGTTTTTGTGAAGTTGGAAATTGTATTAGTTTTCTTTAAAAAATCTTTTAGAACTTTGTATTGCTGCCAAATTAAATGATTTGTATGAATCAGTCGATTTGATAGTACCTGATTGTGTATTATAGTCGTCATAATTTTGATTTTCCAAGAGTAGAAAATTAAAAGAGAACTTTTATGTTGTGTTTTTTTGGAGTAGGAAAGTTGTGATTTTTTCTTTAACAATACATTTAGAAGCTTGTGTTACTTCCACATAAGATGTATGTTCGATCCAGTCATATTGATATACGTGATGTGGTTATGGGAGTCAAGATCACAGCATAACCAACTAAGTAGTTGAGAGATGGGACTAATTTGAATTGTGCTTGAGCAGTTTGAATGTGTGAGTTTCTGAGAACAAGAACTTGAAGGTACGAGAATGTTCAACAGCTGACTTCTTTAAGACATGTATAGTACAGCAGCTCACATCTTTCTTATTTTTATGCATGTCAAAGTATAAAGTTTTGATCAAATCTATTTCACCCTTTTTATTTCAGCTTACCAATAATTTTGAAGGACATCCATTTGCACATTATGTTGATGAATGAACTATCAAATTGTTTTCCTATGAGAGCCACCTGATTGGCACATGCGGTATTTTTAACATACTTTATCTCATCAATAAAATCAGCAGGAAAGAAGATTAGATTTCACAGAAGCTATTAAACTTGAAATGGAACGCCTACGGATGAATCTTTCTGCAGCTGAAAGGGACAGGGCCCTCTTATCCATTGGCATTGTTCCTGCTAGTATAAATCCCAACATGTTGCTTGAGGATTCATACATGGGCAGATTATATAGGGTGGCCAGAACTCTTGCATTGCTTGGGGAGGCTTCTGTTGAAGATAAAATTGCTGCTTCAATTGGGCTTGAGATAGTTGATGAAGGTACTGTTGACTTCTGGAATTTTATTGCAATCGGGGATAAATGTTCTGGCGGCGGTTGTCAGGTTCATGCTGAGTCTGGGTTAGTGGCTGGTGCATCCACAAAATCATCATCTTCCACAGCTTCAGAACCCCTTTTTGTGTGTTCTGAATGTGGAAGGAAGGTCTGTAAAATTTGTTCTGCAGGAAAAGGGGCACTTCTTCTTGCAACATATAACTCAAGGGAGACTTCAAATAATAATGGGGTTACTAATCAGGGAGGATCAGTCCATGGATATTCAGCTGATGCATCTTCCAACCGGTTGACAATGCTGGACGGGATTATCTGTAAACTATGTTGCAATGAAATTGTCCTTGATGCCTTGATATTAGATTACATCAGATTCTTGATAAGCCTAAGAAGAAGAACTAGGGCACATGATGCTGCAAGGCAGGCTCTGAATCGTGTGACTGGATTACCCTCAATAAATTGTATTCATGAAAGAGATCGATTTCTAAATAGTGGAGTAAATGCTGAGCTCTTAACAAAATTAATAAATGGTGAGGAATCACTTGCGGAGTTTCCATTTGCCAGCTTTCTACAACAGGTATTTCCGAAGACTAGACATCTTGACATCTGATGATGTGTGTGTATCTTATAAATCATTTTAAAAAGGATTGTCTAAGTTAAGATTCTTCTGAACTAATGTGTATATCAAAAACATCTGATCAGTTTTTATTTCACTTTTCATAATTAATTGAAAAGATTGCATATTCAAAGTCTTAACCTACTCGAATTGTGTAAATCTAAAGCGAACCATAAATATATTGTTTATAAGATCTATGCAACCTGTCGCCACATGCCCCTTAAAGGTAGTGTTCCCTTTTCGAATGTCGAACTCCATGTTTGTATTTATAGTTTTCTTTATCTTCTTTCAGGATTAATCCTATTTCTACTTATACAGTGAAATTTTACATTTTAAACATTCTTGGAGGAATGTCGGTACAGCATCATACAATTCTTGGCCTCCAATTACTCATTAATGGTTGAGTTGTGTTGTTAACATGAAATGGCCGCATCTACCCAATACGACAACTAGCATTTAGGAAAGACAATGTTACGGCCCAAATTGTTATTAGGCTCAAATTTAAACATGCTGAGAGATGCAAGCCCAAGAGACTCGAGCCATGGAAGAATCTAGAAACAGGGTAGCATAGAATATTAAGTGCACAGAGGTTATCTTTGGGAAAATATTTCTATTCCATTTGCAATATAAATTGAGTTCTTAATCTGTGGTTGTCACAGACAATCAGATGTTGTTCTGCCTAATATTTTATTAAGATCAAACATGAATTTTTTCCAAATATGTTGCGTGTATACATGTTTATCTTCTTTATTTAAGTACTTATTATAATCAGAATCAATTATTACCTAGTAGTTATCTATGCTTTATGTTGTACAGGTTGAGACGGCAGTTGATTCGGCACCCTTGCTATCATTGCTTACTCCTTTATATTCTGGATCTCATGAGTCATATTGGAAGGCTCCCCCTAGTGTCTCATCTGTGGAGTTTGTTATTGTTCTCAGAAGTCATTCTGACGTATCAGGTGTTATCCTTCTAGTTAGTCCGTGTGGCTACTCAATGAGCGATGCTCCTATTGTAAGTATTCTTTCTGCTGCCTTGTTCCCATAGGTTAAGCCTTTAAGCTTCTCAAACTGAGCTTAAATTATGCAAAATCTTTACCCGATGGCCTAGTATGGAAAAATCAGCTAACTTCTGTGCTGTGTGCATATGTGTGCATGTCTGTGTTTTTGAATGACGTCTGGTGGTATAAATTCTCTAGGTTTTTCTTGTATACATTCTTGTGAGGAATACAGTCATGAAGAGTATTTTTTTCTTTTTCTTACTGTAAACGTATTACGGGAGCATAGCAATTCTGTTGTGAAACCAATGTTGTAAATTGCGGTGGCGGGGCGGTCAGTGAAACTACACATTTTGGTTGTATATGTTATCCTGTACCCTTTAAAATGAATGAGTCAATAAATAAATAAATAAACATATTGATATCTTCTGGTAAATTGGGGAGAAAGATACTAAAGAACACTATTAACAACTGGATATTTAGTGGCACAAAAAGTATTTCATTTTTTAGTACAGATATTCTGAAGGCTAGTTTTTCAATGGGTAATGGTTATTGAAAATTGTCTAAAGTTTAGCAAATCAACCTTTTTCAAAATTTTCTTTTTTGAAGAAATACTATGCGACTTTTGATCTTGATAGTTGATGTGAGAAAAATACAGTGTGACAGATTTTCATTGCCTGCTATTTTGTCATCTTAAATAAATTGTGGACTTGTCTATTAAGATTAAGGTAACTCTTCAACCCTACAGTTGTCTTTCATGCATGTTGCATGTACTGCCATGAACTCTTCAGATTATTATCAGATCCTTCTGTCAAGGACGAGATCTGAAAACTAAATACCTGATTTCAAAGTCAGTTTATATTCTAGTAAAGTTATCATTTGATTTGCATGTGTCTGATGTATCCGCAGGTGCAAATCTGGGCTGGCCATAAAGTAGACCTTGAAGAAAGAAAATGCACTGGGAAATGGGATTTGCGGTCCCTGATAACATCTTCAGCTGAACTTTGTGGGCCAGAGAAATTAGCTGAAGATGATAAAGTTCCCAGACACGTAAAATTTTCCTTCAAGAATCCTGTTCGATGCCGTATTATTTGGATAACTTTGCGTCTTCAGAGACTTGGTTCAAATTCTGCTATCTTAGATAGAGACTTTAATCTTTTGTCCTTTGATGAAAATCCCTTTTCACAACTTGGTAGACGTGCTTCTTTTGGTGGACAAGGGGAAAATGATCGGTGCATTCATGCTAAAAAATTTTTAATTGTTGGGAGAACAGTGAGAAATGAAAATGTGGCATCCCCACTGGATTCTGACCAAGTAAATGTGAGGAACTGGCTGGAGAGAGTTCCTCAGTTGAACAGATTCAGGGTAAGAGCTTACAAACAAGTTATTATTCAACACTGGCTACGGTTAATGATCTAATTTTTTCTCACTCTTCAGGTGCCAATTGAGGTTGAAAGGTTAATTGACAATGATCTTGTTTTGGAACAATTTCTATCGCCCGCTTCGCCAATGCTGGCTGGATTTCGACTGGACGGCTTTGGTGCCATAAAGCACCGAATTTCCCACTCACCTTCCATAGATGTGAATGCAGGGGATTCTATCGAGTGTCTTTTAGATGAAAGGCTCATATCTCCTGCTGTCCTGTATATTCAAGTGTTCGCTCTTCAGGTATTGCAAATCCCTTGTTTTGATTTAGCATCTTAATCCAATAACATAGAAGACATCCTCAATGCTGAAGTTAATATAAATTAGTAATAATGTTGCATTTTTTGGTACTTGTTCCAAAAGTTTATGCTAAAAATAAAACATTATGGCCACTCATATTATTGCGAAAGTTTGTAATGCATGAAATGGAAGAAAAATGTAAAATAATGGCATTTTGATCTTTCATTTTTTGGTTATTCTATAGTTATTCTCCATTAATCACGTGGCACTATTTAGTCTCTTTTACAATGAACTATGTCCTTGCATTTTCCAAACAACATGGCTTACCTTGACAACAGCCAGAAATAGTTGATGCCTTAATGTTGTTTTACTGCTCAAGTAAGCTGCTTAAAATTAGCTCAATCCAAACATTTAAAATGCCATGCTCTGTTTGCTAGTTGATTCAATGCATCGTTATGCTGAAAAGCAAAAATCTTGAACTAGCACCCGATAAACCCAATGAAGATTGTGCATTGATTACAATGTAGACCTTGGTATCAAAACAACTACTCTCTATGCCTCCTTATATTAAGGATTTTGCATGCACTTTGTCGCAAGGTCCTGATGGCTGGTGAATTTGAATCAATGAAGGGAAATAAGTGTTTATTGGGATGGTATCATTAGGTAGAAAAAATAAATCGTTAATATACTCATTCAGATTTAAGTTAATATACTCATTCATATTTAAATCTTAAATATTTGTTTGTTTTTTATATCTAAATTCGCAGGAACACCACAACATGGTCTCCATCGCTGAGTATCGTCTACCAGAAGTGAAGGCCGGTACGCCCATGTACTTTGATTTCCCTCAGCAGATCAGCACTCGTCGCATTAAATTTCGACTTCTTGGAGACATTGCTGGATTCTCAGATGACCCATCAGAACAAGATGACTCAGAATTTGGGGCTCATCCATGGCCTACAGGTTTGTCACTGACAAACAAAATTAAGTTGTATTATTACGCTGACCCTTATGAACTCGGAAAATGGGCAAGTCTTTCTGCAATTTGATTGGATTTGAATTTAATCCCCTTAATACGTCATCAGTTAGTTTCCCATACTTTCTTGGATACTTATACAATACTACACAACTAGATTTTTTGAACATATAGCGTCTAAAAGCACATTTTTTTCCCTATTTTTGCCCTGGTTGAGGATGCTGTTATCTTATGTAACTGAGAAATCTTTGAGTTTTTATTGTATTTTTGGTGTCAAGAGTAGCTGTTGTATTAGTTTTTAGTGTTACAGATGACTTCCAACATTTTTTACTGTTGTATTAATGAAATAAGAAATTATGGAGTCCTCATTTCGCATCCTGCTTGTATATTTCCACTTTCCAAATGGACCAAAAGAGTGAGCGGCACTATATTTGATTTAGGGAGTTATTAGGGATTAGACCCAGCCATGGTTCGAACAATAAATGAAATATTTTTTTTTCTTTTTTCCTTTTTTTGGCAAAATCCCGGAAAATGTCGGTGAGAATTTGGGGAAAAATTGAAAGTTAAATTTCATTTTGCTATGTCGGGAACTCGAAACATCAGAAGGATATTTTGGACAATGTAATTTTAAAGATAGGAATGAATTCGGTAAAAACTGAAGGCAATAGTAATGCTGAATACTGCATATTGTTCTAAATTCTGAAATTCTAATATAAAAGGTTGATTTGAAAAAAGAGCACAAAAAAGGATGAAAAAAGGGAACCAAAACCGGAAAGCAAAAAAGTGGAAGATATGCATGTCTTAGATTTCCCAAAATTACTCGCCATTAGAGCTATCGGGCCAACTCATGGCGGGACAAGCCAACTAACCAAAAACCTACCTTTTGACGAGTCAAGGGTTGTTCGGCCCGCCATTTCGACGGGCTAGAAATCCTCAACCTAATTCAAGTTGGATTGCGAGTTAGGTTGTACGGCTCGCTACAAATAAAAATAAATAAAAATTATTAATTAATAAAATTCATTTCATAAATGAATATTAGTAGAAATACATTAATAAAAATTTTAATTATTGATTTCATACGTGTAAATTTTATGTAAAATAATTAATAAAAAAATCATAATTTTCATTAAAAAAACATATATGATAATAAAAATAAAAATAAAATAATAATTTTCTAGGCCAGTAACAGACCAACTTGCGCGGGTTGCGGGCCTAGGCGGATTAGTCCATCTAAGTTCACCTTTAATTGGGTTAAAATTTTGGCGGGACGGATCAATCCAACGGATCTAACTTAAATTAACGGCTCTACTCACCGTATTGGATCAAACCCATACCACAAATGTGTGGTGGGCTTTTCATCTTATGAAGGGACATGGTTTTCGTTCGTAAGTATCCGTTGTATTAATTGAGTGAAAAACACTTGATGCAGAATGGAAATATTCCTAAAAATTTTGGTTTTATATCCTATATTTTGGTGGTTTGTTCAAAAAACAAATTTTTTCTCCAAAATATATAAAGAAACAAATATGCCATATAAAAAAATAATTAAAATATATATGGCTTATTATAATATAATATGATATAATAAAGACTTTTTGAGAAGAATAAGATATTGAGAAGTGCGAAAATAAATTTTAGAGAATAAAATAAAAATGATATGTATAGGTCTTGTTTATTTCTTCCATATGGAATTTATTTTTAACAAATGAGAACAATCAACGGTACTTTGGATTCAAACCTAAAGTCCCCTAAATAATTTGGTCAAAACATAGGTATTATATTTATTATAATGGTTTGAGTTCCCAATATCCCATAAAAGTTGCCCATTAATTAGAAACCTAGTGTAGATAGACTATAGATTAAGGCTCCCTTTGACAACTTTATTGATAATATAATTATTATTTTGGTCGTGCTTATGATTTAAAGTAAGAGAAGAATAGAGTATAGACCCAAGTTTGGTTAGCTTCATAAATGTCAAGTTAGTTACCTGCACATTAGTTGGCGCCCATGTGATTTTTAATTTTTAGAAAAAAACGTTTGCACCAAATTTAAAATAAAATAAATTTTTTTTTGCCCCTTTTCTTCTTCGACACAAAGAATAATGTGATGGAAAATCTAAACCGGAAACCCTTGCACACTAGTGCGCCGCCACTCTCTGTCGCTAGCCCTTCCATCAGAAACCCTTGCTTAGACTTTCTCTCTCTCTCTCTCTCCACCATCATGGTTGCTGATCGGTTGCTTAGAAAAAGAAAAATAGGAGACTCGGATCTCGAGAAAGAGCAGGGGCGGATCCTGGACTTGATGTTCATGGTTCCACGTTTGCATACAAAACGATGAAAATAATTATTATATATTTGTATAACTTTCAATAACTCATATATAATTTTTAAAAAATAAATATATATATTATCTAAAATTAATATTATTTTTTTCCTAAAAGAGTAAAGCCAAATATTCTTTAAAAGATATTATCGATTAATATCAAAATTTATCCTTGCGCATATCAGAGTTTGTTGTTTTTTTATTTTTATAATTGTTTTTTTATTTATAACCAATAAAAACATGCTAAGCGAAAATCACGATCTCAATTTGCAGAGATGTTTCATTCTATATATTAGCTAGCAAAATAATAACAATAAAAAAGTAATATGTAATCATTTATTCAATGAATTAATCATTTATTGTATTTTTATTTTTATTTTTCAGGCACAAGTAGAAATGATTTTGTTTTTTGTTCAAGTCGATGAGTAAGTTTTCGAATTAGAAAAAACTATCGCAACTTGCAAACAATTTAATAAGATTCAAAATTAAGACGGTATAAGGAAATAAAACACATCATAGAACAAAACAAAAACATAACGAAATATATTAAAGAAGTTACGAAACCAGATAAAAAAAAACCCAAATTTTGATTTTAAGAAAAATCGAAAATTTACTAAAGTTGGTTTAAAAACAATGAGATTATCAACTACCAAAAATGCCAAAAATCTCAAACTTTAAAATCACTTCAAATATGTGAAAAAACAAGCAAGATGTAAGCTAAGTAAAATAAGAAATTTAAGAATTAAATTAAACTTATTTTATTGTTTTAAATAAATAATAGTAACTTTTAACTAACAAAAAATTAAAAAGTTGTAAGATAGTTTAAAATAAAATGTGATAACTTTTCAAATTTTAAGAAATGTCATTATGAAATTGGACATGGCTAAGGCCTATGATAGAGTCCAATGGTATTTTTTTTCTGGATGTCCTCCGGAAGTTTAGTTTCTCTGAGCAGGTTGTGAGGATGGTGAGGGCTTGCATTTCGTTTTGCAAGTTCTCGGTTAATGTCAATGGTACCCCCACTGGTTTCTTTGGTTCTTCGAGGGTCTTGAGACAGGGAGACCCGTTATCTCCCCTCCTCTTCATTCTTGGGGCAGAGTATTTGTCCCTAGTTCTGGATCGGTTGTTCCTCCTGAATGCCGATTTGAGGTAGCAGACTGAGTGTGATTTGCCGATTTCCCATTTGGCCTATGCTGACAATGTCATAATTTTCGCCAATGGGGGATCTCGAGGTATACAGTGCCTCAAAGATTTCTTAGCTCATTACGAGAATTGCTCGGGTCAGCTTGTGAATGTGGCCATGAGTGCCATGATCTTCCCTCCAGGTTCGACCGCTCGTCAACGCTCCTGTTTCCTGCGCATCACCGGGTTTGCAGAGGGACAATTGCCCTTGAGATACCTTGGAGCTCCGCTTTTTTCCGTGGGAACCGCAAGTGCTCTTTGTTTGAGCCTCTTCTGCAATCGGTCCGAAAAAATCTGGAGGGTTGGGAGACTCGCTCCCTGGCTCCTGGGAGTATAATGACCCTGATTAGTAGTGTGCTCCTCTCGATCCCGATATATCTCTATCAAGTGATTCAGCCACCCTTGGCTGTCTTGGAGAAGTTGGAGCTCATTTTTAATGCTTTTCTTTAGGGCTCTAGACCCCTGGAGAAGAAGTGGCATTGGGCCCGCTGGTCTCGCGCCGGCCTCTCGATGAAAGAATGGGGCATGGGCTTTCGCAAGCTCAAAGACATTGTTGACAGATTCTCTATGAAGCTGTGGTTTAGATTCAGGCAGGGTTCCTCTCTTTGGGCAAGATTCCTTTCGAGGAAGTATTGCCGGACTATGAGCCCTATCTACGCTCCATCTCGTGGAGCCATTTCTCCCACTTGGCAGCGCTTGCTTCAGATTAGACCTCGTGCGGAGCCTGGTATCCGGTGGAGGATTGGTCATGGGGAGGTATCTTTTTGGGATGATACCTGGTTGGGTGACGCCCCTCTGTCGAGCAGGTGTGATGTTAGAGGGGACCGGAGAGTGAGAGTTTCTAGCTTCCTGTTGGAGGGAGCCTGGGATTTTGATCTTCTCTGTGCTGTCATTGCCCCCTCGGTGGTGGAGGAGATCGTGGAGATTCCTGTTTTTGTGGATGAGCCGGATGCGGCTATCTGGATCCACAACACCGATGGTTCCTTTTTTATGAGATCTGTGTGGGAGCAGGTCAGATCGAGAGGCTCATCATGTCCTTCTTCTTGTGGCGTTTTTTGAATCGGTGGTTGCCCATGGATATGGTGCTCAAGCAGCGTGGTTTTGCGCTTGTGTCCAAATTTCAGTGTTGTGAGATGCCAAAGACATTTACACACCTTTTTATTGATGGTCCCATTTCCCGTTCTGTGTGGCACTTTTTTGGGGCCATCTTTCGTGTCCGCATCCCCGTCACCGAGGACTTATGTTTGTTTCTCAATGCTTGGAAACGGGACCTCGAGTGGTCTCCTGGGGGTAATGTGAAGGAGTTCATTCCGTTCTTCTTGCTTTGGTTCCTTGGACTGCACGCAAAGATTCTAAGCACCGTCACTTGCCCTATTCTACGGAGACAGTCAGATTTAAGATCTTGTTTTATTTGAGACTTGCTCACTCGACAGCCACTATCAAGCCCCGCCATTGGATTGGGGCTTTGCAGGCTGCCCGGACCATGGGTATTTCTGTTGGCCTTCAACGGACTCATAAGACTGCGATTGTCCGTTGGCAGAGGCCACCACCTGGGTTTTTCAAGCTCAATGTTGATGGGAGCTCGAGATAGACCCCAGGTGAATCTTCTGTGGGTGGGGTTGTTAGAGATTCTTCTGAGCGGGTTTTTCCATTTTTCAGTGAGTTCATCGGTGTGGGGTCCAATGTCCGTGCAGAGCTTTGGGCGATTTGGAGGGGTATCCTTCTCTGTTCCGACCTTAGTAATTTTCCCCTTTAGATTGAGACCGACTCCTAGATAGCCATTCAGATTCTTTGATCTCGAAGATGTAGTTGGGATTTGGACCATATTGTTTCGAGGACGCGTGTTTTGGTGCGAAATAGGTCAGTCATTTCTCGCATATCTATAGGAAAGGGAATTCGGTAGTGGATGCGCTGGCACGGCTTGCTCATGACCATAGGCAGTGTTTCTTATGCTCTAAAATCTAATTAGGTAGTGGATTCGGGTTGGGTCCCTATATTTGTTGGTATCAGAGCTGCATGCAAGAGATTTTGGGATATATTACTGAGACTTTGGGTTATCCTTGTAAGACCAGTGAGACCTAAGCGGATGATGATTTGGCATTGGATGCTAGGAGATTTTCGTCATCATCGAAATGATTTAAGTTTATCATTGCCGAGATTGGCAATAAAGAAATTTATTATGCAGAATGCAACACTGATGAGAACACCGGTAGTAGCATATCGGTAGATAGGCTGACTACTATGATAAGTTCATCATTGATGCATAGTATAGCTGGTCAAAGATCGTCTGGATTCCAGCCAGAGAATACTATAAGAGAAGATCAAGTATTTCACTTCAAATGCATCTGAGGACTTATTGGAACACATGGTGTGTGATAACCCATGTGGCTTCAGTCCGAAGAGATTCTCCACCCGTAGTTGGAGAGATCATCGTAAAGAACTTCGCCGGGGAATGCCTCGAGTGGCTAAGGCATGACTGGTTGTGAGCGTAAGGTCATTAAATTCATACAGAACATGACCCTGCCTGTATGCTTGTATAGATGTTTTCCGTAGGAACACGGGTAACTTCATGTTCAAAAGCATGTGATGAATGCAAGAAGAACTCTGATGCTAGATCGTGAGCAAAGAAAGTCGGCTGACATGCACTGATGCAGAACATAGCTGATTAGCAAGCACGTACCATTTCTCAGGAAGTATTTGCAGGAGGAAATATATCAAGATTTGGACAGGAGTACGCTAGCATTGATGCATGTGTCGATTAGAAGCTTCATGCTTAAAGATATCAAGACGAGTACAATGATACTGTGTATTGTTGTAAACAATATTTTAGTTAAAACTGTTGTATCATTTCAAGTTATTGATTGTACATTTTCATTTTTATTTTGAATACTGTATGTATTACATGGGATTGTAATTAAAAAAATTGTACATAACTTGAAAACTGTGATTCATGTATATTTTATCCAACGTTTTGTGGATAATTGCAGTATTTTTGCTAAATTTTAACATGGTTCTAGTTGATTAATGTTCAACTGTTGTACTCATGGGTTTTGAGTAGGTCGACTGTAATTTCTCGGCTTGTGGTTAGTTTAGGAGTTTTCCTAAGATGGCCTAGTTAGTCAGTATACTAAGTAGTGTCAGAGATGAGGTAATTATTCAGTAGACATGAGTTTTGTTCTGGGTTGTTTCCTTAAAACAGTAGTCTGTCTGACCTCGTAGGTTGAGACTTTGTGATGATGGGTTTCATCAAGATACCAGGTCGATTAATTCTGAGAGTTGTGGACTATGACCATGATTAGACGTGAAGAGGCGCGACCATATGCCGGTGTGCCCGAAAGCCTTTGCGCTTCGGGAGGTGGCGGTGGGAAGGCTACTCAATCTAGGGATCTGATAATAGTCACGACGAGGTATGACCTTGGTGTGGATAGATACCCAGTTTGGTATCGATGGGTTTTAGATATCGCCTGGATGTGCAAGAGATATTAGTTTGCGTTTCTGCCGTGAGAACCAGTTTTGGAGGGATTTTCTTGACGAGTGTGTACTCTGAGCAGATATGTTTTGACCTGTGGGATATTGCTAGACACGTAGATCTAGTAGGTAGATGGATGTCTACCAGTGACAATTGGAAATCTTTGTGCTAAGATTTAGCCAAAGTATTGGATTGTAATCGGCCTTGGGGTGAAAATTGCTCTCTGATGACGGATTTCATCAGTAGTACATTATATCAGGTGCTGAGGACTCTATTGGACTATTTGGTAGCACTTAGTCGTATAGCGCCCAAATTAACCCAACTCAGATTAACTAAATAAACATGTAGTAGCGAGAGTATAAATCATTTCCAAGAGAAAAGCGAAATTTATTTGTGTTCTTAAAAATACTAAAAATAAATAAATGGGGGTTTTGAGTTTTGAAATTAACTATTAAAACTTTAAAGCAATTTAAAATAAATTTTATCACTAGCATGCAATATTAAAAATATGATAAATCAATAAATTAACAAGCCTTGATATCGGTCGACTACGCCCTTGAAGTTATTCACTCGATCATCGATTCTCTAAAAATAATTAATTCTCATTGAATATTCATCATTGAAATTTAATTCCTATCCCACCTTATTTTTAGTTAATTAGACACAAGCGTTCAAAATTAACCCTTACCAATGAATTAACCCAAATACAAGCGATTAAGGTTTAAACCCAAGGTAGCATTCAAACTAGTGAAATCGATGAATCTAGACAACTCATACACAAGCGGATGTATTTAATCTAGTCAGTCGTTCCTATGAAATAATAAATTCACAAGCAGAAATTATTAATCATAGTTTCTTCACAAATTAGAGCGATCAAACAATTACGGATTTGATATCTAATTTAGCTATAGATTGTATGAAAAATCATTAGTTGATCAAGCCAATAATTAAACATACAAGCATAACAGTTAATTCCAAACAACTCTTGATACTCAATAAAATCAAACAATAAAAATCAAAATCTCACGAGATAAATAAACTTTAAGGATTCGTCTTCCTCAACCAAGTATTAAAACTTAGAAAAATTCAAGAAAGAAATTAAATCTAAGAACAAAGAAGATAAAACCTAGCAGCCAAGAGTTTCTTCCATGTTCAAGCCTCCTAGCCGCCTCTCTATCTCTGCGTGCGATCCCCTCATTTGATGGTTTATCTTCTATTTATATGGCTTGAAAAACCTACGAAATAAAACCCAAAAAGTCAAGGATTTTAATTTCCGAAAATTCCTATTTCTGAGTCTGTGCGATGCCTCGCTCGAGCGGACAAAATTTGACACTCGAGCGAGCAACATTTTGTCCAAAAATAATATTTTTCTAGCCCAGATCTCGCTTGATCGGTAGAAAGTAACCGATCGAGCGAGCAACATTTTGTCCAGCGCGCGGAAAATTTAAAACATTCATATCTAGAGTTCTAGCCATAGGATCGAGCCAAAATTTGGACAGAAGCTTCAAAACATCTTGAAATTTATTTTGAACGGTGAGGATCGGATTTAGATATCTCTAGCATCAAAAGTAATTTTTTGACCATTGCTGCTCCGTAATTCATTCTTACGGCTCTTCTCTTGCTCAAATTCTTCATTTTCCTATATCAAATCATAAACTAATGATTAGGAACTATAAAATCAATTTAATCACTCCAAAAACACCTAATCATCACAATTTAACTCAAATACATAGTAAAATATGGACATATCAAACTCCCCCATACTTAACCTTTGCTCGCCCTCGAGCAAGTCATGCAAAAACAATATGCAATATAATAAAAACAAAAGCAAGAATGAATCATGAATATCATAGCCTCAGAGAAGTTCCAACTTACAAAAAAAAGCTTATGAATACTCTTGAATTTCCACAATACACCTCCAGTCAAGTGTATACGTGCGTGTGTGTCATGTTATTCCAGCTACATGTAGCTTCAAAAGATAGTTTTAAGACTGTTCTTCGACCTATGACACTTAGTGTGAGTATCACCATCAAGAGCCCCTTCCTCCCAACAATCCTTAAACACAATACAACTCTCTTGAGATATAATTACGCACCTTCGGATTTTGCACCCGAAATTTTTAAAGCCCCAATAATTACCCGCAAATTAGCTATAACTAAGATATGATTCGAATTTCAATCCCCTCATCTATAGCCCGGATGAAGCTAAAATCCCATTGAACCTGCAAACTTAGCCATGAAAGAGCGATTAGAATTTCAATCACTTTCCAAGTCTGAATGGAATTTTTATTTTAAAATTTTTCAAAATCTTAACCTCATTTTATCCGCAAACTTAGTCAAGAACAATATGATTAGGATTTCAACCTCTTGCTCATAACCCGTATGTAGTTAATTTCATTTTCACAAAATTTTCATAAATTTTTTTTAACAAGTGCGCCCAAGATCGTATATGTCATGTCAAAAACATCATTAGGATTCAAAAACACTATCAGGCTCCACAAACACCTATTGTCGTGCAATGGTCCAACAGACATCAACATCATCTAATATATCGCTACACTTCACTAGTTAAACATGTGTACTTAAAATATTCAGTAATCAACCTATGGTTTCTCATGTCCAATCAAGAGATGAAATTTTCACAAAAATTTCATCTTTCCAACTTCATCATCATAGGCTAACAATCTTCATCCTACTTATGCAACACCAAACAAACACTAAAAAAATTGACAATTGATATGCAAATGAACCTTATGCATATAACTCAACAATACGAATGCAAAACAAAACTCCAAACAATGAATGTAACCCCCCCACAACACACACACTTATCTAAAGCATTGCCATCAATGCTCTAAAAACATAAACACAAACATGAAGACAAAGACACAATAAACAAAAATAAACACTAAATGCAAATACAAAACAAAACTCCCCTGGTTCATGCGTCTGCTTGCTCATCCTCTTCTACTGCTGGTGGAATCACAGGAGTGGCAAATTGAAATTGAAAAGGCGGGGGTATGGGGATTAGAAAAAGATAAAAAAATAAACATAAAAATAAAAATAATGAAAAAAAAACACTGGGTTGCCTCCCAGTCAGCGCCTGATTTTCAGTCTTCAGCTTGACCCTCAGAAGCTCTCCTCAAAGAGCGGCTGACGCCCAAAATAAGTGTCATATGACACCACAAATGGGTCTTTGTTCCATGTGCCCTCAAGCTTGGCTAGATGTATATAATTTAAGCTTGTCACCTCAACAACACTCCATAGTAGCTGGTAAACATGGGAAGAGAACATCTGTAGTACCTGGAATCCAATCCACTAAATCGCATTCATTAATTTAATAAATATTAGGATTTATTATCTTTTAGTTTAATTTATTTAAATTATTTATGTGAGTTATGTTTTAATTGTTTAAGTTTATTTATCCAAATGATTTTTATCGTGCAGCTTATTTGTTTTAAGTATTTTAAAGGTTTAAGCTTTTTTATTTAAATTATTTTAATTGCTTAGTTTATTCATTTAAATGATTTTAAATGTTTAGCTTAATTATTTTTAAGTCGTTATCTGCCTAAATCATTTTAAAGGTTTTTATGCCGTTAGTGTAATTATTTAAATGGCTTTTAATCGCTCTATCTTTTAGGTAAATATTTCACTTATTGTTGTGACATCAAAATATTTAAAGTGTTAATTTTAATTGATTGATGCGACTGCTTAATGTTCCTTTAAAGTTATGAATGCTCAGTTATTTCAAGAATGTTTATGATAAAGTTTTAAGTTCAGGGTTCTCCGGTTCCGACCTCGGCAGTGACGGATTATGGCGGTTATTCCCAGACTGTATTTCTAAAAATGTTAAGTGTGAGTTTGGAGGAAAAATGATGAAGTTTGGATTTTTAGAATTTTCGGGTAACAAGAATCGCATTTATCGCATTCTTGAGTTTATTTTAAAAATTCTTTGAAAAACAGTATTTTAGACCCGGAATACTAAATTCCAACTTTGATTATTTTGTTAGAGATTTTAAATGTAGGAGAGTGTTAGTGCTAGCTTTTATTTTGAAAAGAAAAGAGAAAGTTGCTTTTTTTGAGATAGCTCTTTTTCTAGTCAAAGTTACCCATTGACTCACACACATTCACACTACTTTATACACACAATACACACAAAATAAAACACTCTACTAATATTTTACAAACCCTATCCCCTTTCTTTTGATGAAGAGCCGCCCCCTCCATTATCTTTTCTCCCATTTCCCTCCAAGCATTTCGGCCTCTCCTCCCTCAAGCCTTAGCTGCCGCCGCCGCCCTCCACCGCCGATGACGTCGCCGGAGGACCTCCATAGGAGTAGTAGCTTGGTGTTTGAGCAAAAGTCCAGCCCCTCTCCTCTTTGCATTTCGAAATTTTGTGGGTATTAAAGGTTGAAGGCAAGTGTAGACTTTTCTTGGGCTTTCAATCAAGCTATTATGTATTTGCTCCTAGCTTCTTTTTAAATTTCGAAATGACTATGATTTTTAGCATGTATGACTTGATACATTTCTGGAATTTTAGATTTTTATGTGGGATTTTCGAATTTATGCATTAGATTGAGTTTTAAGTTGATAAATGGTGAGTTGTGTTGGAAAGCTTAAGTCATTTTGCATGCATGAAGTAAATTTCGAATTTCCAGAAATTGGTGTGCCCTATTTTCGAAAATTTACATGTGTAAGGGATGGAAATGAAGTGTGTTTGAAGCATTTTGATGTATTGCATTGGTCTTGATTGTTTGCTCTTGAGGTTGCCACTTTTTGGTGCAAAATCATGTAAATTTTGATATGTGATGTCGAAGTGAAGAAGTGGGCTGCCCAAGTATTTGATGTAAGTCCTAAGAGATGGTTTTAAGTGTGTTTGATGGATTGGAGTGGTCTTAGAAGCAAGGGTGCCTGATTGGTGAAGGTTTCACAAACTAGTAGGGCATTTGAGGTGTCTAGTTTGGACAGGGCAGTCTGAATTCGGGGCAGGGCAGTTTACTGGTCGAGGTCTGTGTCGATTCTGTTTTGTCCTAAATTTAGTTCATGACGTTGCGGTCGTGTCGGTATAAAATGGGCTTAATTCGGATAAGTATTCAATAAGTTATGAATTTTTGAAGTTTAAGTGTCGGTGCAGAAATTTATAGTCAAAAGTGGGCTGTCCGGGATGGGTTGTTTGGCATTTTGTATAAGAGGTCAAAGGAAGTTGAAACCTGGTCATATGGTAAATTTTAAGAGTTAGGAATGTGTCGGTTCAAGCGGGACGGGTTTTGGTTAAGGCATGAGTGAGAAAAAGGGTTTTTCAGTTTTCTTGCTCGGTCTAAGTTGAAAAGTTAGGACTTTGGCAAAAGAGTAAAGTCTTGAGGGTTAGGGGCAGCCACTCGCTCATCGTTCTCACATGCAATGGAGTCGAGTCTCATTCTTGAAGTTGCACGTTCGGGTGTGTGAGTCTTATTCTTGATGCCAAAGAAAAATTTAAAGAAAGTCTCTTTGAGTCTTGCATGCCAAAGCATAATTGAGTTGAGTCTCACATCTTAAAGGTTGCATGTTCGTGTGCATATGGCATGTTCTTGAGAAAAATAATGTGAAAGGAGGTCTTTTCATGTATGCATGATTAAAAAGGTGTGAGTCGAGTCTTAATGAATGAAAAGGAAAAGAAAGTAAATGTTTTTGAATGAAGTGATTTGTTTGTGACAAAGAGGGGTGTTGTTAGGCCGGGGGATGCCTCGGTCTACTCACCAAGAGGTTACAGAGGTTTAGGTAGGGAGCAAGAGACATCTTGTCTACCCTACCCACAAAGGGGCAATGTGGGATCGGGAGCAATCTCGGTCTCCTTGTCATAGAGGGGCAATGTGGGATCGGGAGCAATCTCGGTCTCCTTGCCACAGAGGGGTTAAGTTCGTCGGGAGAAATCTCGTCGTCTTGCCGGCATAGTGCACTGCAGCCATGATCATGATCGAAACAGAGGGTCACAAATCAAGGAACTGATTTCTAAGAGGAAAAAGAAAAGAGAAGTTTAAAAGTTAAAGTTTAAAGTTTCAGTTTGACTCGTCTTACGTTGATGTCAGTCAGTCATGCATGAGGTTAAGAAAAGTATGAGGTTAAGTAAAGCATGAGGTTTATGTCAAGAAAGTTGAAAGTCTTCTATAGCGTGAGTTCATCAATGCATGTTTCCTATACACTCTAGTTTCATGCATATTTACAGTTAAAGTTCAAAAGTATACTAAGTATCATAGTTTGAGTAAAGCATCATCTATTTTTAAACCTTGATATTCAACTGTTTATGCTTGTTGAGTCTTTAGACTCACTACGCTTGTTTGATTGCAGGTGATGAGTTTTATGTTGAGGCGATGGAGGGGCAGGATCCACTGGGTTGAGGCCACTGGTAGTGCGAAGCCCAATGACCGTCGCTATTGCATGTTTAAGTTTTCCGCATATTTACTCTGTTATGTAATAATGAAGAGTTATTTGAGTACTTACAGTGTTTTTAGCCAGGATGTGTATTCCCTGTGCTACAGTTGATGATTTGTAGTATGCCATCACCTATGCATGTTTATGTTTAACGCACTCTTTTAAATTCCTTAGTTTACTTTATGCTGTAACCGGGAGGTGGTTACTAGGATTGCATGTTTATGTTTAACGCACTTAAGTTTTACGTCAGTTGCTTTTCCTTACTTGAACTGCTGACTGGGTTAAGATGGCTTGTTTGCTTTGCAAACAAGTCATGGCAAAATTTTTATAAATCCGTAATTTCCTTTAAATTAAATAAAGCATAGAGGTTAGGGTCGTTTCAGTTGGTATCAGAGCACGGTCTTGGTTTGGGCTGAGCCTACTGCCGGTTGCCGAAACTCAGGGGATCTCGCCTCAAAGTCTGTAAGTTTTAAGTAATTTTATATGTTAGACGCATTTGAGTTATTACTTTAAATGTTTTGATGTCATCCTTTTTAAAATATTTTCAAATTAGATGTTTAATTTATTTAAATGTGTAGCTCAATGTTTTATTATTTAAAATTTCTTTAGTAGTTAAAGTGTACTATTTGACTGTCTATATTTTTATAGCATGCGAATTCAAGTTAAACGAAGTGGGTGTACCAATATTCCTTCCAATTTTGGACATTACGTGGTTGTTGTTTGAGTTATTCAGTAGTGTTAGCAATTTTGATGAGTTGTAGGAGTTTGTCAGAAATATTTAACTTGCGCATTAAGAGATAGTAATTGTGTATTACTGTTGTAGGTTGTTTTCTTATATTGGATTCAAGTCGGATGCAACTAAGTGCATAGTTTGTTTAGAATTTGATAAGACGTATGTTTTGGCCAGTTAAGTTATTGATTCGAATCTGTGCAAAGACTTGGGATACGCACTTCGTTTTATATTTTTATGGATAGTTTGAGTTTTCTTTTGTTCTTTTGCGGCAATTATGTTTTTGGGGAATAGTGAATCGGTTACTAATGAGTCTTTCGATTATGTGAACTACTATTTCGATCATTAATTCTTTTTCTTCTTTTGTGCTCATATCCATCGCAACATCTACTTTTGAGTATCCAAAATCTCTCTGCACTTCCTTTGTGCATTTATGAAATCGTATGACGTCAGTCAACTTTATATTCTACTACTTTGACATTGGTTGAACTTTTAATAAGACCATGTTCGTATTTCACATTTCTTGAAATTTTCTCCAGTACTAGAACCACACATGTTGATGCGAATAAGCATCACTTTGTATTTTTATTGGTGATCTACTTGCGTTGTGTGGTTGACTCCTGAATATGTCTTTGTACCGTTGTTTCCCTAATTATTGATTTGTGTGGACTACTCTCGATTGAAGTCACACTGTCTACCCTTGATTGTGCTTTGATTGTTTGAGCATGATGCCATTACTCTTGATGAGTTATCACTAGATTTGTTATCTTGTTGGCTCATATTTATTATTCATGGAGCCTCCATTATTATTCATTCATCTCTAGACTTGAATTATGAGTGAGTTGTTTTCACTTATCCAGATTGGTATTCTTCAGCTCGCTTCTTTGTAATGCTTGCATTATTTTGTTTCGTATTAAGCAGCATTACATGTGTATTTATTTCCTTTCATGATCCATCACGGCGAATTAGTTGAGTGGATCACACTTTCGGTTATCATTCCGACTTCTTGAATAGAAAAAATCGACTCGTAACCGCATAGTGAGAGTTTAGACTGTTGGAATTTAGTAATAGTGCTTGATAAAATCCTAAGTTGCAGCTGCGTTACGAGGAATGTTGATTATCAATTATATCAAGTCCTAGCAGGAAGACTGCTAGTTAGTGAATTAATTGAATGTGTTGCTTAAATTTTTGCCAGGATCATTAAGAGTGAACAGACGATTTTTGGTAAACAGATTGGGTGTGATAATAACCTGACTATGATTTAGAACATTGAAGGAAAATAGAGCTGTTCCTAGAATACTTTTGGGTACTTTATATTAGCATTCTAAGATCTTGTGAATGTCAACTGATAAGACTATTGCACCAACCTTGGAGGTAGAAGGATGAATAGAATTTTCAAGTAGTTTTATTTTCTGGATAAGATGTAGATTTATTTCTCGGTGAAGTACTAAGGAAATTGAGAAACCCTTCGAGGTGTCCAGTGGTATGCTAAGTTCTTGAAATTTGAATTCAGGTTGTACATATAAGAATTTGGAGAATTTTGGATTTTCAAACATGCTGTCAAATTGAAATAGAAATTTGAGATATGTCTTCCGGTGATGTATAAGAATTATTTGGTACTTAGGGACCGTCTAACCCAATAAGTGGATTATAATTTGTGGTATGTTTTGTCTTCAAAGATAAATATAGATTTTTTAGTCGTTGCGTCTGGGATAGAAAAGGTGGATAAATCTATTCGGAAATCTTAATCAGAGTTGAACTTTCGGTATAATCAAAGAGGCTAGAGGTGAACGTGTAAATTGATGAATGGATAATTGGGATCTGTTTAGGCATCTATTTGGATTCTATATGTTAACGGCTATTACCATGGGAATTGAACAACAGTGGATTTTAAGGTTATATTACCTTTTCAAGGATTAGATTAGATTTGTTTACAGGAATGGGCCAATCGATCCTAAGATGAGGAGAGTCACTATTTTCCACTTGAAGGTTAACCGAACTAGAGTCGTTGCTTAAGAGAACTTTAATCATTCCTTTAAGCGTTGTGAGTTTGGTAACTAATAAGGGATTGAGCATAGACCAATAGCATTAAGTAAATCATTGCTAACAAGCGGCGTAGACCTGTAGAATTTAAAAATTGGATGTTAAGTTGTTCTTGAAGGTATCGTTTCGTAATATTGTTGATTTGGGAATATAAGGAAATTAGCTTGATTGTCGGTACTTATGCAGTTGTTGAGGAGATAGGTAATTTGTTTTATCTTTTGAGATGGCACGGAGTTGTTAGTGATACCTGACAGGTTTCATGTATCGATATTGGGGAAGTATGGGTAAAATTCATATCATATCCTAAGGTCTAATGAGATAGAATTGTATAGTCCCTAAGCTATCCTATTTAGAAAATTTTAGTGTTTAGTCGCTAAGTATTTTGGGAACTTGAGAATTCCTTAAGAGTTCGAATTGTATATCATGTAAGTTAAGTCTACTTAGTAAATAGACATTATGCATAGCTTCGTTGTTAGAAAGTTTTTAAGTTTGGTAGAAGTCGACATAAATTATTTATGGGATATATGAACTCTATTGCCTGGAATCCTGACGTAGGGATTAAGGTTGACAATGTATGTTGTGTAATAACTTAAAGACCTAAGAATTTGTAAGATGGAGAACTTATCGGTTGCAGTAAGATAACGCTTTTAAGTTTGTAAATTTGTATAGAAAGTAAGTTTGAGGAGTGATAGAATTTTCTTGAGGATAAGACCATTTGGGAACAAGTAAGAAATGTAAATTTTATATTGCAGTAGGAGTTAGTCCAATACTTGATGATATAGATGCCAATAAGCATCATAGTGCACAGAATAAGCTATTAGTGTCAACTCAGGTGAGGGAAGAGTTAGAAAAGTTGATGTTACTTAGTCGTAAGTGTCCAGACCTCGTTAGTATGTCCCGAATTTCGAGGACGAAATTCCATTTAAGGGGGGAAGGAATTGTAGTACCTGGAATCCAATCCACTAAATCGCATTCATTAATTTAATAAATATTAGGATTTATTATCTTTTAGTTTAATTTATTTAAATTATTTATGTGAGTTATGTTTTAATTGTTTAAGTTTATTTATCCAAATGATTTTTATCGTGCAGCTTATTTGTTTTAAGTATTTTAAAGGTTTAAGCTTTCTTATTTAAATTATTTTAATTGCTTAGTTTATTCATTTAAATGATTTTAAATGTTTAGCTTAATTATTTTTAAGTCGTTATCTGCCTAAATCATTTTAAAGGTTTTTATGCCGTTAGTGTAATTATTTAAATGGCTTTTAATCGCTCTATCTTTTAGGTAAATATTTCACTTATTGTTGTGACATCAAAATATTTAAAGTGTTAATTTTAATTGATTGATGCGACTGCTTAATGTTCCTTTAAAGTTATGAATGCTCAGTTATTTCAAGAATGTTTATGATAAAGTTTTAAGTTCAGGGTTCTCCGGTTCCGACCTCGGCAGTGACGGATTATGGCGGTTATTCCCAGACTGTATTTCTAAAAATGTTAAGTGTGAGTTTGGAGGAAAAATGATGAAGTTTGGATTTTTAGAATTTTCGGGTAACAAGAATCGCATTTATCGCATTCTTGAGTTTATTTTAAAAATTCTTTGAAAAACAGTATTTTAGACCCGGAATACTAAATTCCAACTTTGATTATTTTGTTAGAGATTTTAAATGTAGGAGAGTGTTAGTGTTAGCTTTTATTTTGAAAAGAAAAGAGAAAGTTGCTTTTTTTGAGATAGCTCTTTTTCTAGTCAAAGTTACCCATTGACTCACACACATTCACACTACTTTATACACACAATACACACAAAATAAAACACTCTACTAATATTTTACAAACCCTATCCCCTTTCTTTTGATGAAGAGCCGCCCCCTCCATTATCTTTTCTCCCATTTCCCTCCAAGCATTTCGGCCTCTCCTCCCTCAAGCCTTAGCTGCCGCCGCCGCCCTCCACCGCCGATGACGTCGCCGGAGGACCTCCATAGGAGTAGTAGCTTGGTGTTTGAGCAAAAGTCCAGCCCCTCTCCTCTTTGCATTTCGAAATTTTGTGGGTATTAAAGGTTGAAGGCAAGTGTAGACTTTTCTTGGGCTTTCAATCAAGCTATTATGTATTTGCTCCTAGCTTCTTTTTAAATTTCGAAATGACTATGATTTTTAGCATGTATGACTTGATACATTTCTGGAATTTTAGATTTTTATGTGGGATTTTCGAATTTATGCATTAGATTGAGTTTTAAGTTGATAAATGGTGAGTTGTGTTGGAAAGCTTAAGTCATTTTGCATGCATGAAGTAAATTTCGAATTTCCAGAAATTGGTGTGCCCTATTTTCGAAAATTTACATGTGTAAGGGATGGAAATGAAGTGTGTTTGAAGCATTTTGATGTATTGCATTGGTCTTGATTGTTTGCTCTTGAGGTTGCCACTTTTTGGTGCAAAATCATGTAAATTTTGATATGTGATGTCGAAGTGAAGAAGTGGGCTGCCCAAGTATTTGATGTAAGTCCTAAGAGATGGTTTTAAGTGTGTTTGATGGATTGGAGTGGTCTTAGAAGCAAGGGTGCATGATTGGTGAAGGTTTCACAAACTAGTAGGGCATTTGAGGTGTCTAGTTTGGACAGGGCAGTCTGAATTCGGGGCAGGGCAGTTTCCTGGTCGAGGTCTGTGTCGATTCTGTTTTGTCCTAAGTTTAGTTCATGACGTTGCGGTCGTGTCGGTATAAAATGGGCTTAATTCGGATAAGTATTCAATAAGTTATGAATTTTTGAAGTTTAAGTGTCGGTGCAGAAATTTATAGTCAAAAGTGGGCTGTCCGGGATGGGTTGTTTGGCATTTTGTATAAGAGGTCAAAGGAAGTTGAAACCTGGTCATATGGTAAATTTTAAGAGTTAGGAATGTGTCGGTTCAAGCGGGACGGGTTTTGGTTAAGGCATGAGTGAGAAAAAGGGTTTTTCAGTTTTCTTGCTCGGTCTAAGTTGAAAAGTTAGGACTTTGGCAAAAGAGTAAAGTCTTGAGGGTTAGGGGCAGCCACTCGCTCATCGTTCTCACATGCAATGGAGTCGAGTCTCATTCTTGAAGTTGCACGTTCGGGTGTGTGAGTCTTATTCTTGATGCCAAAGAAAAATTTAAAGAAAGTCTCTTTGAGTCTTGCATGCCAAAGCATAATTGAGTTGAGTCTCACATCTTAAAGGTTGCATGTTCGTGTGCATATGGCATGTTCTTGAGAAAAATAATGTGAAAGGAGGTCTTTTCATGTATGCATGATTAAAAAGGTGTGAGTCGAGTCTTAATGAATGAAAAGGAAAAGAAAGTAAATGTTTTTGAATGAAGTGATTTGTTTGTGACAAAGAGGGGTGTTGTTAGGCCGGGGGATGCCTCGGTCTACTCACCAAGAGGTTACAGAGGTTTAGGTAGGGAGCAAGAGACATCTTGTCTACCCTACCCACAAAGGGGCAATGTGGGATCGGGAGCAATCTCGGTCTCCTTGTCATAGAGGGGCAATGTGGGATCGGGAGCAATCTCGGTCTCCTTGCCACAGAGGGGTTAAGTTTGTCGGGAGAAATCTCGTCGTCTTGCCGGCATAGTGCACTGCAGCCATGATCATGATCGAAACAGAGGGTCACAAATCAAGGAACTGATTTCTAAGAGGAAAAAGAAAAGAGAAGTTTAAAAGTTAAAGTTTAAAGTTTCAGTTTGACTCGTCTTACGTTGATGTCAGTCAGTCATGCATGAGGTTAAGAAAAGTATGAGGTTAAGTAAAGCATGAGGTTTATGTCAAGAAAGTTGAAAGTCTTCTATAGCGTGAGTTCATCAATGCATGTTTCCTATACACTCTAGTTTCATGCATATTTACAGTTAAAGTTCAAAAGTATACTAAGTATCATAGTTTGAGTAAAGCATCATCTATTTTTAAACCTTGATATTCAACTGTTTATGCTTGTTGAGTCTTTAGACTCACTATGCTTGTTTGATTGCAGGTGATGAGTTTTATGTTGAGGCGATGGAGGGGCAGGATCCACTGGGTTGAGGCCACTGGTAGTGCGAAGCCCAATGACCGTCGCTATTGCATGTTTAAGTTTTCCGCATATTTACTCTGTTATGTAATAATGAAGAGTTATTTGAGTACTTACAGTGTTTTTAGCCAGGATGTGTATTCCCTGTGCTACAGTTGATGATTTGTAGTATGCCATCACCTATGCATGTTTATGTTTAACGCACTCTTTTAAATTCCTTAGTTTACTTTATGCTGTAATCGGGAGGTGGTTACTAGGATTGCATGTTTATGTTTAACGCACTTAAGTTTTACGTCAGTTGCTTTTCCTTACTTGAACTGCTGACTGGGTTAAGATGGCTTGTTTGCTTTGCAAACAAGTCATGGCAAAATTTTTATAAATCCGTAATTTCCTTTAAATTAAATAAAGCATAGAGGTTAGGGTCGTTTCAACATCTCCGTTGGCTCTCAGAAGCCAAAATCTTTTGAAACTGGTATTGATGGCAGGGAAGGATCTTGGGGATGTGTGTATGATAATACTATCGATGAACTCAAATCGATAGACTCTTGAACTTTGTCATCCTCAAACTTGAGTGGCAACATATTTTCATCATACCCTATTTCTTTCAGAACATCCTCCGACTGAGGTTCAATAAAAAGAGAAGACTCAAAAACCTCTAAATCTTCAGCAGGATTTGATTCGCACTCCCAATCCTGGTTCTCTGAGTCATCATCATTGAACCAAATTGGGTTGGTCACTGCTTGAGTATCTTGCTTCACTTTCTGTTCTTAGTGTTCATGGAGGGTTGATCTCTTGATATTTTCTATTTGCTCCACAAGGTGGAATCTAGAATTAATTAGATCTTCTATAGCTGCCTTAGTCGATGCAACATCCTTGCTCATTATATCTTTCTTGCGGATGTAAGATCAATTGAGAACAACTTACCTCCTTTTTTTGAAACTCGAATGGTTGGTTTTTAAAATCCGGGTATTGAGTTTCTTGTGGGAATTGGTGGCTCCATACCTGTGGTGTAAGATCCCAATACCTGTAATAGTCAAATTCTGCCATATCATCAAATAGGTGTATCATACTATCATCATCTCGGCAAAATAGTGGACTACCGGTTGTGAAAGCTCCATAAATTACCCTTATTCTTGTCATTGCATCCAAACCATAGAGAAAAAAATGTAAGGATATAAAAGTTAGAAAAAACATGATACCGGAATATGGTTTCCAAATCCTTGAATCTCTCCCATGCTGCGTAGAATGGCTCTCCATGTTGCTAGATAAAACTTGTGAATACTTGTCGATTTGACATCTCAAAGTATTACACCATAATAATTCTTGCAAAAACAGATTAGAAAACGGTGAATAGAACGAAAAAAAGCACAAATAAATTAAATGCCTTCCCCGACAGCGGAGCCAAAATTTGGTAGCGCTTAGTCGTATCGCACCCAAATTAATCCAACTCAGATTAACTAAATAAACATGTAGTAGAGATAAAAGGGATCATTTCCACGAGAAAAGCGAAATTTATTTGTGTTCTTAAAAATACTAAAAATAAATAAATGGGGGGTTTTGAGTTTTGAAATTAACTACTGAAAATTTAAAACAATTTAAAATAAATTTTATCGCTAGCATTCAATATTAAAAATATGAGAAATTAACAAGTCTTGGTATCGATCGAATACGCCCTTGAAGTTATTCACTCGATCATCGATTCTCTAAAAATAATTAATTCTCATTGAATATTCATCATTGGAAATTTAATTCTTATCCCACCTTATTTTTAGTTAATTAGACACAAGAGTTCTAAATTAACCCTTACCAATGAATTAACCCAAATACAAGCGATTAAGGTTTAAACCCAAGGTAGCATTCAAACTAGTGAAATTGATGAATCTAGACAACACATACACAAGCTGATGTATTTAATCTAGTCAATTATGGTTCCTACGAAATAATAAATTCACAAGCAGAAATTATTAATCATACTTGATTCACAAATTAGAGGGATCAAACAATTACGGATTTGATTCTAATTTAGCTATAGATTGTATGAAAAATCATTAGGTGATCAAACCAATAATTAAACATACAAGCCTAACAATTAATTCCAAACAACTCTTGATACTCAAATAAAATCAAACAATGAAAATCAAAATCTCACGAGATAAATAAACTTCAAGGATTCGTCTTCCTCAACCAAGTATTAAAACTTAAAAGAATTCAAGAAAGAAATTAAATCTAAGAACAAAGAAGATAAAACCTAGCAGCCAAGAGTTTCTTCTGTGTTCAAGCCTCCTATTTGCCTCTCTATCTCTGCATGCGGTCCACTCATCTGATGTTTTATCTTCTATTTATATGGCTTGAAAAGACCACGAAATAAAGCCCGAAAAGTCAAGGATTTTAATTCCCAAAAATTCCTATTTTTGAGTCTGCGCGACGCCTCGCTCGAGCGGCCAAAATTTTCCGCTCGAGCGAGCAACATTCTGTCCAAAAAAAAATATTTTCCAGTGATAAGTGTATTTTATACACTTAATTTATATATGATTTTAATTGTTAATTGTTTGTTTCGAGCAGATTTATGTGATTGTTCTGTTGTTTTTGTGGTTGTAGGAGATTATTGAATTTATTTGGAAAAGAAAAAAAAAAGAAGATTTAAGAGAAAATGCTGAAAAGAATAAAAAGAAAAGAGGAATTAGAGAAGAAAGAAGAAAAGGAACGAATATTAAAAGAAGAATTGATAATGGGCTTTAGTATTGAGCTTATGGTTAGTGTTTAGTTGTAGCGCTAAATATTCTGGAAATAAGCGCTATCGCGCTTCTATATGTGAGATTGAGAAAGTGACTCTGCGAACTGAAGGCGCGCCCGCGCCGCTAACTGAGCGCCTGCCCCGATCGAGATTTCAGATTTTAATTATTTTGGGCAATTTTTATGGGCTTGATTCTTGGGCTTTTGTGTCAACATATAAAGGAGATTTTTCTTATCAGACTGAGGGAGAGCCGCCTCAACATATTATACGATATATCAGAATTGATCGTGAAGATTTTTGGGAAGAAATTATGGGCTTTAAATTGAAGAACGAAGACGGAGATCGATAGACCGAATACGGCGTCGATGACGGATTTGATTTCTTACTTTTATTTTATTCTGAATATGTTTGAATTTTTGAACATGTTTTGTTTTATTCAAAATTTTATTATGAACTAAATTTTTAGAGTCTAGAGGTCGGATGGAACCTGGTGTAGACACTTTCATGAATTTTTGATTTTATTGAATTGAGTTTCTTCTAGATTAATTGTTTTTTCTAGAATTGATTGCCTTTTCAATTATCTGATCAATAATTGATTTGTTATATTTATTTGAAATCTGGCACTCGGGAGAGGAGATTTTGAATAGGACCATTAGAATCTACACTGTTAATTATTTATATAGATCGGAAGAGTGTATAATTTTAACAGAGCTTTTAAAAAGAACATTGTTTTGTGATAGATCACTGCGATAAATTTTTAATAGGGATATTGGAATTGAATTGTAGTTGATAAAAATTATTTGTTGCTCGGGAGAGGAAAATAATAAACTTAAGTGTTCTTGGCTATTAATTGATTGGAATTCATGAAACTAAATTAATTAGGATTGATTGTTGTTGAAACCAGGTAAAATCTATATCTCTAGACCATTTTTATCTGATTGATTATTTTTATAAGTTGTGTGCGTGCTATCAAAAACATCATGATTATTTTTATTTATTGCAAATTTCTCAAATATTGATTTTCTAGATAAAGTTTAAACTATTTTAATTACAAGTACTGAATATTTTTATTTTACTCCCTGTGGGATCGATATCTGATTTTATCACTATATTAAAACTTGACACTCGTACGCTTGCGAGCATTTTTCACAACTTAGTTTTTGGCGCCGTTGCCGGGGAGTAAATTTTGATTATTTTTTTAGTCTTGTTACCAATTAGTCTAGATTTTAATTTAGAGTTTTTTTATTTTATTTGAAGTTACAAATTAATTTTTTCTTATTTTTAATTGCAGTTTATGCGACGATCTCAAAGTGCGAATTTTTTACTGTTTGATCCGGAGATCGAGCGCACTGCACGCGCTTTAAGAAGAGCTATAAGAGAAAAAATCAATAACATGGCTGAAGAAGCACAACAAGCTCCCTTGGTGCCAATCAGAGATCACTTCAGGCCAGTAATCCAGGCTCACTACTCTGGAATAGCTCGAGGAACCATCAACACCAATAATTTTGAGCTAAAGCCGGCCTTGATCAACATGGTTCAACAGAACCAATTCAATGGGAGCGCCACTGCTGATCTTCACTTACATCTACGCACCTTCTTGGAGATAACTGATACGGTAAAAATTAATGGTGTGTCTGAGGATTTCGCTTACGCTTGTTTCCGTTTTCTCTCAGGGATCAAGCAAGAAGTTGGTTGCTGTCACTGCCTTTAGGGAGCATCACTACATGGGAGGAGATGGCAGAAAAATTTCTTGCAAAATATTTTCCACCTGCCAAGTCCACCCAGTTGAAGATAGAGATCAGCACATTCAGGCAGATGGACACTGAACAACTATACGAGGCGTGGGAAAGGTACAAAGAATTACTTAGACGTTGTCCTAACCACAATTTTGCAAATTGGGAACAGATCGAGTGGTTTTACAATGGACTGAATGCGCCTACAAGGATGAATGTAGATTCTGCTGCTGGAGGCACCATTTTTGATAAGGACCATGTGCAGGCCTATGATATGCTAGAGGAGATGACGGTCAATAGTTTCCAATGACCATCTGAGCGTATGGGAGTAAAGAAGCCAGCTGGAGTGTATGCAGTGGATCCTCTCACATCCATCACTGCTCAATTATCTGCACTGACTACACAGGTAGCTTCTTTGAATAAGATTCATGTTGCAGATTCAACTGGAGTTGAAGGATCACATATTCCAGAAGAAGTGAATTATATCAATCCTAATGGCTACCGAGGTTATGGAGCTTACAGAGGTAATCCGGTTTCTAATGCTTATCACCCTAGTTTGAGGAATAATGAAAATTTTCATATGCTAACAATACTAATAAGGGTGATGGTAAGTTGTCTTTGGAGGATGTGGTTAGTACCTTTGTGCAGGAATCAGGTAAGAGGATGGCGAGAACTGAGTCTCGCCTTGACAGCTTGGAGACGCGCATGGCCAAAATGGGTGCTGTACTTCAATCTATGGAGACTAGCATAGGGCAGTTGGCAAATGCACTGAAAGATAATAACAGAGGCCAGTTTCCGAGCAACACTGAGATGAATCCCAAGGAGCAGTGCAATGCCATAGAGTTGAGGAGTGGAAAAGAAGTTGGAGTCCAAGAACCTGCTATTGAAGAGGAGAAATTTGAGAAGGAAGTCGAAGAGAAGGAGCTTAAACCTGAGCCAAAACCGATGTACAAGCCTCCTCTTCCCTACCCGCAGAGGTTCAAGAAGAAAGCTTTAGATGAGCAGTTCTCCAAATTCTTGGAGATTTTCAAGAAAATTCACATCAATATCCCCTTTGCTGAAGCTTTGGAGCAAATGCAGAACTATGCGAAGTTCATCAAGGAGGTGATGTCCAAGAAGAGGAGGCTGCTAGAGAACGAGGTGGTCAATCTGACAGAAGAGTGTAGTGCGGTGCTACAAAAAAAGATGCCACAAATGCTTAAGGATCCAGAGAGTTTTACTATTCCTTGTTCTATTGGCTCTTCTTATTTTAATAATGCACTTTGTGATTTAGGGGCCAATATTAATTTAATGCCATTATCTATTTACAGGGCCTTGGAGTTGGGATACATGAAATCGACTAAGATCTCATTGCAATTGGCGGATCGGAGCATTACATATCCCCTTGGAATTGTTGAAGATGTTCTAGTCAAGGTGGATAAATTTATCTTCCCAGCAGATTTTGTGATCTTGGATATTGAAGCGGATCTTGGTGCTCTGCTGATTTTTGGACGCCCGTTTTTGGCTACTGCTGATGCCAAAATAGATGTCAATAAGGGTGAATTATCGATGGGTGTGGAATACGAACGAGTGGTCTTCAACTTATTCACGAAAGCACCCACTCCACCCATAGAAGAATTGTGCTTAATTGAACCGGTTGTGAAGTTGGAGAGATGTCCAAGAGCCGATTTTGAGGTTGAATCAAAGAGTAAAACGCCAAATTTATCGACGAAGAAAACCACGAAGAACAAAAAAGCAAAATTTAAAAGGCGGTTCGTGGAATTTATTTGGCGAGTAAAACAAAAAGGGAAGATCTAACACCGGTGAAAGTCGGGCTGACGATTTTAAACCGAACGCTACTTGGGAGGCAACCCAAGCATTTTCTTTTATTTTATTTTATTTGCTTTTATTTTCAGTTTATTTAATTTTTTTGTTATTTTTTTAAATATTTTATTATCATTTTTTTGAAGCCTAATTCTTCTCATTTTTCAAATTTTTTCAGGCTCCAGAAATCTAAATTCGAGCAGACGGCGCGCCCGCCCCATTAAATTGAGCGCCCGCGCCATACCCTGGGAGAACTTGGCTTGATTTGCGAACTAAAGACGCGCCCGCGCCACTCCTCTTGAGCGCCCGCGCTTCCTCTGCGCCACACTAATACACGAACCGCGCTACACCTTGCGCAATCGCGCTACTGAACAGCTTTTGTCATGCGCTATCGCGCTTCCGAGCTGCACCAAAACATGCGCTATCGCACTCTCCAAGCGCGCAACACCAGGAGCAAAGACGATCCCCAACCGCGCAACCAATAGCGCTATCGCGCTCCAACCCTCTCTATTAGCGCCCTCCTTGAGCGCTATCGCACGTCCCATCTCCCCAAGTCCAAGCGCAATCGCGCAATCCAGCCACACCCCTAGCTCTCAACAGCGCATCATGCTCTAGCCTCCATTTTAGCAGCCTTCCCATGCGCGTTAGCTCTCACTCATGCGCCAACAACTCCCACTAGCTCATCCTTAAGTGCATACCAGCTCTTATCTGCGCACAAATTAGAGCAATTGTGCAGGACATCTGTGAAACTCACCAGCAGCCTTCTTAAACCAGTCGCCAACTCCTTCAGTAGCACATGATCCTGTGCCATCGAGCCCTCCTAGCTGCTCTCACTCATGCGCTAACATCCAGCAACCGCGCTTCATTCAAGAGCAAACACACATCACCAACAATGCAGAAATCATGCGTGATAGTGCTTACCAGCAGCGTTCAAATAGCTTCTCCAAGGCTCTTCTTCCATGCACCATCGACCTTCATGGCTCTACTATGCCTAGCACTCGTTCATTTTTCCCTATACATTAAGAGTTGTATTTTGCTTGCTATAGTTTTGGGTTTGTGTTTTATTCGTGTGCATGTATTCTTTTCAGGTTAATTTGGACGTTCATGTTGCGCTTATCACCTCTCAAATGGTCTTGCGGTTGCGAGTTATTTTACTGGAAATTTTGATGACGCCGAGTACTGATGCTCGGTGTCGATGGTACGTGTCCCTTGTTCTTTTTATTTATTTTTAATCATTAGGGACAATGATTACATTAAGTTTGGGGGGGGGGGGGGGTGAACCAGTGTTTGAATTAGTTGGTTGGTTGATATTGTAGTTGAGTTTTACTGTGTGCGTCATAGATAAAATTTTTGTTGAATTTATTTGTTGTGTTAGTTGAGTTTATTTGTTTTGTTGAGTTGAAAAGAAGTCAAGAAATAATTGGATGCATGGCCAATGATGATAAAATTTTTTGTGCCATAATTGAAGTCCATGATTGTCTACCTATCTGACAAATATTTTTGAAAAAATGGAACCAATTGAATGAAAAATTTCCTATATACTCTGTAATTAATACTTGAATCTGATTTTTGAGACATACAGACATAGATATGATTGAGGCATTCTTTGAAAATTTTTGGGCCTGATTTTTATTGAAAAAATTTTATACTTAGTTGCCTATTTGAGCTTACACGTATATTAATACATTGAGGTACGAGAAAAAATCTGAAATTTATTGTGAAAATCATCGTTTACTGCTGATGATTAGTTTTTTTGCACTGATTGATATTTGTATGAATTAATTGAGGATTGAGACTTGTCTAGAACTAGTTCGGACACTCTTCGAGGCGAAATACAGGCAAAACTGAGATTAGGAATGATTTAGGCAATTTTTCTGAAATCGTTTGAGCCTTTTAAGCTACCCATTAATTATTTATTTTATCCCTAGTACCTTGTTTGATCTTTATTGAAAATCGAATGACATGCATGTAAACGTATGATTATTCGTCATTATTTCAAGGTCATACATTGACTACCTGAATAGGCTAAACAATTTTTCCTACCTTTAATGGAGTAATTTGAATGTTAAAATGTTATATGCTCCTAGTTTTTATTTGTGAAATGGAATGGTTTGGTGGATGAATTGAAAATAAAAGAAAAAAGGTAGTAGAAAAAAAAATGTGTTGAAAAAGTTGTGAAAAAAATTGTTGGTGAAAAAGAAAACAAAATTTTTGTGAAAGAAGTTGTGAGAAGTTGAAAAATAATCAATGAAGTGAAGAAATAAGTGTGAAATTGTGAATGAAAGGAGTTGAAGTTAAATTGAGCATGAATATAAATTACTCCTTATTTTGAATTCTTATCCTTCACTTGTAGCCATGAGCCAGGACTTACGTTATAAGCTGATTAAATCCTATTGACCGAGTCTCAGTTGCCCAATATACTAGTGGAGAAGATTTGCGAGCATTTAGCCTATAGACTATTGATTGATGCTTTTAATGATTATGAATTTTGATCTAAACACGCACATACTATTATTCTTTGCATTTACCTATTTGTGAGTGCTTTTGATAAATATTCCTTTATTTGATCCTATGCTACCTTGAAAAGTCCTCATGATCTATGAATGTGTGAATTGAACTTGGATAAGGGTGTTTTGAAGATGAGTTGCGGAGATTGTGAGTTTATGCGGTTATTTTGTTATGATTAAAACTTTCAAGTGTTAGTTGGGTGTGATATGATTGGATTTAAAAATTCTTTGAAATCATTGCTGAGACCATTGCTCCATAATATTTCTTGACTATTTTTTGTGATTTGAAATTTTTGGGAAGATTAGTGATTTGAATAGTTTTGCTCGGGACTAGAAAAAGTCTAAGTTTGGGGGTATTTGATAAGTGTATTTTATACACTTAATTTATATATGATTTTAATTGTTAATTGTTTGTTTCGACCAGATTTATGTGGTTGTTCTGTTGTTTTTGTGGTTGTAGGAGATTATTGAATTTATTTGGAAAAGAGAAAAAAATGAAGATGTAAGAGAAAATGCTGAAAAGAATAAAAGAATAAAAAGAAAAGAGGAATTAGAGAAGAAAGAAGAAAAGGAACGAACAGTAAAAGAAGAATTGATAATGGGCTTTAGTATTGGGCTTATGGTTAGCGTTTAGTTGTAGCGCTAAAGATTCTGGGAATAAGCGCTATCGCGCTTCTATATGTGAGATTGAGAAAGTGACTCTGCGAACTGAAGGCGCACCTGCGCCGCTAACTGAGCGCCCGCCACGATCGAGATTTCAGATTTTAATTATTTTGGGCAATTTTTAATGGCTTGATTCTTGGGCTTTTGTGTCAACATATAAAAGGGATTTTTCTTATCATACTGAGGGAGAGCCGCCACAACATATTATACAATATATCAGAATTGATCGTGAAGATTTCTGGGAAGAAATTCTGGGCTTTAAATTGAAGAACGAAGACGGAGATCGATAGACCGGACACGGCGTCGACGACGGATTTGATATCTTAATTTTATTTTATTCTGAATATGTTTGGATTTTTGAACATGTTTTGTTTTATTCAGAATTTTATTATGAACTAAATTTTTAGAGTCTAGAGGTCGGATGGAACCTGGTGTAGACACTTTCATGAATTTTTGATTTTATTGAATTGAGTTTCTTCTAGATTAATTGTTTTTTCTAGAATTGATTGTCTTTTCAATTATCTGATCAATAATTGATTTGTTATATTTATTTGAAATCTGAAACTCGGGAGAGAAGATTTTGAATAGAACCATTAGAAACTACACTGTTAATTATTTATATAGCTCAAGAGAGTGTATAATTTTAACAGAGCTTTTAAAAAAAAACATTGTTTTGTGATAGATCACTGCGATAAATTCTTAATAGAGATATTGGAATTGAATTGTAGTTGATAAAAATTATTTGTTGCTCGGGAGAGGAAAATAATAAACTTAAGTGTTCTTGGTTATTAATTGACTGGAATTCATGAAACTAAATTAATTAGGATTGATTGTTGTTGAAACCAGGTGAAATCTATATCTCTAGACCATTTTTCTCTGATTGATTATTTCTGCAAGTTGTGTGCGTGCTATCAAAAACATCCTGATTATTTTTATTTATTAAAAATTTCTCAAATACTGATTTTCTAGATAAAGTTTAGACTATTTTAATTACAAGTACTGAATATTTTCATTTTAGTCTCTGTGGGATCGATATCTAATTTTATAACTATATTAAAACTTGACACTCGTATGCTTGCGAGCATTTTTCACAACATCCAGCCAAGATCTCGCTCGATCGGTAGAAAGTAACCGATCGAGCGAGCAACATTCTATCCAGCGTGCAACGATTTAAAAAATTCATATATGAAGTTTTAGCCGTTGGATTGAGCCAAAATTTGGACAGTGAATTCAAAACCTTTTGAAATTTATTTTGAACGGTGAAGATCAGATTTAGATATATTTAGAATCAAAAATAAATTTTTGACCATTGCTGCTCTATAATTCATTCTTGCGGCTCTTCTCTTGCTCCAAATTCTTACTTTTCCTATATAAAATCATAAAATAATTATTAGGAACTATAAAATCAATTTAATCACTCTAAACACACCTAATCATCACAATTTAACTCAAATAAACATAGTAAAATATGGACATATCACTATTCTAGACGAGAGGGAAGCGTGACTTATGTCAGTGCACCCTTGGTGGTGATACCAGGTGGGACATCGTGATAGGCTAATTCAGCCTTAAATTGTCGCACAGTCTTAGCAAGTAATGTAATCAGGAGTGTGTCCAGAGATAGTGAGAATCTTTGGGATGTAGTGTAGCTTTTGGACTTAAAGAGCCTCAGTGTTCATTTTGAATGGATGAGTCAAAGGGTAGTGAGTCCAGGGGTAGCGCTAAGTATCATCTGATTATTTCAGATATTGAGCGTAGGATTTTCCATGGAATGGAAATGATCTAGGTTGATAGATCACAGGCATTTCTTGGTTTTAGTTCGTCATAATATTTGACTCAAGTGGAAAAGGCAGTTGTCAGTAGTTCTAGTAGGGCGCGAGATTCTGCCAATAGTCTACTAATAGCTCTTGTCTAACTGTCAAGTATAGGTGAGTTGTATCCGGAAGGATTTGGGTATTCCAAGTGATTGGGAATAGTAGGCTCATGGCGATTGGGTCAAGGTTATTGATCAATCCATATAGGTTCGGAAATCAGTGGTTGTCTGGTTTGATTATCACTGATAAGCCAATTTCAAACCACAGTAGATCGACGAGGTTGGTAAGTTGAGTCTAATCAGTGATGATTAGGATGTAGTGGATATAGGTCGTACTTGGGATGGTATTTTGTCGATGGTGCTTAGGAGATGAGTACTTGGTACAGTCTCAAAAAATTCGGAGATTTGGGCATATTTAGAATCTCTAGGACTACCAGAGATGGATCTTTTGGGATTGCTGCTAGCCAAGGACGATTGCAATTTGACTTTATGGTCGAGTTAGGTGATAACTTGACATTAAGAACAAGCAAGGGAATTGGTAGTCTCCCTGGATAGTGTTTCTTAAGGAGAAGCCAAAATTGATCCAAGCAATTGCATATTATTAACAATAGTATAATCAAGGATGAGTAAGGGAGGGATCACCTATTGCCCCATGACGGTGGTGAACAAAATTTTTTGAGGGATTGTTAACCGAACATTTTGATGAAGTGTTCCTGTGATGACGTTTTAATGGACCGTTGGGTTTGAGATCCAATGAGTAAGGGTGTACCCTAATAGATATCATTTGTCTGATCTTGAGGGTGACAATTGCTAGGATCTAGTTCTCGGGATCTAAAAGGTTGTGTCACTAATCTTTTCGCATGTGATACAAAAGGTCATTGAGATAACTGAGGCAGTCGGTGATCGAATTAGTGACAAACGAGATTTTACTTTGAGGATTGAAGACTTCGCAAAATTGCGATAAAGCAACTACGTTCTTTCCAATTAACAAGTCACATCCGTGAGGAATTTTTGTCAGGGATATTGCGCTTTAGCAATAGACAATAGTCAAGTGTGTGATATGTGACAAGTTACTTCAAACATGAAGTGTTTCCAAGGATAACTTGGTGACCAATATCTTGTGATGGTTCCAGAAATGGCGTATTCGTCAGGGATCTTAGTCTTTTCTAAACTCGTTGTCAGTGCTGAATCATTTTAGCAGGGACATGAGTTGGCGAAATAGTAGCATCTGGGATTATTCCTAGGATCAGTAAGTTCGACCTTGCATGGTTAGCGGTGATGGTATCATCAGAGACTCCGTGATGAGTTGTACCAAGTGAAATTAACTGTCGAGTTTCAAGACGAGATAAGGAGTGTTTCCATATGCCGGTGTACTGTGGAATGTCCCAGTCAAGCATTTCGTAGAGAGCTTGCCTTAGTATTTATGTGTGTACAGTGACTGCAAGTAGGTATAACTATCAGGAGGATGTCCAAGGTAATCGAATCTTATAGTGAGATTTGATTAAATCCACAGATTGAAACTCATAAGTGAGTGGTCGATGGTTAAGCCAATGAAATTCATCGAAGATGCGATGATTTTCATTGCGGCATATGCATGGCTTCGCAGACCAATGAATAAGAGATGACTTAGCAATCATGATTGGCAAGTGATGATAACTTTCATCATAACACAGAGTTGAGTTATGCTGAGAAACGTGAACTGTGATTAGTATTAGACTTGGTGGTCTGAGTTTCTAGTATTGCTTCAGAATCTTGTCTTTGATTCAGGGGAGCACGGGAAGAATGAACCAGTCTGGATTTATGTGAAGCAATTACGTTGAAGTATAGCTTTGTGTCTATTGGATTCTTTTGAGGAGAGATTCGTATTTTTCTAGGTCAAGAGCAGGGTTGGGATTGGTGTTTCTTGACTATAGGTGTTCTGCACCGAGTGTGGTTGAGAAACCAGTAGATGGTTGAATCTAGCTATTAATTCGACGAATGTCGCAGACTAGTGGGTTTCGACGTGGGTTTCGTCTGTGAAGGGTGATCCTAAACAAGCAGATGATTGTATTCTAATTGGTTATGACCAATTGATACGAGATAAGTACTTGGGAAATTACGAGTGTCATCTCAGCATAGGAATCCCGAGAGGTGCTTTAAAGATGAAAGATGTATCAGTGTTATGGTACATTAGATTTCAAGAAGGTTCAGCCTTTTTGGAGAGTGCTAAAGATGGTTCGGCGATGATGGAATTGCAATAATTTAGACAAGAGTTTGAGTGTGTCGAAAGTTGTTCGACCAAACATACAAGCAAGGGTCTTTAGTACGTTCTCGAGGTTTCACCCTAAGATTTCGAGGACGAAATCTTTTAAAGGTGGGGTGGGGGGGGGGGGGGGGAATGTAGTGACACGTATCTATAATTAATGATTAATGAACAATTAACCAATTGATCATATTTACATTTAGTAAAACATGATTAAGAGATTTTGAAAAGGATCTAAGGAGTTCAAAAATGGATCCAGAGCGTTTGGAATTGGCCTGTAAGGTCAGTTAGGATCGGACGGTCCGATTTAGAATGGACCATCTGATGGGATCAAAAGCTCCGTCAGCAGAATAATATCATTGCTTACGCATGTGAGGTGACATCGGACGCTCCGAAGAGGCGACCAGACGTTCAGATCGGGAACGGTTGTTCCGATGAGGGTTCCAATGGTTCGATCTACGTCTATAAATAGAGGTGTCGAGGCCTCATTTCAACTCGTCCCTTTCCTCTCTTCTCTCTCTAGTTCTTAGCATTTCTAGTTAGATCTAGGGAATTCTAGGCGTCCTATTGGGAATCCGAAAGTATCGGAGCAATCCCGGCTCGTAGCGGAGCTTTGCCTAAGTTTTGAGGCAGTCGCCATCAGCGGACTGACGACGGACGCATGTATAGCTATGGTCTCCTTAAAATATTTAGGAGTATGCAATAGATTAGTTAAGGCTTTTAGAGCTTAATTATTGATGCATGGGTAATTGCATTGTAGAGCTGATGATAGGCTTGAGAACCTAGAGTGGGACTGCTAGGACTGCCTATAGTAAGGTACGTAAGTACTGACTGAGATAGCCAGCGGGTATGCATGCTTATGTGTTTCATTTATGTGCCATATTTTGCATGGGTTTTTATGCGGCATGTGCTTATCATATTGTGTCTGTACATCTTTTGAGATGAGCCATGTAGGGCCGCTTGATAAGTGTATTTTATACACTTAATTTATATATGATTTTATTTATTAATTGTTTGTTTCGAGCAGATTTATGTGTGGGTTTTGTTGTTTTTGTGATTGTAGGAAATTATTGAAGTGTTGTGGAAAAGAAGAGAAAAATGAGATTTAAGAGGAGAAAAGAAGAAAATAGAAGAGCTGTAAAGAAAAAAAGGGAAGAAAAGAAGACAAGAAGAGAAAAAGTGATGGACTTCTTATTGGGCTTGGATTGTTAGCGCGTCTTTAAGCGCTAAAGAAGAGGAATTGAAGAGCAAATGCTCAGCTTTCTGTGAGAGTGAAGAATAGGATTCAGAGACTTATGCGCGCCCGCGTGAGATTTTTGGAGCGACCGCGCGTGATTGAAATTATCCGTGTTTTAATTATTGCGGGAAGGAAAGTTTTAATATTTTGTGGGATTTTGATTGGGCTTTTTTTGTGAAGTATAAAAGGGGATTTTTGAGCGTGAGAAAGGGGGAGCCGCCAGACACACACATCTTACGTGAATAAGAGATTTGATCGTGAGATTTCAATTCTGGGCGTATTTGAAGAAAGAAGACGAAGATCGAGAGTCCGAACACGGCATCGCATCGACAGATTTGTTTTCTACCTTTTATTTAATTCTGAATATGTTTGAATTTTTGAATTATTGTTTTATTCAGAATTTTATTATGAAATAATTTTTTAGAGTCTAGAGGTCGGATGAAACCTGGTGTAGACGCTTTCATGAATTTTTGATTTTATTGAATTGAATTTCTTCTAGATTAATTGTTTTTTTTTAGAATTGATTGTCTTTTCAATTACCTGATCAATAATTGATTTGTTATATTTATTTGAAATCTGGAACTCGGGAGAGAAGATTTTGAATAGGACCAATAGAATTTACAATGTTAATTATTTATATAGCTCGGGAGAGTGTATAATTTTAACAGAGCTTTTAAAAAAAACATTATTTTGTGATAGATCACTGCAAGTAGATTTTTAATAGGGACATTGGAATTGAATTGTAGTTGATAAATATTATTTGTTGCTCGGGAGAGGGAAATAATACAATTAAGTGTTCTTGGCTATTAATTGACTGGAATTCATGAAACTAAATTAATTAGGATTGATTGTTGTTGAAACCAGGTCAAATCTAAACTTATAGACCATTTTTCTCTGATTGATTATTTCTGAAAGTTGTGTGCGTGCTATCAAAAACTCATTAATTATTTTATTCTGCAAAAATTCTAAGATTTTGATTTTCTAGATAAAGTTTAGACTATTTTAATTACAATAACTGAATATTTTCATTTTACACTATGTGGGAACAGTACTTAATTTATCACTATATTAAAACTTGACACTCGTATGCTTGTGAGCATTTTTCACAACAAGTTTTGGCGCCGTTGCCATGGAGTAAATTTTGATTTTGTTTAGTCTTGTTACCAATTAGTCTAGATTTTAATTTAGATTTTTTTTATTTCAAGTTACTAATTGATTTCTTCTTATTTTTAATTGCAGTTTATGCGACGATCTCAAAGTGCGAATTCTTTATTGTTTGATCCGGAGATCGAGCGCACTGCACGTGCGTTGAGAAGAGCGAGAAGAGAAGAAATCAATAACATGGCTGAAGAGAATGCACAAGAAGCTCCCCTGGTGCCAATTAGAGATCACTTCCGGCCGACGATCCAGAATCACTATTCTGGAATCGCTCGAGGAACTATTAATGCCAACAATTTTGAATTGTAGCCATCGTTGATCAACATGGTTCAACAGAACCAATTTAATGGGAGCGCCACTGCCGATCCTCATCTACACTTGCACACTTTCTTGAAAATATCTGACACGGTAAAAATTAATGGTGTGTCTGAGGATATTATACGCTTACGCTTTTTTTCGTTTTCTCTCAGGGATCAGGCCAGAAGTTGGCTCCAATCATTACCGCTAGGAAGCATCACTACTTGGGAGGAGATAACAAAAAAATTTCTAGCAAAATATTTTCCACCTGCCAAATCCACCCAACTGAAGATTGAGATCAGCACATTCAGGCAGATGGACACTGAACAGCTATACGAGGCGTGTAAAAGGTACAAAGATTTGCTTAGATGTTGTCCTAACCATAAATTTGCAGATTGGGAGCAAATTGAGCTGTTTTATAATGGATTGAATGCACCTACGAGGATGAATGTGGATTCTGCGGCTGGAGGAACTATATTTGCAAAGGAACCTGTACAGGCCTATGATATGCTGGAACAGATGACAATCAATAGTTTTCAATGGCCATCTAAGCGTATGGAAGTCAAAAAGCCAGTTGGAGTGTATGTAGTGGATCCTCTCACATCTATCACTGCTCAATTATCTGCACTTACTACACAGGTAGCTGCGTTGAATAAAGTGAGTGTTGCAGAACCAACAGGTGTTACGGGTGCTATGGACGAATCTCACTATCCTGAACAAGTGCAGTACATAAATCAGAGAGGTTATGGAGCTTACAGAGGTAATCCTGTACCCAATACTTATCACCCTAGTTTGCGTAATTATGAAAATTTTTCGTATGCTAACAATAAAAATGTGTTGAATCCTCCGGGGTTCATTACAAATAAGGGTAAGGGTAAGCAGTCTTTGGAGGATATTGTTAGTACATTTGTGCAGGAATCTGGTAAGAGGATGGCGAGGACTGAGACTCGCCTTGACAGTTTAGAGACACATGTGACTAACATGGGTGCTGTATTGCAATCCATGGAGACTAGCATTGGGCAGCTGGTGAACGCTTTGAAGGATACAACAGAGTCCAGTTCCCTAGAAATACTGAGGTGAATCCCAAGGAGCAGTGTAATGCTATCACGTTGAGGAGTGAGAAGCAAGTGGATAATGAAGTGCGCCAACCTGAGAGCAAGACACCTGAAACAGCTGCAGTTGAGGAAGCGGTCTAAGAGAAGAAGCCCAAACTTGAAGAGAAATCGATGTACAAGCCTCAACTTCCATACCCTCAAAGGTTCAAGAAGAAGGCCTTGGATGAGCAGTTCTCCAAATTCTTTGAGATTTTCAAGAAAATTCATATCAGCATCCCATTTGCTGATGCTTTGGAGCAAATGCCGAACTACGCAAAATTCATCAAAGAGGTGATGTCCAAGAAAAGGAGACTGCTAGAGAATGAGGTGGTCAATTTTACTGAAGAATGTTGTGCCGTGCTTCAAAAGAAAATGCCACAAAAGCTGAAAGATCCAGGGAGTTTTACTATTCCTTGTTCTATTGATGGATCTCATTTTACTACTGCACTATGTGATTTACGGGCGAGTATTAATCTAATGCCATTATCTATTTACAGGGCCTTGGAGTTGGGAGAGATGAAATCGACCATGATTTCATTGCAGTTGGAAGATAGGAGCATTACATACCAACTTGGAATTTTTGAAGATGTTCTAGTCAAGGTGGATAAATTCATCTTCCCAGCAGATTTTGTTCTTGAACATTGAAGCAGATCATGGTGCTCCACTGATTTTTGGGAGACCATTTTTGGCTATGGTGGATGCCAAAATTGAAGTGAATAAGGGTGAATTGTCAATGGGTGTGGAGTACGAATGAGTGATTTTTAATCTATTTACGAAAGCACCTAATCCACCCATAGATGAATTGTGCTTAATTGAGCCAGTTGTGAAGTTGGAGAAGTTGGAGTGCCGTCAAAGAGCCGATATTGAGGTCGAATCAAAGAAGAACACGCCAAATTCAACGACGAAGAAAACCACGAAGAAAAAGAAAGCAAAATTTAAACGACGGTTTGTGAAATTTATTTGGCGAGTGAAAGAGAAAGGGAAGACTTAAAACCGGTGCAAGTCGGGCTGACGACTCTGAACCAAGCGCTTTTTGAAAGGCGACCCAAAATTTTTGTGTTATTTTATTTTATTTCATTTTTATTTTTATTCAATTTATGCTTTAATTTTTCATTTTTTGTTAATTAGTTAATTTATTAATGTTTTAGTGCTTTATTAAGAATTGTGAAGGCTAATATTACCAATTTTCGGATTTTTTTAGGAATTGAGAACTCTCGTCAGAGTTCTATGCGCGCTCGCGCAATCTAGGAGCACGCCCGCGCTGGATTGTGAACTCACTTCCGAGACTTATGCGCCCCCGCTCATCACCTATCCCGCGCCCGCGCAGCCCCTTCGAGTATTTGAGGTTCAAAGGCATTGCAACACCGCGCATCCCTTCCGCGCAATCCATGCACAGATGAGATTCTAACTTCGCATCTTCAAGCGCAAACGCACAACTCCAACTGCGCACATTCTTGTGCAAACAATGATCTCCAACCGCGCAGCCAATGGCGCAATCGCACACCTATTCTGTGCCTTCCATGCACTAACAATCATCTTCAACTGCGCTTACACATGCGCAAACGCGCTACTCAAGGACCCATATTCAAAGCGCAAACAAACTCTCATCAGCGCTTCATTATGCGCAATCACGCATATTTTCCGCAATAAACTAATATAGCATTCGCAGATTAAAATACACAATTCAAGGCTTTATTCTCGTCCCAGTTTGTCTCAATCTCTCACTCCTAAGCGTGATCTCTTCAACTAAATTATCTATGGGATTTGGAATTTAATCTTCGTCGCATAAGGCCGAGCATCCAAGACTTTGTCCTCAGCCGCATACACGCTCGCACAGGAGCAGGGGGCTCGTGGAGGGTTTGTGAAAATTTCTTCTTGAATCGGTAATAAGCTACATTTTTTCAAAATTTGAAGCAGTATGCAATTGTTTTCATGGTGTATGTGAGTTCTTTGATATTTCTGGTTTGAGAAGATTTGATGATCATGTATTTATTTATCATTGAACTAGTGCATACCACGTGTTTGATGAATTGTCTAGGCTAAAATCTTGTCCTCAACGTTGCTGAGCTTTGTATTTGAAAGTGTGATCAATTCATCGTGGCATTGAATTTGTGTTGAACTACTGAGTTATAATGCCACCAAAAACTAAAGGAAAAGGAGCACTTTCTTCATCATCTCCTGCCCCATACGATCAACATCGTTATTTGAATGCCACGGACGATTCCTATTATGTTGAGTTGACGGAGAAGGGAATGCAGAAAGAAAGAGGAATGAGCCAGAAAGATTATGATGCTCCGGAATTAATTGAAGCAAGAAGAAGAGGTTGGGACATTTGTCAAGAGTTCGTCAGAGGCCATTATATCTTTGGTTTGTGAGTTTTATGCCAATCTAATGATAAAAAATGTGAATCTCAAGGTTAGAGTTAGAGGAAAATTGGTGGCTTTTGACAGGAGCACAATTAATAATCTCTATGACATGCCAAACATTGAAGATGATGAGTATCAGGTATTAAAAATATGGTCCATTTCCCGATGATCTTGTAATTCAAACTTTGTGTCATAATGGGGCGGAATGGAAGAAAACTGCAAAGAAAGAACCTGTTACATTTCCATCTATCTTTCTTCGAAGAGAAGCCAATAACTGGCATGAGTTTGTAGCTGCCAGGATTCTATCATTGCTACTACTAGGGGATCCTCGACTATCAATCTACCGCATTCATCTTTGATTATAGAACTTTGCCCGAGAGCCGGTGTTGTGTGGGATGATACTGAGCAGCTTCTTGAGATACGAGGCCCTATAAAAATTGTAATGGATTGGGCCTCTCTGCTGCCCAGCCATTTTGCTACTCATGGCCTTCTTTCCCCTGGTGGGAAGTTTCATGCCCTCCCCAGGACTCGAACCTTGTACCTCCAGGATAAGTACAAAGTTCTCTCAATCCCCAGGCCCTATAAGTCTTTTGTAGCAATTTATTTTATTGCATTCTTAATTATACTCTAAAATTTGATTAGGTAGTGGATCCGGGTTGGGTCCCTACATTTGTTGGTATCAGAGCTGCATGCAAGAGATTTTGGGTTATATTACTGAGATTTTGGGTTATCCTTGTAGGACCAGTGAGACATAAGCAGATGATTATTTGGCATTGGATGCTAGGAGATTTTCTTCATCATTGAAATGATTTAAGTTCATCGTTGCCGAGATTGGCAACAGAGAAATTCATTATGCAGAATGCAACAGTGATGAGAACACCGGTAGTAGCATATCGGTAGATAGGCTGACTACTGTGACAAGTTCATCATTGATGCATAGTATAGCTGGTCAAAGATCGTCTGGATTCCAGCCAAAGAAGACCATAAGAGAAGATCAAGTATTTCACTTCAAATGCATCAAAGGACTTATTGGAACACATGGTGTGTGATAACCCATGTGGCTTCAGTTCGAAGAGATTCTCCACTCGTAGTTGGAGAGATCATCATAAAGACCTTTGCCGGAGAATGCCTCGAGTGGCTAAGGCATGACTGGTTGTGAGCGTGAGGTTATTAAATTCATGCAGAACATGACCCTGCCTGTATGATTGTATAGATTCTTTTGGTAGGCACACGGGTAACTTCATATTCAAAAGCATGTGATGGATGCAAGAAGAACTCTGACGCTAGATCGTGAGCAATGGAAGTCGGCTGGCATGCACTGATGCAGAGCATATCTGATTAGAAAGCACGCACTATTTCTCAGGAAGTATTTGCAGGAGGACATATATCGAGATTTGGACAGGAGTACGCTAGCATTGATGCGTGTGTCGATTAGAAGCTTTATGCTCAAAGAGATCAAGACGAGTATAATGATACTGTGTATTGTTGTAAATAGTATTTTAGTTGAAACTATTGTATCATTTCAAGTTATTGATTGTACATTTTCATTTTTATTTTGAATACTGTATGTATTACATAAGATTGTAATAAATAAATTGTACATAATTTGAAAACAGTGATACATGTATATTTTATCCAGCGATTCGTGGATAATTGCAGTAGTTTTGCTAAAGTTTAGCATGGTTCTAGTTGATTAATGTTCAACTGTTGTACTCATGGGTTTTGAGTAGGTCGACTGTAATTACTTGGCTTGTGGTTATTCTAGGATTTTTCCTAAGATGACCTAATTATTCAGTAGACTAAGTAGTGACAACGATGAGGTAATTCTTCAGTAGGCATGAGTTTTGTTCTGGGTTGTTTCCTTGGAACAATAGTCTGTTTGATCTCGTAGGTTGAGACTTTGTGATGATGGGTTTCATCAGGATATCAGGTCGAGTAATGCCGAGAGTTGTGGACTATGACCATGATTAGACGTAAGGAGGCGCGACCCTATGCTGGTGTGCTCGAAAGCCTTTGCGCTTCGGGAGGTGGCGGTGGAAAGACTACTCAGTCTAGGAATTTGGTAACAGTCACGTCGGGGTTTGACCTTGGTAACAGGATTTGATAAAATGGAAAGACGCCAACCAGGTTGAGTTGGATTCGCTAAATAAACGTAACATTTTTGGACCTATAGTCCTTACACTTGAAGGTCTCAATCATGTTAGATACAAATGAGTTTTTATTCGAAAACGAAATGAGAAAAATGAAATAGTAAGATATAAAACTCAACTTGTTGCACAAGGTTTTTCTCAAAGGCCAAGAATTGATTATGAAAAAACGTATTCTCCCGTTATGGATGCAATTACATTTCGATATTTGATTATTTTGGCGGTGTCTTAAAAAAATTTAGAAATGCGTCTTATGGATGTTGTTACAACTTACTTATACGGATCACTCGATATATATATGAAAATCCCTTAAGGATTTAAGATGACTGAAGCACAATTTCAAAACCCAAAACCCAAATAATGTTATATATTCTATAAAATTGGAAAGTTCATTATATGTGTTAAAACAATCCGACCAATTAAATGTGGTATAATCGGCTAAGTAAACACTTGATTAAAAAGAGATATTTAAACAATCCAATATGCCCTTGCATTTTCATCAAGAAACAACATCCGGATACGTAATTATTGTTGTATATGTTGATGATTTAAACATCGACGAATAAGAAAATTCAAGAAGTTGTTTTGTACTTGAAGAAAGAATTTGAAATGAAGAATCTTGAAAAAATCAAGTATTTTTTGGGTTTGCAAATTGAACAAAAAGAATGTGGAATATTTATTCACCAGTTAAAGGTCCTTAAATATTTTAATATGGATAAACCAAATCCTTTTAAGTACTCCAAGGGTTGTTAGATCATTGAACATATAAAAGGATCAATTCCGCCCATGTGAATATGATGAAGTTATTCTTGGTCCAGAAATACCATATCTAAGTGTTATTGGTGCCCTTATGTATCTTGCAAATTGTACAAGACCTGATATTTCTTTTGCTGTAATTTATTGGCAATATTTATCTCATATCTAATAAAGAGGCACTGGAACAGAATTAAACATATATTTCATTATCTACGATGAACGACAGATTTGAGACTTTTGTATTCAAAAGATATCAATCAAAGTATAATTGGTTATGCTGATGCTGGATACTTATCTGATCCACAGAAGGCACGTTCCCAAATCGGATATGTATTTACTCGTGGAAGAACTGCGATTTCTTGGCGTTCACAGAAACAAACACTCGTAACAATTTTATCAAATCATGCCGAGATAATTGCACTACATGAAGCAAGCCGTGAATGTATGTAGCTAAAATCAATAACCCAACATATCCAAATCACGTGTGGATTATCATTCATCAAGGAGCCTCTGACATTATACGATGATAATAAGAGTTGAAAATGTTGAAAATAAGTATATGATCATGTGTAAATAGTAAAATTATTAAATGTGTATTTTTGGACTATTCTCAAATGAAGTTCTATAATATGCCTCTCCGTTTGTGAATGAAACAATTGAGTGAAGAAAATTTTATAAAGTATGGAGTTTGACATATTTTAAGATTTTGAGATTTTTACTTTTTATCATAAATTTTTACTTTTGACAATAAGACTAAAAAACGACAAAAACTCTTATGAGACGGTCGCAAGTGTCATTTTTTTAGACAGGTCTCTTATATGAGTTATCCATTAAAAAATATTACATTTTATACCAAAATTATTGCATATTATTATAAATATGGGTAGAGTTAACCCGTCTTATAGGAGTATTATTCAAATAATTTTTAGTTTGCGAATCACGATAATCCCATAACTATATTGGATAAATTTTGTATGATAAGTTCGTCCAAAAAAATATTAATAAAGAAAGTTAATTTTTGATTATCGATCAAACACTCACTTATTCCACCGTTAAATCGTACACTCCATTCGGAGTAACTCAAGCAATTATTTAATTCGTACACTCCATTCGGAGTAACTCAAGCAATTATTTAATTCGAGTGTGGGGAAGCAACCTCACGACTTGGAACATTTTCCAACCACTAGAAAAAAGAAATAAATAATGAGTGTTAAGACACAATTATATGACTCTATCGCTTCAAACCTAATCAACTAAAAATTCCTTGTTTCTTACATTACGTGCCAACAAAATAACATATATATTCTGTGATTCATAATTGGTAGAAATTAAAGGAGCGAGAGGTAGCCCACCAAACCAGCTATACTCTAGTTTTTTTTTTTTTTTTTTTCCATACCAAACCATATTGATTAAATTTTTTTTATCAATAGATATTTGAGGGTAGGTAGAGAAAAATATCGAACTTTTGATATGCTGAGGTTATCCTATTGAAAAAATACTGAATTTTCGATATATCGAAGATTTCGGTACTGTACAGTAACGATATCGAATTTTTTTGTATGGTAACCGAATAAAATTTGAAATTTTCGTATATATATACAAATATACCGATTTATCGAATTATTATATAAAATTTTTAAAATATATAATATTTTTAAAAAAATCAATTTAAAAATATTAAAAGATTTAAGGTTTTTTTCGGTATATCATAAAATTTCGGTATAATCAATGTGCTAGTTATATGTACCAAAAATTTCGGTATGATATCAATACAAAATTTTCTTATACCACTTAATTTTCGATATGATATATGTTTTTCGATACGATACAATATGTCACACATCTTTTTGAGATACGTGCACTAAAAATCTTTCGGGTTTCTATTATATTTCATTTCTTAAATTCAATAAGAGATGAGGAAATATTTGATAATATTCTTACCTTCTTTGTAAAATTTATTAGATCTCAAATTCACTGAGTTCAATGAAATTTTGATTTGAAATGCATGCCATGTTCTACGTGTCTTCACATTTGCATAGTACGTACGAACGTAAATGCATGAGATTTAAATAAAACATATGAATACAAGCACCATAAATCAGCTTAGAAAATTAAACCACAACTAAAGAAATCAAATTAAACCACAACTAAAAAAAAATCAAATTAAACATAAGAGTACTGAAAGTCTGAAAATATATATTTTTTAAACCTTAAAAATTACAAACTAGGGTCATTACGATCGAACAATGTCGTAAAAATTTACTCATTCAAGAAAAAAGAATCCATCTTGATTTAATATTGCAAAATAATCCAATAGATTTGGTTGAATTATATTAGGCAACATAATGTCAAGTTTCTGTCACAGGTAAACTACTTAGCCTAAGTATTTTGAGACCCTTATACAAGTAATATATATATATACACTTATACTAATCTTGTTTTTTAGCTGATCAAATTCACTACTGATTGTTCCAACCACCACAAATTGACGCAAAGTGCCACCTTACTTTGATGTAGATATTTTTCATAGCATATCTGACTCCATTTCAATATTATCTCCATTTTTTCTACATGTTCAACATTTTCCCCTTGTAATTCATTCTCTATGTTCCCTCCGTTGTTGGAACCTTGATTCATGATCAATGTCCTTTTCTATTCATTTCGTTTCACGCTTTCAAATCCCTCTATGTAAATTTATTCAAATTTGCATGTAACGATCGAATTAATAATTAATTGATCACTCTCAAGAATATATATATATATATATATTAATATTAAAGAATGGCTTCGTTTAATTTTTCTTTCTATTCAATGGCATCGACTCTGGTGCATGCAGCTCTGTTGGCTTCCTTCGTTCCGCCTACTGTTTCGACATCAAGGTTAACGGGTCGCTCCGGTTTGAAAACCGGGTTCCACGTGACGTTAAAACGCGTGGATTCCGGTGGAGACTTCACGAAATTCGAGCTGCTGAAACGTGCAATGGGGCGTGGGAGGAAGAGGGTCGAAAGGATCCATGCAATGGTCCTTGCCGCAGCGGACGTAAGCGTAGAAGCTCCGATACATGCAGGAAGTGGTGAGTTTCTAATGGAGTTATCCATCGGCACCCCACCAGTGTCGTATTCTGCTATTCTCGACACCGGCAGTGACCTAATATGGACTCAGTGTAAACCTTGTACGCAGTGTTTTGATCAGCCGAGCCCTCTATTCGACCCGAAAAAATCGTCGTCTTTCTCAAAGTTGTCATGCTCTAGCGCCCTTTGTACCGCACTCCCTGTGTCGTCTTGCAGCGACGGAGACTGCGAGTATCTGTACACCTACGGTGACACTTCTTCGACTCATGGTTTTATGGCCACCGAAACTTTCACTTTCGACAATGTTTCGGTCCCAAATGTTGGGTTCGGCTGTGGTCTCGACAATGAGGGTGGAGGGTTCGATCAAGGTGCGGGGCTCGTGGGACTAGGGCGTGGGCCGCTTTCGCTGGTTTCGCAGCTAGACGAACCCAAGTTCTCTTACTGTTTAACCTCCATAGAGTCCACCAAGATAAGCAAACTATTGATGGGGTCTCTAGCAAGTGACATCGACGACGTTTCACGCGACACCAAAACAAGTACCCCTTTAATCAAGAACCCATCATCGCCTTCTTTTTATTACCTTTCCCTTAAAGGGATCACCGTTGGTGACACACTTGTACCTATCAAGAGCTCTACATTTGCTATAAAAAAAGACGGGACCGGAGGCGTGATCATCGACTCCGGGACTACCATAACGTATCTTGAAAAACAAGCATACGAACTAGTGAAGAAAGAGTTTGTTGCTCAAATTAAGTTCCCGGTTGCGGACGCATCAGGAAAAACTCAACTCGATCTGTGCTTCACTATTCCATCGAACACGCAAGAAATCGAGGTGCCTACACTAGTATTCCATTTCGAGGGGGCGGATTTGGTGCTCCCGGGGGAGAACTACTTCATTGCGGATTCGAGTGGCATCATGTGCTTGGCCATGGGGAGTTCGCATGGCTTGTCCATATTTGGAAACTTTCAGCAGCAAAATTTGTTGGTGGTGCATGATCTTGTCAAGGAAACGATGTCGTTTGTGCCGAAGCAGTGTGATCAGCTATGAAACATTGCATTCATGTAAAAGTTTGGGACTCTCTTGTACATGTAATGTTTGTTGCATTGGATACATAATACATTAAAGGCAAAAAAGAATGCAAGTGGTTAATTAATTTCCTCTGTTAATCGTAACCACTACGCTTCTGCTGTCACCACCATATTTGGAATATATGATAGTAAACATTCCCTAAAAAACTTCGTAAGCCCAACCACTTACATTTGTTGATTCAGTATCAGTTAATCCAGTAACTTTCAGCCCAGCCCAGCCAGTAAGTAATGCTAACCTGTTGATTTTTCAAGAAAATTTGGATAAATTACTTGAGCTGGATTTAACCGATATGGAGTAGCTTGATTCTTCACTAGATTTGAGCTCGAGATCTAATTATTTCTATCCGAATTATATTGCTCAAGAGCTACTCGAGTAACTATATATTATTATTTTAAAAAGTACATATAATTTGGGGGCATTTTTGTCCATATAAATATAAAATTTAAACATTGAAAATTATTATATTCACACTATCGAGCTCAAGTAACTCAATCTTATTAGGGACAGTTAATATATAGATCTCATCCTTTTTTTTAATGAAGTCAACGAGGCTAATTATGTTTTATTTAAATCAAATGGTTTTCGCTTAAGGGTAATATAGACTTTTAAAGTTGGTACCAATTTTCAAAAAAATACTCTCATTTGGGGCTACTTTTACGATAAGTAAATTGTCTACTAACTCTAACTCGATATAAATTTTTTAAATGTCTATTGATGTTCGGTAGACATGTCTACTGCCTTCAGTAAATGTGTCTTTTGAAGGCATTTGGCAAATCAGTAGGCAGTAAAGTCTATTGAAGGTTGGTAGACATGTCTACTGCCTTCATTAGTTGTGTTTATTGTAGGCAGTTGGCAAGTCAATAGACATGTCTACTGCCTCCCATAGTCGACATGTCGACTGCTTCAGTAGATATGTTTACTGCACTAGTCGACATGTCGACTCAAGGCAGTAAACATGTCTATTGAAGTAGTCGACTGGATCAGTAGACATTTTAAAAAAAATATCTACTGAATCAATTGATAACCTACTAATTGAAAAGGTAGATAAGAGCAGTTTACATGAATTGAATCATAGTCGATTGAACAAAAAATAAGTCGAAACTGGTGTCACATGAAAATAAGTCAAAACAAGTCTATATGAATTGACAAAAAAATTGTCTGGAGATTGAAAACTTACCAACACTCCTTTCTTTTCCTTTAGATGAGTGTTTGCATCTCTTATTGAATTCTTGGCATGTGCATTGTGATTTCCAGATTGATTTGTAGAGATTTATTGTAAGCAAGGCACTGATTTCGATATCTTGGTAAAAGTGTTTGAGCCTTGGACAAAGTGGATGTAGGATCATTGATTCGAACCACTATATATCATTTTGTGCCCTTTTTCATTTCTTGTTCTTTGTCCATTGAATAATCGTTGCATGTTGTGTTGTTCTTGGCGAGACTTGATCGGTTTGTGTATAAGATCATCACACATATATATATATATATAGGTTATAAAGTCATTACAAACTGGCATCAGAGCCTAGTTTAAAGATGAGTACCACGAGGTTTGACATCGAGAAGTTTATGGGAAAAAATGACTTCGGTCTGTTGAGGTTAAAGATGAGGGCGTTGCTGGTTCAAAATGGGTGCAAGGTGCACTTCCGGGAGAAGAAAAGATGTCTGATAAAGTCAAAGGGATTGACAAGAAAGACATTCTTGCGATAAATCACAGTGCCCTGATTTTGAGTCTTGGTGTAGTGACCCTACCCAGATCACCTACTAACCAGAGTCTTAAGCATGCAAACCGGTAAGTAAAACCTAAAGCAAAAGAATAATACAACCCAATCGAAATATCTACTTAAACAAATTAATAGCAACCTAGCAGCTAACTCTACAGTCCAGCCTTGATCACCAACTAAACTCAAGTCCAAGGTAAAACACATGCAACTGTTCCGTCGAATGAGGTGTCCAAGAAACACAATAACATGGACGTGAGCGAACTATGCTCAGAACGTAAAGCACGAGTAAACATACTGATATGATGCATGCAAAATGAATGACTGAGTAACTGGGTATACTGATCACCAATCCTGCTCATAATGGTGCCAAGGTGTGTGTAACACCTCGATTTTATCTTAATTGAGCTTACTTGAGTTAATCGGATATTACAGAGTTCAAGAGTCGACTTGATTTTGATCAGGGTCTATTTTGCAAATTTTGAAAATTTCAGGGACTAAAGTGCAAAATTGGAGTTTTATATATTATCTACTCTAGTTGACTAGTCTTCTTCACACCTTCTTCTTCCCCTTGCATGCCTCCCTCCATTAAAAACGCCCCAAAGCTTTTTCAAGCTTTTAGAATTCAGTCCGAGCTCAATCCGTCCGTTGAAATTTATTTCTGAAGGCAGTTTAGCGATCACGGCAGTGAGAGCTTCGTTATATCGTAAGTTTTACTTCGATCAGCTAAACTTTGATTTTCGGATGATGTTAGAATCGATTGAGTTTTGATTATGTTGTTCTTGGCAGAGTTCTGATCGTTTATTCTCAGTCGGTTTTGAAATAGAGCGACGTTCAGATTTGTTATGATTTTTGGAAGCCTATTTTCGAAAATTGAGTTTTGAGATTTGTTGGAGTTGAGCCTTTGTTGTTGTCTTAGCATTGATATGAGTTGATATCGATATTGTACTGCTGTCTGTGTTTTCAGTTTGATCAGTTTATAGCCGTTATGCCGCCAGTTTGAGTTTTAGAGATTTTCCGTTTGAGTTGTTGAACTTGGCTATTGATTTTTGATCGTCATTGTTGATCTACTTTGCCTCCGTAAAGATCGTTTGGAGTTTGTCGAGCCTTGTGTTAGTATCATTCGATCGTCGAAGAGTTGGACGTAGAGCGGTAAGAGTTTACCTTGAGCCTTGTTGATTGTTTAGGTTGTATAGATTTTGATATAACCACTTTTGTAGCGTATCCAGAGTTGGAGCTACTTGCTTAGAAAGGTACAAGCATCCATCGTTTAGCAGGATAGCATACTCGAGACAGTTGGTTCTTGAGTTTTCCCTTAAAATCACATACTTGCATCAATACTTGTTCTAGCATGTGGAACTTGTATTCTATTGATTAATTGAGATTTTGTTATGTGGCTTATGTTTTATGTTTCTTATGCATTCATCTTGAGCCAAACCTTTGATTTCAGCTGGCAGAATAACCCTTTTTATTTAGACATTTTGGGGGCTATGTTGCGAGTGGTTTGGGTTGTAGAAATTCACCTAGTGTCAGAATACTCCTCATTGTCGCGCCAAAGTCTAGGGGATTGGGATACGTGGCACCACCTCGATTAGGAGAGTCGGTGAGTTGTTAGGTGATCTCATCCTCGGGATCCCAAAAGCAGAGCAGCAATCCCTTGTTTATCAGAATTGATATCCCTATTTTAAAGACATGCATATCATTCATTTTGGTTTGATTATGTTTTCTTGAAAGCATGTTGTTGATATGTTACTTGTATTACTTGTTATGTTGCTTTTACTGGGAATATATTCTCACCGGAGTTATCTGGCTGTTGTTTTGTTTTGTATGTGTACTTGGCAACAGGAGTGGCAGGATCAAGTCAGCGAAGACCTGGTTAGCATAAAGAGTGAGAGATATAAGTGAGACTCGGTTTAGAAGTCGTGTCACCATGTCTTTCTAGTTTATGTTGGAACATGTTTAGATCTCGAACTTCGTTGTTTATGTTGTTTCGAATATGCGAGCTTTATGGTTGAATGTTGTCGTTGCATGTTCTATCCTTTTGAGCAGTTGATCAACTCTGGAACTTCATGTATTATTTGGAGAGATTGTGATTGTAATGCATGATTATTATTTGAATGTATTGGGTTTGAGTTTTATCAAGTTTCTGCTGTATTTTTGCTTCTGTACTTTCACCGCTCGATCAGTGAGTTTTGACCGATTGAGAGAGTGACATTTTGCCATGTTTTTGTTCTTTCAGGGTGCCCGCTCGATCGGTGGTTTTAGACCGATCGAGCGGTGCTGGTTTTTACCCGGGCAGAATGTTGGAATTTTTGGGCTCGCTCGATCGGTTGAATTCTACCGATCGAGCGAGACACTTTTTTTAAAAAAATTCTTTTGTCTTTTAGTCTTGGATCTAGTATGCTTAATTACTGTTTAATCCGAGATTAGATGTTTAGAACCGAGGTCTCACATTAAGTGGTATCAAAGCGATAAGTTCTTGGTTGAACTAGAGTGAGCGGGATAGTTCGAGTCCGCAAATATTGGCTCCTCGCCTGTGATTGAGTTATTTAACTGTTTATTTAATTTCATGCGAGCATGCTTTATTATTTGAGAATTGATTGAATTACATGATTTTGTGATTTAATTTATAAAGCATGGACTATTTGAGATATAACTGTTTTTGTTATCTACTGGTATCCGATTTTCTGAGAGGTTGAAAGGACACCGCATTGTAGCGATTGAGATATCTTGTGTCCTAACCTTTGATTATGAGATGGGTCCTCGTCGAGTTATTAACAGAAACCAACCGCCAGTTACTCCACCGAATGAGCAAGCTAGTACTGAAACTTTTCAAATGGATGCTACAGTGACGCCTATGGAAACCTTGCTGAAGAGGTTTCAGTCGTTTAATCTGCCTTTGTTGCTAGGTACAGAGAATCCGGTTAACTGTGAGAGATGGTTGGATGACATTGATTAGTTGTTCCATTCCCTTGATTACTCTAACAACTTCCGAACTAGGTTAGTCATTCATCAGCTTCGTGGTATTGCTAAGAACTGGTGGATCACGACAAAGAGATCCATGGAGAATCGAGGTACAATTGTTACTTGGTCTCTTTTCAAAAATGAGTTTTATAAGCGGTTTTTTCCTATTTCGTACGAAAAGGATAAGGGAGCCGAGTTTGCTAATCTGAGGCAAGGGAACTTGAACATTGAAGAGTATGCTGCCAAATTCGATAGTCTGTTGCGTTTTGCACCGCATATTGCTGACAATGAAGAAGCGAAAGCCGACCAGTTCATTAATGGTCTGAACCCCGACATCTTCACATTGGTAAACACTACTAGGCTCGATAACTTTGCGGATGCCATGAATCACGCAAAGGGAGCTGAAGCGGGTTTGTGGAGATAGAGAGGAAATCAGATGGTACATCAGCAGCTGAGACAGTCTCAGAACCAACCGTCTCCGTATCAGAATCAACCATCACAGTATCAGAACCAACCACAGAGTTACGAAGGAGGAAGCAGTAGCGGTAACAGGAAGGATCATTACAAAGCAAGAGGAAAATAGTTTAAGAAGCAGGGGAACAGTTCTTCTAGTTCCAGTGGTTCCAAGCAGTTCGGTTCAAGACAGATTTTTGGATCCTCATCCTTGTTCTGCAAAAAATGTGGAGGTAGACACTCACCGGATCAGTGTGTAGGATTCATTGGGAACTGCAATACCTGTCAGCAACCGGGACACTTTTCTAAGGTGTGCCCTCAGCGTAGTAGAGATCGAGCTCAGAGTGGGAGTCCATCTAGACCTACAGCTCAGCCTGAGAGGCAGTCTTCGGCGGTTCACTCCTTCCAGCCTCAGCAGCAGAACAGACAGGGAGGTAACCCGAGTGCAAACCAGCATCCGAGACAGCAGGCAAGAGTCTTTGCTTTGACAGAGGATCAGGCTCAGGCAGCACCAGACGATGTTATAGCAGGTAACTGTTCGATTTTTGGTTATTTTGCTCATGTATTGATAGATACAGGTGCTTCTCATTCCTTTATCTCTGAAAAATTTGTGTTGATGCATGCTTTGTCTACTGATTTGTTGCTTACTGTAGTAGCTGTTACTTCACCTTTTGGTGGAGGAATTGTTTCTGTCAGATTAGTCAGGAACTGTGAACTTTGTTTCGAGAGAAATTTGTTAGAGTTCAACTATATTGTACTTGGGCTGTCAGATTTTGACTGTATTGTTGGTATAGATGCTTTAACCAAGCACATGGCAACAATCGATTGTTTTCTGAAGGTTGTCAGATTCAGACCTGAAATGGCAAACGAGTGGAAATTCTTTGGTAAGGGTTCTCGATCTAGAATTACTTTGATTTCAGTGTTATCTATGACTCGTTTGTTACAAGGAGGTGCAGAGGGATTTTTGGTTTATGCTGTTGATGTACTGAAATCTAGCCCTGAATTGGTTGATATACCAGTGGTTAGAGATTTTGCTGATGTGTTTTCGGAAGAAATTCTTTGATTGCCGCCTATTCGAGAGATCTAATTCAGCATTGATTTAGTGTCAGGTACTCAACCTATTTCCAAAGCTTCGTATCGTATGGAACCAGTTGAATTGAGAGAATTGAAGGAGCAGCTTGAGGATTTGATTGCCAAGCGATACATCAGACCAAGTGTATCGCCTTGGGGTGCTCCTTTTCTGTTTTTTCGGAAGAAGGATGGTTCTATGCGGCTTTGTACTGACTATCGTCAACTGAATCAGGCTACAGTAAAAGAACAGGTATCCTTTACCCCGAATAGATGACCTTTTTGATCAGCTGTATATTCGAAGATTGATATGAGGTTAGGTTATCATCAGCTGAGAGTGCGAGAGGAAGATGTTCCTAAGACCGCATTCAGAACGAGGTATGGTCATTTTTGAGTTTATAGTCATGCCGTTCGGTTTGACTAACGCTCCAGCGGTTTTTATGAGTTTGATGAACCGTATCTTTCATCGCTATTTTGATGAGTTTGTTATTATATTTATCGATGATATTCTTATCTACTCGAAAAACCGTATTGACCATGCAGAGCATTTGAGGACCGTCTTGCAGATTTTGCGAGTTGAGAAGTTGTTTGTCAAGTTGTCTAAGTGTGAATTCTGGTTGGACCGAGTTGTCTTCCTCGGTCATATTATTTCTCGAGATGGAATTTCTGTCAATCCCAGCAAGATTGAAGTGGTTATGAATTGGCCTAGACCGACATCAGTGCATGATATCCGAAGCTTTATGAGTTTAGCTGGATATTATCGCCGATTCATCGAGGGATTCTCATCTATTTCCAAGCCGATTACTCAGCTGGCTCAGAATAATGCGTCTTTTATCTGGACTGCAGATTGTGAGGCTAGCTTTGTTGATCTGAAGAGGAAACTGACCAGTGCTCCGATTCTTTCTATACCAAAAGGTACTGGAGGTTTCACATTCTATTGTGATGCTTCTAACCGAGGCATGTGATGTGTTCTTATGCAGTATAAGCATGTGATAGCGTATGCATCGAGGCAGCTGAAGCCGCAGGAGACTCGTTATCCGGTTCATGATCTTGAACTCGCTGCGATTGTATTTGCTTTGAAGATCGGGCATCACTATCTGTATGGTGAGTCTTTCGAGATATTTTATGATCATAAGAGTCTTAAGTACTTGTTTTCACAGGCAGAGCTGAATATGAGACAGAGAAGATGGTTAGATTTGTTGAAGGATTTCGACTGTGAAATCAAGTATTATCCGGGAAAGTCGAATGCAGTTGCAGATGCCTTGAGCCAAAAGCTATGTTCTTTATCTCTTTCCACAATCGGTGTTTCTCAGTTAATCGATGATTGTTGCACTTCTGGTTTGGGGTTTGAAACAGATAGGAAAACCATTAGAGTATTTGCTATTCAAGCCGAGCTAGAGTTATTTATTGCAATCAAAGAAGCACAGAAGCCTAATCCGAGCACTCAGATTTAAGTAGAGAAAGTCAGATCTGGGCATCAGTCTGAGTTTCAGGTTAGAGATGATGTTTTGTTTGTGAATAATCGTATTGTTGTGCCTGATATTTTGGAGTTGAGGCAGCATATTCTCCGAGAGGCTCATTGCAGTCGATTCAGTATTCATCCTGGAGGTCGTAAGATGTACAACGATCTGAAGAATCAGTTTTGGTGGAAGAGAATGAAGAGCGATGTTGCAAGGTTTGTATCTCGATGTTTGAACTGTCAGCAAGTAAAAGCAGAAAGGAAGCGACCTGATGGTATGTTGCACAGTCTATCTGTAGCATCAATGCAAATCCCCATTTCAACACTTTAATTCATTCCTGAATGGAAGTGGGATCACATTTCTATGGATTTCATCACGAAGCAACCGCGATCTGTTCGAGGATGCAATGCTATTTGGGTAGTGATCGACAGATTGATGAAGTCTGCGTGTTTTATTCCGTACAGGATGACGTATCGTCACGATCAGATGACTGAGTTTTATGTTAGCAACATTGTGAGATTGCATGTTGTGCCGAAGTTGATCATTTCAGACCGGGACCCTAGATTTACTTCGCACTTTTGGCACAGTATTCAGGAGGCACTTGGTACTCGATTGCATCTGAGTACAGCTTATCATCCTCAGACCGATGGACTGTCAGAGCGGACTATCCAGACGTTAGAGGATATGCTTCGAGCAGTAGTGCTAGACTTTGGCACTAGTTGGCAAGATTCTTTTCCTCTTGTCGAGTTCTCTTACAACAACAGTTTCCAAGCGAGTATCGGTATGGCTCCTTTTGAGGCTTTGTACAGTAAGAAGTGCCGATCTTCGTTGTTTTGAGATGATGTGTCCGAGTCGCCTGATTTGGGACCGGATATGCTTAGAGATATGGCAGAGCAAGTTAAGATCATTTAGTTTAGAAGAAAGTCAGCTCAGGATAGACATGCAAATTATGCGAATGTCAGACGTAGACCTCCGAGTTTCGAGCAGGGAGACCGAGTTTTCCTTAAAATTTCCCCTTTCAGAGGCACTGTCAGATTTGGTAAGAGAGGGAAGTTATCTCCGAGATTCATCGGACCGTACGAGATTCTCGAGAAGTTAGGCGATCTCGCCTACAAACTTGCACTTCCTCCGTATTTATCTTGTAGTCACGACGTTTTTCACGTCTCTATGTTGAGGAAGTATCATCCAGATCCTTCTCATATTCTTCAGCCTGACAAAGTCGAGCTTGACAAGACTCTGAGCTATTTTGAACGACCAATTCAGATCCTTGATCGGAAGGAGAAACAGCTCAGAACCAAGTTGATTCCGTTGTGAAAGTGCAGTGGAGCTGTCACGGCATCGAGGAAGCGACTTGGGAGATAGAATCGGACATGAGACAACGTTTTCATGAGTTATTCGGATGACGTGAGTACTTCTTACTGTCTTTAGTTCTTTATTCTATCTTATGAGTTGTGTTTCTTATTGATTTCGAGGACGAAATCTCTTCTTAGATTGGGGAGAATTGTAACGCCCCGATTTTATCTTTATTGAGCTTGTTTGAGTTAATCAGAGATTACAGAGTTCAAGAGCCGACTTGATTTTGATCAGGGTCTATTTTGAAAATTTTGGAAATTTCAGGGACTAAAGTGCAAAATTGGAGTTTTATATATTATCTACTCTAGTTGACTAGTCTTCTTCACACCTTCTTCTTTCCCTTGCACGCTTCCCTCCCTTAGAAGCGCCCCAAAGATTTTTTAAGCTTTTAGAATTCAGTCCGAGCTCGATCCGTTCGTTGGAATTTATTTATGAAGGCAGTTTAGCGATCACGGCAGTGAGAGCTCCGTTATATCGTAAGTTTTTCTTCGATCAGCTAAACTTTGATTTTCGGATGTTGTTAGAATCAATTGAGTTTCGATTATGTTGTTCGAGTCCGCATGTATTGGCTCCTCGCATATGATTGAGTTATTTAACAGTTTATTTAATTCCATGCGAGCATGCTTTATTATTTGAGAATTGATTGAATTACATGATTTTGTGATTTAATTTATAAAGCATTGACTATTTGAGATATAACTGTTTTTGTTATCGACTGATATCCGATTTTCTGAGAGGTTGAAAGGGCACCGCATTGTAGCGATTGAGATATCTTGTGTCCTAACCTTTGATTATCAGATGGGTCCTCGTCGAGTTATTAACAGAAATTCACTGCCAGTTACTCCACCAAATGAGCAAGCTAGTACTGAAACTGTTCAAATGGATTCTACAACGATGCCTATGAAAACCTTGCTGAATATTTTTCAGTCGTTTAATCCGCCTTTGTTGCTAGGTACAGAGAATCCGGTTGACTGTGAGAGCTGGTTGGACGGAATTGATAAGTTTTACGATTCCCTTGATTACTCTGACGACCGCCGAACTAGGTTAGTCATTCATCAGCTTCGTTGTGTTGCTAAGAACTGGTGGATCATGACGAAGAGATCCGTGGAGAATCGAGGTAAAGTTGTTACTTGGTCTCTTTTCAAAACTGAGTTTTATAAAAGGTTTTTCTCTATTTCGTACCGAAAGGATAAGGGAGCCGAGTTTGATAATCTGAGGCAAGGGAACTTGAACATTTAAGAGTATGTTTCCAAATTTAATAGTCTGTTGCGTTTTGCACCGCATATCGCCGACAATGAAGAAGCAAAAGCCGACCAGTTCATTAATGGTCTGAACCCCAACATCTTCACGTTGGTAAACACTACTAGGCCCGATAACTTTGCGGATGCCATGAATCATGCAAAGGGAGCTGAAGCGGGTTTGTGGAGATAGAGAGGAAATCAGATGGTACCTCAGCAGCCGAGACAGTCTCAGAACCAACCGTCTCAGTATCAAAATCAGCCATCACAGTATAAGAACCAACACAGAGGTGTTGGAGAACGCGGCGATCAGATCAATCAAAATTGATACCAGGTGCAGCGGAAGTTTAAAATTTTTATATGGAACGATTCCATAATGGGTATCAACCTTAGCGGCGATCAGATCAATCAGAATTGATACCCGGTGCAGCGGAAGTTTAAAATTTTTATATGGAACGATTTCATAATGGGTATCAACCTTACGATTAAATTGTGTGTGTGTAAAAATTAAATAACGATTATAAATTTTTACCTCAATCTCGAAGCGAGATTTTGGACACCAACAGATTGCTCTGCTCTTGTTGTATATCCCTGGAACTGATGGACGAACTGTTCTTCAATCAGGTCCTCGAACGGATATTTAATCCCTCTGATAGATTGCACTAGAAAATCTATCAGAAGTTTCTACGAAGAGATTAACGAATTTGATCCGTTAAACCAGACTGCAATTCAAAATTCACAAACTGGATTTTCCGAGCAGAGGGGAGAAGGGGGGCGGCCACTACTGAGAGAAAAATAGGGTTTTTTCGAAAATTGTGACCTGTTGTGTCTAATTTCTGTACTGCAATAACTTATTTATAATGTAGGCCACTAACAGCTTAGGGCCCATTAGTCATAAGTTCAAGCCCGACAAGCAAAGCCCGCATGTTCAGAAATTAATATAAAATTCATCGTGACTCCGATTGATAAACCGATTTCACCAATGTGCACAGAAACCATTTCTGCACCTTTTAAAGTCAAGATAAATTTTTCTGAATCCGAATTCAGTGATTTCCAAAAATGCCCATCCCTATGTCATTTTAGGAAATCTTACTCCTCTACTCATAATTAAGAAGTCCAACTTCTTTGTTCATTAAATTTAACTCTTTAAATTTAACTATCTCAACGGGGATTAAAAATCCATTACTCTGTGTGACCCTCAATGGTTCAGGGATACAGCTAGCCGTGGGCTCACAACTCCTTGTGACTCGGAACAACAATTTCCAACTTGCCCATCGAATCATGGTAAGAGCGCCTAGCAACATCGCCCCATGATTCCCTAGGTATCACTGATAGTGCCTGCAAGAACCAATAGATTTTGGTTAGCGTACAGTACGGTCCCTTCATCCAAATATCCCGATCGAATCAACAACCATTGGTATATCGAGAGTCGATAACTATGCAATACATCTTGAAGATCAAATAGTGACATCGCATGTGTTACTAAGAAACCATTTCTTAAAACACATCATGTACTCTGGCCAGAGATTCGTCACACTAATATCTCCTCAGATCGCATAGGATATCCACACTCGCAAGTATGTGGTGAATCCTTGACAACAAAGCATCGACTCCTATATGTGTTGTAACTATACCCAATCCCGACACCTGATGACCCCAATAGAGTCGGTAAACGAGTCAAAGCACAGTACTAGCATATAGAGTCTCAATGATGTTTCAAGTAGTAAGGACTAATGGTGTACAACCAAAACCGCGGACTTTATCCACTCGATAAGTGATAACCACTTGGAAAGTCCGGATAGGGTAGTTCGATCATTCATCATATGAATATCCATTTGCATGCTTCGAACATCTCTATGTTCCTTACCAATGAAACGTGGTACTCTGCATCGCAAATGCTAGTCTCAAACTCGAGCGATCCTTATCCTTATTATCGGACGGCTCAATCGACTAGGAACAGTTTAGAATATATAGTGACTATAAGATGTGTTTCATGATAGACATCCCCATGTTCTACCACATCTTACATACACTATAGTATATTCAAGGTCTTTATCAAAACAACAATAGTATATCACAATATAACAATATGAAGAAAGATAAAGTCATTGCCATTAATAAAAGTGTAAATTATATTAAACAAAAGATTGTTTATACAAAGAGTCATCAAAGCCCTTAGCCACAAGTTGGCTCACCGGGCACCCACTCTTTCAATCTCCCACTTGCCCTATAGCCAACTACTCATACTACGTAGACCCATTGCTTCGCGATGTTTGTCAAATAATGGTCCTGGCAAGGGCTTAGTAAGTGGATCAGCGATATTGTCTGCAGAGGCCACTCTTTCGACAGTGATGTCTCCTCTTTCCACAATCTCCCGGATGATGTGGTATTTCCTCAGTACGTGTTTGGATCTTTGATGAGACCTTGGTTCCTTTGCCTGAGCAACGGCACCCGTGTTGTCACAGTACACCGGGACTGGACCAACAACTTCAGGAATGACGCCCAACTCTTGGACGAAATTCCTCATCCAAACGGCCTCTTTAGCAGCAGCTGATGCTGCAATGTATTCAGCCTCAGTGGTGGAATCCGCTGTGGTGTCCTGCTTGGAACTCTTCCAAGAGACAGCACTGCCATTGAGCATGAACACAAATCCAGAGTTTGACTTCGAGTCATCCACGTCACTTTGGAAGCTAGAGTCGGTATAGCTTTCCAATTTTAATTCTCTTCCTCCATATACCATGAACATATTCTTAGTCCTTCGTAAGTACTTAAGAATGTCCTTCACGGCTTTCCAATGCATTTGACCGGGATTAGCTTGATATCTGCTCGTGACACTCAGAGCAAATGCTACATCCGGTCTGGTAGATATCATCCCATACATGATACTACCTATGGCTGACGCATATGGTACATGTGTCATTTTCTCTATCTCTTCATCCGTCTTGGGACACATAGACTTGGATAGAGAAACTCCATGACACATGGGTAGATGTCCTCTCTTGGACCCATCCATTGAAAACTGTTTCAATATGGTGTCGATGTAGGTTGATTGAGTGAGTCCTATCATTCTCTTAGATCTATCTCTATAGATCTGTATCCATAGAATATAGGATGCCTCACCCAAATCCTTCATCGAGAATCTACCTGATAACCATTTCTTTGTTGACTGCAACATCCCTACGTCATTCCCAATGAGTAGGATGTCATCAACATAAAGTACTAAGAATGTCACAGCATCCTTAACTACTTTCTTGTACACGCATGGTTCCTCCGGGTTCTTGATGAAACCAAAATCCTTTATTGTTTCATCAAATTTCTGGTTCCAACTTCTTGATGCTTATTTTAGACCATAAATTGATCTCTGAAGCTTGCATACCTTATGCTCGCTTTCCATGGATGTGTACCCCTCAGGTTGCTTCATATAGATTTCTTTCTTAATGTCTCCATTAAGAAAAGCAGTCTTCACATCCATTTGCCATATCTCATAGTCATACCAAGCAGCTATGGCAATAAGGATTCTTATGGACTTGAACATTGCAACTGGTGAAAAGGTTTCATCATAGTCAACTCCTTGTCTTTGAGTATAACCTTTCGCCACCAATCGCGCCTTGTAGGTCAATACCTTACCATCAGGCCCAAGCTTTCTCTTGTAGATCCATTTACACCCTATTAGAACAATTCCATCGGGAGGATCTACTAAAGACCAAACTTGGTTTGTATGCATCGAATCTATTTCCGACTGCATAGCTTCAAGCCATAAATTTGAATCCGCATCAGAAATTGCTTCCTTGAAGTTTCTTGGATCACATCCAACATCGGGTTCATCTTGATCCCCTTCAAGAAGAAGACCATATCGAATAGGAGGTCTAGAAGTCCTCTCGGATCTTCTAGGTACAGGCGTGTCTATCAATGGTTCCTGAGGTGTAGGATCGTTATTTTGTATTTCGGGTTCTTCTCGAATTTCTTCGAGTTCCATCATCTTGCCTTTCTTATCCAATAAGAACTCCTTCTCCAAGAAGGTGGCATTCCTTGAAACAAACACCTTTGTTTCAGCAGGATAATAGAAATAATATCCGATTGAATTCTTCGGATACCCTACAAAATAACATAAGGTGGATCGACTATCCAACTTATCTCCCACTGTCTGCTTCACGTAAGCAGGACATCCCCAAATCCTCAAGTACGAATACTTAGGAGCTTTGCCATTCCATAACTCGTATGGTGTTTTATCCACTGCTTTAGTGTGGACGTTGTTCAACAACAATACCGCCGTTTCAAGCGCATAGCCCCAAAACGAAGGTGGAAGCTCAGTGAAGCTCATAATGGATCGAACCATGTCCAACAAAGTTCGATTACGACGCTCCGATACACCATTCAGCTGTGGTGTCATAGGAGGAGTCCACTGAGAGAGAATCCCATTCTCTTTCAGATAGTCCAAAAACTCGGTACTTAAGTATTCTCCACATCGATCCGATCGAAGTGCTTTAATACTTTTACCTAGCTTGTTTTCTACTTCAGCCTTGAATTCTTTGAACTTTTCAAATGCTTCAGACTTATATTTAATTAAATATAAATACCCATACCTAGAATAATCATCAGTAAAGATAATGAAGTAGGTGTGACCATATTGAGTACCAACTCTAAATGGACCACAAACATCTGTATGGATCAAATCCAACAGATTTTGACTACGCTCAGGTTTCCCCTTAAAAGGAGATTTAGTCATTTTTCCTTTTAGGCAGGATTTACAAGTAGGTAGAGAGTTAATATCAGACATATCAAACATGCCCTCTCCCACTAGCTTGTTCATCCTCCTTGAGGAAATATGACCTAGCCTAGCATGCCAAAGGTTTGCCGGGTTTTGGCTATCGATTTTATTTTTGTTTGTTGTTGCCGGTTTATCAACATAATTTGTTGGAACGTCTTTTAGTTTTAAGTTATATAGATCATTTTCAAGTTGTCCATTTCCAATCAAACATTCATTCTTGTAAATATTGCAAATCCCATTCACAAAATTGCAAGAATAACCATCTCTATCAAGCATAGAAACAGAAATAATGTTTTTAATCAAATCCGAAACAAATAAAACATCTCTCAAAAGTAACTTAAAACCGTTCTGCAAAATTAAATAAATATCTCCCACAGCTTTAGCTTCAACTCTGGAACCATTTCCGAGCCTCAGCTGGGTCTCACCCATTCTAAGCCTGCGACTTCTTGTCATCACCTGCAAATCATTGCAAATGTGAGATCCACATCCGGTATCCAATACCCAAGAAGTAGTATTAAGTGAAACATTTATTTCAATATAGAACATACCCTTCGCAGTTCGCAACTGCTCTAGATATTCCTTGCAGTTACGCTTCCAATGACCGGGCTTCTTGCAGTAATGGCAAACATCCTGGGATTTTTCCATGTTTGAAGCCTTTGTCTTGTACTTCTTCTCGGGTTCGATTTTCTTGGGTGGGGCAGAACGTTTCTTACCCTTTGTACTTGGCCCCTTCTTAGCAGAAGAAGAGGAGCCCACCAAGAAAGCCGGTTTATCCTTCTTTAATGTGGATTCATATGTCACAAGCATATTGATCATCTCTTCAAGGGAGGCCTCTATCTTGTTCATATTGAAATTCACCACAAATCCGTCAAACGAAGAAGGAAGAGATAGAAGTAGTAAGTCCACGTTGAGTTCATGCTCCAACACCAAATCAAGGGTTACCAACTTCTGTATGAGCCAAATCACTCGTACCCCATGATCACGGACCGAAGTCCCTTCACGCATGCAACACGTCATTAGCTCCTTTACAGTAGCTAACCTTTCAGCCCTCGATTGAGCCCCAAAAAATTCCTTGAGTTGTACGTGAATGTCAGCAGCATTCACGGTGTCCTCAAATCGCCTCTGGAGTTCATCAGACATCGAGGCTTGCATATAGCATTTGGCCTTGATATCATGGTCCCACCATGTATCAAGTTTGGCTAACTCTTCCGGACTTATGTCAGCTGGTGCTCCCTTCGGAGGAGATTTTTCTAACACGTAGAGCATCTTCTCCGAAGTCAAGACAATCTTCAACTTACGGAACCATTCCGTATAGTTTGCGCCAGTCAATTTATTTTGTTCGAGGATTGAGAAAAGTGGATTACGCGAATTCATCTTTATGAAATACTGAAAAGAAACAGACAAATATCAGTGATTGTTTAAGTAATTTACTAAGACATAAAATAGGCGAAATTTATTTTATGAATCTCACTCCCACTATTTTAACGATTTCACTACCCTCTAGTGAAAACAGGAAACTGCTTTCCTTAGTGAGAACATGGAGTCCAATTGACAAACTATGGTCCCGAATAATATCAGCCAACCATAATTTTCAAAAGGTAGAGCCCAATTGCTTCCAAAGCAACCTCCACGTTTTTACCTCATGTCCAATAAGGGCCCAATAATATGACGCCGTTTATTGTGACATGTCAAGATGACCCATCAATATTAAGTTGTGATGGACGGTTGCCATGTGGATCCCCCAATAATATGAGCCGATCCCATGGGAGTTCCACCCAACTTACAACATGTGTCGATCCAATGTACAACTTTCCGACGAACGGGCCCCCCCAAAAATATGAGCCGGACCATATCCGCGGGTAGCATCTCATACATTGATCGTTGATGGAAGGTAGGAACATTTAAACAATATTTAAATTTCCTTTATTTATCTTGATATCAATTTTAAATCATATTTAAAATGAGGGATTTTAATTTTGAAAATTTGTCTCATCATTTTTAAAATTTTGTATGCTTGTCGGATTCACACAATTTTGTCTAAAACATGCATACAACAATAATATCACATATTATATAGGATGATCGATTCCATTTCTAATCGACCCGTGGTTGCCAATCACGAGTCTTAGTCCAATCCTAGGTAATATTCAGTATGCAATGCAATCCTATTACATTGTGCTTTCAATTTACATTTCTTCTGTCTTTATTGTCTGCTGGGCCCACCACCGTCTTCAAATCTTCATCTCCCACTAAATCTAATGTATTTACAATAAATAACAATGACAAGTAGGGGATACATTTTTAAGGGGTGGGAACAGGCCATAAACCAAGCTCACTTTTATTACATATGACAATTCATATTGGGCCATAAACCAGACCCATTAATAAATCCAACAACAATAAAAACAAATGTAAATTCCTAACATACACCTACAAAATTGGTCATGGCAATCGATCATCCTTATCCAATAACATTTAATTCAAAATTAATTTATTGGATAACATGCAATGGCAATTTAAATTTAAAAGGATAAAATCATATTTCATATATAAAATCTTATTTTACATACAAAATCATATTTTATCTTTTTATCAAATAAAATCATATTTTATCTATAAAATCCAATTTTATACATAAAATCATATTTTACTCAATATATCCATAAGATCATATCTTATCATCAATTGTACCAAAAAATAATTAATTTCAAAATTCAATTTAACGGATAAAATATTTAAATTTTCAAAAAATTCAAATTTATCCAAAAATCAATTTTAAAATTTTCGGACTCGAACAATTCGATCCGACGCCTCGTGGACCAATCAAAAAATAATTTTCGATCGGACCAAAAATAGAATTTTAACATATTAAAATTTAATTTAAAAATTAAAAAAATTAATTTTTCCCGCGGGCCGCCCAGGACATTCCCGGGCTGCCCGCGCCCTAATGGGGTCGGGCCGGGCAGCGATCCAATCGCTGCCCGGGTTTTGCCCGAAGAAATTTTTTTTTTATTTTTTAAATATTTATTTTGTTTCAAAAACCGAGGCTTAAAAATTTTTGTACAATCGATTAATTTAATCGCTTGATCTGAGCAACCTGGCTCTGATACCACTGTTGGAGAACGCGGCGATCAGATCAATCAGAATTGATACCCGGTGCAGCGGAAGTTTAAAATTTTTATATGGAACGATTCCATAATGGGTATCAACCTTACGATTAAATTGTGTGTGTGTAAAAATTAAATAACGATTATAAATTTTTACCTCAATCTCGAAGCAAGATTTTGGACACCAACAGATTGCTCTGCTCTTGTTGTATATCCCTGGAACTGATGGACGAACTGTTCTTCAATCAGGTCCACGAACGGATATTTAATCCCTCTGATAGATTGCACTAGAAAATCTATCAGAAGTTTCTACGAAGAGATTAACGAATTTGATCCGTTAAACCAGACTGCAATTCAAAATTCACAGACTGGATTTTCCGAGCAGAGGGGAGAAGGGGGGCGGCCACTACTGAGAGAAAAATAGGGTTTTTTCGAAAATTGTGACCTGTTGTGTCTAATTTCTGTACTGCAATAACTTATTTATAATGTAGGCCACTAACAGCTTAGGGCCCATTAGTCATAAGTTCAAGCCCGATAAGCAAAGCCCGCATGTTCAGAAATTAATATAAAATTCATCGTGACTCCGATTGATAAACCGATTTCACCAATGTGCACAGAAACCATTTCTGCACCTTTTAAAGTCAAGATAAATTTTTCTGAATCCGAATTCAGTGATTTCCAAAAATGCCCATCCCTATGTCATTTTAGGAAATCTTACTCCTCTACTCATAATTAAGAAGTCCAACTTATTTGTTCATTAAATTTAACTATCTCAACGGGGATTAAAAATCCATTACTCTGTGTGACCCTCAATGGTTCAGGGATACAGCTAGCCGTGGGCTCACAACTCCTTGTGACTCGGAACAACAATTTCCGACTTGCCCATCGAATCATGGTAAGAGCGCCTAGCAACATCGCCCCATGATTCCCTAGGTATCACTGATAGTGCCTGCAAGAACCAATAGATTTTGGTTAGCGTACAGTACGGTCCCTTCATCCAAATATCCCGATCGAATCAACAACCATTGGTATATCAAGAGTCGTTCGAGATTCGATAATTATGCAATACATCTTGAAGATCAAATAGTGACATCACATGTGTTACTAAGAAACCATTTCTTAAAACACATCATGTACTCTGGCCAGAGATTCGTCACACTAATATCTCCTCAGATCGCATAGGATATCCACACTCACAAGTATGTGGTGAATCCTTGACAACAAAGCATCGACTCCTATATGTGTTGTAACTGTACCCAATCCCGACACCTGATGACCCCAATAGAGTCGGTAAATGAGTCAAAGCACAGTACTAGCATATAGAGTCTCAATGATGTTTCAAGTAGTAAGGACTAATGGTGTACAACCAAAACCGCGGACTTTATCCACTCGATAAGTGATAACCACTTGGAAAGTCCGGATAGGGTAGTTCGATCATTCATCATATGAATATCCATTTGCATGCTTCGAACATCTCTATGTTCCTTACCAATGAAACGTGGTACTCTGCATCGCAAATGCTAGTCTCAAACTCGAGCGATCCTTATCCTTATTATCGGACGGCTCAATCGACTAGGAACAGTTTAGAATATATAGTGACTATAAGATGTGTTTCATGATAGACATCCCCATGTTCTACCACATCTTACATACACTATAGTATATTCAAGGTCTTTATCAAAACAACAATAGTATATCACAATATAACAATATGAAGAAAGATAAAGTCATTGCCATTAATAAAAGTGTAAATTATATTAAACAAAAGATTGTTTATACAAAGAGTCATCAAAGCCCTTAGCCACAAGTTGGCTCACCGGGCACCCACTCTTTCAAGAGGTACGAAGGAGGAAGCAGTAGCTGTAACAGGAAGGATCATTACAAAGCAAGAAGGAAACAGTTTAAGAAGCAGGGGAACAGTTCTTCTAGTTCCAGTGGTTCCAAGCAGTTTGGTTTAGGACAGAGTTCTGGATCTTCATCCTTGTTCTGCAAAAAGTGTGAAGGCAGACACTCACCGGATCAGTGTGTAGGAGTATTTGGGAACTGCTATACCTGTCTGCAACCGGGACACTTTTCTAAGGTGTGCCCTCAGCATAGTAGAGATCGAGCTCAGAGTGGGAGTTCAACCAGACCTACAGCTCAGCCTGAAAGGCAGTCTTTTGCGATTCACTCCTTCCAGCCTCAGCAGCAGAACAGACAGGGAGGTAACCCGAGTGCAAACTAGCCTCCAAGACAGTAGGCATGAGTCTTTTCTTTGACAAAAGATCAGGCTCAGGCAGCACCGGATGATGTTATAGCAGGTAACTGTTCAATTTTCGGTTATTCTGCTCATATATTGATAGATACAGGTGCTTCACATTCCTTTATCTCTGAAAAATTTGTGTTGATGCATGCTTTGCCTACTGAGTTGTTGCCTACTGTAGTAACTGTTACTTCACCTTTGGGTGGAGGAATTGTTTCTGTCAGATTAGTCAGGAACTGTGAACTTTGGTTTGAGGGAAATTTGTTAGAGTTCGACTGTATTGTACTTGGGCTGTTATATTTTGACTTTATTTTTGGTATAGATGCTTTAACCAAGTACAGGGCAACAGTCAATTATTTTCTGAAGGTTGTCAGATTCAGACCTGAACTGGCAGACGAGTGGAAATTCTTTGGTAAGGGTTCTTGATCTAGAATTCCTTTGATTTCAGTGTTATCTATGACTCGTTTGTTACAGAGAGGTGCAGAGGGATTTTTTGTTTATGCAGTTGATGTACTGAAATCTAGCCCTGAATTGGTTAATATACCAGTGGTTATGTTGAGAAAAATGCTCGCAAGAGTACGAGTGTCAAGTTTTAATATAGTGATAAATCAAGTATCGTTCTCACAGAGAGTAAATGAAAATATTTAGTGCTTGTAATTAAAATATTCTAAACTTTATCTAGAAAATCAATATTTGAGAATTTTGCAGAAAAATAAAATAATCAATGAGTTTTTGATAGCACGCACACAACTTTCAGATAAAAATCAATCAGAGGAAAAATGGTCTAGAGGTATAGATTTCACCTGGTTTCAACAACAATCAATCCTAATTAATTAATCTTCATGAATTTCAATCAATTAATTGCCAAGAACACTTATGTGTATTATTTCCCTCTCCCGAGTGCCGAATAAAATATATCAACTACAGTTCAATTCCAATATCCCTATTAAGAATCTACTTGCAGTGATCTATGTAAAAAAATGTTCTTTTTTAAAAGCTTTGTTAAAATTATATACTCTCCCGAGCTATATAAATAATTAACAGTGTATTTTCCAATAGTCCTATTCAAAATCTCCTCTCCCGAGTGCCAGTTTTCAAATAAATATTACAAATCAATTATTGATCAGATAATTGAAAAGACAATCTAATCAAGAAAAAAAATTAATCTATAAGAAACTCAATTCAATCAAATCAAAAATTCTTGAAAGTGTCTACACCAGGTTTCATCCGACCTCTAGACTCTAAAAAATTTAGTTCATAATAAAAATTTGAATAAAACAATAATTCATAAATCCAAACATATTCAGAATTAAATAAAAGATAGAAAACAAATCCGTCGATGCGATGTCGTGTCCAGTCTATCGATCTCCGTCTTTGTTCTTCAAGTACGCCCAGAATTATCCTTCAAAAATCACGATCAAATCTTTGTCTCTGATATGTGTAAGTGTGTGACGGCTCCCCCTCAATTGCACGATCAGATCTTTTTTATATGTTCACACCAAAAGCCCAATAAAAGAAAGCCCAAAATTTCCTTTCCGATAATTAAAAGTCTGAGAATACGATCAGAGCGAGCGCGCATGAGTCTCTGACTCCAATCTCCAATCTCCACAAAAGCAGCGCGTTAGCTCTTCTCACTTTTCCTCTTTAGCGCTTAGTTAAGCGCTAGCAATGAAGGCCCAATAAGAAAAGCCCAATAACCTTTTCTCTTCATAGCTTAAACGCTTTCTTTTCTTTTCCTTTCTTTATGCTTCTTTAATTCTTTTTTTTATTCTTCTTTCTTCTCTTAAATCTCATTTTTCTCTTCTTTTCCACAACACTTCAATAGTTTCATACAACCACAAAAACAACAAAACTCCGCATAAATCTGCTCGAAACAAACATTTAACAATTAAAATCATATATAAATTAAGTGTATAAAATACACTTATCAGGTTAGAGATTTTGCTGATGTGTTTTCGGAAGAAATTCTTGGATTGCCGCCTATTCGAGAGATCGAATTCAGCATTGATTTAGTATCAGGTACTCAACCTATTTCCAAAGCTCCGTATCGTATGACACAAGTCGAATTGAGAGAGTTGAAGGAGCAGCTTGAGGATTTGATTGCCAAGGGATACATCAGACCTAGTGTATCGCCTTGGGGTGCTCCTGTTCTGTTTGTTCGGAAGAAGGATGGTTCTATGCGGCTTTGTATTGACAACCATCAACTGAATCAGGCTATAGTAAAGAACAGGTGTAGAGACCCAACCCGGATCCATTACCTAATCAGAGTTAAGAGCATAATTAAGCATGCATTCAAAATAAAGCGCTGCGGAAGACTTAAATAAAAGCAGACCGGCAAAATACAACCGGTTAAACAAATTCGATTATACAACCCAAATCGAATAAATAAACCTATAGGGCAAGACCTACAGCTCATCCTGCTGTCTCCAAGGTCACTCGCCACTCCAAAATCCTGTGCTCAATCCTGTACCTACACCTGCCCCGTCAAAATGGGGTGTCCAGACATACAGAAAATACTGGACGTGAGCTCTAAGCTCAATACGAAAGCACGGGTAAAACATACAAATATGATGCATGCAAATGAATATGTTTGGGTATCCGTATCTGGAATAACTGTATATAATTGCTCAGACTGGTGCCTAGGACATGAGTGGTACAACCCAGGGAGCAAACCCTGCGTACACTGCTCATTCCTATAGGACTTGGACCGTGTCACCCAGATACTAGTAACCCATAACCCGTCGGTCACTGGGCACTAGACATCAACCGTCCAAACAGGGCTGAGCGGCCCTCCATAGCTCATCTCAAAAGATGTACAGACACAATATGATATGAAAATGCCGCATAATATGACACATAAATGCAACACATAAGCATGCATACCCGCTGGCTATCTCAGTCAGTACTTACGTACCTTACTACAGGCAGTCCTAGCAGTCCCACTCAAGGTTCCAAGCCTATCATCAACTCTACAATGCAAATACCCATGCATCATTCAATAAGCTATAAAAACCTTAACTAAGCTATTGCATACTCCCAAATAATTTAAGGAGACCATAGCTATACCTGCATCCGTCGTCAGTCCGCTGATGACGACTGCCTCAAAAATTAGTCACAGCTCCGCTATGCCGCCAGGATCTCTATGCCACTTCCGGAATCCCAAAAGGACGCCTAGAATTCCCAAGATCTAAGCTAGAAGGCTAAGGAATCGAGAGAGAAAAAGGAGAGGTGCGAGTTGAAAATGAAATCTCATACCCCTATTTATAGGTGAAGTTCGGAGCCTCCGAACTCGACTTCGGAGCCTCCGATCTGGTTCGGACCCTCCGTTCCTGACTTCGGAGCCTCCGAATCCGAAGTCCCATCAGTGATTTCACCAATGACGTATTTTTCTCGAACAGCTGGCCATGCAAGTTCGGATCCTCCGATCTCATGTTCGGAGCCTCCTAACCTGGTTCGGATCCTCCGAACCCTCCGAACCCTCGGAACCTTCCTGACCATTTTCGAGTGTCCTGGATCCATTTCTGGACTCCGTTAATCCATTTGGAATTTCCTTAATCATGTTTTACTAAATTTAAACATGATCACACGATTAATTACTCATTAATCGTTAATTCTGGATACGGGTCACTACAACAGGTATCATTTACCCCTAATAGATGACCTTTTTGATCAGTTGCAGGGTTCTTCTGTCAATTCGAAGATTGATCTGAGGTCAGGTTATCATTAGCTGAGAGTACGAGAGGAAGATGTTCCTAAGACAGCATTCAGAATGAGGTATGGTCATTTTGAGTTTATAGTCATGCCGTTCGGTTTGACTAACGCTCCAGCGGTTTTTATGGGTTTGATAAATCGTATCTTTCAGCGCTATTTGGATGAGTTTGTTATTATCTTTATCGATGATATTCTTATCTAGTCAAAGAACCGTACTGACCATGCAGAGCATTTGAGGACCGTCTTGCAGATTTTGCAAGTTGAGCAGTTGTTTGCCAAGTTGTCTAAGTGTGAATTCTGGTTGGACCGAGTTTTCTTTCTCGGTCATATTATTTCTGGAGATGTGATTTCTGTCGATCTTAGCAAGATTTAAGCAGTTATGAATTGGCCTAGACCGACATCAGTGCCTGAGATCCGAAGCTTTATGGGTTTAGCTGGATATTATCGCCGATTCATTAAGGGATTCTCATCTATTGCCAAGCCGATTACTCAGCTGGCTCAGAAGAATGCGCTTTTTATCTGGACTACAGATTGTGAGGCTAGCTTTGTTGATCTGAAGAGGAGACTGACCAGTGCTCCGATTCTTTATATTCCAAAAGGTACTGGAGGTTTCATAGTCTATTGTGATACTTATAACCAAAGCTTGGGATGTGTTCTTATGCAACATAAGCATGTGATAGCGTATGCATCGAGGCAGCTGAAGCCGCACGAGACTCGTTATCCGATTCATGATCTTGAACTTGCTGCGATTGTATTTGCTTTGAATATCTGGCGTCACTATCTGTATGGTGAGTCTTTCGAGATCTTTTCTGATCATAAGAGTCTTAAGTACTTGTTTTCATAGGCAGAGATGAATATGAGATAGAGAAGATGGTTAGATCTGTTGAAGGATTTTGACTGTGAAATCAAGTATTATCCGGGAAATTCGAATGCAGTTGCAGATGCCTTGAGCCAAAAGCTATGTTCTTTATCTCTTTCCACAATCGGTGTTTCTCAGTTGATCGACGATTTTTGCACTTCTGGTTTGGGGTTTGAAACAGATAGGAAGACCATCAGGGTATTTTCTATTCAAGCCGAGCCAGAGTTATTTATTGCAATCAAAGAAGCACATAAGTCTGATCCGAGCACTCAGATTTCAGTAGAGAAAGTCAAATCTGGGCATCAGTTCGAGTTCCAGGTTAGAGATGATGTTTTGTTTGTGAATAAACGTATTGTTGTTTCTAATATTATGGAGTTGAGGCAGCGTATTCTCCGAGAGTCTCATTGCAGTCGGTTCAGTATTCATCATGGAGGTCGTAAGATGTACAACGATCCGAAGAATCAGTTTTGGTGGAAGAGAATGAAGAGCGATGTTGAGAGGTTTGTATCTCGATGTTTGAACTGTCAGCAAGTGAAAATAGAAAGGAAGCGACCCGGTGGTCTGTTGCGCAGTCTATCTGTTCCTGAATGGAAGTGGGATCACATTTCTATGGATTTAATCATGAAGCTACCGTGATTTGTTCGAGGATGCGATGCTATTTGGGTAGTGATCGACAGATTGACGAATCCTGCATGTTTTATTCCTTACAGGATGATGTATCGTCACGATCAGATGACTGAGTTGTATGTTAGCAACATTGTGAGATTGCATGGTGTGCCGAAGTCGATCGTTTCAAACCGAGACCCTAGATTCACTTCGCACTTTTGGCAAAGTCTTCAGGAGGCACTTGGTACTCGATTTCATCTGAGTGCATCTTATCATCCTCAGACCGATGGACAGTCAGAGCGGACTATCCAGACGTTAGAGGATATGCTTCGAGCAGTAGTGCTAGACTTTGGCACTAGTAGGCAAGATTATTTGCCTCTTGTCGAGTTTTCTTACAACAGCAGTTTCCAAGCGAGTATCGGTATGGCGCCTTTTGAGGCTTTGTACGGCAAGAATTGCCGATCTTCGTTGTTTTGGGATGATGTGTCCAAGTCGCTTGATTTGGAACCGGATATGCTTAGAGATATGGCAGAGCAAGTTAAGATCATTCAGTTGAGAATAAAGTCAGCTCAGGATAGACAAGCAAAGTATGCAAATGTCAGACGTTGACCTCTGAGTTTCTAGCAGGGAGATCGAGTTTTCCTTAAAATTTCTCTTTTCAGAGGCACTGTCAGATTTGGTAAGAGAGAGAAGTTATCTCCGAGATTCATCGGACCGTACGAGATTCTCAAGAAGTTAGGCGATCTTGCCTACAGACTTGCACTTCCTCCGTCTTTATCTGGTATTCACGAAGTTTTTCACGTCTCTATGTTGCGGAAGTATCATCCAGATCCTTCTCATATTCTTCAGCTTGACGAGACTCTGAGCTATTTTGAACGACCAATTCAGATCCTTGATCAGAAGGAGAAATAGCTCAGAACCAAGTTGATTCCGTTGGTAAAAGTGCAGTGGAGCCATCACAACGTTGAGGAAGCGAATTGGGAGACAGAATCGGACATGAGACAGCGTTTTCATGAGTTATTTGGATGACGTAAGTTCTTCTTACTGTCTTTAGTTCTTTATTCTATCTTATGAGTTGTGTTTCTTATTGATTTCGAGGACGAAATCTCTTCTTAGAAGGGGAGAATTGTAACGCCCCGATTTTATCTTAATTGAGCTTATAATCGGAGATTACAGAGTTCAAGAGCCGACTTGATTTTGATCGGGGTCTATTTTGCAAATTTGGAAATTTCAGGGACTAAAGTGCAAAATTGGAGTTTTATATATTATCTACTCTAGTTGACTAGTCTTCTTCACACCTTCTTCTTCCCCTTGCACGCCTCCCTCCATTATAAGCGCCCCAAAGCTTTTTCAAGCTTTCAGAATTCAGTTCGAGCTCGATCTGTCCGTTGGAATTTATTTTTGAAGGCAGTTTAGCGATCACGGCAGTGAGAGCTCCGTTATATCGTAAGTTTTTCTTCGATCAGCTAAACTTTTATTTTCGGATGTTTTTATAATCCATTGAGTTTTGATTATGTTGTTCTTGGCAGAGTTCTGATCGTTTATTTTCAGTCGATATTGAAATAGAGCGGCGTTTTGATTTATTATGATTTTTGGAAGCCTATTTTTCAAAAATTGAGTTTTGAGATTTGTTGGGTTTGATCCTTTGTTGTTGTCTTAGCATTGATATGAGTTGATATCGATATTGTACTGTTGTCTGTGTTTTGTCTTAGCATTGATATGAGTTGATATCGATATTGTACTATTGTCTGAGTTTTCGGTTTGATCAGTTTATAGCCGTTATGCCGCCAGTTTGAGTTTTAGAGATTTTGAACCGTTTGAGTTGTTGAACTTGGCTATTGAGTTTTGATCGTCATTGTTGATCTTCTTTGCCTCCGTACATATCGTTAGGAGTTTTTCAATCCCTGTGTTAGCAACATTTGATCGTCGAAGAGTTGGACGTAGAGCGGTAAAGAGTTTACCTTGAGCCTTGTTGATTTTTTAGGTTGTATAGATTTTGATATAACCTCTTTTGTAGCGTATCCAGAGTTGGAGCTACTTGCTTTGAAAGGTACAAACAGTCATCGTTTAGCGGGATAGCATACTCGAGACAGTTGGTTCTTAAGTTTTCCTTTAAAATCATATACTTGCATCAATACTTGTTCTAGCATGTGGAACTTGTATTTTGTTGATTAATTGAGCTTTTGTTATGTGGCTTATGTTTTATGTTTCTTATGCATTCATATTGAGCCAAACCTTTGATTTCAGCGGGCAGAATAACCCTTTTTATTTAGATGTTTTTGGGGCTATGTTGCGAGTGGCCTGGATTGTAGAAGTTCACCTAGTGTCAGCATACTCCTCATAGTCGCACCAAAGTCTAGGGGATTGGGATACGTGGCACCACCTCGATTGGGAGAGTCGGTGAGTTGTTACGTGATCTCATCCTCGGGATCCCAAAAGCAGAGCAGCAATCCTTTGTTTATCAGAATTGATATCCCTATTTTAAAGACATGCATATCATTCGTTTTGGTTTGATTATGTTGTCTTGAAAGCATGTTGTTGATATGTTACTTTTATTACTTGTTATGTTGCTTTTACTGGGAATATCATTCTCACCGGAGTTATACGGCTGTTGCTTTGTTTTGTATGTGTACTTGGCAACAGGAGGGGCAGGATCAAGTCAATGAAGACCTGGTTAGCATCAAGAGTGAGAGATAGAATTGAGACTCGGTTTAGAAGTCGTGTCACCATGTCTATTTATTTTATGTTGGAACATATTTAGATCTCAAACTTCGTTGTTTATGCTGTATATAATATGCGAGATTTATCGTTGAATGTTGTCGTTGCATGTTCTATCCTTTTGAGCAGTTGATCCACTCTAGAACTTCATGTATTATTTGGAGAGATTGTGATTGTAATGCATGATTATAATTTGAATGTATTGGGTTTGAGTTTTATAAATTTTTTGCTGTATTTTTGCTTATGTACTGTCACCGCTCGATCGGTGAGTTTTGACCGATTGTGCGAGTGACATTTTGCCATGTTTCTGTTCTTGTTTCAGGGTGCCTGCTCAACCGGTGGTTTTTGACCGATCGAGCGGTGCTGGTTTTTACCCGGGCAGAATGTTGGAATTTTTGGACTCGCTCGATCGGTTTAATTCTTCCGATCGAGTGAGGCACTTTTAAGAAAAAAATTTCTTTTGTCTTTTAGTCTTAGATCTAGTATGCTTAATTACTGTTTAATTCGAGATTAGATGTTTAGAATCAAGGTCCCATATGTGAGTAGCACCATCGGGAAATCAAACCACTGGGTGACTCCCTAACTCCAAACCGGATGTGGATCTGCAATGTCCAAGAACACTAGAGTCCGCTCGATCCATTGGCCACTGCGACTCTCAATGTCTAACCGTCCAAAAACAAGGGCTGAGCGACCCTACTGGAGAGGCTTATCTCGAAGGAGAAATATGCTCAACATAATATATCGAAGCAGTAAAATATAGATTGTGGCATATAATATGCAACACATAAGCATGCATACTCGCTGGATATCTCAGTCAGTACTTTACGTACATCAACAACTGTCCTAGATGTACAAACATCTACTGTCCATCACTACAAGTCAAGATAATCATGCACCACTAATACTGGTCTAAAAGCCTTCACTAAGCTAGTAGATACTCCCTAATACTAATACGGATCTCAGACTCTACCTGCATCCGTTGTCAGCCTGCTGATGTCAAATGCCCTGACCCAAGCACAACTACTCTTGCAAGTCCTTAGCACCTCGTTATTGCTCGGCTCTCAAGAAGACAACTAAAACCCTAAGAAATAAACACTGGATCAGGTCAACTCCTTGAAAACACACAAAATTGTGAGATTTCTCAGCCTATTTATAGGAAAGGGTTTGGAAGCTCCGATCTTTAGTTTGGAAGCTCTGAACTCGCATGTCTTCCACATGGCAAAATGCCTTGTTCGGAAGCTCCGATCCTATCCTTCGGACGTTCCGATCTCATGCATGCGATTGCGTGTTAAAACGCTAACGACACATCACTAGTGCGCATGGCCTAACTCTTCGGAAGTTCCGATATTGCTTCCGAACTCCTTTGCTTGTTCCGACCACTTCGGATCTTCCGATCTCCTATGGTTCGCGTTCGGACCTTCCGAACTATGCAAGTCAACTTTGACTCTAGGACCATTTTCTAACATCTTGGATTCTATTTATTGGTTCGATTAATCATATTAAAATCTCTTAATAAAGTTTAACCATTTAAGCTCATAAAATAGAATTCGGGTTAATACACTTGGAGATAAGGTGTTGCGTGAGATATCAATGGAGACATTAGCAACTGTTATTTTGATGAATCTTGAGCATCTATATATGACTAAATCTCTGGTAAACCGGCTCTTTTTCAAACAAAAGTTGTACACATTCATGATGATGAGTGGCAAGTTGATTGAAGATCACATTGATGACTTCAACAAGATTATCTTGGATCTTGAGAACATAGAGATGAAAATCGAAGATAAGGACCATGATTTATTGTTATTGCGGTCTCTCCCTGATGTGTATGATAATCTCAGAGATGCCATGATCTATGGCAAAGAATCTCTGACCTTGGAAGAAGTTCATGTTGCCTTGATGTCAAAAGAGTTGAACAAGAAATCTGGAACCAATAGTGATGATCAGAGTGAACGAATCTTTGTTAGAGAGATATCTGACAAAAAAGAATTCAAATCCAGAGGTAAGTCTCGATCAAGATCAATTCCAAAGTTTAAAAATAGATGTTTCTTATTCCATAAATAAGGACATTTCAGGAGAGAATGTCTATAGAGAAATAAAAAAACAAGATAAAAAGGAATCAGGTTCAGGAGATGCAGCTGTGGCAGAAGATGGTTATGAGAGTGCATATGTATTGTTCGTAACCACTGGGAAGTCTGAGAGGGATTGGATTTTGGACTCAAGGTTTTCTTTCCACATGAGTCCATGTATGGAATGATTTAGCTGTTTCACTAGAATCAATGGAGGAATATTTCTTATGAGAAACAATGTGACATGTTGATAAGTGCATTTTGTGCACTTAATTTGTATTGATATTATTGGATAATTGTTTAGTTTCGAGCAGAATTATGCCGAATTTGTTTTTGTTTGTGTTGGATGTTAGGAAATACAGAAAATACTGAATTTATGATGGATGGAGTCAAATGAGTCAAGAAAATGGCAAAACGAGCGAAGACGGTCCAGGATTTTGAAGGAAAAATGAAGATGAGACAGAGCAGTATGCGCGCCCATGCAGCCATTACGCGCGCCCGCGTCACCTGAAGAGATTTTAGAGTGATGAGACCGAGGCTTATGCGCGCCCGTGCCAGGAATGATGTGCGCCCGCGCGTGTTCGAGAATTTTGAATTTTCAAGACAGAGTGTTGTGCGCGCCCGTGCGACTAAGGAGGCACGCCCCGCGTCACGAAATTTTTGCTTAAGTGTTTTTGCAATTATGGAAACTTTGGGATATCTTTGGGCTTATTTTGGACGATTCTTAGGGAGTATAAAAGGGAGTTTTTCAGACCTAATAGAGTATCATCAGCCGTCGCACACTACAATACTTTTGAGAGAAAACTTTGTGAGATTTTTAAGATTTCGAGAATTGAAGATTTCTTGGAAAGAAGAGGGAGCTTTTCAACCGAACACGGAAGAAAGCCTACGGATTTGTTATTTTTTATTTATTGTTTTCTTTTAGTTGTTGAATTATGTTTGAGACATTAAACATCATTTGGGTTGCTTTGAATTTTTCTATGAACTAAACTTTTTAAGTCTAGAGGTTGATGTAGTCTGGTCAAGACGTGTTTATGATTTTTTGATTTTATTGAATTGAGTTCTTCTAAATTAATTGAGATTTTAGTTTTGAAAGTATTTTCAATTTACTGTCCCTAAATTGATTTATCATATTTATTTAGAATCCGGCACTCGGAAGAGGGGATTTAGAATATGATCAGTAAAATTTACACTATTAATTGTTTATATGTCTCATGAGAGCTTATAACTTTAATAGAGCCTAGAAAAAATATTTTCTTACACATATCATTACAAGTAGATTCTTAATAGGGATATTTGAATTGATTTGTAATTGGTACACTCTATTTGATACTTGGGAGAAGGAAATAGTATAATCTATGTGTTCTTGGTTTTTACATGAAATGAACTCATGAAAATAGGTTAATTAGGAAGGAATATTGTTGAAAGCAGGTGAAATCAAAACTTCTAGACTATTTCTCTTTGCTTGATAATCTCTTAAGGATTGTGTGTGCATGCGCTTTACAAACTTCATTATTTTTAAATTGTCAGCAAATCTTTAAAGTTTATTTTTCTAAATAAAATTAAGACTATTTTAATTACAAGTATTGAATATTTTCAATTTACTCCTTGTGAAAACGATACATGATTCATCACTTTATTAAAACTTGACACTCGTACACTTGCGAGTATTTTTCACAACAAGTTTTTGGCGCCGTTGCCGGGGAGTAATTTTTGATTTTGTTAAGTCTTGTTACCAATTAGTCTAAGTTTTAATTTAGAGCTTTTATTTATTTTATTTTAAGTTACTAATTGACTTATGTTTTCTTGACTACAGTTTACGCGAAGATCTTAAAGTGCGAATTCTTTACACTTTGATGCAGAGATCAAACAAACCGCACGTGCTTTGAGAAGAGCGAGAAGAGAAGAACAACAAAACATGGCTGACGAAAACGTCAATGAAATTCCCTTGGTGTCAATCAGAGATCATTTTAGGCCGATGATCCAGGCTCACTATTCTGGAATCACTCAAGGGATAATAAATGCCAACAACTTCAAGCTGAAGTCGGCATTAATAAACATGGTTCAGCAAAACCAGTTCAATGGAAGCTCCACAGATGATCATCACTTACACTTGCACACGTTCCTGGAGATTACTGATACGATAAAAATGAATGGTGTTTTTGAGGATATAATACATTTACGCTAGTTTCCTTTTTCTCTCAGGGACAAGGCACGGAGCTGGTTGCAGTCATTGCCGCTAGGAAGCATAACAACTTGGGAGGACATGGCTGTGAAATTTTTAGCAAAGTATTTCCCACCGGACAAGTCTACCCAGCTGATGATTGAGATTAGCACCTTTCATCATCATGATTCAGAACAGCTATATGAGGCATGAGAAAGGTACAAAGATTTGTTGAGGCGTTGTCCTAACCATAATTTTGCAGATTGGGAAAAAATAGAGCTTTTCTACAATGGGTTGAACAAGCCTACAAGAATGTCTGTGGACTGTGCTGCTGGTGGTACCATATTTTCCAAGGACCCCATTCAAGCCTATGAGATTCTGGAACAAATGACCATCAATAGTTATCAATGGCCATCTAAACATATGGGAGTCAAGAAGGGAGTGTACAATGTTGATCCTCTCACTTCCATCACTGCACAGTTATCGGCGTTGACTACACAAGTTGTTGCTCTGAACAAGGTGAATGTAGCAGAATCTGCAGGTGTGTCTGTGGCCATTGAGGAATCTCATCCACCTGAGGAAGCACAGTATATAAATCCCAGAGGCTATGAAAATTATCGAGGTAACCCTCCGCCCAATACTTATCATCCTAGTTTACGTAACCATGAGAATTTTTCCTATGCCAACAACAAAAATGTGTTGAATCCCCCTCCGGGAATCAATACAAACAAGGGTTAAGGGAAGGCGTCTGTGACGCCCCGTTTTTATCTTAAATGAGTTTATTTGAGTTAATCGGAGATTGCAGAGTTCACGAGCCGACTTGATTTTGATCAGGGTCCTTTTTGCAAATTTTGGAAATTTTAGGGACTAAAACGCAAATAATGGATTTGTTATATTATCTACTCAACTTTTGACTTTTCTCATTCATCCTTCTCCTTCCTTAGCCGGCTCCTCCTCCATTGAAACGCCCCATCTCCTTTTCAAGCTTTTGGATTTCCGTCCGAGCTCGATCCGGCCGTTAGAAATTATTTCTGAAGACAGTTTAGCGATCACTGCAGCGAGAGCTCCGTTATACCGTAAGTTTTTCAACGATCAGATACATTCTAGTTTTTGGATGTTGTTAGAATCGATTTAGATTCGAGTATGTTGTTCTCTACAGAGTTTTGATCGTTTATTATCTGTCAGTTTTGAAATAGAGCGACGTTCGGATTTGTTATGATTTTTGGAAGCCATTTTCGAAAATCATGGTTTTGAGATTTGTTGGGTTTGTCTTGTTGTTGTTGTATTAGCATTGAATTGAGTTGTTATCAGTATTGAACTGCTGTCTGCGTTGCCGGTTGTTCAGTTATAGCCGTTATGCCGTCGGTTTGAGTTTTTGGAGATTTTGAACCGTTTTTGAGTTTGAACTTGGCTTGTAAGTTGATCGTGGTTATTGATCAATCATCTCTTGTATCTGAACAGATTCGTTCGGAGTTGTCAAGCCCAGAGTTAGCAGCTGTTTGATCGTTTCAGAGAATTGGACGAAGAACGGTATAAAGAGTTTTCCTTGAACCGTTGCCTTGTTGTTGTTAGATTGTGTAGTTGTTTATACAATCTCTTTTGTAGCTTATCCAGAGTTGGAGCTACTGCATTGAAAGGTAAAAGCAGTCATCGTAGCGGGATAGCATACTCGGGACTGTGGTTCTCGAGTTTTCCCTTTTGAAATCTCATACTTGCATCTACACTTGTTCTAGCAGGAGGAACTTGTGTATTGTTTGATTGTATTGGTTTTGTTAAAAGGATTATGTTTTATGTTTCTGTTATGCATTCATCTTGAGCCAATCTTGTTTCAGCGGGCAGAACCATCCTTTTTGTTTAGACGTTTGGGAACTATGATTGAGTGGCCCAGGTCGTAGTCGTTTCGTCTGGTGCTAGCATACTCATTATAGTTGCTCAAAGTCTAGAGGAGTGAGATACGTGGCACCACCTCGATTGGGAGAGTCGGTGAGTTGTTACGTGATCTTATCCTCGGGATCCCAAAGGCACAGCAGCAATCCCTCGTTATCAGATTTGATATCCCTGTTTAAAGACATGCATTTCATTACGATGTTATTGAGTTCGTTATTGTATTGAAAGCATGTTTGTTACTTGTATTACTTGTTATGTTGCTTTTACTGGGAATGTCGTTCTCACCGGTTATCCGGCTGTTGCTTTGTTTTGTATGTGTACTTGGCAACAGGTAGGGCAGGAACAAGTCAGAAGAGGCATGGTTAGCTTCGAGGGCAAGTAGTAGGAGTGAGACTCGGTTTAGAAGTCGAAGTAGCATGTTTATCTAGTTTAAGATTGAAGCATGTTAGAACTCGAACTTGATATGTTTTGTTATTCGAATTAGTTTGTATTCGGATTGTAATCTGAAATCGAAGTATGTTGTTGTCGTATCGATTTAGACTTCTGGTTGTTTTTAGGCCTTCTGAAAGCATGACTTGTTATGGCATGTTTCCCTACACCCTGTTATTGCATATGTATTTGAAGGCATGTCGGACCAAGCGCGGAATCCTTTCTTTATTTTCTGCAGCCTGAGCATTTTCTGCCCAGGCCTTCCGCGCGCGGGCGAGGCGTTCCTCGCGCGCGCGCGAGGCCTCTGTTGGGCCTCTGAATTGTTTGCCCGCGCGCGCGCGAGCTTGGTACCTCGCGCGGGTGCGAGCCTTTGGTTGGTCTCGGTTGTTGAAGCCCGCGCACGCGCGAGCTTGGTTCCTCGCGCGGGCGCGCGGCGTTTAAAAAAAAAAAAAAACTTTGAATTGTTTTACTCTTGGATTCTTGTTTGCTTAATTGTTGTTTAATCCGAGATTAGTGGTTTAGAATCGAGGTCTCACAGCGTCGTTGGAGGATGTTGTCGCTACATATGTAAATGAATCTAACAAGAGGATGTCGAGGACTGAAACTCGAATGGACAGCATGGAGACACATATGTGCAGTTTGGGGGATATGATGAAATCCATGAAAACACAGATTGGACAGCTTGCAAATGCTTTGAAGGATCAAAACCGAGGACAGTTTCCCAGCAATACTGAGGTGAATCCAAAAGAGCAATGCAAAGCGGTGGAGTTAAGAAGTGGTAAGAAGTTAGAGGCTGAGGATCAAATAAAATCAAAGGAAGTTGAAGAACCAGTGGTTGAAGAAATCATTTTTGAAGAGCCAAGCAAGAATCAATTTCAAAACCGATGTACAAGCCATAGCTTCCATACCCATAGCGGTTCAAGAAGAAAGCACTTGATGAGCAGTTTTCCAAGTTCCTAGAAATCTTCAAGAATATACTGTTGGAGAACGCGGCTTTCAGATCAAACAAGATTGATACCCGGTGCAGCGGAAGTTTAAAAATTTGTATGGAACGATTCCATATTGGGTATCAAATCTTTACGATTAAATTGTGTGTATAAAAATTTAAATAACAATTATAAATATTTACCTTTAATCTCGAATCGAGATTTTGGACACCAACAGATTTCTCTGCTCTTGTTGTATATCCCTGGAACTGATGGACGAACTGTTCTTCAATCAGGTCCACGAACAGAGATTTAATCCCTCTGATAGATTGCACTAGAAAATCTATCAGAAGTTTTCTACGAAGAGATTAACGAATTTGATCCGTTAAACCAGACTGTAATTCAAAATCACAGGCTGGATTTTTCTCGAGTAGAGGGAGAGAGGGGGGCGGCCACCTTTAAAAAAATAGACTAGGGTTTTCGAAAAATCCTTGTGACCTGTTGTGTGTAATTTCTGTACTGCAATAACTTATTTATAATGTAGGCCACTAACAGCTTAGGGCCCATTAGTCATAAGTTCAGACCCGACAAGCAAAGCCCGCATGTTCAGAAATTAATATAAAATTCATCGTGACTCCGATTGATAAACCGATTTCACCAATGTACACAGAAACCATTTCTGCACCTTTTAAAGTCAAGATAAATTTTTCTGAATCCGAATTCAGTGATTTCCAAAAATGGCCATCCCTATGTCATTTTAGGAAATCTTACTCCTCTACTCTTAAATAAGAAGTCCAACTTCTTCGTTCATTAAATTTAACTCTTTAAATTTAACTATCTCAACGGGGATTAAAAATCCATTACACTGTGTGACCCTCAATGGTTCAGGGATACAGCTAGCCGTGGGCTCACAACTCCTTGTGACTCGGAACAACAATTTCCGACTTGCCCATCGAATCATGGTATGAGCGCCTAGCAACATCGCCCCATGATTCCCTAGGTATCACTGATAGTGCCTACAAGAACCAGTAGATTTTGGTTAGCGTACAGTACGGTCCCTTCATCCATATATCCCGATCGAATCAACAACCATTGGTATATCGAGAGTCGCTCGAGATTCGATAACTATGCAATGCATCTTGAAGATCAAATAGTGACATCGCATGTGCTACTAAGAAACCATTTCTTAAATCACATCATGTACTCTGGCCAGAGATTCGTCACACTAATATCTCCTCAGATCGCATAGGATATCCACACTCGCAAGTATGTGGTGAATCCTTGACAACAAAGCATCGACTCCTATATGTGTTGTAACTGTACCCAATCCCGACACCTGATGACCCCAATAGAGTCGGTAAACGAGTCAAAGCACAGTACTAGCATATAGAGTCTCAATGATGTCTCAAGTAGTAAGGACTAATGGTGTACAACCAAAACCGCGGACTATATCCACTCGATAAGTGATAACCACTTGGAAAGTCCGGATAGGGTAGTTCGATCATTCATCATATGAATATCCATTTGCATGCTTCGAACATCTCTATGTTCCTTACCAATGAAACGTGGTACTCTGCATCGCAAATGCTAGTCTCAAGCTCGAGCGATCCTTATCCTTATTATCGGACGGCTCAATCGACTAGGAACAGTTTAGAATATACAGTGACTATAAGATGTGTTTCATGATAGACATCCCCATGTTCTACCACATCTTACATACACTATAGTATATTCAAGGTCTTTATCAAAACAACAATAGTATATCACAATATAACAATATGAAGAAAGATAAAGTCATTGCCATTAATAAAAGTGTAAATTATATTAAACAAAAGATTGTTTATACAAAGAGTCATCAAAGCCCTTAGCCACAAGTTGGCTCACTGGGCACCCACTCTTTCATATACACATCAATATTCCGTTTGCAGATGCCTTGGAACAAATGCCCAATTATGCCAAGTTCATCAAAGATGTGATGCCCAAGAAGAGGAGACTGCAAGACAATGAAGTGGTGAATTTTACAAAAGAATGCAGCGCAATCCTGCAGAAAAAGTTGCCACAAAAACTTAAACATCCTACTATCCCTTGTTTTATGATCGAGCAAATACTACCACGAAAAATCAACGTAAATATATCTATCAATTAAGCTCGAATAAATCGCAAGTGCACGATTCAAGTTATAATAGAATGTACTGAGTACGAGTATCGTCCTCAGGGACTAACGAAAATAATTTGTCTTTTCAATTTTTAACTACACAAAGTATCGAAAAAATGATTTGTGAATTAACTAACATTTAAAATTAAAACTCAATATAAATAAACTTAAACTTCACAACCAAGCCAACAAATCTCAGAGTGAAGAATAACAATTCAAAATGATTTTGTTGGAATTTCGGTTCACCTTTTCCCTAATTGAACTGGACGATTGGAACTTAATTTATTCTTATAAATTTAACAGAAGTTCCTATAACATTGACATTCTCTCTCGAGGTGATGCCAAACTAATCAAATCAGTGAAATAATTAAATCTCTCTAATTATTTATCACGACTGATTGCTTTGCGTTCTATGAATTCTACAACATTCAACCTGTGGTCTATGGCTATCAACATGTACTAAATACCATATCTCTATGCATATTTTAAGTCCATGGATTATATCATTCGTCCTAATTATAAACCTATCTCTCGACAGCAATTCTTAATTTACGAATCTATGTTAAAGGTAGCTAATCATTAACATAGAAAGAAAAACATGCTAAAATCAATTATAAACATAAATCAATTCCCAATACGTCCGGTGATTCAATCACACTACAGTGTTTCGGGATTAGGATCCCCTCGATTCCAACAAAATAATATTTTAGCTATTAGAATTCATTACAAAAATTCAATCTCCAAGATGTTCAACATAAAAATTCAGAAGAAGAAGAAAAGGAAAAACTCCCAACGGAGAAGAGAAATCTCCAACGTTCAGCCGCCGGTAATCTTCTGATATGCGTCCCGTCTAACCCTCAAAAACTAAAGAAATAATTGTATTTATAGCTCCCCAGAATCCTCTCCGAAATAAACTCTCAAAATAATAAAAAAAATAAAAACTAATAAAAACTGCGCGACGCGCCCGAGCGGTAGAAATTGGCCGCTCGGGCGCCTCGAAATTCCTTGCGCTACTGTCTCAAAAATACGTGACCGCGCCCGAGCGGTAGAATATGGCCGCTCGGGCGCCTCCTAAAGTTCCAACCTACTGTTTTTCTCAACCGTGTATGCGCCCGCGAGGTAGATAGTGGCCGCCCGCGCGCCCTTCTTTGTTTCCAGAATTTTGCCTTTCTTCTTGTTCTATCTGCATGGCCTCTACTGTGCATCACCTTCCCACCAAGTATCGGCATTTCTTGGTGATTTCCTGCCATAAAAATAGATAAACCAGAGGAGTGAATACGAGCATAATAAAACAATATAAAGAACAAGAATGGAAAAGAACGGACAAAATGTAAACGAAACGAAAGAAAAACAAACACAAAACAAGCAATAAAAACACATAAAAATGACTCCTATCAACCTCCCCAAACTAACCTTTTGCTCGCCCTCGAGCAAAATAGGTGATAGACTAACATGAAGACACAACAGAACGACGAAACAAGGAAGTGAAATTAATCTTCTTAAGCCTCAGAATATTTTCCACAAAATAAACAATCCAATCAATCAACATGCTGACATTTTGAAAATGTAACACCAACTAGCAAACCTTGCAAACTTCAAAATCTCGCAACTCCGTATTTTGGAATACTCTACTCTAAATTCAATTCACACATTCTAGAATCATGAGGACTTTTTCGGGTATATCAGGATCAAGATTTTGAAACATTCAATAATACACACACTCATGACTGGTATAACTCAATGAAAAATAGTGTGTGCATGTTTTTGATCAAGAATCCACATTCATTAACTGTGTCTATCAACAGTCCATAGGCAAAATTCTCACAACCCCTCTCCACTAGTATATTAGGCAACTGTAACTCGGTCAATAGGTCTTATTCGGATTATAATTTTAGGCTAGGCTAATGGCTCCAAATGAAGGACACGAATTCAAAGAGGGAGTAAATAATGATCATTCAATACAGACTACTCTTTTCGACTTACAAATTTGCACTTCTTCTCATTCATTGATTTCCAGATTTTTCTTTCCTTTCACTTGCCTTTTGCCAACATTCTTCTCTTTCTTTTTCCCCATTTTTTTCTCAATATTTTCATATTTTTAAACATATCCCTTCTTTTTTATTTTCTTCTTGCTACCCCCTTTTGATTTTTTGAACAACACTCAACACACCATTCGTTTCTCAGCTTTTCAGTAGGAGCATACACATCAATGATCTACATTCAATTTACTCCCAACAAGGTAGGAATGAGTGTTTAAGCTATGGGTAGTACTTGTAGGTTTTTGAAAAATGTCGAATGGGGGTTTTCCACACGTTTTCACGCGTGCCATTTGTTTTCTATTAAGCTCAAATAAGGTACTAGGGACAAAATAAATCAAGGGTAGTTTGAAAGGCACAAACGAAATTCAGAAAGAAATGCCTATATCACTCCTAAATCACAGTATGCCGTACTGCGCCTCGAGGGATGTTCGAACTTGTTCTAGACAAATCTCAATTCACAGTTAACTCATACAGATCTCAATCAGTGCAGAAAAAAAAATCATCAGTAGTAAGCGATGATTACACCAACATAAAATCCAGATTATGCACCTCTCGTGCTCATATAAATGTGAAGGCTCAATTGGGCATCTAAAGGTAATTCACGAAAGATTTCTTTCTAGCCCAAAAATCAAACAAATTGCCTCAATCATATCCAAGTTTGTGTGTTTCAAATACAGATTCAAGTGTACCTCACAGAATGTTTTGATACCTATTCATCGACTTGGTTATACTAGTTCAAAACGATTTGTCAAACAAAGAAGATAGTCATGGACTTAAGCAAAAACAAACAGTGAACCCAAAATTTTTTTTTTTTTTTCATTATTGGCTTTTCTGATTTTCATTCACAACACTTGCAACTACATTACAAACGACTCAAACGAACAAAGAAAGCACGAAAAAAAATACTGAAAACACAAAAGACACACACCCTCCCCAAACTAAAGACAAGCATTGTCCCCAATGCTACTTAACACCACCAAAACTAAAACAAACTAAAAGAAAATAAAAAAAAAACAATAAAAACTCCCCTGGTACTAATCAGACTCCTCCTCATCCATGTCTTCGGGCAGATCCCGAACCGGTGGACCATATTGGAACTGGAACGGTGGAGGATATGGCGGTGGTGCAGGATAAACGGCTGGGTCCATCGCAGCATTGGCGAGCAGTCCTTGCATCATGGCATGGGTGGATTCATTGTAGGCGGCGTTTACCTCTTGGCAGTGCTCCTGATGTTGCATCCATGCCGATATTTCACTCAATGAATCATGTGTGGTGCGGCGAGCAGGAGGTGACCGAGGTGCAGTCCGTGATGATTGACCAGGGCCAGAGCTTGCCTGTCCAGGAAGTAAAAACTCGCGTACACGGAAGGCGTGTTTTGCTTTCAGAATTGTGTTATCCACTGCCTGCATTGGGTGCAACCATTCTTCTGTGTCCTTGTATGGGACACCAGCTTGCACACACAGTAAAGAAACAATGGTCGGAAAGAAAATTGAAATGTTGGACGTGCGAATGGAAGTGTACAACTCTTGGTTGATAATTTGTCCAACATTAATCGGCCATTGTTTGTGCACAGCATAGAGAAGAACCGCCCTGCTCATTGTCACAACATGTGTATGGGACACCGGCATCAACCTGTGGGTCAGAAAAGCATACCACAAGGCCGGTTCCAGCCGCAAATTTTTCTCCTAAAAGATATGAACTTCACCGAATCCTTCCACACATTAGCTTCATAGCACAACTCATTCGAAATTTCATTATAATCCGAATTGGCCTTAAAAGCCTGAAATTGGCTATCATCTACTTCTGGAGTTTGCAATAACGCATTAATAGCAGCGGGAGTAAAAGAAACCATCTTACCCCGCACGAAGGTAGTGCTATCGGTACGCTCGGCGGCGTTGGCGTAAAATTCACGGACCAAGGGGACTAATGCCGCGACAGGTTGGCGGCAAAACTCGGCCCATCCTCAAGCTACGATGCCAAGGGAGGCGGTGCGGTTTTCAGAAAGATCAATTCCTCGCTCCGGAATGGGATTCCTAGCGGCCTTGGCTTCCTCATAACGTGCCTTTGCTTCTTCAGAAATAAATTTCCCATCTATTAAGTGGGATGGGTTGGCCCTAGAGGTGGCAATCTTCTGTTTTTTTGGCGCCATGTCGAGAGATGTGAGAAATCGAGTGAATTACCTGCGAAATTGAGAAAAGAAGAAGAAATTGAGAGTGAGAGAGATGGCGACTGTGAAGGAATTAGGGTTAGAGAGAAAGGAAAGAGATAAAATAAAGAAGGGAAGAAGGAATCGGGTATTTTAAATTTCTGATTTTGCGCGAGGCACCCGCGCGGTAGAAAAGTGCCGCGCGGGCGTACACCCCTTTTTTTAAAAAAAAATTATGACAGAAGGTTGGGTGCGCGGGCGGCAGAAAACTGCCGCGCGAGCGCACCCCCTTTTTTCCAAAAAATTTTTAACAGAGAGTTGGGTGCGCGGGCGGCAGAAAACTGCCGCGCGAGCGCACCCCCTTTTTTTTCAAAAAATTTTTAACAGAGAACTCAACTCGAGAAAGACAGGAAATTAACTAAAAATTATAACACTTGAACTAAAATGAACAAAAACGCGAATAAATAAAAGGGAAAGTAGAATGTAGTTCTCAATTTAAAGTCGAGATCTTGACTTTTCACCATCCCCAAACTAGTCTTGGTCAGTCAATGTGGTGATGACTGGCGTGGAATCCACATCACCCCCCACATAGTGTTTTAACCTTTGAGCATTGACTGTGAATGACTCGTTGCGGGCATCTTTGATCTCTATGGCCCCTGATGGATACACCCTGGTGATCTTATAGGGCCCAGACCATCTAGACTTCAGTTTCCCGGGAAATAGTCTTAATCGGGAGTTGAACAGCAACACAGCCTCTCCTTCCTTGAATTCCTGCTGACGAATACGCCTGTCATGTATTCTCTTTTTCCGTTCCTTGTACGAAACCGCCATGTCATATGCATTGTCGCGGAATTCTTCCAGTTGATTTAGCTCCAACAATCTTTTTTCACCTGCAGCAGCAAATTCATAGTTTAGAGTCTTAATAGCCCAAAATGCTCTATGCTCTAATTCAACAGGTAAATGACATGCTTTTCCAAATAATAATCTATAAGGGGAAGTGCCGATAGGGGTTTTAAATGCCGTCCTATAGGCCCATAAGGCATCATCAAGTCGAAGTGCCCAATCCTTCTGATTAGTACTCACACTTTTCTCTAGGATCTGTTTGATCTCTCGATTGGACACTTCCACTTGGCCACTGGTCTGGGGATGATATGGGGTAGATACCTTATGCTTGACATCATATTTCTTTAAAAGTTTGTCAAAAAGTTTATTGCAAAAGTGGGTGCCACCATCACTAATGATTGCACGGGGTGTACCAAACCGATTAAAAATATTTTTCTTCAAAAATTTTAGTACAACCTGTGCATCATTTGTTGCAAAAGCTTCAGCCTCTACCCATTTTGAAACATAATCGACTGCGACCAAAATGTATTTTTTCGTCAAAGAAGGTGGAAATGGTCCCATAAAGTCGATTCCCCAAACATCGAATATCTCACACTCAATGATATTATTCATAGGCATTTCATTTCGGTTAGAGATATTACATGTCCGCTGACATCTATCACAAGCTAAAACATACCGGCGCGCATCCTTAAAAAGGTCGGGCCAATAGAACCCACATTCCAGTACCTTCGCTGCAGTTTTGATTGGCCCAGTATGGCCACCTACCTCACGATCATGACAATGACTGAGGATGCTTTGCATTTCTCCTTCCGCCACACATCTCCGAATCATTGAGTCAGCACATATTTTAAACAAAAATGGTTCCTCCCAAAAATAGTGCTTGACATCCGATAAATTTTTTTTCTTCTGATGGAACGATATATTATGTGGGAGTGTGCTTGTGACCAGAAAATTAGCAAAATGTGCATACCATGGTGAACTCTCTATGGCGAAAAGTTTTTCATCAGGGAACCAATCATCTATATCCTTTACTTCATTTTGTGCATCATCAGTAATGCATTCTAATCTAGACAGATGATCAGTTACTACATTTTCAACACCTTTCTTATCCCTGATCTCTAAATAAAATTCTTGCAAAAGCAGGATCCACCTAATCAGTCTAGGTTTCGCATCTTTCTTTGCCAACAGGTGTTTAATAGTAGAGTGATCTGTGTAGACTGTGATTTTTGAAAGCACAAGGTACGAATGAAATTTGTCTAGTGCAAATACTATAGCTAGCAACTCTTTTTCAGTGGTGGCATAATTGAGCTGAGCTTCATTAAGAGTCTTACTAGCATAGTAGATGGTTCGGAATACCTTGTCTATTCATTGGCCAAGTACCGCACCAACAACAGAATCACTAGCATCGCACATTACTTCAAATGGAAGCTCCCAGTTCGGCGATGTCAATACTGGCGCAGTCACCAGTCTTTCTCTCAACACCTCAAAGGCCTGCAAACAATTCGAATCAAAATCAAAAGGTGCATCTTTCATGAGCAAAGAGGACAGAGGCTTGGCAATTTTTGAAAAGTCTTTAATAAATCGCCGATAAAAACCAGCATGTCCGAGGAAGCTTCTAACTCCCTTTACTGTTGTAGGTGGAGGCAGATTTTGAATAACGTGCACCTTAGCCTTGTCCACCTCGATCCCCTGTTCAAAAATTCTGTGACCTAACACTATACCTTCTGTCACCATGAAGTGACACTTCTCCCAGTTAAGCACCAAATTGGTCTCCTCGCATCTTATCAACACATAATTTAAGTTATGCAGACATGCATCAAAAGATTGACCGAAAATAGAAAAATCATCCATGAAAATTTCTAGAAAATTTTCGACCATATCATGAAAAATAGCAGTCATACATCTCTGAAAAGTAGCAGGAGCGTTACATAATCCGAAAGGCATACGTCTGTAGGCAAACGTACCATATGGGCAGGTAAAAGTTGTTTTATCCTGGTCTTCAGGTGCAATCGCTATTTGATTGTATCCTGAGTACCCATCTAAAAAACAGTAAAATTCATACCCAGCCAATCTTTCTAGCATTTGATAAATGAACGGGAGGGGAAAATGATCCTTACGGGTTGCGTCATTTAATTTTCTATAATCTATGCACACACGCCAACCCGTAACTGTCCTAGTAGGTATTAATTCATTATTCTCATTCTTTATGACAGTTATCCCCCCTTTCTTTGGTACACACTGCACTGGACTCACCCACGAACTATCAGAAATAGGATAAATGATACCTGCGTCCAACAGTTTGATCATTTCAGCTTTCACAACTTCCTGCATCTTTGGGTTTAGTCTCCTCTGTGGTTGGACTAATGGGTTGATGCTCTCTTCCATTAAAATCTTGTGCATGCATATGGATGGATTGATTCCTTTGATATCCGCCACTTTCCAAGCAAACACACTCTTGTGTTTCTTAAGCACCTTCATTAGTTTGTCCTCCATCTCACCTGTCAAAGAAGAAGATATTATGACAGGTAACTTATCGTTCTCACCTAAAAACATGTATTTAAGATGAATGGGTAATGGTTTCAATTCCACAGTAGGTGGTTCCTCAATGCTTGGTTTCTGAAGAACTAAATCCTTCCGGTCACCAAGGTCTTCAAGTCTAAGCTTTCCACCTCTTTTCCATGACTGGTTGTCATTCAAGTATGCGGTCATCTCTTCTACTCCGTCACTGAGGTCGCCCAACTGTTCAGATACAAGTGCAGCCTCTAACGGTTCCTGAAAATTATCCTGCACATAATCAAATAAGAGTGAGTCTACTACATCTAACTGAAAACATTCTTCATTATTCTGAGAAAATTTCAAAGCATTAAAAACGTCAAAAGAAATTTTCTCCTCTCCCACTCTCAACAACAGCTCTCCCTTCTGGACATCTATAAGTGCTTTTCCTGTTGCCAGGAAAGGTCTTCCCAAGATGAGTGGCATGTCCAGATCTTCTTCCATATCTAACACCACGAAGTCCACGGGGAAGATGAATTTGTCCACTTTCACAAGCACGTCCTCGATAATACCCCGTGGATATTTGATGGACCTGTCCGCCAGTTGTAAAGACATTCTGGTGGACTTTGGTTCTCCCAAGCTCAATTTCCTAAAAACAGAGTAAGGCATTAAATTTATACTTGCACCCAATCACACAAAGCCTTATGAAACTGAACATCATTAATTACACAAGGGATAGAGAAACTCCCTGGATCCTTTTTCTTTTGTGGGATTTTGTTCTGCACCAGTGCCGAGCAATTTTCTATCAGACTTATCATTGCATGCTCCTCCAATTTCCTCTTGTTAGAGAGTATTTCCTTCAAGAATTTCGCATAGCTTGGCATTTGCATCAGTGCATCGGCGAAGGGTATATTGATGTTCAATTTCTTGAACACTTCCCAAACTGAGAGTCTAGCTTGGCCTTCTTAAGAGCTGCAGGAAAAGGTGGTGGCACAACGATTTTTGATTGTGAAGTGGGTGGGGGTGTTGAGATAGATGACTTACCTGAAGTTTTTTTTGATGTACCCGTTTCAGGCTCTTTCTCGTTTTTTTTGTTCAGGCTCGACCGTCTTTCCACTCCTTAATTCAATTGCTTTCACCTGTTCCTTCGGATTCTTCTCAGTGTCGCTCGGCAAAGTACCCTGATCTCTGCTGGAAATTGATTTGGCCAATTGACCTATTTTATTCTCCAGATTTTTGATCGATGCATCTTGATTCTGCATACGGGTTTCAGTAGATGATATAAATTTCTGCATCATCTGCTCCAAGCTTGATTTCTCCTCTTGAGGATGCCTGCTGTAATTCTGATTTCCATACGGCTTATTATTCTGTCCACCCCATGAAAAATTCGGATGTTGTCTCCACCCTGGATTGTATGAATTCGAAAATGGGTCATTCCTGGGGCGATTCTGATTTCCCATGTGGCTTGCCATAACTCCCTCTGGTTGAGAGAATGTTTGACAGTCTTTCGTGAAATGCTCTGCACCGCATTTTTCACACCATACTTCTTGCACTCGCATTGCCGAATGTCCTACACTCAGTTCCTCGATCCTTTTGTTCATGACTTCAAGTTGAGCAGCCACAGATGTGAATGCTTCAACTTGATGAATTCCAGTTGATTTTCGGGCCCCACTCCTTTCAGATTGAGGATGATAGCTACTGGTTGCCATTTCCTCGATTAATTCATAACCATCCTCCAACGACTTTCGCAGTAGATTCCCACCTGCAGCTGCATCTAACATGGTACGATTTGAATGAGAAAGTCCATAGTAAAAAGTTTGTACCACAAGACCGTCTGGTAATTGGTGGTGTGGACATCTCCTCAGTAGATCCTTGTAGCGTTCCCATGCTTCATAAAATGTTTCTTGTTCACCTTGGGAAAAAGTTGTGATGTCTGCTCTCAGCTTCATTGACTTCGATGGTGGGAAGTATTTGGTGAGGAAAGCTTTAGCCAGATCATCCCAAGTTATGATGGAACCTGCAGGTAAATTCGTTAGCCATGCTTTCGCCTTGTCTCGTAGTGAAAAAGGGAATAAACGCAAACGAATAGCGTCATCTGAAACTCCCTGTATCTTGAATGTATCACAAATTTCTAAAAAATTTGTGAGATGCACATAGGGTTCATCAATGACACTTCCACCAAATTGAAGCGTGTTCTGAACCATTTGAAGAATCGCCGGCTTTATCTCAAAGTGATTCGCTGCTACAGTTGGCCGGATAATGCTTGGTCGAGCACCTTCAATATTTGGTAAGGCAAGATCCATCATGGATCTGAAAACTGGTGGTTCTTGTTCGTGTTCTCCTTCCATTTCTTGCTGTTGTTTCCTTCTTCTTCTGTGAAAGGTTCTGTCGATTTCTGGATCAAAAGGCAATAGTCTTTCAGGTGAGTGTTGCATGTACTGCAAGAGGATCCTGCAGTCCACAGATGGAAAAGAATGATTAAAATTGTAATAGAGAAAAATCAAATCAAACAAATTAAATTCTATTTAGTCCCCGGCAACGGCGCCAAAAACTTGATCGAGCAAATACTACCACGAAAAATCAATGTAAATATATCTATCAATTAAGCTCGAATAAATCGCAAGTGCACGATTCAAGTTATAATAGAATGTACTGAGTACGAGTATCGTCCTCAGGGACTAACGAAAATAATTTGTCTTTTCAATTTTTAACTACACAAAGTATCGAAAAAATGATTTGTGAATTAACTAACATCTAAAATTAAAACTCAATATAAATAAACTTAAACTTCACAACCAAGCAACAAATCTCAGAGTGAAGAATAACAATTAAAAATGATTTTGTTGGAATTTTGGTTCACCTTTTCCCTAATTGAACTAGACGATTGGAACTTAATTTATTCTTATAAATTTAACAGAAGTTCCTATAACATTGACACTCTCTCTCGAGGTGATGCCAAACTAATCAAATCAGTGAAATAATAAATCTCTCTAATTATTTATCATGACTGATTGCTTTGCGTTCATGGCTATCAACATGTACTAAATACCATATCTCTATGCATATTTTAAGTCCATGGATTATATCATTCGTCCTAATTATAAACCTATATCTCGACAGCATTTCATAATTTACGAATCTATGTTAAAGGTAGCTAATCATTAACATAGAAAGAAAAAACATGATAAAATCAATTATAAACATAAATCAATTCCCAATACGTCCGGTGATTCAATCACACTACAGTGTTCGGGATTAGGATCCCCTCGATTCCAACAAAATAATATTTTAGCTACTAGAATTCATTACAAAAATTCAATCTCCAAGATGTTCAACATAAAAATTCAGAAGAAGAAGAAAAGGAAAAACTCCCAACGGAGAAAAGAAATCTCCAACGTTCAGCCGCCGGTAATCTTCTGATATGCGTCCCGTCTAACCCTCAAAAACTAAATAAATAATTTTATTTATAGTTCCCTAGAATCCTCTCCGAAATAAACTCTCAAAATAATAAAAAAAAATAAAAACTAATAAAAACTGCGCGACGCGCCCGAGCGGTAGAAATTGGCCGCTCGGGCGCCTCGAAATTCCTTACGCTACTGTCTCAAAAATACGTGACCGCGCCCGAGCGGTAGAATATGGCCGCTCGGGCGCCTCCTAAAGTCCCAACCTACTGTTTTTCTCAACCGTGTATGCGCCCGCGCGGTAGATAGTGGCCACCCGCGCGCCCTTCTTCGTTTCCAGAATTTTGCCTTTCTTCTTGTTCTATCTGCATGGCCTCTACTGTGCATCACCTTCCCACCAAGTATCGGCATTTCTTGGTGATTTCCTGCCATAAAAATAGATAAACCAGAGGAGTGAATACGAACATAATAAAACAATATAAAGAACAAGAATGGAAAAGAACGGACAAAATGTAAACGAAACAAAAGCAAAACAAACACAAAACAAGCAATAAAAACACATAAAAACGACTCCTATCATTTTATTGGGGGCTCTAAAGTAAATAGAGCTTTATGTGATTTAGGAGCAAGTATAAATTTGATGCATTTTTTTGTATACAAGACGTTGGATCTTGGAGAAGTCAAAGCGACCACCATCACGTTACAGCTAGCCAATCAAAGTATCACATACCCATGAGGTATTGTGGAGGACGTTTTGGTGAAGGTCTATAAGTTCATATTTCCAGCAGACTTCGTGATATTGGACATGGATGAAGATGAAGAAACTCCCTTGATTTTTGGGAGACCTTTTCTGGCTACTGCCAGGTGCTAATAGATGTCCATAAGGGGGAGATCACACATAGAGTTGGCGGTGAAGTTGTGATTTTCAACAATTATCACACCATGAGGGGACCAAAAGAGGAAAGCACATGTAAAAGCATTGAAATTATTGATTCTCATAATTTTTTTTCATGTGCAGGAATTACTGATCCACTAGAAAGATGTTTGGTGGCGGATTCGAAAATCGATAAGGAAGAAGATTGGAAGCTACACGAACAAGAAATATTCCTAGAGGGATCTCCAAAAGAAAAAGTGGTGAGTACTAAAGAATCTGAAGCATTGGAAAATAGTGCACCAGTGGTATCTGATAAAACCCATGATCTTAAAGAATTGCCTGCACATTTATGTTATGCATTCCTTGGTGAGAATTCTACTTTTCCTGTTATTATTTCTGCTCACCTGTCTGCTGTAGAAAAGGATAAGTTGTTGAGAGTCTTGAGAAATTTCAAAACTACCTTAGGATGGTCAATTTCTGACATTAAGGGTATTAGTCCAACAATTTGCATGCATAAAATTTTGACGGAAGATTCTTATACTCCTTATGTTGATCATCAGAGGCGGCTGAATCCATCTAGAAAGAAGTTGTTAAGAAAGAAGTTTTAAAATTGTTAAATGCGGGTGTGATATATGCTATTTTTTATAGTAGTTGGGTGTCTCTTGTTCAAGTGGTTCCTAAGAAAGGTGGAATTAATATGGTTAAAAATGAAAATAATGAGTTAATCTCCACACGTACAGTAACTGGCTGGCGAGTCTGTATAGATTATAGGAAGTTGAACAAAGCTACTCGTAAGGATCATTTTCCACTTCCTTTCATCGATCAAATGCTTGATATGGTTATTGCTATTACTGTTTCTTTGATGGTTATTCAGGGTATAATCAAATTGCTATTGCACCAGAGGATCAGGAGAAGAATACTTTTACGTGTCCCTATGACACATTTTCTTTCAGGAGGATGCCTTTTGGCTTATGTAATGCACCGGCGACTTTCCAGTGGTGTGTGATGGCTATTTTGCAGATATGGTGGAGGATGTGATGGAAATATTTATGGATGATTTTTCAGTTTTTGGGTCATCTTTTTATCACTGTTTGCACAACATTTTCCTTGTGTTGCAGAGATGTCAATAAAAGAATCTAGTTCTTAACTGGGAAAAATGTCATTTTTTTTATTCAAGAGGGCATTGTCCTTAGCCATAAAGTGTCATCAAATGTTTTAGAGGTGGATCGAGCCAAAGTGGTTGCCATTGAGAAGCTTCCACCTCCAAAGAATATCAAGGGCATCAGAAGTTTCTTAGGCCATGCGGGGTTTTATCGGCGATTCATCAAGGATTTTTCTAAAATTACTAAACCACTTTGTAATTTTCTTGAAAAAATTCTACATTTATATTTGATTATGATTGTTTGCAGGCTTTCAAAAAGATCAAGACGGCGTTGATCACAGCACCCATCATGATTGTGCCAGATTGGAAGGAGCCCTTTGAGCTGATGTGCGATGCTAAGGAATATGCAGTGGGGGCTGTATTGGGCCAGAGGAGAGATAAGATGTTTCGAGCCATCTATTATGTGAGTCGCACCATGGATGCTGCCCAGCAAAATTACACTACTACAGAAAAGAAGATGCTTGCAGTAGCTTTTGCATTTGATAAATTTCGTCCATATTTAATTGGTACTAAAGTAGTTGTTTATACTGACCATGCAGCGATTCGTTACTTATTTTTAAAGAAGGATGCCAAGCCACGCTTGATAAGGTGGATTCTACTTTTACAAGAGTTTGATTTTGAGATCAAGGATAAGAAGGGTAGTGAAAATCAAGTTGATGATCACTTGTCGAGATTAGAGTTAGAATATGCTAAGGATGAGGAAAGCATAAAAGAGTTGTTTTCGGATGAACAAATCTTTCAGGTAAGTTCACATCTCCCATGGTTTGCTGATATAGCTATTTTTTTGTCGTGTGCTACTATGCCTCCAGAATTGAACCGACATCAGAAAAAGAAATTTTTCATGACATTAAGTTCTACTTGTGGGATGATCCCTATGTTTTCAAGCGTTGTGCCGATCAAGTAATTAGGAGATGTGTGGTGGGTCAAGAAGCACAAGAAATCCTAGAGAATTTCCATTCATCACCTTATGGAGGTCACTTTGGAGCAACAAGAATTGCGGCTAAGGTACTACAATCTGGTTTTTATTGCCCTACTCTATTTCGAGATAGTTACACCTTAGTAAAATCATGCGATAAGTGTCATAGAACGGGGAGTATATCTAGAAAGCATGAATTACCTCTCACAAATATTTTAGAAGTGGAGTTATTTGATGTGTGGGGTATTGATTTTATGGGTCCTTTTTCCCCTTCTTTTGGTTACACTTATATTTTATTAGCAGTAGATTATGTATCAAAATGGGTGGAAGCAATTTCCACCTCCAATAATGATTCTCGTATTGTAGTAAAGTTTCTGCAAAAGAATATTTTTACGAGGTTTGAAACTCCACGATCAATAATCAGTGACGAAGGTACGCATTTTTGCAATAAGATTTTTAAAACCTTGATCACTAAGTATGGTGTCAGGCATAAGGTGGCGTGCACATATCATCCCCAAACCAATGATCAGGTAGAGTCAAGAAAATTTTGGAGAAAACGGTTAAGACGAATAGTAAATATTGGGCAATCAAGCTGGAGGACGCTTTATGGTCCTACCGCACTGCTTTTAAAACACCTATTGGGATGTCGTCCGATAGGTTGGTGTTCGGTAAGGCATGTCATTTTCCATTGGAGTTAGAACAAAAAGAGTTTTGGGCTGTCAAGAAGCTGAACATGGATCTGGAAGCATCCGGGGAGTTGCGGAAATTACAGTTGAATGAGTTAGATGAATTTTGAAGTGAAGCTTATGAGAATGCCAAGATATACAAAGAGTAGACAAATAAGTGGCATGGCAAACACATTGTGCCTCGGTATTTCGAATCAGGTAAGAAAGTATTGTTGTTTAACTCCCGTTTGAAACTGTTTCCAAGAAAGTTAAAGTCAGGATGGTCTGGGCGACTTACTGTGGAGACGGTGTATCCGCATGGTGCGATTGAGCTTCGATGTACAGATGGAAGGGTATTCAAGGTGAACGGGCAATGGGTTAAACAATATTTTGGTAACGAAGTACGAAGTGCTGTGATCACATTGCTTAAAGACCCGGCCTAAATCTGGTGAAAGTCTGGCTGATGAGTATAAACCAAGCGCTATTTGGGAGGCAACCCAAATTTTCCTTTCGTTTTTTCTTAATTTTATTTATTCTTTACGTTAATTTGTTTTTCGCGGTTTCATTTATCTGTCCGTCGTGCTTCATATTGTCTTTGTTTTTTTAGGAACGCAGTTTTCAGCAGCATATGCGCGCCCGCCTTGCTCATTGGCACGCCCGCGCTTCATCAATTTTGAAAAACAAAGGAAGGAAACAGAAATTTATGCGCACCCGCTAGGTATCCAGGGCGCGCCCGCGCTTGCAAATTTAATAATCCAGAGCCAGACCAAAGACTTATGCGCGCCCGCTCCTCTTATCGCGCGCGCGCACGTCCCTCTGTGACCAACATACTCCAACCCGAGATGTGCGCGCGCCCGCTTGATTATCAATGTGCGCCTGCGCATACCCCATGCATTAAAACATTCAACCCCGCATGCTATGCGCGCCCGCCTATCTCATGCCACGCGCCTGCCCCGTCTGTTCTTAACCCAGATTTCCTTGATATTTTTTTCCATTCTTACTCCCCATTTTCCTTCCCTTTTCAAACCCTTCACACTCTTCTTCTCCAAATCGCCGCCTCCACTCCAATTAAATCTTCCAGTCCTCCTCTACCTCACCTCTCGTTTCTATTTCTCCTCTTATTTCTCCATATTCTAATTTTTTTCTCAGGGCGCGCCATCGAGCTACGTTGCAGGAATTTTTTTTCTGGATATTGCTGCTTTCTTGGTTTTGTGAGGTACGACTTCTCTATTGGCAGGATTTCATGCTTTCAATTTTAAATCCGATGTGTTGTGAATCGGTTGTGGCGTGAGTCTTTGGTTTGAATTGTGGGTTCGTTGGCGTTGGAGTGTGGTGTTTGATTGGTGATTGTTTACTGCTAGTTTGGGGTATGACGGTTATTGATATATATATTGATCATTTGACTTGTGAATACCGTCCACCACTTGTTTGAAATATGGCACCTAAGAAAAAGTTGAAGTTTGGTGCTTCCTCTTCTTCGGACCCTACTTTTGATGCTCATCGTTTCTGGGATGAAAAGGCTTAGGAGAATTATCACAAGTTATTATCGAAGAGCATTCTGCCTGAGCGGGGGTTTGATACTTCAATTGGATTTGATCCGACTAGGATTATTAGGAGCAATGTAGGTGATGAAGTCATAGCGCGTCAGTGGCATCAATTTGTTAAACACATCGAGTTCAAGGTATTGGTGAGGGGCAAGATGGTGCCTTTTGACTTTGTTTCGATTAATACTTTGTTTCAAATCCCTCCAGTGGAAATTTATGAATATGTGGCGTATAATTCGAGGGAAATTGATTATGATGACATTATTCACACCATCTGTGTCGCGGGCGCTGAATGGAGGCTGGGCAGTGATCACAAGCCATCAAAGCTGTGGAAGACCGACTTGACTAGTGACGCCAAGAGGTGGTACAATCTTGTTTGCGCTCGACTTAAGCCCACTGATCACGACCATGAGATCACCAAAAAGAGGGTGATTCTTGTGTACTGCATTGTAGAGGGAATGGCTATTGATTTACGCCAGATCTGCCAAGAAACTATTCAGAATGTTGTTGCTGGTCGTTCGAGCGGGGGGCTTGCTTTGCCTTATATTCTTACTAATTTATGTGAAGCCGTTGGGGTTGATTGGAGCCCTACTGAAAATTGTTGAAGCCCACGGCTCTTATACCCTGTGGTTCTTCCTCTCGTCTTCCATCTGAAAGTGAATTGAGAGAACGCGAGGCCAGACGAGCATACAATGCTAGAGCAGCAGCTCGACGAGTCTCTGACCCACATCCTGTACCACCTCCTTCTATGGATGCCCGTGTTACATCCCTTGAGGTGGATCTTCGCCATCACCGACAGGAGTTCCAGCATTTTCAGCACAGGAATGATATGTTTATGGACTATATGATGAGTTTCACTGATGCATTGAGCCACCAGTTTCCTCACGTTGCGATCTCGGCTCATCCGTTTCCTCCCTATCCTCAGTGGCCACCTACTTTTGGTGCTTCGGCCCTAACCATGGTGTTGATGGTGATGAGGGCGGTGACCACTGACGGTTGTCGTCTGAGGTACATGTCCTTATTCTTTCTTGATAATTCATTAAAGACAATGAATGTACCTAGTTTGGGGGGTTTTATTAAATCATGTTGGAAATTGTTGCTTGTTTTTATTCTTGTTTTTTGTGTGTTTTCTTTTAGTGTTTTTGTTTTTTAGGATTTTATGTGTTGTGTCGGTGGTTGGATGACTTACTTTAAATCAAATAGTGTGTTGTGTTGGGAAATTGAGAATTGTTTTGTGGATGTGAGATGGTTTTGAGTTAAGTTCAAGAAACCATGAAAAAAATGAAAAAATGGCCAATAATGAAAATTTTTTGCTTTGTATCTGAAATCCATGATCGTTAATGTATCTAAAAGAATTTTTGTGTTGGTGAACCAATTAAATGAATGAATTCCTATATATTATGTGATGTGTGCTTAAGTCTGAGTTAAAACATACAAACATAGAAATGAATGAGGCATTTTGGATCCTTGAGCCTAATTTTTGTTGGAAAATATCCTTAGTTGCCTTTTGAGCTTTCACGATATATATGAGTACTTTAGGTACTTTGTTCTGAATACTTGTTGAAGATCATCGTTTACTGCTGATGATTGCTTCTTTTCTGCACTGGTGAAAATTCATGTGATTTACTTGTGAATTGAGATTGTCTATAACTAGTTCGAACACCCTTTGAGGCGCAATACGGGCATAACTGTGACTTAGGAATGATTTAGGAAATTTTTTTGAAAATCGTTTGTGCCTTTCAAGCTATCTAATGTTTCAACTATCCCTATTACCCTGTTTGAGCTTAATTGAAAAATGAATGGCATGCGTGTAAACGTGTGATAAACCCCCATTTGGCATCTTTTAAAGGTCCCACATTCACTACTTGATGAATAGCTTATACATTAATTCCTACCTTGAGAGAGTAAGTAATGCGTGAAAGTTTTTGTATGCTCCTAATTTTAATTTGAATGATGGAATGGTATGGTGGAAAAGAATTGAAAAGGATGAAGGTAGTAGTGAAAAGAAACAAAGAAAAAAAGAAAAAATGATGAAAAAGGGATTGAAAAGTTGAGAAAAGAAAGGAACAAATGTTGTGAAAAAAAAAAAAGAACGAATGAAAAGTTAATAGGGTGAAAAAAAAAGTGTGAAATGTGAATGAAAAGGAGTGGAAATTAGAGATTGAACATCATTTACTCCCTCTTTTGAATTCATAATCCTTTATTTGTAGCCATGTGCCAGGCCTTACGTTACAAGCCAATTAAGTCCTATTGACCGAGTCACAGTCGCCCAATATACTAGTGGAGAAGGGTTGCAAGAATTTAGCCTATGGATGATTGATTGACACTTTTAATGACTATGATTTTTTGGCCAAAACACGCACACACTTTTCTTTTGTGAAATAGCCTGATTGCGAGTGTTTTCAATTGAAGTATCCTATTAATTGATCCTTTATGAATGTATGAATTGATTTGGATAAGAGTATTTTGAACGTGAGTTGCGGGATTTGTAAGTTTTTGAGGTTCACTAGCATGTGTTTGTTTGAAGATAAAGATTGATAGGTTCGATATGATTGGATGAAAAATATTTTTTTGAATGCATTGCTGAGGCCATTGATTCATAGTATTTCTTGGTTGGTCTTGATTTGTTTGAGTGAGTGTTTTGTGTTTTGTTTTTTGAGATTTAAGTGGTTTTTACTCGGGACTAGCAAATATTTAAGTTTGGAGAAATTTGATAAGTGCATTTTGTGTACTTAATTTGTATTGATATTATTGGATAATTTTTTGGTTTCGAGCAGAATTATGCGAAATTTGTTGTTGTTTGTGTTGTATGTTAGGAAATAAAGAAAATACTGAATTTATGATGGATGAAGTCAAAGAAGTCAAGAAAATGGCAAAACGAGCGAAGACGGTCCAGGATTTTGAAGGAAAAATGAAGATGAGGCAGAGCAGTATGCGCGCCCGCGTTGCCTGAAGAGATTTTAGAGTGATGAGACCGAGGCTTATGCGCGCCCGTGCCAGGAATGATGCGCGCCCGCGTGTGTTCGAGAATTTTGAATTGTCAAGACAAAGTGTTATGCGCGCCCGTGCGACTTAGGAGGCGCGCCCGCGCGAAATTTATGCTAAAGTGTTTTTGCAATTTTGAAAACTTTGGGATATCTTTGGACTTATTTTGGACGATTCTTAGGGAGTATAAAAGGGAGTTTTTCAGACCTAATAGAGTATCATCAGCCGTCGCACACTACAACACTTTTGAGAGAAAACTTTGTGAGATTTTTAAGAGTTCGAGAATTGAAAATTGCTTGGAACGAAGACGGAGCTTTTCAACCGGACACGGAAGAAAGCCTACGGCTTTGTTATTTCTTCTTTATTGTTTTCTTTTAGTTGTTGAATTAAGTTTGAGACATTAAACATGATTTGGGTTGCTTTGAATTTTGCTATGAACTAAAAATTTTAAGTCTAGAGGTTGATGTAGCCTGGTCAAGACGTGTTCATGAATTATTGATTTTATTGAATTGAGTTCTTCTAAATTAATTGAGATTCTAGTTTTGAAAGTCTTTTCAATTTACTGGCCATAAATTGATTTGTCATATTTATTTAGAATCCGGCACTCGGGAGAGGGGATTTAGAATAGGATCGATAGAATTTACACTATTAATTGTTTATATGTCTCGGAAGAGCTTATAACTTTACTAGAGCCTAGAAAGAACATTTTCTTACACATATCATTACAAGTATATTCTTAATAGGGATATTGGAATTGATTTGTAATTGATACACTCTATTTGATACTCGGGAGAGAGAAATAGCATAATCTATGTGTTTTTGGTTATTAATTGAAATGAATTCATGAAAATAGGTTAATTAGGAAGGAATATTGTAGAGAGCAGGTGAAATCAAAACCTCTAGACTATTTCTCTTTGCTTGATATTCTCTTAAGGATTGTGTGTGCGCACGCTTTACAAACTTTATTATTTATTTAAATTGTCACCAAATCTTTAAAGTTTATTTTTCTAAATAAAATTATGACTATTTTAATTACAAGTATTATATATTTTCAATTTACTCCTTGTGGGAACGATACTTGATTCATCACTTTATTAAAACTTGACACTCGTACGCTTGTGAGTATTTTTCACAACACCTGTCAGATTGAAGGCATTGGATCTATCAATCTCAAGCACGGTAATGTTATAATCAATACTTTGTCTGAAGTATGGTTTGTACCAGGTTTGGAAAGGAAATTGATATCACTTGGAATGCGGGATTGATAAGTGCATTTTGTGTGTATTATTTTGTGTTATTTTTAGGTTTATTTGGCATGCATTCATATAGTCTCATGTGTGTTTTTACATGTTTTATTTATAATTGATTTCATGCATGTGCATTTCACTCTTCGGATTTTATTTAAAGGAAATATTGAAGAAATCAAGAATTTAGAGCAAGAGAAGAGCCGCAAGAATGAATTACGGAGCAGAAATGGTAAAAAATATATTTTTAATGTTACAGAGATCCAAATCCAATCTCCAATGTTCAAATTGAAATTAAAAATGTTTTGAAGTTGTTGTCCAAATTTTGGCTCGATCCGACGGATAGAACTCCAGATAAGAATTTTTTAAAAATTTTGCATGCTGGAAAAAGTGAGCTTGCCCGAGCCATAATTTTTTGTGGCTCGAGCGAGGCCTGTGCTGAGAGAAAAAAAATTTGGGACAGAAAGTTGCTCGCTCGAGCGGCAAATTTTAGCCGCTCGAGCAAAATGTCGCGCAGACTTAGAAATTGGGATTTTCGGGAATTAAGAATCTTAACTCTCTGGGCTTTATTTTTTGGGCTTTTAAAGACATATAAATAGAAGACATCAGAACATGAGAAGGAGAGAACGCAGAGACAGAGGCGGCGGCTAGGGCGTCGGAGATTGAAGAATAGGAAAATTGTTCCATTTTAGTTCTTCTTCTTTCTTCTTCTTTATTTTATTTTTTTGAATTATATTTTCGATTATTGAATAGTTTTCTTCAACCAAGACCACGAGAGTGGGTCGAACTAATTGATGTTTGAGACTTGGTTTCATGTTTGAGATTTTGGATATTTTAAATTATTGATTGATGTTGTTTAATATTTCATGTGAATAGCCTGATCACCTGTTTACATGTGTGTTGATTAATCACAAATCGAAAGAGGGTTGATTAAAGATAGTTTCAAAGTATAAATCAACATATGGTTAAACCGACTAGAAATAGTATCCGGTTTCAGTATGCGGTTTTAGGTGAAAACTGAATTTTCATAAATATTGAATGCATTTGAGTTTGATTAAAATTAATTAGAAATAATTAATCCATCCAACTTGAATAGGTTTAGCAATTCAAAAAATAGATTGTTGAATAAGATAGAAAAATTCACCGTGATTGAAATAAACATAATTTTCAGTCTGTGTCACGTTGATGCATCAATTAGTTCATACATGTGTGTGTCTTGGTTGTCTCATTTTAATTAAATTTATCTTTCAACTATTTTAAATTCATATTATTTTTAATAATTAAATTTTTATTTAAATTATCGCAACTCTTTTTATTATTATGTCTAGATTAAGCTATATAATTAAATCTTGAGAATTAACTATAGTCTCTGTGTGATCGATACTTGGACTCAAAATCCACTTACTATTACTTGATCTGGTATGCTTTCCAATAATTATTTTTAATATCAAATTAAGCGATCAAATTTTTGGCGCCGTTATCGGGAACAGTTTAGTTAATATTAGGATAGATTATTTGCTTGAGACTAAAAAAAAAAAATTTCTTCCTTGCATTTGTTTAATTCTTAATTTTAATTTTTCTTACTTGTGAGGTGCTTGGAGATGTATCATCGACAAGTGTTCACAAGGTTTGGCTACTCAGAACCATTATATGATGTTTGGAGGAAATTCAATGATTTGGCAGACAGATGTTGATATCATGATTTTTTTAACTACACTCTAGTTTATATTTTTATGGCGGTTTGGATGAGACAACAAGATGTTGGGTAGATTATGGAGCTTTGACAACTGGAATTTACTTGTTCAGAAGAGATTATAACAGTGCGATGCACTTGTTAAATAATATGGCAGATTTCAACTACCATTGACATTGTGATCCTTCACTGCAGGGTTGGAGTCATCAATATCCTCAAGAATTCAACTCCAAAAATTTTTTGAACGAACCATTTGAGCTTCAAGAAGAGTGTATCGGGAATTTTTAGGATTATGTGGCTCCGTTGAAAAACATTGTGAAAAAGCAGACAGATACAAATGAGTTCTTAAAAAGCCGCATCAACTCTTTGAGTCTTTTGGATGAACAGATTGCGCTTCTTATAGAACCATTTTCTGAGATCTGTCAAGAGAATTAAGTAATTGAGCCAGAGCAATAAGAAATACTATTTGAAGAATTTTTAATTGAAGAGGAGCCAAAAGTGATAGTGGAGGAAGAAGAGATATACAAGCCAAAGGATTTGACCTCGTCAGTAGTCTTTACATGTACATCATTAGAAGATCCGTTCTTGTCGTTGACGTCAACTCCAAAATATTACATCATCCATGAGCTTCAGCCTAGATTCAGAGTCTCCTTCCAAAATAATCAGTTCATGTTGAGTATCGCTTGACCGACGAGCTTTCTATGTCAATATCACGCCAAGCTTGAGAGCGTAGGAAATCAAGACCCATACGTAGAGTCGTATGATTCTTACTATGGGCGGCAGCCGCTCTTTGATGGTTGCTACTACATAGTCGGGCTATAGACTATAAATTTAGCGCTGACTGGGATGAAACCCAGTGTTTTATCTCCTTTATTTTTATTTTTATTTTTATTTTTAATTTCTTTTGCTAATCCACCTCCTTACCCGTCGCCTTTATATGTGTAGTATGTTGCCCCGCTAAGAGAAGTTGTTGTTGGAGTTCTACAGCCGGAGAAAGAGGATGAATCTTAAACCAGGGGAGTGTTATTTTTGTTTTCATTGTATTTTTGTTCGTTTTTCATTCTGTTCATTGTTTCTGAAGCATTGAGGGCAATGCTTTAGATAAGTATGGGGGTCGACTAGTTTATTTCATTGTTTGTCCTGTTTGTGTTGCATTCATAATGTTTTAGTTTGTTTGTATATAGTTCGTTTCGTGGTGTTTGTGTCTCGTTTGTTTTAGTGTTTGTTTGCATGTGTGTTATGTAGGATAATGAATGGGAGCCAATGATAATATGAAGTTAAATTTTTTTTTGTTTTTGTGAAATGTTTGCCCTTGACTTGACATGAGAAACAGTAGGTCAACCCGTGAATATTTTTAAGTACTCAAGTTAGACCGGTGAAGTGTAGCGATAAAATTGATGATGTTTGTATCCGTTTGACCATTTCACGACACTAGGTGTTTAATGAGCTTAACTGTGTCATGTGAATTTTAATGATCCTTTGAACTTATGATCTTAGGCGCACCATAAATTTTTGAAATTAATTGAAAAAAAGTAATTTTTTTTTAATTTTGAAATTTTCATCCGGGTTTGGGGCAAGGGATTGAAATCATAATTGCCTAGTCTGAAACTAAGTTTGCGGATTCAATGAGGTTGATATCCATCCGAGCTATAGACGAGGGGATTGAAATCTCAATTCTATCACAGTTATAGATAAGTTTGCAGGTAATTATTGGAGTTAAAGCAAAACCGGATGTAAAATTCGGAGGTGTGTAATTAATTATCTCAAGGGAGGTGTGTATTTTTAAGAGGTCGTTGGAAGAAATGAACACTTGAGAGTGAAACTTGCACTGATATGTCATAGGTCTCTAAGCACTCTTGAAACTGTAATTAAGACTGCCAATTGAATAAATATGAATAAAGGATCCATGAGTGAAGATAGAAAGTCAATTTCTAATCGTAACTAAACCTTCCTTCTATTTTATTTTCGATTTCTAAAGAAATAAATTGAAGCAAAATAGTTATTCAACGATGAATTTGGTTTACTAGAGACATCAACATATTGTTTTAGCTCGTTGGAAATAAAACCCTTTTGACGCTTAATTCGGTATTTAAAATAATTACGGGCAAACGTACCAGGTCAAGTTATAAAAAATGGACAGAGAGTCCAAGTATCGATCTCACATAGACTGTAGTCAATTCTCAAGAATTAATTATTTAGCTTAATCTATACAAAAATATTAAATAAGGATTGCAATGAATTAAATAAAAATTCAATTACTGAAAAATAAGAAATAAAATAGCTGAAAGATAAATTTAATTAAAATGAGACAACCAAGACACACGCAAGTACCAAACAAATTATGAAAACAAGTGGCAAATCTAAGATCCAAATTTAATCTTAAATCACGGTGAATTCTCCTAATTTATTTAACAGTCTATTTTTAGAACATTTAAACCTATTCAAATATTGATGGATTAATTTTCATAATTATAATCAAATTCAAATGCATTGAGAATTATGAGAATTCAGTTTTCACCTAAAATCGCATACTGAAACCGAATACTATTTCTAGATGGTTTAACCGTATGTCAATTATTGGATTGATCTAAATCAATTCCTAATCTGTCTACTCAGAATCAATTAACAATAATTGATCAGATTATTCACAAGAACAAAACATAAATCCAACAATCAATAATCTTAATAAAAATCTAAAAATCTCAAATCAAAATCCACATGTTCAACATAAAATTATTCGGCCCAATCTCGCCGTCTTGGTTGAAGAAAAACTACTCAAATAACGAAAATATAATTGAAAATCAAAATAAAGAAGAAGAAAGGAAGAACTAGATTGGAGCGTTCTTCAATCTCCAAGCCCCCGCCTAGCCCTCACAATTTGTCTGTTGCGTGCGATCTTCCTTATCACCTATGATAACTTCTATTTATATGTCTTTGAAAGCCCACGTAATAAAGCTCGACAAGTCCACTATTTAATTTTCTCAGAGTTTTTTTTCTGAACTCCGCGATCGCGCTTGAGCGCAAGAACATGCACTCTAGCAAGATATCTTCTGTTTTATTTTTTTTCACATTGTTTCAGGCTCGCTCGAGCACATGAAAATGCGCTCGAGCAAGCAACTTTCTGCCCCCAAAATATTTTTTTCTCGCTACATGGCGCGGGGGCGCTCTGCTTCTTTACCAACGCGAAGTTTTTTTTGAAAAAAATCATATCTAGAGATCTAGCCGTTGGATCGATCTATAATTTGGACAGCAGTTTCAAAACATCTTGAATTCACTTTGAACATTGAAGATCGGATTTGGATCTCTCTAAAATCAAAAATAATTTTTTGACCATTGCTGCTCCGTAATTCATTCTTGCGGCTCTTCTCTTGCCCCAAAATCACGATTTCTTCACAAATTCCTACAAAATCAACCCCGAGAGTGAAATGCACACATATGAAATAAATCACATAAAAACATAATAATAAAATACAAATGCATGCAAAATAGACATAAAAATAAAATAAAATAATGCACACAAAATGCAGTCATCAACTCCATCATACTTAAATATTGCTCGCCCTCGAGCAAGACAAACAATGAAACAAACAACAAATTAGAAACATTTCATTGGAATTTGTCTCAGAGAAGTCACATTCCAAATTAAAACACCCTCGAATCTCCACAATACACCATCGGTTTAGTGTGAATGTTTGTGTGTGAACCAATAGTGATGATGAGAGTGCAGGATTCTTTGTTATAGCGAGATCTGACAAAAGAGAATTCAAATCCAGAGGTAAGTCTCGATCAAGATCAATGCCAAAGTTTAAAAATAGATGTTTCTTATGCCATAAAGAAGGACATTTCAGGAGAGATTGTCTAGAGAGAAATAATAAAACAAGATGAAAAGGAATCAGGTTCAGGAGATGCAGCTGTGGCAAAAGATGGTTATGAGAGTTCATATGTATTGTTGGTAACCACTGAGAAGTCTAAGAGGGATTGGATTTTGGACTCAGGGTGTTCTTTACACATGAGTCCATGTAGGGAATGGTTTAGTTGTTTCACTAGAATCAATGGTGGAACAGTTCTTATGAGAAACAATGTGGTATGTTAGATTGAAGGCATTGGATCTATCAATCTCAAGCACAGTAATGTTATAATCAGGACTTTGTCTGAAGTAAGGTTTGTACCAAGTTTGGAAAGGAAATTGATATCACTTGGAATGCGGGATTGATAAGTGCATTTTGTGTGCATTATTTTGTATTATTTTTAGGTTTATTTGGCATGCATTCATATGGTCTCATGTGTGTTTTTACATGTTTTATTTATAATTTATTTCATGCATGTGCATTTCACACTCCGGGTTTTATTTGAAGGAAATATTGAAGAAATCAAGAATTTGGAGCAAGAGAAGAGCCGCAAAAATGAATTACGGAGTAGAAATGATCAAAAATATATTTTTAATTTTAAAGATATTCAAATCCGATCTCCCCTGTTCAAATTGAAATTAAAGATGTTTTGAAGTTGTTGTCCAAATTTTGGCTCAATCTGACAGCTATAACTCCATACATGAATTTTTTAAAAACGCTGCGCGCTGGAAAAAAGTGAGCTCGCCCGAGCCATAATTATTTGCGACTCGAACGAGACCTGTGCTGCGGGAAAAACTTTTTGGGATAGAAAGTTGCTCGCTTGCCGCTTGAGAGACATGTCACGCAGACTCAGAAATTGGGATTTTCGGGAATTAAGAATTTACTTTTTCTGGGCTTTATTTTATGGGCTTTTAAAGACATAAATAAGAGACATCAGAACATGAGTAGGAGAGAATCCAGAGACAAAGGTGGCGGCTAGGGCGTCAGAGATTTAAGAATAGGAAGATCGTTTCATTCTATTTCTTCTTCTTTCTTCTTCTTTATTTTATTTTTTTTGAATTATATTTTTGATTATTGAATAGTTTTCTTCAACCTAGACCACGAGAGTGGGTCGAAACTAATTGATGTTTGAGACTTGGTTTCATGTTTGAGATTTTGGATATTTTCAATTATTGATTGATGATGTTTAATATTTTGTGTGAATAGCCTCACCTATTTACATGTGTATTGATTAATCATGAATCGAAAGAGGATTGATTAAAGATAGTTTCAAAAATATCAATCAACATATGGTAAACCGACTAGAAATAGTATTCGGTTTCAGTATTCGATTTTAGGAGAAAACTGAATTTTCATAAATATTGAATGCGTTTGAGTTTTATTAGAATTAATTAGAAATAATTAATCCGTCCAACTTGAATAGGTTTAGCAATTCATGAAATAGATTGTTGAATAATATAAGAAAATTCACCGTGATTGAAATAAACATAATTTTCAGTCTGTGCCACGTTGATGCATAAATTAGTTTGATACATGCGTGTGTCTTGATTGTCTCATTTTAATTAAATTTATCTTTCACCTATTTTAATTTTTTATTATTTTTAATAATTAAATTTTTATTTAATTCATCGCAACTCTTTTTATTATTATGTCTAGATTAAGCTAAATAATTAAATCTTGAAAATTAACTACAGTCTCTGTGTGAACGATACTTGGACTCAAAATCCACTTACTATTACTTGACTTGGTACTCTTGCCATTAATTATTTTTAATAACGAATTAAACAGTCAGGGATCAACTAGGTTATGAGTTTAAAGCCAAGCTTGGAGCCTTAATGTCACTAAAGGTGTGATGGTTGTAATGAAGGGACTAAGACATAATGGCATGTAGGTACTTGAAGTAAAATCATGCACTGAAAAGATTGCCTTGAATGCACAAGTCAGCCCTGATAGAACTAGATTGTCGCATATCAGACTGGGATATATCAGTAAGAGAGGAATGCTTGAATTGAACAAGGAGCTTTTGGCAAGGACCAAATAAACAAGTTGGATTGTGAGCATTGTGTACTAGGGAAACTCTAGTAACCCGAATCTCATTTCTCGAGCATAAAATGATCAACATGATTAAATGATTTTAATATGATTAATCAGACCAAGAAATTGACTCACATATGTTCAAAAATGGTCCAAGAGTCAAAGTTGACTCGGGTAATTTGGAAGGTCCGAACATGAATCATAGGGAGATCGGAAGGTCTGAAGTGATCGGACCAAGTGTAGGAGTTCAGAAGGAATATCAGAACATCTGAAGGTTAGGCCATGAACACTAATGGCGTGTCGCCAGCGTTTTGACACACAATCGCATGCATGAGATCAGAACTTCATAAGGGTAGGATCGGAGCTTCCAAACAGGGCAGTTCGGCACGTAGAAGACATGCAAAGATCGGAGCTTTCAAACCAGGGATCGAATTTTTCGATCAAGGTCTATAAATATAGGCAGAAATCCTCATAATTAGTATGTGTTTGGAGGTGTTTGAGAGTGTATCAGTGTATATTCTTAGGGTTTTTGCCTTATAACTGATTGTCGGGCATTAGCGAGGTGCTACAAGGCTTGTACCGAAGCGTTGTTTGGGTCAGGACCTTCGACATCAATGGGCTGAATATAGACGCATGTATAGTCCGAGATCTATACTAGTATTAGGGAGTATCTATTAGTTTAGTTAAGGCTTATAGACGAGTATTAGTGATATAGTATCATCTTGGTTTGTAGGCTTGGACTGTAGATACTTGTACTTGTACATTTAGGCCAGTTGTTAAGGTATGTAAGTACTGACTGAGATTTTCGACGAGTATGCATGCTTATGTGTTGCATATTATGTGCCATGATACATGTTTTATTGCTTTGATATATTATGTTGCAAGTGAATATTCAAGTTGAGCCGAGTCTCCTTCGAGATAGCCTTTGTAATAGGGTCGCTCAGCCCTACATTTCTTGTTATATTGTCTGACACCGGGAGATGCCGTGATGACATGGACTAAGGCTGCAGTGGTTCAGATGAGTGTGTGAAGGTACCCAGCGGAGTTGACCTCAGATGGTACTACATACTCATTGGCGCCCATACTGAGAAAATATCATGTTAACTAGTACCCAGTCATTTGCATGCATCATCCTAGATTTGTATACTCGTTCTTTACGTTTTGAGCGTAGTCTCTCACGTCCATGTTGTTGTTGTATTTTTTTATACATCCCATTTGACGAGACAAGTATACAGATGGACCAGGAACGAGATCAGTGGTTAGTCGGTGACCGGGGCTTGGTAGCAAGAGTTGCCAGTGGTTTCTAGATTAATATTTTATTTAGTATATTTTTATCCATGTTGGTTTTTGTTAAATTGTTTATAACTTTGATTAAGTTTATTGATTATTTATATTCCATGCCTAAGACTCTGGTTAATAGGTGATCCGGGTAGGGTCACTACAGAAACAAATTAAACTAGAGTAAATTTCAAGAAAGTTGAGCATAGAACAAAATACACATTGGATTACATACACTCTGATGTATGGGGACCTGCAAATACTCAGACAGATGGAGGCTTTAGATATTTCATAACCTTCATAGATGATTATTCTAGGAGAGTATGGCTGTATAAAATGAAACACAAGAACGAAGACCTGCAGAAGTTCGGAGACTGGAAAGACTTAGTTGAAAACCAAACATGCAAGAGAATTAAGAGGCTCATAATTGAAAATGGTTTGGAATATATCAACCAAGAATTCATTGATCTATGTAAGAAATATGGTAAAGAAACGCATCTCACAGTCAGACACACCCCACAACAGAATGGACTTGCTGAAAGAATGAATAGAAATTTTTTGGAAAGAGCGAGATGCATGCTCTCAAATGCAAAACTTCCTGCAAGTTTTTGGGGAGAAGCTGCCACCAGAGCATGTTATCTGATAAATAGATGCCCCTCTATAACCTTGGGTTTCAAAACACCCATTGAGGTCTGGTCAGATAGGCCAGGGGATTACCCAACACTTAAATCTTTTGGATGCACTGATTACATACATATAAGCATAGGAAATCTTGAACCAAGAGCCAAAAAATCTATCTTCCTTGGACATACAGAGAGAACAAAGGGATAGAAAGTTTGGATCTCAGAAAATGGGCGTGGGGAGACTTTTATTAGCAGGGACATCACGTTTAATGAAGATTACATGTTGAAGGAAGCACCTCTGACAAGTACAACATGTTTGGATGAACATTCTAGCAAGATTGATCACATTATGGCGGAGTCACATGAAGAAGATTCTCTTTTGCAAACTGATCAGGTTGGAAATTTAGAAATGAAGTTATTCATAATCCACATGATGGTTGTGAGTTGAAGGATTATACTTTTGCAAAGGATAGAGTCAGAAGGCAGATCAAACCTCTTGATAGATATGGATATGCAGATTTAATATCTTTTGCTCTAAGTGTGCCAGAGACTCTAAGTGACAGTGAACCAAGCACTTACAAGGAGGCAGTGAGTTGAAAGCATATGATAAAATGGAAAGAGGCTATGCTTGAATAAATAGGCTCACTCAAAAGGTACATGGAAACTGATGGAGTTAACAAAGGACAGAAGAGTGGTAGGAAGAAAATTGACATTAATCAAAATAAAGGAAGGCATTCCAGGAATAGAAGACACAGGTTCAAAGAAAGATTAGTGGCCAAGGGATTTACTCAAAAGGAAGGAATATATTAAGATTTCAATGAGGTCTCCTCACCTGTTGTCAAACACACATCTATCAGGATTCTGTTGGCATTGAAAGCAAACATGGATCCGGAGCTGGAACAGATAGATGTAAGAACTGCCTTCTTACATGGAAGTTTGTATGAGATTATTTCAGCCTGAAGGTTTTGAGGTTCCAGGACAAGAATCTAAGGTGTGGTTGCTAAAAAAAACCTTGTATGGATTAAAGCAGTCCTCAAGGCAGTGGTACAAATGTTTTGATAGCTTCATGATTTGCAATTCATTCAATAGTGGTGAGTATGATAGTTGTGTGTAAGAACTGTGAAGCAGCCTGAAGGTTTTGAGGTTCTAAGACAAGAATATAAGGTGTGTTTGCTCAAAAAAAAATCCATGTATCGATTAAAGCAGTCCTCATACAGTGGTACAAATGTTTTGATAGCTTCGTGATTTGCAATTCATTCAATAGAGGTGAGTATGATAGCTGTGTGTAAGAACTGTGAAGCAGCCTGAAGGTTTTGAGGTTCCAAGACAAGAATCTAAGGTGTGTTTCCTCAAAAAAAATCCTTGTATGGATTAAAGCAGTCTTCAAGGCAGTGGTACAAACGTTTTGATAGCTTCATGATTTGCAATTCATCCAAGATAGGTGAGTATTATAGCTGTGTGCACTACAAGATGGATCCATGCCATTTATCTCTTACTCTATGTTGATGACATTCTCATGGCATGTAAAAGCATGGATGAGATTGTGAACCTTAAAGACAAACTCAAGGCAGAGTTGGAGATGAAGGATCTTGGCCCAGCACAGAGGATACATGGAATGCAGATTAAAAGGGACAGAAACAAGGGACTGTTGTATATTACACAAGAATATTACCTTGAAGGGTTGTGACCAAGTTTGGAATGAAGGAATCCAAAGGAGTTTTAACACCATTGGCTGCTCATTTTAGACTGTCTGCATATCAGTGTCCAAAGGGGCCTGAGGAACAGTCATATATGGAAAATGTAGTGACCCTTACCGAGATCACCTACTAAACAGAACTTAGGCATGCAATTAACTTAATCAAAACAATAATCAGAATTAAACTGCGGAAACTAAAAACATTATACAATCCCAAGGAAAGAAATCCGTAAATATCCGAATAGTTTATACAACCAAATCGAAAGTTGTATCAACCCAATAACAACAGTATAAAAACCTAGACGAAGCTCCAGTTGGCTGACTACTGCCTAGCCCCTCTTGGATCCACCCGCCTCGTCCAATTGCAAACCTGCCCCAAGGAATATGGTATCCAGAAACACAGAGTACGAGACATGAGCATGAAACGCTCAGCACGAGAGTATGATTATACATGCATGCAAGTGAACCGTCTATTGACTGGAGGTCAAGAATCAGATAACAAAGACAGACCGGGCCCTGGTATGTAGCACGTTGTTGTTACAACTTAAATTGTAATTCACCCAAGTGTAGGTTGTCTGCAAGTAATATACTCGTGAGTACGAGATCGATCCACGGAGAGGATGCTGTAAGTTTAATTTTAGCATGATATATTATAGATGGAAATATTATTATGAAACTTCAAATACACAAATTATAAAATTGTCAAGGTTTCAAAGGTTCATTGTTGGTTTATTTAAGATTGCTTAATAAAAATAAATAAAAGAAACTAAAATAAGAATAAACATAAAAGAACAATGAAATATTTAAACAAGTATATCATATAATATAGTTCTCACTATATTAATATCAGATTAACCGATATTTAATACATGGTACCCATAATATATATATAGATGAATAAATATAAACATAAAAAGAACAATTAAATATTTAAACAAGTATATCATATAATATAGTTCCCACTATATTAATATCAGCCGATATTTAATACATGGTACCCATAATATATATATAAATGCATAAATATAAATTGACATAAAAGTAAATGTTAGATCAAATCACAATATTTCATTTAGAACAACCGGCAGAGCCACGCTATCATCTAAATAAAATATATGACTTTATGTTAGAGGCGATAAAGTAAATGTTAGTTGCGGAAAAATAAATGTTATATGCGAGAAATTAAATGTTAGTTGCGGAAAAGTAAATGTTAGTTGCGATAAAGTAAAAGTTAGATGGGAGAAAGTAAATGTTAGTTCAAATCACAATATATTATTTGGAACAACCGACAGTGTCACGCTATCGTCTAAATAATATATATGACTTTATTATAAATAGATACTTATATTTATAGTATATAATTATTGTAGTATTTATTGTATCATATTTGACAACAAATCAAGGTAACCACATTCAAGGTACCAAGCATTTGATGTAAATAGATAACAACAAATCTTCCAAAATTATACCTACAAATAAGGATCAATTAGAAAAACAAAATAAAAATAGAAAAGAGAAGAATATACAAAATATAAACAATCTTACTTGACCAACAATTAAACCTTTTCACCTTGACATAAAAAGATTTAGTTTGCCATGAACATGAAACTCAAGAGTAAGGATAAAATAAATTTCATACTTGAACTTGAGAAATATGCACACTCAAACTTTTATTCTCACACACACAATATTTATTTTACAAATGAGGACTTCTCTATACTCTTGCACATCACAAAACTTATACAACACATCTATTTATAGGCCAAATGAGAGCAAGGGTCCAAAACTCATTAAATATGGAATAGTAAAGTTGGTGGGTGCTTGTCTCCTTGAATGTCAATACATTGACCCAATATTAATTGGCATGTTTGATATCTTAGACTTCCGATTTTGCTTTTGCACAAAACATATAACACGTAGCCCTTTGTCTGTAGATGTGTTTTGACAACTCATTCACCCCTTTTGGATAAAATATGAAATACTTATGATATTTTTACTCCAAGCTGGTCATAGTAAAAGTAAATCTGTCTCCATTTTGATGTTTGATTATTTTGATCATCTTAATGAAGTTTTTGGAATTTCTTGTCTTCTACAAAGTTGAAGATGCCTCTTTTGTGATTCTACAGGTTTTCAGATTACTCCATTATGACCTCTGTATCTTGAGTAATTTTATTTTTACCAAACCTGCGCAAACCGTAAAATACAACATTTTAGTAAAACATTTAAATATAAACACATAACACTAAAATAATACAACTTCATAATTTTAATTAAACTTAAATTTTAAAACACACTTTTTAACAAATAAATAATTACAAATTTTAAGTTTCATCACACCCTGTTGAATCCGACATTTTGGTGATAACAAACAACAACTCATTGTATAGGAATGTGCTACCAATCTTTTGTACTTCAGGAATCTACTACAACTCCTACCGCAACCGTCTAAACCCTTCAAGTTATCTACCGGAAGCTTGTCAACCGCCTTTGTCTCTCGACTGGTTGCAGTCACAAGCCTATCGACTGGTTATTCAAACCAGCAGAGGATAAATCTCTCTACCGGAAGAAAGTCAACTGTTTATCAAGATATCTCAAGACAAATACTTGAGACAAGACGTTCTTTGCAAGATCTTTTATCAAAAGCAGAACCGGCGTATCAGAAGATCTGTTGACTCTTGCATCGAGACAACAGGTTGCACTAAAATGACAAAAACACAGAATGGCTACAGATAAAGCATTCGACCGTTTATACCAGTTTTGGACCCTGGAAGTTGTCTGCATTTAAAGAAGAGTACGATCTTCATGCAGAATCATCAATGCATTTATGAAGCATTAAATGTGCATTCAATGCAGCATCAGAACGTTCAAAATAAAGACGTTGATGATTGACCTATATAAAGGGAAGATTGCTCAAGAAGAAGAATAGAAGACAAGCAACACGAAAAATCTCAATCAACTCAATCACTTGAATACTATCAGAAGTCCTCATCTGATATACTGAAGCAATACTTGAGCACACTTACAAGATCATTCACTTACTGCTCAAATAAACCCTCGCCTACAGTTTACATATCTTATCTTCAAGGATCATCCTAGGGTTTCCAAGCCTCTCGACCGCTCTGCAGTTTGAGAAGCTCAACCGGACTGTATTCATTATTGAAGAGACTTGAAGCTACTCTGAAAGCTTCCACCAGTCTGATAAGAACTGAGAATCTTATCTGTGTAAATCTAGGAGTTTCGGATTAGGCATTGGATAAGTCCTAAGTCTGAAGTGGGTGTATTGCAAGACGTTGTAATAACCAAAGTCTTCTAGTGAATTCCTTCCTAAGTGGAAGAAGGGGAGACGTAGAAGGATTAAGCCTTCGAACTTCCATAAATCGTGCCTTAGTCTTTACTGCATATTTATCTTATATATTGCTCATACATCGTGTTATAACTTGCCTTTGCATCACTAAAACCTCTGAACTATTTCCGCACTATTTAAGTTGTTCAAACCGTTTTAGAAGTTGAGAAAACAGATTAAGTGAACTAAACTTCACTTGATCATTTTGAAAAGAAAGAAGATAAGTTTCAGAGTGTATTCACCCCCCCTCTACCCTCTGAACCGATCCCAACACACCCCCAAACCGGCTAATTACTAGTCCCTTAGTAATAAAATATCATAAAATATCATAAAATCACAAGTTAGATTTTTATTCCTTAATATATATATTCAAATTTGCAAACTTTTGAATTTTAAAACACACTTGTGAGGAGATCATATGTTTATTTATAAATCTTATTATCAACTAATATATTAATATATAATTGGATGGGGTATACATATATATTACACACAATATCAAAATATTAAATATATATAATTTTTTTATATAAATATTTTCTAAAAACTTTGAGAATAATATAATTAAAATAATAATAGAAATCATTTCATAACATGTATAATATCAGGAATCTTAATGTAAAAGTCTCAACTCCATATTCTCTCGGGTTAAAGTATTTCATATATAGCTGTTTTTCACTCATGGAGTTGGAAGAAAATTATACGCTCATTGAAAATGGTTAATATGTAAAGCAGACAATCAAATAATCTAATATTGAAAATAAGATAGGATGATTTACAAAGAATAAACCCATTTTTTTTTTTTGTTTTTTTTTTGTTTTTTTTTGTTTTTTTGTTTTTTTGTTTTTTTTTGCTTGGCTGCAAAATCGTTTTTACATAATCAAATACCTCCAATAAACTTTGAAAATGTAACATTTTTTTTTCCAAAGTTTATTTATTTTTTTTATTTTTTATGAGGTAAATCTATTACATTAATAATTATAGTAGAGATATTAATACTCTACATCTTTACAATCAAACTTCAAACAACTTTGCAGCCAATTTTTATTTTACTTTTTTTTTCAAAATGGGTTTAATCTAGTAATCAACCATTTCTTAATAATCAATAAAAGCTTATAAGTTGTTTTCTCAATTCTCACCCCTCACTCACAAAATTTATGTGAGTAAATATTGCACTTTTACAAATTAATTCTCTCAATTATACATGTTATTATTCATTCAATCAATATCACTTTAATTATATACTCATAAAAGTTTTAGAAAATATGTTATTTGAAAAGACACAATTATATATTATTTATAACTTATATCCCATCAATTATATATTTTTTATTAAATTGATAAAAAGAAGAATAAATAAACATCTATACAAAAAGACTTCATTTTTTTAGTAGTTTGCAATTTAAATATATACGGAATATTAAAATCTAATCTATTGTGATAAAATGATAAATAAAAACTAATGCGTGTCAGGAGTTTTTGACTCCTTACTCTGCCATTGAAAAAGAAAAATAAATATTATTATAGAAATATATTTTTTTAAAATTTTAAATTTTTTTTTTTTAAGGATAAACCCTCCCCCAAACCTGAATATGACATTTTTTTTTAATTTTTTTTTATTAAAAAAAAAAAAGTACATGATGAAAGAGATATCACCTGAAATTTATTGAAGATGAGGAACAAACACAAACCATTTCGTGACATGTTGAATCAATGATGACTTCAACGTCTTCTTATGAGTTGAGGGTTGGCTTCCCATCCAATTTTCTTATAAATTGGCAAATAAGGTCTTTTTTAGTCAGATTCCCAAGACCATTACCATGACGCTGCGCTTGGAATAGTTTCCATAAACGGAGAAGTTGACCTTGTACATCTCCACTAGAATGCGTCTCAAGAATCAATGAGATATCATCCAATGACTCTTTACTCAGCCCATTCTTAATGAAATCAATTTTATCTTCTTTATTTGTGGAAACACATCCCAAAGATCTGCATCGTTTGTTACAAGTCCATCTGGCACATTTATGACAAACATCTAACCCTTTTGCCCTCCTTTTCTTCGCATAGGTGCTTTTTCCTAGTCCGGACATATTTCGAACATATAAGAATTTTGGAACTTCGCCACCTATTCGAACCTTGGCTTCAATTATAAGACGAATATCCTCCGGAATTCCTTTTTGCATAAGCATTCTCAATATTTCACGTCTGCATTCATAAATCATTCTTCGAACTTTTTTAGAAACAGAAGAACAAATATATTTTCCATGTTCTTTGATAGCTTCTTCCATTTTGAAAATAAAGAAATATTTTTTTTTTTTTGATCAGTTATTGTGGGAAACCAATTTAACCGACTGTAAGAGCCACGGAGTACCGTTATCCGCCACTTAACCGGGAAGTGACCTAATTTCTGCAAAAATAAAATGAAAATATTAATAACAATTAAGTTGGATCATATAAAGGCATAAATTCATCATCAAGAATTTTATTTTCTAAAATTGGTTTAAGTCTTTGCCCATTAACTTTAAATACATTATTATTTTTAGGATTTTCAACATCAACAGCATCATGAGGATAAACATTTTTAACAATAAATGGTCCACACCATTGTGATCTAAGTTTTTCTGGAAACAAATGTAAGCGAGAATTATAAAGTAAAACTTTTTGCCTGTTTTCTAAAGATTTTCTCATAATATTTTTATCATAAAAGGCTTTTGTTTTATCTTTATAATTTTTTGCATTTTTAGCTGTTTTCTTTGACAACAATTGATCTCCACATACCTCAGAATGAAGAAATTTAATGACACTACTTGCCTCATTGTCGGGTATGCATCGTCGAAAAATTTGATCAGGACAATACTTAAACAAATAAGGATCATCCCAATAAAATTTTTTTACCTTTTTGAATAATTTATTTTTATCTTGTGAACTCCAATGAGAAGACATTTTCTTTGTTACAAGAAAATTTATAATATTAGCAGACCAAGGCATAGTAGTAGCATAAAATAGTTGATCATCCGAAAAATTTTCATTTATTGGTATTTCATTTTGAGATGATTCAGAAATTATTCTTGATAACTGATCGGCTACTACATTATCTTCTTCAATTTGATTGTCTTTTTCAAATAATTTTGATTCAAAAATATTTTCCGAATCAAAATTTTCCACTAAACAAACATTAGATTGTTGATTTAAGTTATCTTGTTGACATTCTTCCACGATAGTTTCTATTGTATTTTCATCTTCATCTTCATTAATACTTGGTTGTTTACTCAAATTGAACACATTAAGTTTTAAAGTCATGTTTCCAAAAGATAATTTCATTATTCCATTTCGACAATTTATTAAAGCATTTGAAGTTGCGAGAAATGGACGTCCCAATATTATTGGAATTTCATTATGCACTTCTATTGGTTGTGTATCCAAAACAATAAAATCCACAGGATATATGAATTTATCGACTTGAACTAACACATCTTCTACGATACCTCTAGGTATTTTGATTGACCTATCGGCTAGTAAAAGAGTGACAGATGTAGGCTTTAAATCTCCCAACTTAAGTTTTTCATAAACTGAATAAGGAAGTAAATTCACACTTGCTCCCAAATCTAACAAAGCTTTTTTAATTTTATTTTTTCCAATAATACATGAAATTGTTGGACAACCAGGATCTTTATATTTCAAGGTAGAATTATTTTGAATAATAGAACTTACTTGCTCCGTTAAGAATGCTTTCTTCTTTACATGCAATTGTCTTTTCACAGTACATAAATCTTTTAAAAACTTTGCATAAGAAGGCACTTGTTTAATAGCATCTAATAATGGAATATTTATTTTTACTTGTTTAAAAACTTCATAAATATCATAATCATTTTTTTGTTTTTTATTATTTACTAATGCATGAGGAAAAGGAACATGTTTATTTATTTTAACATCAATTTTCTTATTTTTAGGACTCAAAGCATCATCTTTCTCAAAAGTATCAGGATTTGAATCCTTACTCTTTGAGTTTAATTGATCTTTGTTTTCATCACTATATGGATCATTAACTATTTTACCACTTCTAAGAGTAATAACAGATTTTACTTGATCAAATTTATCTTGATTTTTAGGATTAGGTTGTGGTTGAGATGGAAATTTTCCTTTTTCATGAATATTAAGTGCAGATGCAAATTTTGCAAGAGTTTCTTTCAAATCATTCATAGATTGAATGTTTTGAATATTGATAGACTCTTGCTTTTGAATGTATGCATGAATTTCATCTTCAAAATGTTTTCTTGGAGGTGGGATATAAGGAGCATAACCTTGATGATTTTGGTTATTTTGAAAAGGTTGTTGTGAAGGTTGTGCATTATTATCGTTCCTCCAACTAAAATTGGGATGATTTCTCCAACCAGGATTATATGTTTGTGAAAAAAAATCTAATGTTGATTTTTTAAAATTGTTAACATAATTGGCTTGTTCATGGAGACATTCTTTAAATGAAGGCAAAGTAGGACAATTTTTTGTAAGATGATCATGTGTGTCACATATATGACAAACAATTTCTTGAACACTTTTTAATTGATCACTCTTTTTCATTTCTAATGACTCGATTTTTCTTGCTAAAGATGCAAGTTTAGCTTGAACATCTACATCATCTTTAAGATGATAAATACCACTCTCATTTGTTGAATTATTGGTTTTACTTGGTGGTTCAATTGAGCCTATATTATCCCAATTTTGAGCATTTTCTGCTAATGACTCCAAATATTCTATAGCTTCATTTGGGTTTTTATCTTCAAAAGTTCCATTACACATGAATTCTATCATTTGCCTATCTTTAGGTATTAAACCTTCATAAAAGTGAGAAACTATCCTCCATATTTCAAAACCATGATGTGGGCATGTATTAAGTAACTCTTTATATCTATCCCAACATTGATAAAATGTTTCCCCTTGTTTTTGAGAAAAAGTTGTAATTTGTCTTTTAAAAGATTTTGTTCTATGGGAAGGAAAAAACTTTTTTAGAAATTGTTGCATTTCTTCCCATGATCTTATTGAACTTGATCTCAAATTTTGCAACCATGTTTTAGCTTTATCTTTTAAGGAAAAAGGGAAAAGCTTTAATCGAACAGTATCCATGCTACAATTTTGATCATTATAAGTGTTGCAAACCTCCTCAAATTCTCTTAAATGCAAATATGGATTTTCAGAATCTAAGCCATGAAAATTTGGTAAAAGTTGAATGACTTGTGGCTTAAAATTAAAATTAGATGCATCAGGAGGAAAAACTAAACAAGATGGTGTACTAGTTCTTATTGGATTCATATGGTGCCTAAGTGTTCTTGGTTGTTCATGTTCTTGATGATTATTATTATTATTATTATTATCTTGATTATTAGAATTATCGTCCATGTTTAAAATATTTTCAGTTACTCGAACAAGTCTACCACTTTGTTTACGACTCCAAACAATCATACAATTAAAAACAACAAACTATTTACATAATAACAAAATTAAACTTAATTTATACCTCCCCGGCAACGGCGCCAAAAACTTGCTACAACATAAATTGTAATTCACCCAAGTGTAGGTTGTCTGCAAGTAATATACTCGTGAGTACGAGATCGATCCACGGAGAGGATGCTGTAAGTTTAATTTTAGCATGATATATTATAGATGGAAATATTATTATGAAACTTCAAATACACAAATTATAAAATTGTCAAGGTTTCAAAGGTTCATTGTTGGTTTATTTAAGATTGCTTAATAAAAATAAATAAAAAAACTAAAATAAGAATAAACATAAAAGAACAATGAAATATTTAAACAAGTATATCATATAATATAGTTCCTACTATATTAATATCATATTAACCGATATTTAACACATGGTACCCATAATATATATATAAATGCATAAATATAAATTGACATAAAAGTAAATGTTAGATCAAATCACAATATTTCATTTAGAACAACCGGCAGAGCCACGCTATCATCTAAATAAAATATATGACTTTATGTTAGAGGCGATAAAGTAAATGTTAGTTGCGGAAAAATAAATATTATATGAGAGAAATTAAATGTTAGTTGCGGAAAAGTAAATGTTAGTTGCGATAAAGTAAAAGTTAGATGCGAGAAAGTAAATGTTAGTTCAAATCACAATATATTATTTGGAACAACCGACAGTGTCACGCTATCGTCTAAATAATATATATGACTTTATTATAAATAGATACTTATATTTATAGTATATAATTATTGAAGTATTTATTGTATCATATTTGACAACAAATCAAGGTAACCACATTCAAGGTACCAAGCATTTGATGTAAATAGATAACAATAAATCTTCCAAAATTATACCTACAAATAAGGATCAATTAGAAAAACAAAATAGAAATAGAAAAAGAGAAGAATATACAAAATATAAACAATCTTACTTGACCAACAATGAAACCTTTTCACCTTGACATAAAAAGATTTAGCTTGCCATGAACAAGAAACTCAAGAGTAAGGATAAAATAAATTTCATACTTGAACTTGAGAAATATGCACACTCAAACTTTTATTCTCACACACACAATATTTATTTTACAAATGAGGACTTCTCTACACTCTTGCACACCACAAAACTTATACAACACATCTATTTATAGGCCAAATGAGAGCAAGGGTCCAAAACTCATTAAATATGGAATAGTAAAGTTGGTGGGTTCTTGTCTCCTTGAATATTAATACATTGACCCAACATTAATTGGCATGTTTGATGCCTTAGACTTCCGATTTTGCTTTTGCACAAAACATATAACACGTAGCCCTTTGTCTGTAGATGTGTTTTGACAACTCATTCATCCCTTTTGGATAACATATGAAATACTTATGATATTTTTACTCCAAGCTGGTCATAGTAAAAGTAAATCTATCTCCATTTTGATGTTTGATTATTTTGATCATCTTATTGAAGTTTTTGGAATTTCTTGTCTTCTACAAAGTTGAAGATGCCTTTTTGTGATTCTACAGGTTTAAAGATTACTCCATTATGACCTCTGTAGCTTGAGTAATTTTATTTTTACCAAACCTGCGCAAACTGTAAAATACAACATTTTAGTAAAACATTTAAATATAAACACATAACACTAAAATAATACAACTTCATAATTTTAATTAAACTTAAATTTTAAAACACACTTTTTAACAAATAAATAATTACAAATTTTAAGTTTCATCAGTTGTGCCTTCGCTTCAGGAGGTGGCTCACATACCTAAAATACCAGTGGATACGCGGGACCCAAATCGATGGAAGTCCATCCACTAACAGGATAGGGTAAAACCCTACTAACAGACATCTCAATAGAGATAGCTCAAGATGTAAATGTATGCAGCATAAAATCATGGCATATAAATCAAGCAGTCACATAATATATGCATACTCAGTCAGGATATCTCGAACAGTACTTTCGTACCTCAAACACTAGGCGCGCTTTACCAGCTCTAGGTCTACGCCTATAATCCGCACTACACTACCAAATGATATTAATATCATTATAGAGCTCTAAAAGCCTTAACTAGGCTATTGCATACTCCTAAATATTTTTAGGAAGCAAAAGCTATACCTTCGTCCGTCGTTAGCCCTTTGCTGTCGATTGCCTCAAAACTAGGCCACAACTCCGCTACGACGCCTGGATCGCTATGCCACTTCCGGATTCCCAATGGGACGCCTAGAATTTCCTAGATCTGAGTTAGAATGCTAAGGAATCTAGAGAGAAGAGGTGAAAGGTGTGCTCAAATGTGAGCCTCGGCACCCCTATTTATAGACCACGAACGGAACGTCCGTTCCTCAACGTTGCGTCCGTTCTGCCTAACGAACATTGCGTCCGTTCACCATCGTTGCTTTCGATGGTGCCAATGTCACATCAAGTACGTAAGCAGTGACGCATTTTTGATGGCACGAACGTTGCATCCGTTCCTAGAACGTTGCTTCCGTTCTGCCTGACCCTCCGGACCATTTCTGATCATTCTGGGTCTAATCCCGAGCTCCGTTAATCCATTAGAAGTCTCCTTAATCATGTTTATTGGATTAAACAACAGTTAATCACTAAAACTGGGTTTGGGCTACTACAGAAAATGTTCCCTACTCGAATGCTACTGGAAGCCTAATGTATGCTATGGTATGTACTAGACCAGATTTAGCATATGCTTCTAGCTTGATAAGTAGATTCATGGGAAAACCAGGTAAGGCTCATTAGGAGACTATAAAATAGATCTTGAGATATGTGAATGGAAGTGTAACTACAGGATTGGTATATGGAAAGACACAAAACTACATTAAAGTACTAATTGGGTATGTAGATGCTGACTTTGCAGGTGACCTTGACAGACGAAGGTCAATTAGTGGATACACGTACATTCACCTATAATGGATGTCTTATCAGCTGTGTAACGCCCCAAAATTAGCCTAATCAAGATTATAGGAGACTAAGATTGATAATCAGAGATTAAGAAATTTGAGGATTTAATTGTTTTTTATCAGGGACTATTTTACAATTTTTGGAATTTTTAGGGACTAAAACGCAAAAAATGGAAATTGTTAGATATTTATAGGGGGAGTTGACTTTTTATTCGCCATTTCTTATTCCCTTACACGCCTCAAAGCCGATTCCTCCATTAAAGCTTTCTCCAAGCTTTGTGATTTCATTTCGTGCTCGATCCGTCCGATAGAATTTCAATCTGAAGACAGATTAGCGATCACGGCTGTGAGAGCTCCGTTCTACCGTAAGTTTTTATTTGATCCATTATAATTCGATTTTAGGATTTTTTTTTTTTTCATAATTTGTTTAAATTCGGATATGTCGTTCTTGAGCTAGCATGTATCGTATATTTGAAGCCGGATCGGAAAAAGAACGTCGTTCGGATTTGTTATGATTTTTAAGGCATAATTTGAAAGTTTGGTTTTAGAAATGGTTGGATATTGGATATTTGTTGTTGTAGGGAGTTGTTTTGGATCGTTATATTGCTGTCTATGATTTTTTGTTAGTTGATTTATAGCCAATATGCCGCCGATTTGAGTTTTTGGTTTTTGATTCGTTTGAATTGTTGAACCGTTGGCAGTTTGATTGTCGTTGTTGATCTTCTTTTGCCTCCGTACAGATTTGTTTGAAGTTGATTGAGCCCAGAGTTAGCAGTAACCTATCATCGAGGAGTTGGACGAAGAACGCTTATCCAGAGTTGGAGCTATTCGAGTCGAAAGGTACAAGAAGACATCGTTTTAGTGGGATAGCACACTCGAGACAATTGGTTCTTGAGTTTTCCTTAAATCGCATACTTGCATTAATACTTGTTCTAGAATGGAGAACTTGTATTTTGTTTGATTTAACTCTTGTTATTATTTGATTTATGGTTAATGCTTTGTGTCTTCAATTTGCATTGAGCCTAGATCATTGCTTTCAGTGGGCAGAACGGTCCTTTTTGTTTAGACGTTTTGGGGGTTATATTGTGATTGGTCTGGGTTGTAGAAGTTCACCTAGTGTCAGCATACTCCCTATAGTCGTACCAAAGTCTAGGGGATTGAGATACGTGGCACCACCTCGATCGGGAAAGTCGGTGAATTGTTACGCGATCTCATCCTCGGGATCCCAAAATCAGAACAGAAATTTCTTGATTATCAGAGTCGATATCCCTATTTTAAAGACATGCATTTCATTCGTATTAACTTTGAATATGTTGTCTTTATATTATGCTATTGATATATATTACTTGTTATTGCATGTTATGTTGCTTTTACTGGGAATATCATTCTCGCCAGAGTTATCCGGCTGTTGCTTTGTTTTGTATGTGTACTTGGCAACAGGAAGGGCAGGATCAAGTCAGAGAAGACTTGGTTAGCATTGAGATCAAGGAATAGAAGTGAGACTCGGTTTATAAGTCGAATAAGCATGTCAATCTAGTTTATGTTTTGAAGCATGTTTAGAACTCGAACTTGTTGATGTTTGTAGTATATAATATGCGAGTATTGAGAATTGAATGTTGTTGTTGCATGTATTTTGCACCTCTTTATGTATTGAAAGGATTTTGTAGTTGAATGGTAAGTTATTCTCTGAGTTTTTGTTCAGAGCTGTCATTGCTCGATCGGTAGAGATTGACTGATCGAGCGAGATGGTCTGGAGCCTTTCTTTGTTTTTTTGTAAAAACTTGCCCGCTCGATCGGTTGAACTTTACCGATCGAGCGGCGCAGCTGGTTCATCCGGGGCAGTAATTTTTGAAACCTTGCTCGCTCGATCGGTTGAGTTCTACCGATCGAACGAGGCCCTGTTCATTTCAAATAAAAAAAAATTCTTTTATTGTTTTTAATCTTGGATCTTGTATGCTTAAATTATTGTTTAATCAGATATTAGATGTTTAGAACCGAAATCTCATAAGCTGGAGGGCAACTTTACAAGCCATAGTAGTATTGTCTACTACAGAGGAAGAATATGTTGCCATTGCTAAAGCAGCAAAAGAAGAGATTTGGCTTAAAAGAATTTTGACAGAACTACTACGAGAAAGAGTAGGAGTTAAGATCTATACCGATAGCCAAAGTTCTTTGCACTTGACCAAGAACCCCGTGCATCATGAGAGGACTAAGCATATAGACATCAAATTGCACTTCATTAGGGATCTGGTGGAACATGGAGAGGTTGAAATCGGAAAGATATCAACCGAGGATAACCCTGCGGACATGCTAACTAAGTCTGTCCCCAACATGAAGTTCCAACATTGCTTGAAACAGATTAATGTTGGAGAATTTGGAGTGGTTCCTTAACTGCTGGAGGGTTGGCCCAAGGTTAATAAGAAATCTAACGTGGAGATTTGATGAGTTGGATTACCTATTCCCTTGAGTCCTTGACAAATCAGATTGAAGGATGGCTTGGGTTGTACAGGAACTACAAGAATGTACCTGTAGGGGATCGAAGCTCTGATAACTAACCTAACGGACACCCGAATCTGGAAGCATGGCAGCGGTTATACATATATAAGAGGAAAGGAAGAGGGTCGATTCATCCAAGCAATGTGCGATCATTCTCCTTCCTCTTGAGCTGCGAGAGATTAGATTATTTGAGTGCTTGTATCTCTTATTGAATTCTTGTCATGTGCATTGTGATTGTCAGATTGATTTTTAGAGAATGATTGCAAGCAAGACACTGACTTCGATATCTTGGTGAATTTTAAACTACATATGGAGAGAGAGAACTCATATAATCTTTTAAAGTTGATTTCGATATCTTGGTGAATTTTGAAAATCTCTAATTTTTATTCCATGCCGTCCTTTTAACAAAGGTAATATATATAATCTTTTAAAGTTGATGTATATTTTGTTAGATATGAAGTTGACTATGCTCATATCATCTTTTCTTCCATCTTTTCACACCTTGAACCCGAGCTTGAGATGTAATACTCTTTCAAGTTGAGTTTGAATAGAATGATATAGAAAAAAAAATAAAAAAAAAAGAGAGAGAAAAACGTCAACACTAATGACTAAAAACCTAATGATTTTCTAGAAAATTAATCCGAACATACTCTTTTTTTTTTGTGACGTGAGAACCTGCAGCCGCTATCTTTCGGTGAGCTCTGGATAAACTTTCGGACTAACGCAATAGTCTGCAAACTACGCTAGTCAGATAAACCACATAACATGTCATGTTTGACAGGATAGGCCAAGAAGGTATTGACAGGGGAAATCGAACTCCTGATCTATGTGTTCACCTATTCCACCAACTTGAACACCCCTTAGGAACATATATATATATACTCTTAATTTTACTACTCTATCTATTCGTATAAACTAAATATATATTTTATATAAATAGCTAGGGGGCACTTTGACTTGGCCATGTGCAACAAAGTTTAAAGATCGACGCATACAATCATACCGTCCAATTATCAATGTAAACGCAATGATTATTACGTTTTCTTAGACCCCAGCTAGCTAGCTAATTCGAAGATATATATATCCCCTAATTCCTACGTTTTCTTTATAATAAAAAAAATCCATTAAAATTATAAATTAATTATTATTTAAAAAGAGATTTCGATTTTAACAACCTATTTATTACCCTGAATCAACCACATACACTCGTAAAAATGAGCAAAAGAATCTCAAAATGCTATCCCAGTACGTACGTGTTTGAACCAAGACAACTGTTTTTAATTAATATTGCCTAATTTGGTAGAAATTAAAAGCAGATAAAGTCATCAAGATTCTGTATATCTATATATCTCAAAACCCACACCACTTTCATGCTGCTAATATTTATCACAATCAACCTAGCTACGACGTTATAAGTCAAGATTATTTTTTAAAAATAAAAAATAAAAATTTAATACACCGGCCAAATCAAGCTCATGCACATGCAATTATCATGTAAAGCAAAATATGTACAAGGCCCCTACATTTTCATGCATTTTACTGTTAAAATTGCATCGAATTTGATCCATCATATCATAGATTATCTAACTTTATGTATTTCAATTTATATGATTTTTTTTTTGTGTGGATATCGCAGTTAGTTACTAAGTGATATGTTGCTTGATTAGTTTGCATCTCAAACTTTCGAAAGTCTCGAAGACATCATGTTTTGGAGAAGGGGTAGCAGGATATATATTTTATCGTTAAAATTGATTATGAAAAAAAAAAATCAATATGTCTCCAATGAGGTGCCTAAGTTTGTGGAATAGGTAAGTACTTGACCAGTGGTTAGTAGTTCACTTTCTCCTACCAATACCATCTCGAGCGAGTGCATCACACATTCACACCATGCTTGTTAAATGTGGTTTATCTAACTAGCATAATTTGTAAGTTATTGCATTAGTCCAAAAATTACTCAATACATATCGAAAAGTATCGATAGCGGATTTTCAGGTCATAAAAAAATAGATGTAACAGTTAACAGAAATATTTAATATCAATTAATTAATATTATATATTATGTGTGTGTGTGTGTGTGTGTGTGTGTGCACGACACTTAATTAGAAGCTTGAAGCTAGCTACCATTCGTGAAATCGAAGAGATGCAAATCAATGATATTATATCCAATGCACGTTGAAGAGTAACCGTAACGTATTTTATTATACTAGAAAATTGCACGTGCAACGCACGTGACACATTATAAAATTTTATTAATTGTTTGCTTAGCTTTTTTAATTAAGTGTTATATATTTTACTATCAATTTCAAACTTTGGTTATAATGATTTGATCTCTAATTATTTATTGAAGTGAGAACATTATGTCTTTAATTTTTTCTCTTTACGATCGATTTGTGGTATCTAATCGATGCTTTTATGTTTTACACCTTGGATTCAATTTATTTTTTTAATTAATGACTTTAAAACAATAACATATGTTATATATTTGTCGAGAAATGTAAAAAAAATACATTGATTTTTTATAAACCGTAAGACTGAGCGTTTGCATTTTATTAAAAGCTATATATAGTTGATATATAATTGTGCAATTCAAATATTTTAATATGTGTAACAGTTCAAACACTACATTTTGATTATTTTACATAGCAAAGAGATAATTATTGTACCCAATAATCTCCTTCCCAATAATTATGCTCGCAATCAATGTGAATCGAAATCATGACCTTCACTTTGATACATATTGTATGGCCGAATGCTTATTGCATTTTCAATAATTATAGTCATTGGTATTTGGTAACAATACTAATCCAATATTTTAAACTATGTTGTATCTCAAACATCATGTTTCGATTGTTCTTCTCAGTATGAATAGTTATTGCACTTCAACAAAAGTAATATCTGTTAAATAATAATTTTACTTCTATTGATTTGTAAGTTAAAACATTAATTTATTTGAAAGTTAAAACAATAATTTATTTGAAAGGAAATAATTATTTTAGTTCCATTAACACATCACATTTTACTTTTTAGTCAATTGATTTGTCAAATTTAAGTTTTAATACACTAACTTTTAATTTTGACTATTTTTAATCCAATTGTTGACGTGACATCTAATACGTCAAAATTTTTTTAAGTTGCATCATTATTATAATGCCCATGTTAGTATTTTTCGATGTAAAATAAAGCATTTTTCAGTGTCACCATAACAATTAGGTATAAATAGATTAAAATAAAATTTAGTATACAAAAAACAAATTTTGAAAACTTAGTGACCAAAACCTAAAATTTAAGAAGTTAATGAAAAATAATAATAAATTTTTAATTTAAAAGTTTTAGTTGAAGATAAAATTTGATCTTCTATGAATAAAGTGTATATAAATCATATATTTTTTTTTACATCTGATAAAACATGATGTCTATATGACTTGATTTGATTTTCATGTTTTTTGCTCATGCATAATACATTCACAAGTTTGTGTATATTTTCTAGCGTATTGAATAACTTTGTTTCGTTAGCTTTGAAAATCAAATTTAATATACATTGAATAATATTTAGCATATAAAATAATTAATGTCCTAACAAAAATACAATACAAAATAAATTTTTCTAACATAAACTCTTATGTTAAAGTATTGACAAATTTATGCCAAAAAATTAATTTAGTCGTACAATTATTTATTTAATTAATGATAAACATAATTGTTTCATAATTTTGTCATAATCTTATTTTAAAATCAAAAATATTAATATGTAAATGTTTCTTTTTTTTTTACCTTTTTCTGAAAAATCATATACATATACTATGCAATAATCAAGGTAAACTTTTTTTATTTATTCAAATCTTGTAATATTTTTTTTCAGTGAACTATCAGAGTTAGATTACATAGTCATTACCATTAGTTTTATAATATTAGTCCTACAATCTAGAATACCAAAATTTTAGTTAGATTACTAAATTCAAAAAAAAAAATAAACGAATTAAAACAAATTGATTGGATAAAATATGAGAATATCTTTCATTTATATGTGAAATATAGTCTCAATTATTTATGATCTGATTTACTTGTCTTGAACCAGATGACTAAATTAATGATTCTATTCATTTTTTTGCGAAACTATAATGACAGAAATATTATGTTAAAAAGTTTAGAAGACTAAAACATAGCGATGGTGATAAAGGTTGAAAGTAAGTTTTAAAATTAATATATATTTTTTAGATTAAAATAGCTTTCAATTAATAAAACTTTAACTTTAGAACATGAATTAAATATTAATAATTAATTCACATAAATAAATAAATAGACATAAATTAAATACTCATTGAAAAAGCTACAAAATGACATAAAATAACCTTGAAAATGACAAAAAGTTAGTCATTAAATGAAATAAAATAAATACAAAATTGTAAATTCATAACTAAATAACCACTTTTATATAAATAAATATTATATTATAATGTAAATCAAACATCAACAAGAAAGTTGGTTATAATTATATATTTTTTAATTTGGACAAAAAAATATCAGTGTTGATTACACTTTTAGTTCAACACTAAAATATTTTTAATCCCAAATTTTTTTAAAGGATTACATAGTTAGTTATCACCATTATTTTTGTAGTCCCCCTTCTTAAAAAAATGGAATTCCAAATATTTTTGTTAGCTTACCAAATGCAAAAAATAAACTAATTGATTGAATAAAAGAGGGTAATACATTTCTAATACAAGTGAAATAAAATCTCGATTTATGATATGATTTTATTTATTTTTAACAAGTCGATAAAAGTTAATAACTCGATTGAAATTTTTTGTTTTCTAAAAGTTTAATACTAAATTATGTTAAAAATTTAAAAGACTAAAAACATAGCAATGAAGATAAAACTTGAAAGTAAGGTAAAAAAATTAATAATTTTTTTAGATTTATAGACAAATTAAAAATATTGCTTTCAATTGATAAAATTTTCTTTTCGAACATGAATTAAATATTAGCAATTAATTTTATCTACAATAAATACATAGATATATACAAATTAAATACTCATTGAACAAAACTATACAATGAATAAAAAACTTCAAAAACCTTAAAAATGACAAAACTAATTATTAAATTCATAAATAAAGTGCTACTTTTACCTTCGATTCGATAAAAAGTATAAATGTTGTTGATTACACTTTTAGTTTATCACTGAAATATTTTTTGTCCTTAAAGTTTTCTAAGATATTACTTAGTTAGGCATCATTGTTAATTTTATAGTTATTCTTCCTAAAAACAGGAATACAAGAAATTTTAGTTAAATTACCAAATTCCAAAAAAATAAACGAATTGATTGAATAAAGTATGAGATACGTTTTCTATATAAGTAGAATACAATATCGATTTATGATTATGATATGATTCTACTTGTTTTGAATCAGATGATTAAAATTAATGATTTGATTTAATTTGTTATTTGTTTAAAAGTTTAATAATCAAAATATTATGTTAGAAGAATGAAGACTAAAAGCATAGCGTTGAAGATAAATGTTGAAAATAATTTCACAAAATAAATAAATTTCTTTGATGTAGAGAAAAAAAAAATTTAATATAGCTTTCAATTAATAAAACTTTAATTTTAGGACATAGTTTTTAGGACATGAATTAGAATAAATAAATAGTGACATGCAAATTAAATACGCATTGAATAAATTTATAGAATGACCTCAAAAACCTCAAAAAGTTTTGGAAATGACAAAAAAATTAACTATTAAATGAATTAAAATGATGATAAAAATGTAAATTAACAACTAAACTTTAATTTTAGGACATGAATTAAATATTAACAATTAATTTTACCTAGAATAAATAAATAGTGACAAATTAAATATGCATTGAATAAATCTATAGAATGACATAAAAAACCTCAAAAAGTCTTGGAAATAACAAAAAATTAATCATTAAATGAATTGTAATGAGGATAAAAATGTAAATTCACAACTAAAGTGACACTTATATATATATAATATTTATATATATAATATAATAGATAGATATATATATATATATATATATATATATATATATATATAGTTTTGTTATGCTGCCCACCTTCCGTGCTCACCTCCATGCCCACCTATGAGGTGTCAATCATCCATTGGATGAGATGAATCATATACAAATGGTTTATCCAATGGATGATTGCCACCTCATAGGTGGGCAATGGATGATTGCCACCTCATAGGTGGGCATGGAGGTGGGCAAGGGAGATGAGCAGCATATTATATATAATATATATATATATATATATATTTGAAAAAAAAAAAAAAAAAAAAGGCAGCGGCGCTCAGTTTTTGGATTAGAATGAGCCAACACTTGCATTGTAAATAATATTAATATATATATATATAAGATAAGAAATGTGATTTAGAGGAAACGTGATAGAGTGGAAAATAGTTCCCTGAGATTTGATTCTGATGAACATCTTTATTTAGAATTAAAATGATTAGACATTGTGGGAATCATTATTTTGACTTGAATAAAATGGCCTCACTGAATTGGTGGTCTCCCCCTCGTTTGTGCACTTGCCAGCTTGGCCTGATCATCTCCACAACCCCATCTAATTATACTATATTATATTATATGCAATTAAAAAGTCAAATTCTCAAAGAAGGAGAACCACAATTAGTGAAGCTAGCATCTTCATCTCCGCGTTAATTTTCAAATTCGTGGCTTGACTAAACCATAATACAAAATGGGTAAATGACATTTTGCACCGTTACCGATACCAAAAATATCTATACAAATTAACCAACAGGTAGCAAATATAAATTTAATTTACATACACACATTGTGTATGTGTACATACATACAAAAATGAAAATTTAACACGCACTAATGGTATGGAACTTTATGGGAGGAGATGGAGTACGGATGAGGACAAACACTTTGCGGAAAGGAGTACTGGTGGATCAATTTCTGAGCCAGAAAATGACACTCTCTATAGGAAGATTAGTCGAGTTTAATTTGTGGTAATTAGTTAAAGTTAAAAATAATCTCATCAAGCCAATGGTTTAATCCCATTATTTAACCTGTCGGTTTTTTTTCAAAATATGCTTATGTACTTAAACGAGTAACACATGCATAATCCTATAAAAAAAAATCCTTAATATTATGTGTAATTAACTTATTTTGTTACATGTCTCCAAGTTAATCCTAAGAATCCACTGCTGAAATAGCTAGCTAGGTAAGTCATTTGAAATTAACATACACATGCTTTCAAAAAAGAAAAAAAAAAACATATAAATGATTTTCATTGAATTATTTTACACGCAAATGTAATGATTATTGACAAACTAGTAACTACACATGTAATTGATAAGGTTATGTTTGTAGTGGTAAATCATAAATGTAGTGTAGTCTATTGATTGAAAGAGAGATTCGGAAAATATTTAAAGTAGTCGATTTGGACCCAATGAAAGAAGTGAAAGTGAATAAATAAAAAAATAATAAATAAAAGTAATAAAATAAAGGGCAAAAGCATGGATATGGAAAACTCGGGCCACCCTCAAACATTATTGTTTACACGTGCCAACCCTTTTATTAACCATGTTAAGTGGGGAATAAAAGGTTTCAATTCATGCCCACTCCCCCATTATTCTTTTTTCATTTCAATTTTTTGTCAATTCGTTAGCGATTGAATAATATCTATGAGTAGTATTTAGTGTTTTAAAAAGGAAAACGGTATCTTTTTATCATATATCATTCAATATATTTTTAAAAAATTTAGTCTTTTTTTCTTATTAAGAGTTGCACGCATCAATCCTACCTCGAAAAATTATAAATAAATAAATATAATATACTGAGACATGAATTTGACAACATAGACTACTGAAATATAAAAATATATACATGGGTTAATATATATATATATATATATATATATATATAATTTTCACTTTTATAAAAATATTCTCCAAATTTTGGAGCTATAGAGAGGTAGGGATTTGACTCGGCTTCTGGCATATTAATAATAAAGTATGGACTTCCATTCGAATTTCCATTAATTAGTTGACCTTGAAATTGACATACGATCCCAAGTTGCAGCACAATGAGTTAGTCAACTGTCCTACAAGATGTTAAGATCCATCTTCCAAGTGAGACGATTTTCGTTAATTAATATCGAGCATAATAATTTTTTAATTAATAATATATACCTTTTTTTTTATTCATAAGAATATAATAATATATACTTAAGATGTGCATAATAATATCAATATAACCAAACTAATCGAAATATTTACTAATGATCATATTCCAAATTAATCTCAAATCCAAGATTTGATTTGCTTGTCTGCTAGATTTATCAATAAGGTATAATTAAACATTTATAAGTTTAAAGACCTTGTCAGATATTAAAATTATGAGTAACACTCCAGTGAGACGGTCTCATTCGTGAGACAGGTCAACCCTACCCATATTTATAATAATAAGTAATACTTTTGACATAAAATGTAATAATTTTTAATGGATAACTCATATAAGATATCCGTCTCAAAAAAATGATTCTTGAGACCGTCTCATAGGATTTTTTGCCTAAAATTATATTAGCACAAAAAAAGAAAAAGGAAAAAACACTTTGCTTTTTTACTTAAGAGTAACACTCCTGTGAGACGGTCATTTGTGAGACGGATCAACCTTACTCATATTTATAATAATAAGTAATACTTTTGGTACAAAATGTAATAATTTTTAATGGATAACTCATATAAAAAACCCGTCTAAAAAATAACCCTTGAGACCGTCTCATAAGAGTTTTTGCCTTTACTGAAATATTTCAAACGAATGTTTTGATCAACTTTTCGCCAAAATGTAATTTAGAACGTCAACTAATTTATTTATGAGCATGTTTATGTGTGACGGTATCACAAATATTTATCGTGAGACGGGTTGAATCAATTTATATGTAGTGTGAAAAATAATATATTTTACGGTTTTTTTAAGAAGAGTTTTTGTATTTATTTTTTGATTCATAAGATTGTGTATTTTATTATTTGGCATGTTAATTATTCCATCATTAATTAAGAAATTTGTGCACCTTCCATATTTCTGTACCTACTTACATGCATTGCGCACTAGCTATCTGTGCATCATTAATGATATAGTTAATTGACAATAATGTTAACTTGTGTAAGGCTCAATTATTGTATTCTTAATGTTGAATATACAAATTATTATCAATTACGTTGATGTGTTAGTTGTGCATGTCTCATATCGGTTGGGTAAATATTTTGAGAGTTTTATATATATAGGCTTGTGCAATTCTCCCGTCATGATTAGCTAGCATTTGGGATGAAGTTAGATTTAAGTCATCTTAACATGGTATCAGAGTTCAAGTTTCGCTGTTATGTGTTGGATTATCCATAATTGGGCCACCCGATATTTCATTCATGGACATGAAGTTATGCATTGGACTACCCATAATTGGGCTACTCAATCTCAAAACAATATAATGTAATAACGAAAATATATATTTTTTTCCCTGGGATCGACGAGGAAAGTGGTTTTTGTCAATTCGCTAACTTCTTATGAGAAAGTAAAATTTGCCCACAGTTCCACACTAATCGTGCAAATACTATTGTTATATTTAAAAACTAATCGTGCTCCAACAATATTGATGTTCAACAAACAAGTAGAGTCGTTTAAAAGTTTAGTGGCTTTCACTTTCTGTGAGGTTCACAACATTAGTTTTAGTAAGAGTAGTGACCAATATTTATTTTAAGTGTGAGGTCGTTAAGGTTAATGGAGGAATCAAACCTCCACAATTTGCGCTAATCGTACTAAGTTTTAATCAAGATTTTCACGAAGTAGAATCAATGGGACCTAATTAATAGTTTTTTTTCCCTGACATCAAACGAGTATTTGACTTAATTTATAAGCTCCACAAAACAATTTATATATAATTAATCTGTTTGGAACTTATAAGTTTTTCATTTTTTTTTTCAGAAATCTAGTCATGCAAGCAACCTATAAACGGTCAAAATAAGTCTCGACAAAACTTACGAACTGTTTTTAATTATAAGTTTAGTCAAACACCTTTTGAATTGTCTATTTGGATTTGGAACGAAATAGCCAAAATCAAATCAAAATAATATAATAAATTTTTTTCCTAAAAAAATAATAATTCATCTACCGAAATCACAAAAATTATTCTTGAATTTGTCTGACTCGTCAATTTTGTGAGAGAATTTCTTATTCAACTCAAACTCATAAAAAATATCACTTTTATGTCAAAATATCGCTTTTCGATGTATATAAATCAATTGCAATTTTCCCTTCCTATATTAATTTCTTGGCCCTTCCATTTGGACAGATTTCAAAAAGGAATGAAAGAAACTATTTTAGAATCCAATCTTATATTTATATTTTTTTAGAAAAAAATATAAATATAAACTTTGTTCATCGTATTCTTGGTCGACCACTTTCGCTTTTTCTTCAAATAATTTTAATTTAATGCAATAACATTAATTAACAGTGTACGTTTAGTACTACAAGTCCCCACAACCTAGTAAAGTGACAAAAGCAACCACCAATATCTATCTTAATTACCTATATATATACACCAAAACTTACCATGTATTGATGTACAAGATTTGACACAGTTCACAAATTAATTAAACAAGTGGATTCACTTTTCCCTTAGTTCTTCTTCCATCTCTCTCCATAATTTTGATTCCAAAAAAAAAAAATGGAGAATATCATGCATGATAACAAGAAGATGAAGATGAAGAAAGGGTGGCTTGCGGTTCGGGTAGGGTTAGAAGATGAAGAGTTCCAAAGAGTCACAATTCCTATATCTTATCTTTATCATCCATTGCTCACAACGCTCCTCGAGAAAGCTCACGATACCTACGGCTACGACGCCTCGGGGCCGCTCAAGCTCCCGTGCTCGGTCGATGATTTTCACCATCTCCGGTGGCGTATTGAGAAGGAGAGCGGTAACCACCACAGAGACTTCCACCACCATCACCACCACGGCGGCTATTTCCACGGTGCTTTGTCGTTTCATTCTTGTTAGGCATGATTACTGTAAAGAGAACTTTAGGGATTTTTTTTTCTTCCTCTCTATTCTGTGGTGCGCATGACATACTTTTCCCTTTTCGATTTATTTCTTTTCCTTTTTAGTTTAGGTTTGGATATGTATGTTGAGTTTAATTTGTAAACCCTAGTATTGAAATATGTCAATTACTGAAAAGAAATTGTGTTAATCGATCAATTTTGCATGTCATAATATGTAATACACATCGAAAAGTAGCGACTGGGGGTTCCATAAAAAAAAATTTAATGATGTGTGTGTGGACATGCATGCAGTCCAATATTCTGTCTTAATTTATCATTATATAAATTTTTTATGAGTTGTTCTTCATTAATTAGGTGAAGACGGTGTGATGGTTATTGTGATAAGTCAATTGTTATTATTATTTTTTTGAGTGGAGGTCGTTTTAATTGAGTTTCGAATTCGAGATATTATCATAAATTTAAGATGTTTGTGTCCGATATGTCTGTAAGTCTTCGCCACTGAGTCAGATTTAGATTCTTCATAAATTTGTGGGGGCAAAGCTTTCGGTTGTTTGATGGAGAAGCTGTTTTAGAATCAAAAGGTCCATTTTGATTAATTAAAATTTCAAAAAAGTTATTTCATCAACTCAAGTTATCTTTGACAAAGATTTCAATAAATTTTAAAAAAAATGACAGATAAAATATTCACACACCTTTATTTTCCAAGATCCATATCATTAAAGTTATGTGAGGCTGAAATTTTGTTTAGCGTGCTGGAAAGTGGAAAAACATGTTGGAGCCACCATATAAATTCCTAAAAAGAAATAGCCCATTAATCATGTCGTACTTGACAGTTGATGCAAATTCGTTTTTATATATCATCATGATCAACAAATCAAGACTTATGAAAATTTACGAGAAATGGAATATCAATATTCAAGGATGTGAATTCCGGTGAGGGACAAATCCAAAAAATTCAACTTAGAGGGGAAATTATGTTTTTTTTATCGGATGAGAGGAGCGGTGTGAGTAAATTATTTAGAAAAATAACTAAGGCTGACAAAAAATACCGAAATATCGTCATATCGCTTTTACCGTACCGAAAAAAAAATCGAAAATATCGAAAATCTCGGTATACCTTAAATTTCGGTACGATATGATATACCGAAAAAAAATTGGTATATACGGTATCGGTATGATATCGTGTATACCGATATTTTTTTTAAAAAAAATAGTATAAAAAAATCGGTATACACGGTATCATACCGATACCGTACCGAATTTCGGTATTCAGTACGGTATCGGTATGGATTTATGTCATACCGAAATTTTCGGTACGGTATCGGTATCGAAAATTTCGGTATTTCCGGTACGGTATGCGGTATTTGGTACGGTATGCGGTATACCGTACCGAACCACCCCTAAAAATAACTCTTGTTGTAAATTCGAAGACTAACATACTAAGGTAGTATTTGTAACCTGTAAATATAAGTGATTATGGATTTTTTCACCAATTTGTTAAGAAAACATTCATAATCACTTATTTTTAGAGATTGCAAACACCGTTTAAATAATGAGAAAAATTGAGGGGAACAAGTGCAACCACCGGTCTTCCCTTAATTAAGTCCATCTCTGATATTTAGAGATTTTTTTGATTGGATGTTAATAACATTTTGATATTAGCTGTATATAGAAAATTTTGATATTTAACTTAATATGGAAGTATGACACTAAAAATTAATTGAAACTAAGACGAAATTAAGCATTTTTGTGGAATAGCATGAAATTATTAGAAAATAAAAGGAACACTCTCATGAAACTAATTAAGAAGTTGCACGAAATGAAACTTTGGAAATTTGCTTAAAGATGGTCGATTTGATTTTTTAATTTTATGATGTGTTTCTCAAAAAAAAAAAATTATGATGTTGTGTGGTTCCTTCCTCTAAGGCCCAACTCCAGTTTTCTAAGGGCCAATGCTCTGGTTGTGCAGTACCCCATCAGGCCTTATTTTCCCACGATGAAATGTGGTTTACTGGGTAATTTCTGTTAGTCCAAATACGTGGTCAAAGGCGGGGCCCCATATGAGTAGGATTGAAAGCCCAACTATTTTATGGCATAAAGAAAGTAAATAATTAGGCTTGGGGAAAACACCTCTTTTTCCTTCTTTTTAAAGAAAAAGTTGGTTTCAAAAAAAAAAGAAAGAAAAAGTTAATTAATTTCATATAGCCATATTTACGTTACGTTGCGCTATTTGAAGCCAATAATCAATATTCCTGAAGTACAATTCCTTGGAGTCACAGTTTCTCCTTTTGTACGATTTTCGAAGAATCATAATCATCACCAGCGATTAAAATCATGAACCTCATTTTGATTCTCCCGCAAATCTAACAAATGACGGTTTCAAGAACTTATTTTTGCGTGAAAAAACTCGCACCTTGTTCAAATTTGAAGAACAACAAAGCAAGATCAGCATTCTCATCATGTTTTAGAAGGTGGGTTTGCGCTGAAAGTCGCCAACTTGATGAGACTGCTCAAGAATTGAGTAAAGGAAAGAGTTTTGCTGCTCTGTGGGGAAACGGGGATTATGGCAGGCTGGGGTTTGGGAATTTGCGGTCTGAGTGGAGGCCCAAGCCTATTTTTGCATCAGCTTTCGATGATCAGAGTCTGAGAGAGGTAGCTTGTGGCGGTGCTCACACTCTGTTTCTCACAGGTTAACCGCAAATCATTTGATTTTTTGAATTTATTTTTTTCTACGTAGGGAATGAGGTTAGACCAAGAAATGGATGTGTTCTTGTTCATATTAACTTAAATGTTGATCTTGGATTCGCTTGCGGCTTTGAAAATTGAGCCTTTTCGTGTTGTAAAATTTTCAGCTTGTGCATTTGTTTCATGTATTGGTGGATTACTAAAATTTGCGTAGGACTCTAAATTATCCTGCTTCGACAGAAAATGGGGATGTGTATGCTACTGGACTCAATGACTTTGGACAGCTAGGAGTTTCAGATTCAAACAGTTATACACTGGTATGCTATCTCAACTCTGATACAATCTTTGTTTCTGGAGTTGTATCTTTCCATGATTCACTGCATTTTATCTGTTTTTATGCTTCTTTGCGCCTCGTGAGTCATTATCAAGGCTCTATTCTTAAGCTGATTAGTTCATATCTATTCAGTTCAATTTTCCACGACAAGATAACAAGCATTGTGCATACTCAAGTAGTTAGTAGTTTCTGAATTATATGCGTTGCACTTAAGATCGAAATTTAGCCTCCATTTGTTGCAAGTTTGTCCCTGCTCCCTATCCTAGCAATTTTCTGAAACATAAAGGCTTCAAGTCAGTTTTTGCTGATTATCAATTGTGAAAGTGAGCATTAGTCCAAAGCATGTATCAATACTTACGTGGGTATACATATGAACCCACAGGGAGATTTTGATAAGATTCCAGGTCAGGGAGAACTAGATTGGTCAATTGGTTGAGTGATTTACAGCATAGTGGAAAGGTATGTCTCAAAGACTTACTGATAAGAATCTCATTTTTAATTTAAATGCCGATTGTAGGAATGACGAATTAGGTGTTACTCAGTCAGACACATAGACTGGATCCAATTTCTAAAGCTTGAGCCAATCAAAGATTTCCGAGCAATCTAAATCAATAAAAAAACATTGTTGATGACAATGATAGTTGTGCGCAGCTTATCAAAGTTCAGGAATACACTTAGATCTTCAAATTTTCTGAATAGATATGGAAAAAAATTGAAGCTCTTACGTTTTCTTTTTTCTCGGAATGCAAGTCCATTCAAGCTTAAATATGCCACAATATCCAATAACCAAAGTAATTTGGAAAAACTTACTTTTATTAGAACTTCTGTCCACTGGACTGGGATATTCATCGAGGATGTTAATTAAAACCTGATTTGCAATCCTTGATCTGCTTTTTGAAAAAATTGAGGTGCCAGGCATAAGGGCCTTAAAAGTTTAATGATGGAGGGTTTCATGTGTCAGATTGTACTGATGGGAGAGGAAAACGTAAGAGAAATAGGGATTAACTAATCGAAGAAAAGGTGTTAACACTTAACTTTGAAGTAAAAACATGGAGTAATTGAAGCTTCAACCATTTCAAGAGGTCCATAAATCATTCTATATTCCTTTTGACATCAATATGTATCCCGGATCTTGCAATATCTCACTTGCTTTCTCATGTGTGGCATATTTTTGAAATACTATGTTAGCCATTGCCTTGATGCAGAAGAGGTGCAATACAGATAAAATAGGATATTAATTGTTGTTGAATTATTATTTAATGGCTCAATTTTCTAATGCTGAAGTATTTTGTTCATGATTTTTAATCTCTTTCCTTTCCTATTGCTGGAGTTCTTGCTTCATTTATTTTTTATTTAAGTAGTTAACATTCTGATTCGTGTATGAACATGTTTTTGTTATTGAATAGGGATTTTATTTATCAATTGTTTACTTAATTTATTGTAGAAACCTCTCAGGGTTTCTGGAATTCCGAGCAGGGTTATTAGAGTTTCGGCTGGTTACCATCATTCGGCTGCTGTTACGGGTATCATATCAACAGTGTTTGATGCTTTGCTCTTCTCGATTTTTTCATCTTTCTTTCTTCTCTCTTTGCCATGTAATACGACTCCAGTCTTTCCTTTCAATTTTACCCACACATGTTTCTTCTTTAGTGTGAAAGGCTCTAGGCAAGCCTCATCTTCTTGAAATTGTATACACAATTTATTTTCCTTCTTCTCTGCATGAAATGACATGCTAATAGCTTTTCGATTCGGCAATATGTTAATAGGTTTCAACTTTGATGTTGGGTTTTGTTTCATGAAAGTCTGTTTACTCTTTTGCAGTGGACGGAGAACTCTATATATGGGGAAAGAATGCAAATGGACAGCTTGGTCTTGGAAAAAGTAATTGTTTGAGCCTATATCGGTGTTATCCTATCTTTAGTGATTATCACTCATATTTTCATGTCTGCTCCACTTTATGGATGAATCAAGCAAATAACTGAACAGTTTTAGCGCTTCCTCCTCCTAACCGATGCAATAATAATAATGCACACAAATTCTCCATGGTTGTAACCATCTGCCACATTTGTTGCTGTCTGCAGAGGCGGAAAGGGTAATACCTGTCCCTATCAAAGTTCCGTGCTTGGATGGAGTCACCATTAAAATGGCATCTTTAGGGTTTGAGCACTCAATTGCTGTTACAGGTCTGAAATCTGTATCTGGAAGCACATTTCTTTTCGGATACCTGATTATTTGACTTCCATCAACTTCACGATGTTATGTCTTGCTCCCATTGCTCATTAGTTTTTTTGGTCATTTCCTTTTTTCCGTATGCCAGATAAAGGTGAGGTCTTGAGTTGGGGTGATGGAGATTCGGGGAGACTTGGTCATGGACATGAATTAAGCATTTTGGGATTTCAAAAAAGCAGCAGGTTTCTTTTCTTGTCCTTTCCTTTGTCTGCACATTAATGCTTGCTCTTACATTTTTGCGTTTGGTCACTGCTTAAAATTTGGATTCTTTCCCCCCGAGAAAGTCAGTTATGTATGAAGGGCCTTGTTCTTTACATTTAGCTTAATTGGAAATGCTGTCCTATATTTGTTTTACCAAGTTATATCAATGAAAGGATGCTTCTTTGTTGGTATATTTTCAGATCTTGATTGTCAACTATGTTGTCGTTGATTATTGTGTAATGTGAATAAACATTAATAAATTAATAAACACCATTTACACCTGTATTGATTTTTTTTCCATATATTCTCTTAAATGCAGTGAGTATACACCACGACTAATTAAAGAACTTGAGGGAGTCAAGGTACTTCTTTGTCCTACTTGTTCCATCATCTCGAGTTGTAGTTAATATTTCGTCCTACTTGTTCTAACATGTTGTTGGTTCCTCATGATTAGGTTAAAAGTGTTTCTGCTGGAATGCTACACTCCGCCTGTATTTGTGGTATATCGATACTGTTTCATGTTTGATATATTCTTTTTTTCAATTTGGATTTTATTATCATGTGCTTTAGCTAGGCAATTATTCGAATTTTACAGAAAATGGCTCTTTGTATTTCTTTGGTGAAAGGGAGTTAGGAAAATGGGTAAGCTTTAAATTCATTAATATTAACAATCTTTGCTGTATCGTCATTTCATGCAAACCATTCTTGATATGTTTTTTTAATCTGATCAGTGTTAATTTTTGCCTAAAATTTTAGGGCTTCGGCAAAGCAAAGAGTGCAACTACACCATCCACAATCAGCCATTTGCCACTCTCAGACGAAGTTGCATGTGGTGGTTATCACACCTGTGTCATCACAAGTAATTTTTGTCGATGCCTTTCTTCATAGAAACATAATTAGAACCACCTCTTTCTATAAAAAAAAGTTTTGTTTTCTAAATTTCCAGTCATAAAATTAATAGGTGAAAATTTTAAATGTGTTGTGTACTTTGTTCGAAAAGATACTGCTTGGATTTATAGGCATATTTAGAGGGTGTGTATCCGTAGTAGACATGTTACTTGTTCATTGTACCTCTGGCTGATGTTCCTGAAAAGTTAATTTTTATAGTCTTTTTTGTTACACAGATGGTGGAGATCTGTATACATGGGGCTCCAATGAAAATGGCTGTCTCGGCATTGGGTACAATCTGTGTCATTTAGTATTGAGCCGAGTTAACGAAAAGTTGCTAGTGTTCATTATTGTAAACAATATATCAGTAATTTGGGTCATACATTATGTATCAGCTGCACGGATGTAATATATTCACCGGAAAGAGTCCAAGGTCCATTTTTGAATCAACCTGCTACTCAGGTTTGTTGTGTTGACTCTCTTGGAGATTTGTTCCAGTTCGACTACTGTTGAATTTTAAAATAGAAGAAATGCAGCGAGGGAGAGATTTCAACTATAATACAAATATTTGCATGATTAGGTGATGAAATCAATATCATTCATATTAAAGATATGTGTAACAATATGAACTCAGAATTAATTACTTAATTTATAGAAAAAAAATGTTCCTTACTTCTAAACTTGTTAGAAATTAAATAGCAGATCCCACTTGAATCCAAAAATTTACGCAGTCCGTCTGAAGTTGTACTTGGATGTACAGTGGTGACTACGGGGAACTCGAATTCATAAATATAACCAGATATTAGTTATAGGACTCATTAGTCTCATCCCTCTTTCCTGTTTGTTGTAACAGGTATCCTGTGGTTGGAAGCACACAGCAGCAATTTCTGGTAAACATCTTCTAAGCTGAAGATCCTGATCAACAATTTGTGTCGTTCTATACTTCTATTATAGTATCATGTGTATCTTATAGAAGATCTGTTGTTACCTAACCAACCATAGGTTCAATGTTCTTCTTGTTTATTTCTATTCCAATTTAACTCCGGGTGACATACAGGAGGCAATATTTACACATGGGGTTGGGGAGGTTCTAATGGAACATTTAAAGAAGAAGGACATTCTCCTGGCGGACAATTGGTTAGCTTAAACTTATCTTTTGTTCTGCGCAGTTTTTGTTTGTATTTGATTAGTATCTGGAATGTGTGATATTGAATATGTTGAGCCATCTTAAACATCAAATCTTGTCAAATCTTATTCCTGTGTTGAATTACTGCCAACCAAGTAACTTGATCAAAGTTCTTGAAGCACAGTGGGGTCATCCCAAGTATGGTGCTAATTTTGCAATGTTGTCACCCCTTACCGGTTGGCCAGTAAAGAGTGAGTTAACGTGTAATACTCTTGTCTCGTATTGATTCAAAGAAATGCATGATAAGATTTGTAATACCTCATAATTGAATTCCCTATCAACTTACTTGATCAACTTTACTTGATCATTTGACTTATGGGAAGTAGATTAATTTAGCTGCTAGTGTAATCCGTCATGTATAGTTTGCATAGACGAATCCGTTGACCCTGGGCATGACATAACAACTGATCCAACCTTGATGCCGTAAAGGTAATTGGATTAAGTGATCAAGTTTTATATTGATGATTATGTATTGTCAGTTGATTTTTTCTGGAAACCGGCTCCTGCCATGGCTTCTCCACTTCAAGCAACTATGGAGCCTACCTGTTTTTTTTCCTTCTTTCTCTAGCAAAACCTCATTTGTTGAGTATTTTTTTTTATAAGTGATAAGTTCATTTCTGGATTCTCTGTTCGCGACAACTGAATCAAAGGGCGTTTGTGTATAGGGTCATGGTGATGACGTTGACTACATCGAGCCTAGTCTGATTGACTTTTACAAGAACGTAAAAGCAGTACAAGTATCTTGTGGATTTAATCATACAGCTGCCTTATTTGAATACAAATCTGAGTAGAGATCGATGCAGAAATTAGTTGGGACACAACGTTTTTCATATCAACAGCAAATACATCAAGAGGCGTTTACCAATCTATTGGTTGGCTCTTTATGAGTGAATTCTGCAGAAGCATCTGCATGAATGCTTCTCAAGAAAATCTCGAGTGGATCAGAGTAAAAAATGAGAAGTGACAACAATTTGATATTACATATATAATTTAGTAAATAAGAAATAAAGGTGCACTTTTATTTTTTTTTTATTATCACCTGAGGTGTAATTCATTTCTTTTTTGCTATGTATATGAGGCACCAAATGTAATCCATACACGTTACATTTTGTACTTTGTTGGAGGACTTTGAGATAAAATATGAGAAATAATAAAAATTATTCTTAAAAATATGCCCTCTTCAAACTCATTACGATGTATTTAAGTTTGTGTTTGCACTCTTGGTAAGCTGTCGATGATCATAATAATTGCGTTATTAACTTATTCATTTAAATTTGTCTTCTCGCGTGATGTGCAACTTGAGTCCAACGACAAAAAGTGTTATCAACTGATGCTTCATATTTCGCACAGAAAAAAACCCTAAATTATAAGATGATATGATTTCTGTTCATACATTTGGAAAAATAAAATAAAATTTGGAACGTAAAAGGGTGGGGATTCATATAAGTGAAGCTGGATCACTGGCTAACAAATATGTTTCTATTTGTACAGAAACACATAGAATGGATTGTAATAGGGATATTTGTTGTGTGTGATGATGAAAATATGATGATAATTATTATTGTCACATGATTTGCTCCTCACCCCTAGGGCTCCATCTCATGGGAGTCAACGCCCAATAATAATCAGACACGTCACCCAGCATATGCCTGTGGTCTTGTCCCTCTCGCTTCACCATCGTCAGATTTCATTAATTGTCATCACGTGCTCGTGTACTCTGCCCCCCTGCAAACCGTACGATTTTGAGAGATGATCTCACCCGTCCATCACCTCGCACATTCTAATATTATTATATATTTCACAAAAACTGAAAGTTCATTTGGACAACAATTAAAATTATCACGTATATTGTGTCTTTGGGCTCACTAAGTAAAATTGGTTGAGTGACCAATAAAAAAACAGGCCATATAAATTAAGTTCAATAATTAGCATTTATAATTAGATAGATTTAAACAATGACAAATCAAGACCCTGCCTGAAACCTATGCTCACTAGCATAACATGATTGAGTCTGTGCTACCTGATGAAATAACATTCCTATTATTTTTAATGTAACGTGTGTATTGGGTTAATGAGAAGTTAGCCTTACCGAAATATCAAAATCGTGTATCCAAATCCAATTATACATATCTTGATATTTATTGATGTTGTTGGTGTTGATATGACAAAATTTGAGTCATTACCATTTAATTGATCATTCAATGAGTCTTACATATATTTAGTTCGAATTTATACTCTGACGTGACATAATTTTTTTATTTTTTTTGCTGGTTAATGTTTTCAAAACTTATAAATTGTTTTATCATATATTTTCATAATCATAGTCATCCAATTCAAGTAAAATGTATTTATATTTGTTTATCGAAAAAAAAGAAAAGAAATTGAAATTGAAATGTATTACCCAATGAGTAAAGGAGCATGCCTTTTCAAGGCTCTGTAGTTTGACTCGGGTGCAGTGGCAAAGACCTGTCACTACATTAATGGCAATGTTAGGCCATAAAAAAATACATTTAAAATTAAATTACACGTCAGCATTTTAATTTTAATTTCTTGTTTCGTAAAAGTAAATAATTTTCTTCTCCTCGTTGGGCGGGCACTCTCTCACCGGTTCCCCATCCTCCGCTCCCGCTGACAGCGAAAGCATCAGCCGTCGGATCATGCAATTTCAACGGTCCAGATCTCGACTTCCATAATCGCCGTCTTTTTGCGAAACGTGTTTCGTGGAAGCCCACTGTTGCTCTCCCAGCTCCCCACAAATAACTATTCACCTTCATTCTTTGTCTTTTCTTTTCTTTTTTCTTTTTTTTTTTGTAGTATCATAAGCAATTTTTATTTATAAAACTAAGAAAATACAATTTTTTTTAACAAAAAATGTAATATGTTTTTTCCACAAAAATTATATTATACAACAACATGAAATATGCATTCATCATCATCATCATCATCATCAGTATTCTGGTTTTATTCTTGCTCCCGAAATTATCTTCTTTGGTTTCAAGTAACACAACAGGTATACAATTCTCATTTTATCTTTCACAGGTGAAATTTTATAAATTTATTGATAGATAAAAAAAAAAAAAAAAAAAAAGAAGGGAAAATTGAAACAAAAAAAAAATGCTGAGAAAAGGGAAATTAAGAAATGGAATAGTTTTTGACAGTACACAAGGAGTTGTAAAGTAGGTGTAGAAAGGAAGCTAAAAATAATAAGGTAATGATGAAAGAATCGCATTTATGAGATAAGAGGCTTCTGATACACACATCAGTCCTCCCCCTCTGTTTTCTCGTGTAAAGCGCATTTTTATATATAATATTGCGCCTTTCTTTTGTCTTGTTCTGTGTGTTTGACTGTATGTAATTTCATTTTCTTTTTTCATCTACAAATGCAAAGCAATTAACAAAGCTTGCCCAGTTGACTGGAAACAACAACAGGTAATGCTAGCTAGCTGATGACTCTAATCTTTTTACACAAGTCATCCCATAGCCAGCCAGCTTGCATTGGAAATGAAAGCAATAAAGTTTAATCAGTTAGTTAGGTAATAACTCGGAACGGGATTTCTTTTAACTTTTTCTTGCATGGTTTGAGATTTCTTTAAATTTAATTTAATTAAATTAATAAAAGGAATCCCATTTGCAGAGATTAATTTAATAAGGATCAACATTTGAATCATAAGTGCATCATGCAATTAGATTCATGCAGTCAGTTCCTGTTGGCATCTGTGTCTCTGGGACTGTTTTTTCAAGACATATTATGCCACTGCCCCCCCCCCCCCCCCCCCCCCCCTCTTCTATCTGTAGTATGTATATTAATATGTGTATATTAATCAACCCAAACATTCTTTGTGTACGCCTCTTCATTAATTCATTTATATATACAAGATATTATTAGCTACCTAATTTCGATATCAAAATACTAATAACAAACTACGTTGTTTAATTAATTAACCACAAAAATGTCATGTGATATATATGATGAAACATGCATATATAACACAAATGTTCGCGGACGTATTTATGCAAAGATATAATGGACCACGACACATGCACGTCACCTATGGAAACGAAATATAAATCAGAAATGTAGTAATTTTTTCTTTATCGAACCAGTAAAGTATATATGACACTATGGCAAAATGTCAAACTTGTCTATATTAGAACTTTATGCATTATATATACTCTCTCTCTCTCTCTCTCTTTTTTTTTTCTTTTTTTTTTAAAGGCCAAATTAATGAATCAATTCCTAGCTACCCTTTTGATTGTATATATAAAGAGATGGGGTTGGTTGTAGGGTTTTATATAATGCGAAAGAGTTGGGGGGAGTGTTGGCTGGCTCGAGGCTGCTTCATTCAGAGTGATTTTTACTTTGTTCCTTCATTCTGTGAAATGCTTCGGACCAGGCTTCATTCCCCTCAAACACATGAGTTTCTTTGTCATATTATAAATTAGACATGCACTCATACGCAAATTATATATATACATGGAGATCGATTCATTAGTTGCTTCAATTTTCGAGCTTCGAATCGTGAGTTTTAAGGTTGAGTGGAACGTTGTCTGGCTCGAGGTCATGGAGGTGATTTGTTTGTGAAATCAAATTAAACCCTGAATGATTCTCGGACCAGGCTTCATTCCCCCCAACCATCACTTGCTTCTTACTTACAACTTACAACTCCTCCTCTGCCCACCAAGTAATGTTTCCTTCTTCCATTGTCACACACACAGATGCACGCTTTTCTGCGTGTTTCTCAGAATTAATACGTGTCTTGTCTTGTTTTAGATATATATCCCATCCCTCGTAAATTACGTACTCATCTTCAGTACTTAATTTTCACCTTAATTACATATAATATTTTTGTTTTGTTTTTTTGGCAAATTTAGTTTACTTATGTTATAATCTTCTTTGGAGTGAGTAATGTTTTTGGTTTCTGCTTGTTAATTTTCCATTACACGCACAAACACGAAGAAATCAGGATTTTTGTACTAGCTTTAGTTGCCTGAGCTTAATTCATACTTTTTTTAAGTTAATTATATATTACTCACAAATTTCATTTATGATTAAAAAAAATTTAAATAAACTTTACATTATTGACTGTTAGATGTGGCATATATACCTGAAAAGTTCAAAGATAGAGTTAAATGATCATGAATAGCAATTTCTATGCCTGTTGAGTTTGTTTAAATTTTTGTTAATAATAATAAATAAAAAAAACAGTTCTACTACGTAGGCACATGATTTTGACAATCCTTTTATGACTAAAAATTTAATTAGCTAGGTTGAATTATTGTACATAATTGGCACATGATTAAAGATGTATATATCTGTCACATTTATCATGAAAAGACATGAAAAAATGGAACACTAATTTAATGTTTTCCTCAGTGAACTATTGTTTTCAACTGATACATTGGTGCAGTACACTACAAGAGACAGATAAATAGATTAGATTAGATATATATATATGTCAACCTTCATTGCAGCCTACCTAGCTAAGGCTTAGCTACCACCCTATACATACTTACATACAAACTTATATACATTTGATTTCTTTGGATTTAAATGTCATACCATACTGTTATTAAAAAATGTAGATAATATATCATTGTATAATACAAGCAAATTTTTTTAAAATAATCTAGGCCCTGCTATACTAATTAATCTTGAAGATATAGTTTTTTTTTTTTTTTGAATTCAGATGATCATCAATTGAACAAGTACGTATATATTAAAATTTAGAGAGGTTTGTTAATCCAGATGTAACATAGATTGACCTCGAGAATTTGATATTTATTTGTACCCAAGTAAGAAAGTGTATGCATAGATTTATACATGATATAGTTTTCCTTTCTTTTATGGGAAACAAATAGCTTTATAAAATTTTGAAATACCATGTTTCACCAATTTGGTTAAATCCACAGTAGCACACACAACTAAAATTGAAGCAGTCGAGATCCATGTTATTAAATGCAATAAATCTTTGATTTCACAGAATTGTCGATTGCAGGTACTGACCGAAGCAATGGCATTATAATCGGTGGTGTGAATTTATCCATCTTCCATATCGATAGATAACCCATTTTATATATATTATCTTCTTCCAAGAAAAATGTAAATATATACTGATTCTGTGCAAGTAAAATGACATTTCTTGCCTAGCAATTTAAAGGGTTCTAAACAAGACAAAATGACATCAACATGGGCTAGCTTTGGGATACGTTGCTGTTTCCTCCCACAATGTCAAATTTAAATGTGCCACATTTATGACACCAAATTTTATAGGTTTAGCTTGTTGGGAATTGAAAAAATAAATGAGTTTTTTTTTTTAATAATCTAGGTAAATGTGGTCTTACATATTTATAATTATGCATACAAACTTATTTGTTTTTCATACATATATTAAGAAAATCAATGGAAATACAAATTTATATACAAAACTTCATATTTTATATTTATTTTAAAAATGATTGTACTTTTTTCAAGACCTAGTTAATAAAAGTATTTTAGTAAAACTGAGAAAAAATACAAATAAATGTAGAAACTGGATTATATATTTGGGAACAAAAAAAAAAAAAAAAAGTCTATATAATTGATCAGATGCAATTGTTTAATATTTAATTTCTTAGCTTGTAATGAAAACAGTAGTAGAACATGTACGTCCACAGACCACAGTTCATGAGAAACAAGAAATGGGGACGACTTAGATTGATCTGTATTATTTGGATTTGCCAGTTGTAATCATGTCTCAATAATACACATGTACAGTACTACAGAATAATTTATAAATCACGTTACTGGGCCAGCTAATTTCATTTTACACCTCCAAAAAAATTATAAAATAAATTTAATTAAAATGTGTCTGCCTGGGACAATTTTTGTGTTAATACTAGATATTTGAAAAAAGATAAGATTCTAAACAAGACAAAAAATTGTTCTGGTGAATTTTTTGTCCCAGTTTTGTTTACAGGCCGTTAAATGATTTTAAACCAGCTAGATATATGGTCTACGGTATATATACAATACCCCAAACCATACAAATTTCTTCTTTCACTATGATTTATTTAATTATATGAATCAATAAAATTAAATAACTTAAGCATTTATTATTAACAAAAACTCTTGTGATCTTGTGAGTTACATCTCAATGGTTAATTTTGTGATATAAATCTCTTATTAGATTGAACAAATGAAAAAGATTGCATGTTATACCAAAAGTATTATTTCTCTCTCTATAAATCGGGTCAATTATTCGTTTGTGTGAGACATTATACTTTATTATTACATTTCAAAAGTACTCCAATAAAATTTGACCGGTAATTGATATCAATAAAATGAATCTGGGTTGTTTAAAAGTTTTGTAAAAGTATGTTTGCAGAATTAAGGCAAAAGGCCGCCAACTCAAGTGGAAAAATTTCGGTTCAGTCCTAAATGTTTGGACACATTTCTGGTTCAATCCTAAATGTTTATACGTTCCCGGTTTGGTCCTAAATGTTTTCCAAAAGTTCCCGGTTCAGTCCTAAATATTTTTACATTGCCTATTTCATGCCAAATATTTCTCAAAAGTTTCCGGTTTGATCATTCCATCTACTTGTGTGTTAAAACTAACACCGCGTAGTGTTATATAATTTATGATTGAGTTTTATATTATTTATTATATATTTAACATTAAACAAGTTGTAAATAAAATACAAATTTATTAGAGTTTTTATCCAAATTTAAATCAATTTTACACAATGTTCAAAATAAAAATATTAAATTCATGATGCTAAAAAATAAAAACTTAAATAAAATAAACAAAACTTGAGGAATTAAAATTTAATGATGTTATTTCACATTTTTATTAATTTTGTTATATTCTCTTCATGATGGTTGCACATTTAAAAAAAAAAATTGGAGGTTGGAAAAAGATATATATCTTTTTAAAACTTTTTTTATAATTTAAAAAATTAGTATTTGAGAAAAAATTACTATTAAATAAAACTTAATTTCATATCACTAATTCAACGGTGGTCAAATAATTCATTATATTTTCTCAATTGTTAAGCATAAATATACTTCTCTTGAATTTTTTTTTGAAATTTTCAAATATTTTGTGAAATAAGTAATACTAGTTATTTGCTAAAACATTTGTTTATTTGTTTGTGATTGATAATGTTTTTAATTATAAGATTGCACGGTTCAATTATTTTTTTATTCTATAATTTTATTTTGTATAATTTATATTATATTTTCATTTAAAATTTATTATTATTATTATTATTATTATTATTATTAGATTTTATTTTATTTAATTTTGTCTTTTGTTTGTAAGTTTTTTTTTTATTACGCTTTGTTTGTAGATGGAAGGACCAAATCGAGAATTTTTGGAAAATATTTAGGACGAAATCTTGAACGTAAAATATTTAGGACTGAACTGGAAACTTTTTAAAACATTTGGAACCAAACCGAGAACATAAAAACATTTAGGACTGAATCGGGAATTTTTGGAAAACATTTGGAACCAAACCGGGAACATTGAAATATTTAGGATTGAACCGGGAATGTGTCCAAACATTTAGGACTGAACCGGGATTTTTACCAAAAGTTTTGTAAAAGTATGTTTGCAGAATTAAGGCAAAAGGCCGCCAACTCAAGTGGCTGCACCCAATTTTTTTTATTTATTTTTTAGTATTGTTATTTCAGAAAAACTAAGTGAAACTGTCACAGGTTAATTTTGTGAAATTGATCTCCTAATAATACAACCTTTAACAAAAAAAATTTGTTTTTTTTGCGTAAAATATTAATTTTCACTCTATATTCAAAACTTTCGAGGTTATTGCACTAAAAGTTACCAGTTCAATAACTTTCTTACTTGACTTCGAGCTTATAGGACAAATAATAATTATATAAGTGGGGAAATAATTGTTCTATCGATCAAGATAATAACGTGTACTATAATGCGCACGATCTTTGATTTGGAGTGGGTCAAAGATAGGTACTTTAAACACTCTGCTATTATCGTGGCGAATTTAGGTGCAAATTCTTTTTATGTAAGGCGATCTTTGATTTGGAGTAGAGATATGATCAAAACAAGATTGTTTTGTAGAGTCGGGAATGGGAGAAGTATTTCTGCAAATGAATCTTGTTATAGATGAATAGCTTCAGTGTTGGTCCCAGGTGCGGCATCACGAGATAAAAACTATGGAAATTGAAGAATAATAGACACCAAGATTTACGTGAAAAATCCCCCAAAAATTATTAGGGTAAAAATCACGGGCAAGACCAAAAGATTTCACTATAATATTTGAAGAATTACAACCTCTCTCTGTGTTTTCAAATAGACACTCACTCTCTTAATACAGGAGAAAACCTGTCTCACAAATATATATAAAAATAATTAAGGAAAGAGGAGAACTCAAGAATCAGATGAGAGAACTAGAGATGGGATGGTTTTAAAAGCCGAGGGAAAAGCTCTATTTATAGAGCTCATTCCTCGATCTGAACCTACAAAAGCAAATTGCCAATTTCCTTTTGTTGTCTTTGGATTTTCACGTGTCTTTCATTCAATTGGTTGCAAATCCATCTTCTTGCCGCTTGCTGCCACATTTGTTCCCAACGTGTTTCTGATTAATTTTTCCAAAGGCCACCTACCATTGACCAATTCCTCCAACATGTGTTGTCATATTTGATGGAAAATTCTGACAACATTTCTCCCACTTGGAGATTTGATTGAGAATCAAACACATCTCCACACATCCTTTCAATCTTGTCAGTCCCGTTGCTTACGTTTTTACTAGGCCACTTAAGGATCTACACCACTCAAACTTATCTGTGTTCACTGGCTTGGTCAGAATATCAGCAATGTTATCCTTCGTATGGATCTTCTGCATATCCACACTTCCTTCCTCTACTACTTCTCGAATAAAGTAAAATTGAACTCCAATGTGTTTAGTCCTGGAATGAAAAGGCTGGATTCCTTGAAATGTGCAAGGCACTTTGACTGTCACAAAACAGAGAAATCATTTCTTGTTTGTGTCCAAGCTCCTCCAATAACCTTTTAATCCATATTGCCTCCTTGCAAGCTTGAGTAGCTGCCATGTATTATGCCTCCGTTGTAGATAATGCCACAACTATTTGCAGTTTTGAAACCCAGCTGACTGCACCTCCTGCAATTGTAAACACATAACCAGTAGTAGATTTTCTTTTATCTGAATCACCTGCGTAATCTGAATCCACATATCCCCTGAGTGTAAAATCTGATCCTCCGAAACATAAATCATCATTCGAGGTACCCTTAATGTATCTAAGGATCCTCTTAGCCGTGATCCAATGCTCTTGTCCAGGATTCGCCATATACCGACTGACTACTCCCACTGCTTGTGCAATGTCTGGTCTTGTACAGATCATAACAAACATTAAACTTCCCACTGCTGATGCATACGGTACTCGAGACATATCCATCCTCTCTGCTTCATTGCTAGGACACATCTCAGAAGATAACTTGAAGTTAATAGGAAGAGGGGTTGAAACTGGCTTACTATCTTGCATGTTGAAGCGGTGCAAGACTTTCTTCAAATAATTTTTCTGGGAAAGCCAAATCTTCCTATTGATTCTGTCTCGGTGAACTTGCATCCCTAGAATCTTGTTTGCTGGTTCCAAGTCCTTCATATCAAATTCTCTAGCCAACTGTGCCTTCAATTCTCGGACCCGATCTTTTTTGGGGCCTGCTACCAACATGTCGTCCACGTACAACAGCAAAATGATATAATCATCATCACCACACCTCTTGAAATACGTACAAGGGTCTGCACTAAGTCTGTTGTACCCAAGACTCATGATATAGGAATCAAATCTCTTGTACCAACACCTCGGCGCCTGTTTGAGACCGTACAGAGATTTGTTCAACCTGCAAACCAAGTTCTCTTTGCCCTTTTCTGCAAAACCTTCTGGCTGGAGCATATAGATTTCTTCTTTAAGATCGCCATGAAGAAATGTTGTTTTCATATCTAGCTGTTCTAGATGTAGGTCAAACACCACACACAATGCCAATACTACCCTGACTGTTGAAAGTCGAACCACAGGAGAAAATATCTCATTGAAGTCAATATCTTCTTTCTGAGTGTACCCTTTGACAACCAATCTTTCACGATACCGCTCCACTTGGTTATTGCCATCATGCTTGATCTTATAGACCTATCTGTTACTGATAGCTTTCCTTCCTTGTGGTACTGTAACAAGATCCCAAGTTTTGTTCATGTCCAATGCTTCCAATTCTTCCTGCATCGCTGTCATCCAGAGGGATACATCTGAGCTTTGAGTAGCCTCATGGAAACTCGATGGATCACCATTCTCTGTTAATAGACAATATGCAATGTTTCTTTCAGTGACATAATCTGAAAGTCAACCTGGTGGTCTTCTCTCTCGAGTTGACTGCCTCACTTTGGAAACCTCTGACTCAACTGGTTCTTGTTCCTCGTGCTCCGGTACTGCTTCACAAGAAACTTGATCTTCGTATGCCTTATTTTCCACCTGAATTATATTAGTTTTTGAATTCAGTGTGCCTTTGTCTCCCTTCACTTTATCTTCCTCGAAGATAACATCTCTGCTGATGATAAGCTTGTGGACAGTAGGATCCCACAAGAGAAACCTTTACTCCATCAGCATAGCCCAAGAAGATACATTTTCTGGATTTTCCAACTTTGATCTTTCTTGCTCATTGTACAAAACGTACACCGGACTTCCAAATGTATGTAACCGAGAATAATCAGCTGGCTTGTCAGTCCACACCTCGATCGGAGTCTTCAAATCAATCGCCACTGAAGGAGAATGATTGATGATGTAAGAAGCGGTTTTGACTGCTTCTGCCCAAAATGACTTTGGTAGACCCGCAATACTCAACATGGCCCTTGTTCTGTCCAACAAAGTTCTGTTCATCCGCTCTGCCACTCCATTCTGCTGAGACGTGTATGCCGTCATGAACTATCTTTTGATGCCCTCATGCTGACAAAATTCATCAAACTCATCACTGGTATATTCTCCTCCATTGTCAGTCCTCAAACACTTGATTTTCTTGTCAGAATCAAGTTCAACCCGCGCTTTGAAAACTTTGAAGACTTCAAAAACATCTGATTTCTTCTTGATTGGATACACCCAACATCTCCTAGAGAAATCATCAATAAACAAGACAAAGTATCTCGCTTCTCCTAGGGATATCACCGGTGCTTGCCAAACATCATAATGAATCAGCTCCAATATTCCTTTGCTCTTGGCAGTAGATGTTCCAAACTTTAATCTGTATTGTTTACTGGTAACACAATGCTCACAAAAGGGTAAAGTCACTTTTGTAAGCCCCGGCAACAGCTTTGTTCAGAGAGAATCTTCATTCCTTGTTCTGACATATGCCCGAGCTTTCTATGCCACAACACTGTTGATTCTTCCCCCGAACCAATTGATGCAACAGCTAGTTCCGCCTCTTTGTGTGTTTCCCCCAACAATACATACATATTTGTAGAAACCTTTTCTGCCGTCATAACCACAAGCGCGCCTTTCACAATCTTCATGATCCTTTTCTCGATACGGGTTTTGCACCCAATATCATCCAATTGCCCCAAAAACAAAAGATTCTTTGTCAGGCCCTTCACATGTCGTACCTCCTGTATGGTGCGAATAGTACCATCAAACATTTTGATTTTTATGGTACCGACCCCAGCGATTTCCAAGTCATGATCATCTCCCATGAATACAGATCCTCCTGAGATTGGTTCATATTGATCGAACCATTCTCTCTTTGACGTCATATGCCACGTCGCGCCTGAATCCATAATCCATGCATCACAAAATTTGTGTCTGCCTTCCGCAACAGTTGATGCTTCGCTGAATAATATTTCACCACTTCCTGAAGTACTGGCCACATTTCCTTGAGATCCCTTTTCGATGCTCTTCGTACACTCTCTCTTGAAGTTCCCTTTACCGCCACATTTAAAGCAGTAAATATTCTTCTTCTTACTTCTTGACTTGGATCTACCATATCTGTGGCTCCCACTGGAGTCACGCTCCGTCAATCTTCCTCTCGTCATCGGTAATGCCTCTGCTTGCTTCGACGTTTCCAACCTATCTTCCTTGTTCCTTCGATGACTCTCTTCTCCAAGAACCGTAGTTAAGATGTCGTCAAAATTTAAATTATCTGAAAGAACATTGTTGGTAACATTGATGATGAGCTGATCGTATGAATCTCGTAGGTTCTGAAGTAGAAGCTCCGCATGTTCTTTTTCCTCTATTTTATACCCCATAGACGTGAGCCAAGAAAATAGAGTATTCAATTTGTTGATATGGTCGGTCATCGATGAGGATTCCGCCATCCGAAGAGTATAAAGCTTTCTCTTTATGAAAATTTTGTTGTGTAGGGACTTGACCTCATACAGTTTTGTCAAAGTATCCCAAATAACTTTTGTGCTTTTTATTTCAGAAATACTTGACAAAACTTCATCCGCTATAGCCAAGTGCAAATTGGCAACAACATTGTGATTCATCTCATTCCACTTTTGATCGTCCGTGACGTCCGCCGGTCTATCTCCAATAGCTGCCAAGCAACGCTCCTTTATTAGAATTGCTTGTACCTTCAATTTTCACAACAAAAAATTGCTCCCATTGAACTTTTCTATCTTGTATTTTTCCGACATCTTGACTATAAGAATCCTGCATTATAAAATCTTCAAAAAATCTTTTCTGGTGTGGAAGACCAGTCACAGCTGCAATCACAGAGCATACTCAGAATTTTAAGAAATTTTATGTCAAGGCTCTGATACCACTTGTTGGTCCCAGGTGCAGCATCATGAGATAGAAACTATGGAAATTGAAGAATAATAGACACCAAGATTTACGTGGAAAACCCCCAAAAATTATTAGGATAAAAACCACGGGCAAGATCAAAAGATTCCATTATAATATTTGGAGAATTACAACCTCTCTCTGTGTTTTCAAAGAGATACTCACTCTCTTAATACAGGAAAAAACCTATCTTACAAATATATATATAGAAATAATTAAGGAAAGAGGAGAACTCAAGAATCAGATGAGAGAACTCGAGATGGGATGGTTTTAAAAGCCGAGGGAAAAGCTCTATTTATAGAGCTCATTCCTCGATCTGAACCTACAAAAGCAAATTGCCAATTTGCTTTTGTTGCCTTTGGATTTGCACGTGTCTTTCATTCAATTGGTTGCAAATCCATCATCTTGCCACTTGCTACCACATTTGTCCTCAACGGGTTTCTGATTAATTTTTCGAAGGCCACCTACAATTGACCAATTCCTCCAACATGTGTTTTCATATTTGATGGCCAATTCTGACAACATTCAGCCCTTCCTCATTATATATCGACTTACTCACTACAACAGTGGTGGAAGTTTATTTGGAATCTTAAGGTTACTCCTAAAGTGCGTATATTTATGTGGCGTGCTTCCATGGTCCTTATAGCTAATGCAGTTAATATCAAATGGAAGCATGTTCCGACGGATGGTTGTTGCCCCTTTTGCAAAATACAGTTTACGACTACCAGCCACTGCTTATTATTCTGCTCGATGGTCCGAGGAGTGTGGAAAAGCACAAAATTATGGTTTCCTCTTCATAAGCTTCAGTTGGCATATTTCCTTGACTGCAGCTTATTCTTAGTACAAAGGATCAAGAAAAGAAGAGTTTGAAACTTTTTCAATGATGAATTGGGCAGTTTGGTTTGAATTCTGTAAACTGTCACATGCTTCTTCTGGTAATGATTCAGACATTAAGATCGATTGGGCGTTATCTATGCTCGGCATGACCTATCGCAATGCATCCATGGTTATAGATCCACCATATTCAACTCAACAATTCAATTCTGACAGAAATTGGAAACCTCCAAGAACACACCGGTTATGATTGAATGTGGACGCTGGCTATGACGAAAGTAGGAACAAATTCATTGTTGGTGCAGTTGTGAGAAATCTCAAGGTGAAGTTTTGGTGCTATCAAGAATCCTGGATCAGTGATGGGAGCAGAGATCTTAGATATTCGTGTTGGTATGGATTTTTGTGTTTGAAATGGTCTTACGAATATTTGTATCTATTCGGATTCTTTGTAGGAGGTTCGAGCAGTAACCAACATGGAAGAGGATCTTGGACCTTTGGAAACTTAGTGATGGAAATTCACTCAATGCTTGTGCCACCAGACTTTATATCAGTGAATCATATGAGAAGAGATGCAGATACTGTTGCACACCTGCTTGCAAGAAGGGTTCTATCCTAGTCAGAAAACACTTATCCCAACACAGTTTTATTTACCAATAAAATCAGATATCTTTTCAAGGTTATCAAACTGACACTAAGTTATACTTTAACGTAACTGTTGCAATGATCTCTAAACTGGATAAATTTTCCATGACCCTCTGAAGTACAAAAGACTTGCATAGCAACATTGGAAATGTACTACACCATGTCTAGTCCTGATCACAGTCCACGTCTCCCAGTATAAGTCATCTCGGTGTCCTAAGTAAATCCATAACTTAGAATTCCCATTCATCAAGTAATCAAGACCCTGATCACTAGTTATATCTCTGATAGAATCAGACAATACTGGTCAATCCTCTTGGTTCTCCCCCAGTATCACGTGCGAGAAGTATCTGTCCAGAATAAACACTTGTCAAGGAATTCTTTTCATGACTATTCTATCAATGGAAACTAAAATCTATATCTCTGACGAAGTCAGACGATAACTCATCACATCCCTTGGCACTAATCCAACATCAAGAATAATCTTTAGAAGACTCAAATAAAGTCTAAATATTCTCCTGATAGTTATACCCTATTGCTATGACTGTGCATACATCGAGACTAAGGTAAGTATTCCTTATAATACCAAACTGGAATAGAACAATCTTCCCAGAGTACACCGGCATAAGGTCGCACTTACTATATCATCTCAAAACCCGACAGTCACCAGCACCCTGTCATAATTCATTCTTGAGTCTCTGATGAATTCCATCATTACTGAGCAACATTCCTATCTGGACCAAAATCATTGGTCAACGAAAACTTTCATAATTTCCCAGAAGCACAACTCAAATCCCGAGTCTGCAAGCATCTGACAATTAATCCTGTTGAATACCACTTCAACTAAAGTACTTGGATTTAAAATTCCGAAATCCCAATTCAAAGGTCAAATAAATTATTTGCTCAGAACAATTACTTGTCAAGGAAATCCCTTCCAAGACTGTTCTGACCACAGAATTTCTCGATATAAACATTACTGGAAAAAAAATCAGATGATAACAAATTCCCTTAGATATTAAATCTTAATATCAACTAAATTTTCATGAGATACTCCCAATATCGATATACCCTCACTATGACTGTTACAAAGTACTAGACTGAGGTAGCCTTCTCCTAAATAACCATGCGAAGCAAGGAAAACTTCCAAACATCCTTTGAAAACATGAGAGACTTCCAGAGTAGTACAAACCTAGGGTCGCGCTCCCTTCTCAGTCTAATCATCTATTCACACAGTCCACAGTACTTAGTATAATTTATCATTATGCCTCTGATGATACACATCATTCTTGACAACACTTAGCTTACTACAATATTCTAGATAAAAAATCTAAAATTATTCATCTTAAATATGCATAATATAATCTCAAGTACATATTTAAACAAACGATCAATCCTTTATTCAATATAACCAAGATGATCTCAAAGATTACAATACTTGAACCACCAATCTAGGTTCTTATAAGATCTTTATTACAATCTCATGTAATACATAACTTAATTAAAAGATTATACTGAAAGATGTACAATACAACAACAACTAAGTACATCAAATAACTGAAATCTTTTAATACATCTAATTCAACTGATTACAACCAAACTACTGTTTACAACAAAACTTAATACAATATTTAAAACCCAATACAACTAAAATCTTACAATCTGACTAAATGCGGAAATCTTTCATTCCGTCTACTGATCTTAAACATGAGGCTTTTCGTCTGCCACACAAAAATATCAATGCAGGCATGTCAGCATACCTTCTTCCTCACAAGATCTAAAAGATTAAATCTCGCTAATCTACCGGATTCTTCCAATATTGTTGGGTTCCTTATCTGGTAGATGAGACAATATTTTTCTGACAATCTCTCCAACTACTAGTGGAGAGTCTTCAGGGGTGGCTTCCTTGGTCGAAGCTGAATGGATGACTACATGTCATACATTCCATTCAACCTTGAGAAGCGCTAAGGACTTTTCTGGGTTGATCAAGATGGGATAGGAAACGCGACCTACGCCGGTGATTTCTAGCTTCCTCAGTGCTTAAGAACTGCCACAGAACTAAAAGAAAACCTCATATCAAATTCTTTATACCAGACGCTGACAAACAATCCCCTTGGCACTAATCCAGTACCAATATCAAATTCATAAGAACAATCCGTCTGGTAATTATACCCCTTTGCTATAACTGTGCAAAATATCAGGACTCAGGTAGCCTCCCCCAATAGCCTGTATGGAATAAACCTCTCAGAAATCACCGGCGTAGGTCGCACTTCCTATCCCGTCTTGATCAACCCAGCACAGTCCTCAGCACCTAGTATAATCCATCATCCAACACTGAATCTCTGAGGAAACAAGTCCTCTCTGGCACTATTTCAAGTCACTGACTTTCTGAATCATTCTAGAGAAAAGCCTAGAACTAGTCATCTGAAAACTAGCACAACCCTAATCCATGGTTCTGCAAATATCTACTAATTCATCACAGTTGAATATCGATTAAGAATACTTGGAATATATTCTAGAAAATCCCAAATCATAATTCCATAGAACGGTAAGAATACAATTTATTACCATCCTGATATCTCACAACAGAGATATCAAGCAGAAAACTCAAATACATCATTCATCAAAATCATCCTGAGTGTCATCATTCTTCTTAGAGTGGGTCTGAGCTTCCTGCAAAGAATATATCTGACCCTGCATCCGAGACTGCTGACCATCTCCATGATGCCTACTTTGGATCCTCTGATGCACTGATGCCTCAGACTGTCTACTAACCTGAGATCCCATCCCAGATACTTGCCCACTTTGTTTACCGCTCTTGGGACAATCTCTCTTGAAGTGATCAACACTTTCACCGATGAAACAAGCTCCAGCAGCTGCTCTACAATTCTCAGTGGGATGGTCTCTCCCAAAATGATCACACTGCAACTTCTTCTTGCCCGACTGACGAGTCTCACCAGATCCTGAAGAAGATGCGGACTTCTTAAAGGACTGAGTGTGGGGACCCAAAGAACTCGTGGGTCTAGACGAGAGGAAAGACCTGTTACGTCAAATTCTATCCTCCGTCTGGTGACATCGACTAATTAATCCTTCATAAGTCATGTCAATACCCACGGATACTCGGTCATGGATCTTCGGATTAAGGCCTTGGAGGAACAGATTATATTTCGCCTTCGTGCTATCAGAAATCTAGGGGCAATAGGGCAGCAACTCAAAGAACTTCAGCTGGTATTCATCGATCGACATCGATCCTTGCCTCAAACCCAGCAACTCGCTTGTCTTCGTCTGTCGAAGTGCAGGAGGAAAATACAGCTTATGAAAAGCTGTGCAAAACTCTTCCCAAGTAGCTACTCCTCGAGCTGAAATAAAGGGTGCAGATGCAGAACTCCACCACTTCCGAGCCCGTCCTTCCACAAGAAAATCAAGAGTCTCCATCTTCTGCTCCTCAGTGCATCGAAACTCCCAGAAACAGACCTCCATACGCCGCATCCAGTTCTCTGCATCCTTCAATGACTCTCCTCCGACCAAAGGTTTAGGCCCCATCTGCAGGAACCTATGCATACTGAAACTTCTATGATCATCATGGCGATGGTGATGACGGCCCTGATGATGCTCTCGTCCTGATCGCCTTAGCGTCCACCCACGCTACTATGGCTACTTTCGTCACCATGACCCGCCATCTATACGATGATCAAAAGGTTAATTCCCAAGGAAAATACTAGAAACCAAGATTACTATGCATGCTCTGATACCATAAATATAGTGACCCGCACCGTGATCACCTACTAATTAGAAACTTAAGCATGTGTTTTACTTAATTAAACATAATCAGAGAAATAACAGCGGAAAATCTTAAATATATACAACCCAAGATAATTAAATCTTAAATACAACCAAATCGAAATAAATATCGAATAAAATCTTAATCTAGAAATCTCTGGTGACCCCTGCTACCAAGCCCTGGTCACCGACCAACCACTGATCTCGCTCCTGGTCCACTTACAAAACCTGCCCCGTTGAAATAAATGCAAATATCGAATTCGGATAATGAAATTCATGTCACACAGGGCGCACCCGTGCTAGACGAGAGGAATTCTGAAGAAAAGTTGATGACGATCGACGCACCCGCACCCGTCATTCAGCGCACCCGCGCCCTTCTTAAGGGAGCACCCGCGCTGCATAGTTCGAAAATTTGGAAACTTTTTGGCATGTTTAAAAGTAAACATTGGAGCATATTTGAGAATGGATTTTTTCGAGGGTTTTGAGTGATAGATTACTAGAGACGGCTGGGAGACCAGAGAATATAAGAACAAGCAATATTGGCACGAAGATGGAAGAAGAGACTTCTGAGGACAAAGAAGCATCATCTACCTTCGTTTTTTATTTATTTCTTTCTCCTGATTTTTGAACGATGTTCAAGAACATGATTTGTTTGATTTTTATTTTCGTTATGAAATAATTCCTTTTTCTAGAGGGACGACGTAGCTTGACTTGAGACCATGTTTTTGATATTTTGATTGATATATTAGAATTATTCGTTTGGATTATTTGTGTTTATAATTTTCAATACATACTCCTCGTGGGAACAATAATTTATTCACTCTATATTAAAACTTGACAATCGTGTGCTTGCGAGCATAAATTACGCAACAGTTTTCTTTGTTTGACTTCCTTATTCCATTATTTTCGCTTCATTTTCTCATCAAAATTGATAGTCACCTAGATTTCTGCAACTACACAAATGACAAGAAAAGATGCATAATATCGCTCGATATATAACAAAACCAAGTTAATTCATATAAAATATAAGTGCAAAAATTGCACTTATCATACCCATTCGTTTGAATCATCAGAAACCGCCAAAACCACGAAAGGATGCCATGAACAGACGTCTTTGTTTGTTATAGACCTGGAGGAACTTCACATTATGGTGCACCGAGTTTCTGGTTCCTTCAGTCTAGTTCTCATCCCACTTTGGTTACTTGGTTCATTTAGGTTCTTTTTGGTTCCTTCAGATACCATCTATCATTCCCAACATGGGATCTTCCATTTTTATGGAAATCTCCAACAATTCTCCACCATTTTCATAAAAATGAATTTTTAAAGAATTTTCCGATTATCAAGCTACAAGTATTATGCATAAATAAAGATATCCAATGGATTTGAATCATTATATAGTGAAGAACTCTCAAATGCTAATCAAAGTGACTGGTAGACCAGTTTTGTACCAGCGACCTTATACGATTGACCGAAGGGATCTCACACATAGACTTTCCTTATCCTTGGTATTCATATTGGCGACACGTGGATTGTTATTGTGTATTACTAACCTGGAATTTCTTGAATATTTATTTAGTTAAGCCAAACCACACTGGAGACTACACCATCACATATGTGGATGTTATGAAGAATACTCACGTAACTAAGTATTCCAAAGGATTGCTCTTTATAACTCTATTCAAAGCAATGAAATTTTTCCTGACCATTTCCATTACGCGAATAAGCACTTTCCTTGAGACAAAATTTAAGTGCTTCACTCATTCATATAGTATACTTTGCTCATTGAACCCAAGATTTGGAAATCATCCAAAGTTGAGTCGAGTTTCTACTATTGACGATCAATTAGTTGGCTTCAGTCCCATCTCCTTTGACGTTTTCAAAACTAGATCTTTGCAAGGCCTTTCGTCAAAGGGTCCGCTAAGTTAAGACTTGTCCTCACATAGTCCCCAGTTATGACACTCTCAAGTATGAATTGTCTAACTATACTATGTCTCAATCCAATATGCCTCAACTTCCCGTTGTATATATTGCTATATGCCCTTGATAGTGTAGCTTCACTATCACAATGTATAGCAATCGGAGGCATTGATTTCGGCCACAGAGGAACTTCCATCAACAAGTTCCTCAACCATTCTACTTCCTTAGCACACGAATCAAGAGCTATAAACAAGGTCGCCATTGGGGAATCAGCAATACAAGTTTGCTTTTTAGAACCCCATGATATGGCTCCTCCACCAATTCTGAATATCCATCCACTTGTAGATGCATGATCATCTAGATCGGATATCCAACTTGCATCTGTATATCCCTCAAGAACATGAGGATAAACAGGATAATGTATACCATAATCCATAGTGTGTCTTAAGTATTTCAATACTCGATAAATTGCATTCCAATGCAATTGTTCCGGATTACTGATGTACCTAGTCAATTTTTCAACTGCTAATGCAATATCAGGTCTCGTTGATATCATTGCATACATCAGGGAACCGATAACCATGGCATATTCTAGTTGGTTCATTGCCTTTCCCGTATTAGGCTGCATTTTAATACTAGAATCAAATGGTGTTGTGACTGTCTTACAATCAAAATGGTCAAAATTTTTCAATACCTTTACAATGTAATGAGATTGTGAAAGAACATGACCTTGTTCCTTCATTATGATCTTTACACCCAAGATCACATCTCCTTGACCCAAGTCCTTCATATTGAAGCATGATGACAACAATGATTTAGTGTTATTTACACTAATCATATCGGTTCCAAAGATCAACATGTCATCCACATAAAGAAAAATTATAACACATTTACCCTTCTCAAACTTACTATACACACATTTGTTAGCTTCATGGATCTTAAATCAATTTCCAACGATCACTTGATCGAAATTTTCATGCCACTATTTAGGAGCTTGTTTAATTCATATAATGACTTAACCAATTTACATACTTTATGCTCTTGTCTAGGCATAACGAACTCTTCCGGTTGTTCCATATAGATCTCCTCATCTAGCCTTCCATTTATAAAAGCCATTTTCACATCCATTTGATGTTTCTCAAGATGATAAATTGATTCTAATGCAATCAAGGTTTTTATAGTAGCAAACCTAGCCACGGGTGCACAAGTATAAAAATAATCTAGGTCTTCCTTTTGTTTAAAGCCCTTTGCTACTAGCCTTGCCTTGAACTTTTCTATAGTTCCATCAATTTTCATCTTCCTTTTGAAGATCCATTTACAACCGATTGGTTTTGAGCCATGTGAAATATCAACCAATTTCCACGTTTTATTGCTCATGGTAGACTCCATTTCATCATGTATTGCTTCTTTCCAGAAATAAAGATTCCTTGACTTCATTGCATCTTCATATAATTTGGGATCGGATTCCACCATATCAGATATGGAAATTTTTTCACATTTGAATCCCGAGTTCCCTCCATAAGATGCATTAAGAAATCAGATCCAAAGGATTTCTCCTTTCGATCCCTTTTAAGTCTCCTTATTTCAAGAGGATCCACATTGGCATGAACAGTTCCTTCATCATTGACAAATTGTGTACTAGTTGTAGAATCAAGAGAAACTTCAGGATCTAAGGCTTTAGGCACTCAAATATGGCATTTACGTTCATGAAATCATTAGGTTCAATCGCAAGGAACCTATACGTATTACTATGCTCGGCATAGACCAAGAAGATGCACTCAATGCCCTTCCCCACTAACTTCTTCACTTTTGATTCAGGAAGTCTAACAATTGCACGACATCCCCAAACTCTCAATTAAGATAGATTAGGCTTGCATTTCTTCCATAACTCATATAGGACGACTTTACTTCCTTTGGTAGGAACCCGATTTAAAATATGACACGCAGTCATCCTCACCTCACCCCAATAACTCTTACTCATTTGTGAATTACTTAACATATTATTCACCATTTCAATAAGAGTTCGATTTTTCTTTTCCGCCACTCCATTTTGTTGAGGAGTATACGCAGGAGATGTCTCATGTACAATGCTCATTATCTTCACAATATTTAGGAAAGTGATTTTCACCTCCTCTATCACTTCTAAGACATTTAATCTTAGAGTCACATAGATTTTCAACTTCAGCCTTATATACTTTCAATTTATCCAACACTTCATCCTTAGTCCTCATTAAATACACATGACAATATCTAGAAAATTCATCAATGAAAGTAACAAAATAACATTTTTTCCCATAGTAGGCGTAACATGTAAATCACATAAGCCACTATGTATCAATTCCAACATAGAACTTGTTCTCTTTATATTAGGAAACGGAGTTTTAATTCTTTAATTTTGCATGCATACTTTGCATTGTTCTAGCATATCATCCTTAAATTTTGGTATCAAACCCATATTACTCATTTCATGCATTTTTCTAGAATTAACATGCCATAGCCAAAAATGCCACAAATTAAATGAGTCAACCATGTAAATAGAAATAGTTTTTATTGATATTCATTTTAAACATTCCATCATACACAAATCCTTTGCCAACACATGCACCTTTTTTGAGGACGATTACAAATTCATATTCATTGACAACCTTGAAGCCACACTTACTAAGTATGCTTTCGAAAACAAGGTCCCTCCTAACTTCAGGAATATGATACACATTAGTCAAAGTATGTGTTTTCCCTGAAGTAAACTCCAATTTGATAGTGTCAATTCCTTTTAATTTTTTCGTAGAGTGATTCCCCATGTAGATAATTATATGTTCTTCTACCAATGAATTGGTATAGAATTGGTTTTGATTGATGCAAATGTGCTTAGTAGCACCGGTATCCAACCACCAATCTTGATAATCTTCAACCACACATGCCTCTACGATCATAGTGATAAGTGCATTTTGTGTGCATTATTTTGTGTAATTTTTATGTCTATTTTGCATGCATTCGTATTGTCTCATTGTGTTTTTATTGTGATTTATTTCATATGTGTGCATCTCACTCTCCGAGCCGATTTTTGTAGGAATTTGTGAAGAGATCAAGAATTTTGAACAAGAGTGGAGTCGCAAGACTAAATTACGGAGCAGCAATGGTCAAAAATTCATTTTTAATGATTTAGAGATGCAAATCAAATCTCCACTGTCCAGATTTTAGTTCATGATGTTTTAAAGCTTCTCTAAAAATTTCAGCTTGATCCGACAGTTAGATTGTGAGATATGATTTTTTGCATATTATCACGCGCTTCAAAAAAGCATATGCGAGAAACACACTTTTGGGACAAAACATTGGGCGCCTAGGCGGGATTTTTTTACCGCCTAGGCGCGACGCGGATGGAAAAAAATCTTTATTTTCAAAAATTAAAAGTTGTGATTTTTTGGGGGTTTATTTGATGGGCTTTATACCACATATAAAAGGGACATATCAGACGTGAGAAAGGGCAGATAGATCGAGGGAGAGAGGCGGCCATCAAGCCAAGGAACGAAGGGCGTGAAGAGGGAGAGAACTTGAAGAACTCAAGAACCGCCAAAACTAGTTTTCTCTTTTATCTCTTCTTTTTGTTGGGATTTAGGGGATCATACCCTCAAAAATTTGTTTTGATTTCTTCTTGAAGATTGAATTTGGTTTTTAAAGCTTTCTTGATTATATTATTGTGTTTATTGATTATTTGGAGATTGATCAACTTCGAATTGATTTTACGTGTTAATTGATACTGAAAGGAGATTTTATAACACGATAGAGTAATATAATCCATGGATCTACAACTTGCATAGACATATGAGGTTGGATACATGTTGATAGTTATAGTTAATAGGTCAAAATCTAGATGATTCCACAAAGCGTTAATGCAATTGCAATTGTTAAATAAGATAAAGACACTTGGTTATTATAATTTGTTAATTAAATTAATATAGCTCGACAGAGTATATTGATAAATTAGGGAATTCCGTCAAAAGTATGACTTGAGAATTGAATTTCAATCGTTAGAAAAGGAAAGGGGTAGGTGAACCAAGGTCCTAACAATCATTTATTTATTTTCTGAACTTAATTTATTGTTTTGCTTTTATTTCATCTTTTTATTTCAGTTTATTAATTTATTCTATTTATCGTTTTAATTAACTAAAGAATTATACTTGAGGTGAATTTGTCAAACATCAATCTCTGTGGGACGATACTCGTACTCATGTACATTATATTATTACTTGACTCGTGCACTTGCGATTTATTCTAGCTTAATTGATAGACATATTTGAGTTGATTTTCTGTGGTAGTATTTGCTCGATCACATAGCCACAATATTAGGTCTTCCAACCTGTTTTTGTTTCATCAGGAGCCGACATTCTCTTTTGAATTAAGTGCCCTGGTTTACCACAAAAATGACAACTGCCCTTTCTTTTCTGGTTCCTGGAGTTATAGTTTTTGTCATCTTTCCTCTTTCTAGTTTTAGAGGAGTTCCCCTTGTCATTTTTCCTCGGATTCTTAACTTCCTTCACCATAAGCACCTTAGAGGATTGTTCCTCTGAATTGTTAGCACAAAAATATTCCTCAATACGAAGATGGATACCCAATTCCTCAAGAGATATGTTCTCCTTTTTGTGCTTGAGATTATTCTTATAATATTTTCAAGAATTAAGAAGTTTGTCAATAACCGAAGACACAAAATAGATTCATCCATATGCATTCCATGTTGAGAAAATTGATTATAAATGTGTATGACTTCATGGAATTGCTCAATAACTTTCCTAGTTTCGATCATGCGATATTGGAAAAACTTGGAAACCACAAATCTCTTACTTGTAATGTCTTTTGATTGATACTTAGCTTCAAGTGAGTCCCAAATTTCCTTTGCGGTTTCTTTGTTGTAGTATTGGTCGAACAAAGAATCGGACATTGCGTTGCAAATTTGACCCTTGCATACATATTCATCTTGGTCCCACTTTTGTCTCGCCCTTGTTTCTGCCATGGTTTCATTTTCCGCCTCCACCGGTTTTGGTGTGGTAAGAACATACACCACATTTAACGAAGTGAGTAGAAAATGCACCTTATTTTGCCAATGCCGAAAGTTTGCACTATCAAACCTTTCCAACTTGACAAAATCCGCAACAAAGTTACGAAGCTAATTTCCTTGAGAAGTCATCGATTACACAAGATAGTTTCTTAAGATTGTTGTTGGAAAATGGTTTCTTTGATTCAACTTCTGCCCATGAATCTTCCTTGTATTTTATTGTTGTCAGGGAACCTTCCTTGTATAGTGGTGATGTCAAGGAACAACACGAATCTCCAGTTACAAAATCAGAAGCGCTAATCCAAGGAGCGTACACTCGCTTTCCTTAAGAAACTATTTTCTCCCACCACGGTGATACATTCGGACTAAACAAATGTTTCTCCATGATACAATGGATTCCTAAGAATGTTGTTTCCAAAGTGAACATTTGAAAACAACCACGAATACCTTGGATGTCTTTTAACTTGATAATCGAACGTTTTTATATTGTATTTGCAGTATAACAATATCCAAATCACAAATATTTTTATCAAAAATATTTTCTATTGAAAAGGTCGAGGAATCAGTGTGCAGAATTTTCTCACACTCAATTGATTGTGTTCAGATATGTTAAAATGATGATTGATCTAGTATTTATAATGACCGAATAATTTTCTATGATAAGACACGTCTTTCTGATGATTTCCATTCGTTTGAATCATCAAAAACCGCCAAAACCACGAAGGGATGCCATGAACAGACGTCTCTGTTCGTTACAGACCTGGAGTAACTTCACATTATGGTGCACCGAGTTTCTGGTTCCTTCAGTCTAGTTCTCATCTCACTTTGATTCCTTGGTTCCTTTAGGTTTAGAATCGCAATGGGTCGGGTATGGGTAGGATATCACGTATACATCCCCCATATCCATTTATTAAATCTATCCACATACCCATATACCCATACCCGTCGGGTATTCAATTTCATCCCCATCCCCATATCCGTCGGAGTATCGGATATCCATACCCTATCCATCCCCCATTTATCTATCTATCCCATACAAATACATTTGTTCAAATTTGAATTATTTTGATAAAAATATGCTTATTTATCAGATTTTATATCAAATTTATAAGAAAAAAATAAGATAAAAAAATAAAGATAAAAAAAATCAATAACCTAATAACCTAAGAATTATAAGAAATAACAAAATATTGTAAATAATTTATCTCAACATTATTATCCTACATAATAGCGTTAAATTTATATTAATAATTTTCATTGTTAAATCCAACTAACACAATTCAACAAAAAAATTAAATCAGCATTTCTTTAATATAAATTAATATTTAAATAAATATTAATTTATATTTATATTATATTTAATCGGGTATCGGTTCGGGTATGGGTAGGATATCACTAATTCACTACATCCGCCTCCATACCCATATACGAGATCCCCATACCCATTTAACCATTTATTTAATCGGGTCCAAAAAACACCTCCATACCCTCCTCCATTCGGGTCGGGTATCGGATTCTCAATCGGGTTTGGAAAAAATTGCCATCCCTAGTTAGGTTCCTTCATATACCATCTATCATTCTCAATATGGGATCTTCCATTTTTATGGAAATCTCCAACAAGAGGTTCCTTTTATCATTCGATTTTTGCGACCAACTTAATTAGTTTCTTATGTCAGCTTGATTTACACCAGCTCAATTACTTGTCAGTTCTTGATATTACCAAAACTACGACAATTTTTTATTTAACAACCTGTTTCATGGAAAATATCCGTGATACGTCTCATAGGAAAGTAGGAAACCTACTCTCATTATTTTTATTTTGATATCGTGACCCTTTTAATTTATTGAAAAAGATTAAGGTTGCTTTATGGTTTACTTAGTTTGACTAGAGTTGGATTAATTGATTATCATACTCTATCAAGTGTTTACTAAAATTTTATCATATAAAAATATACGAGTTCGTTTTAATTATTATTAATCAATTATTTTTAATTTCTTTTACTTGATGTAATTTTTTTATCCCATTATCTTGATTTAACTCAAACTAAAAAAGTACTCATCTCACCTATCATTATATTATGTATCTTAAGGCCGTATTTGAAAATGCTTGAGAAAATGACTATCACCTCTCCTTATATTATGTCGTGTTTTGTAAGAACACATTTTTATGCTTTAGAAAATAAATAAATTTGAATTTTTCCTTTTAAATGAGTAAATTAAACTACCTTTAATTGTCATTGGTCAACAATATTCTTGGTTGCATCTCATTTAAATAATTGACGAGTAGCATAAAATTGTTCTATTAATCAAGCATCGAAGAGATTACACCAATAGATTCAAAATAAATAATTATAGTATATAATTTGACTATATCCATATATAATTCGTTGCTCGAAAGAAAGTGTAGTAGAAAGACAAGAAACAGATAAATAACAGCAAACTCAATTTATTCATTTTCATATATTTCAACCATCAAATCCCTTAAATTACACTCATGAATCCCGTCAAGAAATGCACACATAAATCAAACAGGAAACACCATTTATTCCTTAGTTTTACAAGAACTTATAATTTTATTTTTTTTAAAAAAAGGGAGCTTAACGTCAATATATTTTTATCCATTGGAAGTAACAGATCCATCCATCCATCCAATCTAGGTAGCCCCGAACTGGGAACAGCTTGTACCAAGCGCCAGCAGGGAAGAACTGAACCTCAGCTTCGACGAAGCAACGTCGAATTCAAGAAGATAATCCTGCATTTGGTATCCTCCCACAACTATAGAAGTAAATGCATCCACCCCTCCATCCAAAAACGCGAGGCACGTAACGTCTTTGTTTACTTTAACCATTGAATTTGATCCCAAGAATCTCCAAAAAACACTAGTAGTATCCAGCACAAAGTCGATATTCGGGACATCAGGCCCTGTATTGGTGTTTCCGATCGTTTTCGAATCAAAACAAGCCCCGAAAGGCGATACTGAAGGAACCCTCTTTATGTTTTTCGACGCAGCAGCTGCCACAAATTCGTTAACCAAGGCTCTGTATATTGACCTGTGGAGAATGGTGTAGTGTCTCACGGTTCGGAGATTCGTGCCGCCGGTGCCTGTTCTCTTGTTGATCGATAGCAAAGTGTTGTTGAGTGAAAGAGCCTTGTTTCCAACTTTGATGGATTTCACGTTTATGAAATATTCAACCGATAAGTTCCCAATCCGCTCGTTCATATCAGTGCTGACGGGATTCCTTATCAGGGATGTTGTAGTGAGTTTCTTGGATATTTCTTGAAACGGGCTTTTGTAATTCCCCTGTCCCACGATCAATTTCCCTTCGTTTCCAGTAGAAGGAATGCAGAGTGCAAACTGCTGACGAACTCCGAAAGCCGATGCAATCTGTGCCTGCAGTGAAATCCGAGTCCTGCCCAGTCCGACCAATCCCGCCGTCTGGCTAGCCAATTCCTCCCTCAGGACAGGGAATGTAAACTGAAAGGGGAAATCTTTCAAATCATACCGATCCCCGCTCGTCGAAAGCACGTGCAGGGTGTCCTGTCCCAGTCCGCTGTATCCCTGCGTGCCCGAAAACGGGTTGAGGGCGTAATCGGAGCACGTGTTGTTGGTGCATCCGGGAACCGGGGGTGACAAGAAACAGAAGACGCATCCGATCCCGTCGGCGAGCTTGCATTGTTTCGTGCCGCAAAGGACGGGGCGGTAGCCGGAAGCGGATTCGAAATAGTCCGCAGAGTAGAACCATGCAAATTTGGCACCAAGATCAATGACCGTATTGAAAGTTGTGAAATTGGCACCAATTTGAAAAGTGGTGTAGTATTGGTTTGTGGTGGCATCTTTCTTGATGGGGAAAACGAAAGCTCGGGGTTTTGGAGGGGTTGCGCCATTTGTGAGTGAAGATGAAACGAACAAGGAGCAAATCAAAACAGATAAAATTGAAGGCCACATTTTGAATAATATCTTGGAGGATTGATTTATGCGGAAACTCCATTGATTTCCACATATTTATAGGCATAAATAAATTAAGAAAGTACTGGACGTACGTACCATATGAAGTGGAGTGTCATACTTGGCTTTGACTAATTAATGTTTGGTTTGCCAGCCAATCATAATTATCTCTATAGATATCATCTTGTCTAGTTGAAGTCCAAAATGTCAACTATGTGAAATTGCATTTTGGTCCACATAAATGAGTTTTCCATTTTACTCCTTTTCTTTTCAGCTTCACATATGTACGTGTAACTATGGGTGGGCATCGGTCGGTTTGGTTCGGTTTTACTCTATTACGGTTCGGTTTTTTCGGTTTCGATTTTCAAAATATTTGGTCCGAAACCGAACCATTTTATTACGGTTTGGTCCGGTTTTTTTTGTGATACGGTTCGATTTTTTTGGTCGGTTTTATACGGTTTATGTAATGAATTAAATTTATTTTGCATGACTGCAAATATTAGTTTAGGGACAAAGAAAATTATGAATTGTTTAAAATAATTATGGATTTAAAACTAAAATGAAAAACCAAAATATAAAAAGGTTAATACTAAAAAAAATTTAAGAACTAAAATGATATCTCACTTGATCCATGTAATACATAATAGAGAACTAATAACAATAAAACATAAATTATTCCATTAGAATTTACAATATGGACTTCAATTAAAACAATAAAGCGACTTTAAGTTCCATAAAATCATATTTAATTAAAATAGGTTTACATCTTGTAAGAAAAAAATATAGAAGTGATAAAAAAAAAAAGCTCATTTGTAAGGCCCAATGATCAATATCCATAAAATTCTTATTTTGATCAAAAATCGGCCGGTTCGGTTTTTTCGGGGCATAAAATCGAAAACCGAACCGGAAAACCGGTTTTCATACATTTTAAAACCGAAACCGGCCGAAAAACCGAAAAACATATTGTTGTTGTTTGATAATATATTATTCAATTTGGATTATAAATTTTTGCTTTTGTTTTGATCGATACTCTCAAACACCGTTTGATATCATGAATGAGATGTATGTGAGATGAATAGAGGTGTGATAAAAACATGATGAAATATAGATAAGTAATATATAGATATGAGTAATATGTTGTTTTGTATGTTTTTAATTTTGTAGGGTTATTGTGTTTATTATTATAGAATATCTTAATTGTCCTTGTCAATTTCATATATATGACATTCATCATCCACTAATACCATTGGTTGGAAAAGATTTTTCATCAAGCCCACATCTAATGTTATACCGGGCATGAGATGAGATGACAATGAGTTAATAAAAAAATTAAAGAAACATGAGATGAGTAAAAATTTGTGGATCATCTCACTTTTATCCAATGTATCAACGGTATCTCAGTGATCTAGTTTACATTGAAGAATTCACAATTAAAATTTTTCATCTAGATTTAAGGATTATTATCAGATAACCATGATTAAAAACTCGAAACATGCGTAATTAATTAAGATGTTGAAGGAAACAAAATTTAATTTGCAATTCTTTTCCTTGTTCAACCAGCTAAGGTCAGAAGTCAACGCTCACAATATTGACCCGATCTTTATCAAAAGTATGACATTATATTATATACAGATGAGAAATATTTTTTATAGATTAATCTTTATATATATATATATATATATATATATATATATATATATATATATATATTACGATTACGTCGGTGAGCATGTAAGTCGTTAGAGACGTTCAATATAAAATAAAATTTATATTAACATATTACATAATAAAACTTATAAAAAGTAAACTTTGTAAGAGATGATATACATAGACATGAAAAGTATGAGTAATTTTTTGTTTGAGTTAATTATTGAACAATTTCGCATTTATCAAATAATAAAACTTATAAAAAGTAAACTTTGTAAGGAATGATATACATAGACATGAAAATTATGAGTAATTTTTTGTTTGAGTTAATTATCGAACAATTTCGCATTTATCAATTTGTGCCCATAATGTAAACGTGAGATATATAATTCCACGATCTTCAAATTGATTGATTAATGCGTGAATGAATGAATGTCCACTCTATTCTCATTATAAGCGAAAAAGTGTGCAAATAATTGAAGAATGAAGCAAGCATTTTTAATCACGCAAAAGATCAAAAGTAAAGTAGTGCCACATACTTTATTAGAACTAATTATTAATGCACACGCGATACATGTGCAATATAATTAAAAAAATATAAATAAAAATTTGAAAAAGGTTAAAATAAAAAGAATATATCGAGTGGAAATAAGTTAATAAGTGGTTCTTTTTAACATTTAAATTGGAGATAATAATTGATTCTATCAGATAATAGATCGAGAGTGTAATTTTGATATCGATTTTTTCATTTATCAATAGAAATCAATGAGTACTTTTTAAGGATGAATATGTATTTTAATGTTGTCACTTTGAAGATCAATCGGTTAGTATAGGTGTCTCACGATTTATATACAGTATATATAAATAAATATTTTGAAGCTATTTTTTTAATAAAAAAATAAAGAAAATGATATAGCTGTTACAGCACGATTCTACGGCATTGGTTGGACTACCAAATATATATATATATATATTAGGAATTGTGTAGAATAATTCAAAATAACCACGAAAAAAAAAAGGAGAAAATATAATTTTAAATATTTGGATATGAATTTTGGGGTATGTCTAGTTTATAATGTTGGTGTAAAAGGATACTTATTCATTTATTTATACTGTAAAATATAATGCTGAATTATATATATTAGTGTATTTGATGTACGTATTGTGTGCTTATACAATATTTTTATATTAATTAGATTTATATTCAAATAGGAGTAATATGGATGTTCGGAGATTTCATAAACAATGGTTGTTTATGGATGTTCGGAGATTTCAACAACTCCTACGTCACCCTTTATTCCACTTCGGAAAGATTCACTCTAGAAGACTTTTACTGTTACAATCGACTTGCAACAGCCCACTCCAAGACTAGGACTTACACACACTTCCTATCCCAGAACTCCTAGAAATACTTCAAGAAGACACTTCACGATTGCTTTTTGTTACAACGAGGTTTGCAGCACCTCAACTGATCACAACACTGATTACAACACAACACTTAGCACTTGATTGATCTTCTAATCACAGACTCGTGCTTGTGTTCTTCGACTTGCTTGAATATGAATTTCAGTAATCTTTTCTTTTCTCGACTGATTGTGTATGGATAGACTGAATATGTTCAGTCTACCTCTGATAGAGAGAGTATATTTGAGAGTGCTTTTTCAAGATGTCGGTGCTTTGAAATGTCCCAAAGTTGAGTATTTATACTTCGACAGACAACGAGTTTTTCGAATTCAAATTAATGTCGTTGGCTTGTCTTTCCGCAGACATTCCTTGACACGAAGGCACACTGTGAGTGTTCTTCTTTCTACGCTTGGTCTGTATGGAAAAGTTTATCCATGAGATATCCGTTGGTTTGGATTTGCTTGCTTAGAATCTGTCAGTTTAGACTTTAGTTGAGATGAGCTCAATCGATTCAGTTTAGCTCCGCTCAACTGAATCGCGGTGTTCTCATTCTTCAGTTGATCTCTGCTCAACTGCTCAGATAAGTTCAGTTAATCTTCTTGTCTCTAGTCAATGGTCAACTCAATTGATCTCTTCACTTGCCCTGAGGGTTTTGATCAGTTTATATATTTTTGTGCTTGTCTCTCCGAGGGATCAGTTGATCTCTAATGTAGATTGGATTAATGTCAATATCAAAATTCTATGGTTCCAACAATTTTTCTCTTTTTGATATTGTCATAATCAACTAGTGTTTCTCTCTTTTTTCTTTTTGATGTACTTTCAGAAACTTTCATTTACTGTTAATCGTCATAGTTTTCATCAATTCTTTTCTTGACGGCTTTTCTTTTGTACCTTAATTACGTCTTTTTCTCTTTCCATGTAACTTGGTCTTTATTGTTATTTCCCTCTTTTTTATATTGGCACAGTCTACTAGCATCTTTATTCTATTTTGATGTTTTTCAAGATTTTTCAGGAGTAGATCTTTTGTAGCAAATCTCTGAGATTGATATGCTTTGATATTCCTTGAAAATGCTACTGATTTATCTTTTCTTTTGTGTAGTACGACATTTCCCTTTTGATGTATCTTGATCATTATTGCTAGTTCAGTTGATTGATCTTCATTAGCTGAAATTGCGTTTGAATATTTGTGTTAGGAACAACTTTTGTCTCTGACTGCTTCGCAGTAGTTTTGATTTGAGCAGTTATGCTCGACCTGAAGTGACCCTGCATTGAATCACCTACTAACTGGTAATTAATAGCATGCATTAAACTTAATAAAGCAAGAATGCTTAACAGAGTAAAACGTGCAGAAAATATAATCCATAATTTACATATCAGCTTAGAAAAACATAACCAGGCTTAATACTGTAGTGATACAACCATATCTAAAATCTTAAAAAGAAACTGTCTAAAACATTTATACAGCTAAACAAATCCTGATGTATAAAATCCCCTGAAAAGCTCCGGCTCCCTAATCCTGCCTCAAGCTACCGGCTCCGTCCATCCTGCGACTTGCCCCGTAGAATAGGGTGTTCAAGATAATAACTAGGACGTGAGCGCTAACGCCCAGTACATAAACATGAGTAAACATATGTATATGATGCATGCAACATGATGACTGGTAAAGGGTCATCTGAAAAGTCATGCTCAGTATTGGCGCCACATTAGTGCTGCCACCGCACGGATCAACCTCTGGGTGTAACTACACTCGTCTAGTACACCAGAGTAGTCAAAAATACATGTCCCCGCCGTCGCGGTACTCTTAGGGACAGACTATCTAATATAGAGTTGAGCGGCTCTATAATCAGGTTTAACAAGGTATAGGCTTAACGTGTATGTGCACATGATATATGAATATAGAATGTGATAAAACATACATCATGCCACATAATAATCCCAAATAAATTCAACATATAAACATGTATATTCGCTGGCAATCTCAGTCAATGTGTACATACCTCTAGGTTAGTTCGAGTCTAATAGGATCCTAGGTTTCAAGCCTATATTCAAAAGTTCACTGTATCACTACACAAGTTCTATAAGCCTTAACTAAGTTAATAAATACTCCCAAAACTTAAACAGATTCCCGGACCATACCTTCGTCCGTAGAAAGTCCTTTGGAGTCGCTAGTCCCGGATGACTATAATCACACCTTGGTTATTCCAGAACCTCTATTATAACCGATAGGGCCCTCAAGTGTATATCTCACACTATATAACTAAAGAAGGAAACTCGGAATTCGTAATTCAAAATGAAATCGAATGAGCCCTATTTATAGGAAAATTTTCCGGTCAAGTTCGGACCCTCCGAACTCGAGTTCGGATCGTCCGATCCAACTCACTATCTGCATGCAGAACATGTTGAGTTCGGACCGTCTGATCGCCACTTCGGGCCGTCCGAAGTGTTCTAAATCCGACACTTGTCAAAATCCATGGCTGAGTAATCCTGCGTGCTTGGCATGAGGAAGTTCAGGACGTCCGATCCTAGTTCGGACCGTCCGAACATGTCTTAACTCCGAAGTCAACATGCCCTTCTTCGGAGCCCCCAGCTTGCTGAGTTCGGATTGTCCGAAGTCCTCCTCGGACCGTCCGAACTGGCCAAAACTTTGGAAGCCAGATTCTTAATTCTAAAGTCCGATTAAACCCCGAAATTGGTTAATTACTAACCCTTAATCATGTTTAAAATATTATTATCTTAAAATAGATTCTGGGTTACTACATTCTCCCCACCTTTAGATATTTCGTCCGCGAAATAAAATCTAAAGACAAATCAAGATAATAGTATGAAACATCAAACCATGTTTTATTACAACAACTGTAATTATATATTTACATGGTAATCAAAAGTACAAAGAAAACAACACAGGATATTCTGCTCGCATACAGCTTTTGGTTTCCCAAGTTGCTTCTTCAACTCCTCGGCGCTGCCACTGAACCATCACAAGTGGTATAATCTTGTTCCGAAGAACTTTCTCCTTCTTGTCTAGGATACGGAGTGGTCTTTCAACATACGACAGATCTGGCTCTAGCTGAACATCAGTAGGCTGAATAATATTAGATTCATCAGCTATGTACTGTCGAAGTAACGACGCATGAAAAACATCATGTATACTGGAAAGATAAGGCGGTAAAACCAAAAGATATGCAACATCTCCAATATTTTCCAATATCTGGAAAGGCCCAATGAAATGAGGTGATAACTTGTCTTTCACACCGAATCTCATCACCTTCATGAAAGGTGATACTCGCAGAAAAACGTATTCACCAGGCTCGAACTGAAGTGGCCTGCGGTGAATATTAGCATAACTGGCTTGTCTATCTTGAGCAGCCTTTATCCTTCTTTTGATCAAATATACCTTATCAACAATCTGCTGCACCAACTCGGGACCTTCAACTTTTCCCTCTCCTACTTCATCCCAGAATAACGGAGTTCGACACCATCGACCATACAATGCCTCAAAAGGTGCCATATCAATACTACGATGATAACTGTTATTGTAGGTAAATTCGATCAAAGGTAACTGATCCTGCCAAGACAAACCAAAATCCATGACAGAAGATCGTAGCATATCCTCCAACGTACGAATCGTCCGTTCCGACTGCCCGTCAGTCTCCGAATGATATGCAGTACTTCAACTCAGAGTGGTACCCAACGCTTGTTGAAAAACTACCCCAGAAACGTGAGGTAAATCGCGGGTCTCTATCACTGACTATGCTCACTGGAATCCTATGCAATCGCACTATCTCCTGGATGTATAAGCGTGACATGCGATCATAAGAATACTCCCGGTTGTAAGGAATAAAATGTGCTGATTTCGTCAAACAGTCAACAACGACCCAGATAGCATCACACTGACATGAAGTCATAGGTAAGTTGGTGACAAAATCCATAGTCACGTGCTCCCACTTCCATTCGGGAATCTCAAGATTCTGCAGTAATTCACCTGGTCGTCGGTGTTCAGCTTTAACCTGTTGACAAACCAAACATCGAGAAACAAATTGTTATACACCCCGCTTCATCCCCTTCCACCAGAATCTAGTTCGCAAATCCTTATACATTTTCATACTTCCAGGATGAACTGACAATCGACTCCTGTGAGCTTGATATAGAATATCATTCCTGTGAGTTGGTAAGGCCTGAGGTGACGTGTGAAGAGATTTTCCAGCATTGCGGGTTCGATCCTCGTGCGGAGCATATTTCCTGCTGAAATATTGGGAGGTATGCTCTGGGGGTTGGTCATGTTGCTCTCTCCTTCAGGTCCCTATCGCTCGCGCACATTTCTCGATTAAACCTCCACATGATCAGCCAATTGGCCTCTAACTCATGTGGAATGAGCATGAGGTCTCCTTCGGGGTCAACCCTTTTTAGAGGTAAAATCAAATATATAAAAGATTATAGGTTGTTTATAAGAAGTTAAGTAAATATCCTCTTACTTGTTTTTGTGAAACTGTAAATATCCTCTTACTTGATCTCCACATTAAGGAATTTTCAATTCAAATCTTTCATCTAACATGGATGATATTGCTGACTTTAGCATAGAAGATTTAAGAAAATGCTTGATTTCCTAAATTTGAGAATCTGAGAAAATAAATCAATATTTTAAGACTAAAACATAACGATTATCATATTTCAATTTGTGACTATTATATTGAATTGCGCGTTGCGAGTCTTGCGACCTTTCCATTTCGTTTCATTTAAATTTTTGTAGAAATATTAACTATGGTTATATTAATGCTCAAGTTTTGATTCGATTTTAGACCGACACTCCAAATTTCAACATCAATAAATTCTAGAAACTACAAAGAAAAGGATAGTTGTAAGTTTATAATCAATCGTCAAACACTAGAGAAATTATTAACGCATTTAAGCATTTAAATTAAATTAAATTGTTTAAATTTAATTTAATTTTTCAATAAGGCGATTATAAACACAGGAATTTCAGCAAAATTTATCACTATTCAAATTTTGCAAGATTACATTTTTATTTTAGAAAATAAATAAATTTATATTTGATTTTTTTTCCATTAAAAATGAGTGAATTAAACTATTTTTAATTGTCATTGTGGTGAACAATCTTAGTTGCACATCATTTGACGGATAGCATCATTAAACTACTTTTTTTTCCCTAAGCCGCCTTAATATTTTTTCTCAAAGCCGTCTGTTGTGACGGGCAGGGGCTATGCTCCACTGGGTGTCCTTCACCCGGTGGGATCTTGGCCCTTCATTGGCCCGGGACCCAATTGGGTGTCCTTCACCCGGTGGGATCTTGGCCCTTCATTGGCCCGGGATCCAATTGGGCTTATACAAATACATTGAACAATATAAATATTTACATGAGTGTAGTTTAACTAGATTCATTTATAAATCCATTGACCCAAAGAAAGTGTAGTAACAGGACAAGATCAAAATAACATCAAACTCAATCCGCTTTCGAACTCAATTTATTCATTTTCATATATTTCAACCATCAAATCCCTTAAATTGCACTCATGAATCCCGTCAAGATATGCACACATAAATCAAACAGGAAACACCATTTATTCTTTAGTTTTACAAGAACTTATAATTTTATTTTTTTTAAAAAAAAGGAGCTTAACGTCAATATTTTTTTATCCATTGGAAGTAACAGATCCATCCATCCATCCATCCATCCATCCAATCTAGGTAGCCCCGAACTGGGAACAGCTTGTGCCAAGAGCCAGCAGGGAAGAACTGAACCTCAGCTTCGACGAAGCAACGTCGAATTCAAGAAGATAATCCTGCATTTGGTATCCTCCCACAACTATAGAAGTAAATGCATCCACCCCTCCATCCAAAAACGCGAGGCAAGTAACGTCTTTGTTTACTTTAACCATTGAATTTGATCCCAAGAATCTCCAAAAAACACTAGTAGTATCTAGCACAAAGTCGATATTCGGGACATCAGGCCCTGTATTGGTGTTTCCGATCGTTTTTGAATCAAAACAGGCCCCGAAAGGCGATACTGAAGCAACCCTCTTTATGTTTTTCGACGCAGCAGCTGCCACAAATTCGTTAACCAAGGCTCTGTATATTGACCTGTGGAGAATGGTGTAGTGTCTCACGGTTCGGAGATTCGTGCCGCCGGTGCCTGTTCTCTTGTTGATCGATAGCAAAGTGTTGTTGAGTGAAAGAGCCTTGTTTCCAACTTTGATGGATTTCACGTTTATGAAATATTCAACCGATAAGTTCCCAATCCGCTCGTTCATATCAGTGCTGACAGGATTCCTTATCAGGGATGTTGTAGTGAGTTTCTTGGATATTTCTTGAAACGGGCTTTTGTAATTCCCCTGTCCCACGATCAATTTCCCTTCGTTTCCAGTAGAAGGAATGCAGAGCGCAAACTGCTGACGAACTCCGAAAGCCGATGCAATCTGTGCCTGCAGGGAAATCCGAGTCCTGCCCAGTCCGACCAATCCCGCCGTTTGGCTAGCCAATTCTTCCCTCAGGACAGGATCAGAAAACTGAAAGGGGAAATCTTTCAAATCATACCGATCCCCGCTGGTCGAAAAAACGTGCAGGGTGTCCTGCCCCAGGCCGCTGTATCCCTGCGTGCCCGAAAACGGGTTGAGGGCGTAATCGGAGCACGTGTTGTTGGTGCATCCGGGAACCGGGGGTGACAAGAAACAGAAGACGCATCCGATCCCATTGGCGATCTGACATTGTCTAGTGCCGCACAGGATGGGGCTGTAGCCGGAAGCGGATTCGAAGTAGTCAAGCGAGTTGAACCAAGCAAATTTGCCACCAATATCAATGACCGTATTGAAAGTGGTGAAATTTGCACCAATTTGAATAGTGGTGTAGTATTGGTTCGTGGTGGCATCTTTCTTGATGGGGAAAGTGAAGGCCTGAGGGGTTGCGCCATTTGTGAGTGAAGATGAAACAAACAAGGAGAAAATCAAAGCGGATAAAATTGAAGGAGACATTTTGAATGACATGTTGGAGGATTAATTCTGCGGAAACTCTATTGTTATTTCCACATATTTATAGGTAATAAATATAATGGATAATTACATACACTACCTTGAAAACTCTATGAGTATTAACTCCTCGTGTTTTCAAATTTTGAGCACACAAAAAGTTGTGTACTCAAATTTTAAAAACACGAGGACATATGTGCTCAAAATTTAAAAACATAATGAGTTAATAAATCATTTTTTTTTATCTAAAAAATTTTTAACAATCTCGAGATTTTATAAAAATAGTGTATGTAATTATCCATAAATATAACTTAAAAGTACTTGACCTACCCTTTGAATGGGAGTGTGATTCTTGGCTTTGACTAATTAATGGTTTTGCCAGCCAATCATCGTTATCTCTCTAGATATCAATATCATCTTGTCTGGTTGAAGTCAAAAATGCCAACTCTGCGAAATTGCATTTGGGTCTCCCGCATAAAAGAGTTTTGCATTTTGATCCTTTTTCTTTCAGCTTCAATTTTAGAATATTAATCATCGATTTCGTTGTTTGATAATACTTTATTCGTTTCACTCATTTAGTTTACTTTTTTTTCATTCACTCCAATTATATATTTTAGTTATCATATTTATTGTTATCTCACCTATTCATTTTATCAATTTACTCTATTGAATTAATATCATTAACTATTTGTATAATTATTTTATTATATTAAAATCTTAATTAAATAATAGTAAAATGAGAAATTGCTTCTAAAATTTACTTTTTCTAATATTTTTTAATTTAAAAACACACATTTGCCTATCAATGAGACGGAGGGGGTAGATTATATATTATATAATTTGGTGAGAAATTATTGCATTTGTTTGATCAATTCTCGTGGTTTAGTTTACCTCCGGTCCACATTGAAGAATTTGCAACTTCATCTAAAATGAATATTGGTATTTTTTTGGCATTGAAGGTCGAAGAAAATGCTTGATTTCATAAATTTGAGGATTATTATCAAATAACCATGATTAAAAACTCTAAATATGAGTAATTATGATGTTGAAGAAAAGATATAAATATTTTAAAATTTCAAGCCAATCAAAATTAAAAAGTACTGTATTGTCAAAGGGCAAAAATTATGAGTCTAAAAACAATGTAGTCACACAAAATAACTAACGACTAAAATTACAAATCCTCTATAATGGGAGGGCAAAATTGCAAATTTTTTTCGTGTCTAACCAGCCAAGGTCAGAAGTCAAAACGTAAATCCAGTTATCGTGAAACGGAACGTATGGTATTTGGTGTACATGTTATATGTTTGTTCAATTTATTTTTTTAACAAAACCCTAATGACTCTCCTGCCAGAAGGGGAGGGATTAGATTCAGAAAAGTCTGGAAATTTGGATAAATTTTTTTTAAAAAATGCAAAAACTGTAGCATTTTAATTTGTAAATAAGTAGTAACCAAAGGGCAATATATGTGCATCAATTTTACAAAAGTGAGTTAAAATTTCGTTAAAAAAAAATCAAAGGCCACAAAGATGGATGTGATTTTAATAAATAAGAAAACATCAAACTATTAAAAACAAGAGAGGGTCACATACAATGAGTAATTTTCCTAATAATTTTGAAAATGTTAGGAATTAAGGTAAGATATAATCACAAATTCATGATATTAAAGCTTCACTAATAATTGAAACGGTTAATTAAATTATATAGTAGGATTATATATAAAAGAGCGATATATGTATACTTTTTATCATTATATATATATATATATATATATATATATATATATATATATATATATATATTACCAATGTGTCGGTGAGCATGTTAATATAAAATAAAATTTTACATAAAATAATAAAAACTTATAAAAAGTAAACATTGTAAGAAATGATATAACATGAAAATTTTAATTAATTTTTTATTTGCGTAAGTTATGGAACAATTTCGTATTTATAATTTTGTGCCGATAATGTAAACGTGAGATCTACAAGTTTATAATCTTCAAATTGATTAATTAGCGCGTGAAAGAATGAACGTCCATTGTATTCATAATCAAAACCGTGTGCATATAATTGAGGAGCGAAGCAACTAGTTTTCAGCACGCAATAGATCAATACCACATATTTTATTGGAACTAGCATAGACTTTATGTTACGTGTGTAATATAGTATACAGTTACGTTAATTACATAATTTTTTTATATATGCTTTATAACAAGATCCTACGTACGGCATTGGTTTGTAAATTTTTGAAAAATATTATGGAATGTGTAAAACAATTCAAAAATAAACAAGAAAATGAGAAAATATAATTTTACAAGAATTTTTGTATGATATCATGGGCTTGAATCCACAAGTTTCTTTCTTTGCAACTAAGATTTTAGGGGCCGTATGTCTGGCTCGAAATAGTTGGTGTAAAACGATACTTACAGATTTAATTATAATGAATTTATATATACTGTTCAATGTCATACCGCTGAATTATATATGGTATCTCACTAGATTGATTTGAGTCTGTAAAATATTGAAATTTGTGGTCTTAAATAAATTTCTGTATGTTCGTGTTGCTTTGTATTATATTGGAGATTTTCTTGATATTGAATTATTATTTATATAGTTTTCTACTCTATATTATTATAATATTACACGCACACCTTTTAAATTTTAGAAAAAAGCCGTAAATCTTTATTGATAGTTGAATATGGTACAAAAATTTATTTTGGAGAGCTCTCGATAGATTGCTTGTCTCCAGGATGTTTACTTATCTAATTTCGTGGACATCAATATCAAAGCTATTTGGATTTTGGATTTGACTTTATGATTTCTGTGACGTTGAAAGCAGAATTAAATACTGAATATTATTTTAGTAATTTTATAAATATTTTCAATATTTTCGAATTATTTGACATCTATTGTATTTATAAGTTATAACTACACACACACCACACACAAATTTTATAAGTTTCATAAATTTCATATTTTAAATTTATTTATAGTTAACTGTTGATAAATATTTTCTGTCGATTTGCATTAATTATAATGCGGGGTTGCAATTTGATTACATTACAATGGGACGTGGATTTCTCTAAGAATAATTGGTGCGGGTTTCTTTGAATTTTCGTTTTCATATTGAGAAATGTTGAATTCTTCACACTAATCATGTGCATAAATTTGAATATTTCAAAACATATTACGATAAAAATGAATTTAAAATAATACTGAATAAACGACATTAAAATATTTCAAAATATAGTTCTTTATAATGCTTTGATATAATTAATTTAAAACTTAATTACTAAGTAGGAAAATAATTTACTTTTTCTGATTATATTTAGTTCATCAGTGAAAGTTATAACAAGTTAATTTTCAATTTTTTTTTATTAAACATGATTCAATATTAAACATTTGAAGCTTCAGATAAAAAAGAAAAAAAAATCTTTAAATCACGATGAAGTTAACTTTATAATAACAAATTATAGTACAATATAATAGTTACCTAAAGAAAAGACAATCGTAAATATTTTAATTATATAACTCACATTTTGCGTGCAAGTGTTGCCCTTTTTTCTTTTAAAAAAAACTCATCTAAAATGATTTTACGATTTAATTTTGTGAGATAAATTTTTTATTTGAATCACGCAATGCATTAGAAAATATTAACTTTTATACCAAAATATTATTCTCACGATTAAAGATCTATCACATAGTATCACAAAAATGCTTAATCATTTTTTATTCAAATTTTAATTTTGTAAATAATAATCTTTTTAGACAACACTTGGTGCATCTTATAATTTATACATTGCTTATTACTCATTTTTGTTTTGTCTAATGTTTGACTCCAATTTTACAAAATATTATTAAATCATCATGGCAATCGAACATCTGTCTTAAGTAAATTATGTTCAGGAATATGAATTGATCGCATCAATGTGTATTATGAGGGGGAAATCAATCTTAAATGAATTTGATGTCAACACATGTTGATAAAAAAAATAAATAAATAAAGGCAAAAATGCCTGCCTTTATGAACAAAACTCTGTATTACTAAAGATTTTCTATTCCCGTGAAGCTATTATCACTTTTTCCAAATGTGATATAATGGCCTTCTCTCTTTTAATACCAAAAATCCGCGTAAGGTACAATTTTTGCAATGGCAGTTCCGTAAGAGTAGCCAACTTCCAACGAAGTCGTCGCTGCTGTATTTCTCGGGATCAAAATTTGATTAACTAACAATTTTTGCAGTGGCGGGAATCAAGAAAGATGAAGAGCAATATCTTGAAGAAGCGACTTCTTTTGAGACGCATTGATAACACCCTTGCATTCTGCGTCGGCTAAAACATCTGTCATTATTGCAGCTGCGTGGCCTCTAGGTCCTTCTGTTCCTGATGCTTTCCGTAACATGAACACCTATGCGAACAACATTTCAGTCTTATACATGTACAGAAGAAAGATCATAGAGGGAGCACTGGAGAAAAGGTGCATTGCTTGGAGTTCAGCAGAAAGCTGAAAACCATTACGCGTAGAGTGTTCTAAGACAGAAATGGGTGTTAAAAATACAATCATGAAATCTCATCAAGACATTTGTGACCTGATCCAATAACATGGCTCAGATCAGGCGGGTGAAGGCAAAAGTGACTTCAGAAAACCTCTTCTTACAAGTTAGTGCATTGCTCCATAATGATAAGCTAATAAATGATGCTTCAAAGAAACACTGATCGAATTTTATGAGCAATACTGGATATTTTTACATGTATTTTCAGTGAAGTGTGGTTGAAGTCGAATGCCATGCCAAACTCAATTGACCGATATGGGATAAATTCAACAGGCCATGTTATCAAAGAAAAGAAACTTGAGTTCGGGACAACTAACTCCGTCATCCATACTCAGGAAAATCAGAAAAAGGAATATCAACCAAACATGCGACCAAAAAATATTTCTAGTCGAACTTCTGATAGGCCGACATTTCTTATTACTTGATTGTGAGGCTAATTCAAGAAATGTTGGACACATATTTCTATAGACTAACAAAGTGCACGTGTGTTGCACGTCAGTGATTAACCATTGAAAACATGAGCAAGAAATTTAGATAATATTTAAATTAATGGTGGACTAACAAAGAAGAAGATGAGGGGTACAAGAAGAAATTCACAATTGAAAGTGGTACACTTAGAAGATTAGATTAGATTAGATAGATAGATTAGATTAGAAGATTAGAAGATTAGATTAGATTAGATTAGATAGATTAGAAGATAGAAGATTAGATTAGATAGTTAGATTAGATAGATATATGTTAGATACGCGGAAAGAACACTCAAATACCTGTCCATGATGTGTTATTTCTAAACATCCAGGTTGCTGGATAAAAGGTTCCCCATCGATTTGCACAGGGAAAGGACTCGACAAGTGAATCCTTATGACTTCCCCTTGCGCTAGCCTTGTGGCTTGTGAAAGTCCAACCTACAAAACAGAGTTATATATATGTAATCTCCTGCAAATCTGTCATGTATATAACACAAATAATATATATATGTTCAATTTCATAAATTAGTCTACGGTCCATAAATATTTCAATTCACTTCCATCCAAGTGCAACTCAATTAATTTTTATTTTCTGAAAAAGTTATGTATATATAGTATTTCATCTGTCCTTTAAAAACAGATGATCATTCAAGAAAACTAGCGTAATAAATAACATTTTTTCACAGCTATGCATGATGCATCCGAATGAAATCATGCAAAATCCAGGGCACAAAAGGATGTCTTTACAATTTTTTTAAAAACTGACTAGTGAAACCGAGTTACCTATACACACGCTTAAAATAGGCATGATATGTTTCTTCCTGGGATGTGTGTTCCTTCTAAAGGAGGAAATATTAGAAACTTAATTATCAGTAGGCATTGATCACAGGAACCATCAAATTAATTGACCTCATGCTGAACATATTTCAAAGTATTCAGCAGCAATGTAACCAAAAGTGCATTGCATAACCACAAAGAGAGCAGACTCACAGAGAACATAAACATAGCACAAAAAGAACAGTTGAGCACAAATATTTTTTTTCAGGTTTCAAATAATTAAGAACAATCTTGAACCTGAAGCTTGCCAAGGTGCCATGATCCTGAAACACAAACAACTTCAAGCATTTTGTCATGCATGCACTGCCGAAAGAAATTGTCATCATGTTCATAATCATTTTGCCAAAGGTCAACTCCACCCATATAGCTGCCGATATTGAGCACAATCAAACCTTCAGCATCCTGAATTCACAAGAAAATATAAGAAAATGAACTTAATACAAAAGAAGAATAATAGGATAGGCCTAGCTATATAGCATACTGCATAGTGCATACCTTCGGTATCTGGATATCTTTCTGATCAACCTCGAGCCAGACTTGCCATGGCAAGTCAGCACAAGCTCTGTCCATCATATCCCTCGCACCTTCTCTTGCATACCTTAATTTATTTACAAACTGTTTCAAGATTCATGTTAGCCATATTCCAGCCCAAGTGGTATGCTTAAAGTCATCCAGATTGGGTGAAAGAGCTTTGTACCTGACTATGGAACTTTTCTGGATTTTCTTCCCTGTTCATGTGAAATTCATATGCAACCTTAGCATCACACCCAATACCTATATGATCGATAGAAACAATGAAATTTCCAACGCAAGAGATGTGCAAAAAACACTTAGCTAATGGAGAACTTAACCAATCTGTTTTGTGTGGTTCTGAAGACACTTGTTTGACTATTATCCTTGTTCATATACAGGAACTCAAAAAAACAGTGGATAAAATATGCAAATTACCTAAGTAGTTCATCATGAACTTTGATTTTACTTCACAAGATTCTCCACCAATTTTGTCTTCCGTTGTGTTGACTTTCCACCGGTCAAGCATTGTCACTGCTCCATGATCAATATCATGCAGAAAATTGCTCAAGCCACCTTGCCCTTCTATGACTGAAAAACCTCCACCCCATTGCAGGACTCTTGACAAATCATTTCCAGTTCCTAAAGGAAGAACAGCAACAGGTGGAGGTGACTTAAAATTGTACCTCTCGATTTCATTAAGAACCCAAGCAACCGTTCCATCTCCACCACAGATCAAAACTCTAAAGTTTTGCACAGTTCTAAATAGTTCCAAACCAGCCTCAAGAGCTTCAGACGAGCTAAGTTCAACTACCTGCGAAAGGCAATCACCAAGCATAAGCCAAGAAGTCGTATACATAACAAAGGGCTTTGCATGAAACATGCACAAAAGAAGAGGTTGTGAGTATCACAGAAAAATGGGATTTGAAGATTCCACAAGGTTATAAGCGAAAGACACCAGTGCAAAATCCACTCTTATGAAAAACAAGAAAAGGAAATTGGAACTAGAGTAGGAACTATAAGAAAGACTAAGAAAGAATCTAAAACTTAACACAGAAAATGTCAAACAGCGTAAAATGCTGCCTCCCCAACAGTAATAGCTTGCACAATTATATTAGACCCACCTCCAATGATGTTGCTCCTTTCTTTTTACCTAAAGAACTATAAAACCAAACTTCTCCAAACTAATCAATTAAAAGGAAGATTAATTGATATTTGATAACATACACAGAGTTTCCTGTCTTACCGACAATGGCTATCATTGTTTGAAACTAAAATACTTGCTGTGGAGCTTAAACTCACGGCTGAAAATGAAATAGTTTGTGAAATCCCAAGTCTCTAATTTAATATGTTGCACACAAAAATGCAAGCGGAGTGCGAGTTACAACATTGTTCGTTCCTTTAATTCGATGTGAATCACACTCAACAGAATATAAAAATTTTCAATATAAAATTAAATGATGTTGCATTTGCCTCTACATGGTCATTATGCGCTAAAGCAGTGATAGGAATCCTTTCAAAGAATATTATGCAAACTTGTAAGCTATTTTATAACAATGAATTGTTTAATAGTTAATACTTGAAGATAACTTAGGTCATAGACTCATAGGGTATGTTCTCGTAGAGACATGCATACTCTGATGACAAAAAAAATCCTGCATTTTTATGAATGTGTGCTGGACATCATACTCTGATGACCAAAAAAAACACTGCATTTATATGAATGTGTGACGAACATCATTTAATTTTCACGGGGATGAAGAAAAGTGGATCTTAACTCTGATACATACCATTTCTACACCAATGAGTGAAGATACAGAAAGCATGAAAAATTAACCTATTAAAATAAATAATCGAGCTTTTACCTGTGCAGGGTTCAATAGCATGTTCAATCTTCTCCGCAGGATTGGCCCATTTTGGGCACCACTCTTGGCATTAACAAAGACTAAAAGAGGTCTAGCATCTGAGGGCAAGTCCACAAGAGTACACTTCTTAGATTTGCCGCAAAGAGAAATCTCATTTTTCTTATTGGCCAACCCATTGGGGGTACCTTTCTTGCCGAGTAGTTTGTTACCCTTCAAGCAATGATCATTGCCTTTTTCACTACTAGAAATATTGAAATCAAGAAGACCATTGAGAACATATTGGAGTGCCCTCTTAGCGGCAGAACTTTCGGGTACCTTGCCATTGCTACAGCGATTATTTCCTTGTTTGTTGCGATGTCTCTTTCTTCTAATATGCCCACGAACTGAAGAAGCTATTATTTCATCTGTAACAGAACTTAACATCTCACTTTCAGCATCTTTCACGCAAAGGGGAGAAAGAATCAATCTTCTCAGAGCACCTAGATCACACACATCATTAGACTCTTCAGACATCTTAACTTGACACTGAACATGTATGAAACGCTGACACCATAAGCAATGCCATGCTGGAGATGCATTAATAAAAGGGATGCCACAAGGTTCGTCACAATAAGAACAAACGGCATACATCTCAGGATTATCATCCAGATTAATCCATCTTTCCGACCAATGATGTTGTAATTCGTTGCTACCAAATTGGGCTACACATTTACAATCTTTTGCTGCAAACTGAGAACAGCAAAAATGAACTGCAACGCCACAAACAGAACATCGATGTATTGGAGAACATGGCGCTGCTTTTGTTCCTAATGACTGTGGGGACACAAGAGAATTTAAGCAAACACAGCACGTTGACGGTTCTCCGCCACAAGCAAAATCTTCCATCCATGTATGATGTGATAAGGGTATTTTAAGTTTTTTCCATGCTTGCTTCTTTGCCTTGGCAGCAGCTTTAAGCCAGTTGAGAGACGTCTTTCTCTCCCATTTCAGGAATGCATATATAAGAGCAAAAATTCCAAAGGAACCAGTAATTAGCCATCCAAAAATATAGCCAGCATCCAGGCTCGAACAGGTCAACCACCTTAAAAGAGGAATACTGAAGTCATTCATTTTGAATGAAAAAACTTCATCACCAAACTCGCATGCTAGGGATTTCAAAGCTCGATGAAAAGTAAAATTCTGTGGAAAGAACCTGCAAGTACTGCAGGAGAAAAAAGAAAGCATTATGTAGTAACAATAACATTGTCAGTATCTGCAAGTTGAAAAACAACTCAATTCATCAAACATGTGATTATATGTTTGCCGACATATAATGGTTTGCAGCAATTATTTCTGATAAATTTTTTAAGAAGCACAAACATTGCACACAAGGATATGATAGCAATCCAAAGAATACTCAAGCTTCTTTACTCTGTAATCGATATCCAAACCAGAAGAAATGATTCTGAGATGAAGCAGGACCTTGACCAGAAGTTGGCTTGCAATTCTCAAAGATAGGATTTAGAGTTAAACATTTTCTTAAGCGTGACAATATATTTTAACGGGCTAATTGTCCACAATATAAATATTCAGAGGAGGTGCGCATAAAACAACATATTTTTTATTCATTACCAAAGAATTATCCTTTGAAACATAAAGAACCGTTCATTAACCCGCCCATAAAAGCAAAAGCTGACATTTATCGATGACGGAACTGATCTCGAGTTACAAGAATGAATTTCACCGGAACATACTTGAGGCTTAGTTCTAAAATTTCATGCATACAAGTCCATAAGAAAATTTTGAAAATAACAATGTATTCTTAGCATTTAACTAAACGGGCCAGAAGATCAAATAAACGTGTTTAAATTGCAGTGATCACGACAAGCGTTGGAAAAAGAAATTGTCCCAAACCACTTCCAACCATAAACCCCAAAATAAAAACGAAAACTAGGCCTGCATTGCGACACTCAGCCCACCTCAGGGATCAAACACAAAGCATGAGCAAATATGATCAAGGGTCAAACCAAATAAAACCCATATCATCAAAACCAAAAAACAAACAAACTACCAATCACAGATCATCTACACAAAGAACAAAGACAGATGTAAAACCTCGAGATGAGACCCAGATGGAAACCCAGCCAAATCAAGGAGGATAAATTAAAAAAGAACAAAACTTTAGACCGAAAGGTGGTAAAAAGGATGAACCACGAACACACAAATGCAGAATCCAACGAGGGAAGCACAGAAATCAATACTTTTACTGGAAGAGATCTGAGATAATGTAAAATATATAGAGTATGAATGATTAATGTTTAAATAAAGCAACGTCCCCCCATAAAGAAGATGGTTGATTGTGTAGAGATTGGTCAAGCTTTTCGAAGGGAAAAAGGAAAAGGGTGGCGGGATTTTCAAACGCTAAAAACACGGCGAGCCCTTTGGAAAGTATCGAACTCGCAATTGATAGAGGATTTTACGATGTCGATTTTATACTGGTACGCGTCGGGTTATACGTCGAATTACCCTTTTGCCCTTGGAGGAACACGTGCCACCTAAACGTGTCGAATTTAAATAAATTCCTCTGTTAGATTTTGCAAATCTAACCGAGGGCTTATGCAATCTATATCTTCGTTACATTCACTGTTATTACATATAATAAATAATACTTGTCATCTATATAGGGACTAAAATTATTCGAGTCCAAATATAATAAAATAGATTAATCAAAAATTCATCAATCATTTTAAACTAAATTGGTTGGCCACGAGGCATATTGAGTTGAATATATGCTAATGTATGTCCCAAAAAGAGGCTTAGAATTGATGATAATGCGAATTAGAAACAGAGAGTGGGAGAAACTTCTCGGGGATCGGAGTTAAGGGAAAAAAAAAGAGTAATTAGCAAAAACAGAGAGAAACAACTCATCACTCAAAACTTTCTCACACTTTGTCAAACATTCAATAGTTCTAGTTCGAGCATTCTAGCTTTTTTAGTACGTAGTTTCCAAGTATGTTGTGTCATTGCATTCCAAATTTCAACAAAATTTTATTTCATTTTTCATGCGCTGGTGGTGAATTCACCTTGATTTATAAATAAATGATCGTGTAGGAAGTTTATTTATTGTTAGAAAATTGAGTTGTATATTTATTTAGAATCGATAAAATATATGTGATAAAAAATTTTCTCCCATACCAATTAGGGTGAATTAAAAATTAGTCAAGTGTTTGTAAACATTAGGTCGACTTCTCTCGACTGCAAAAAATTGAATTGGAAAAAATTTATATTTTATATAATATATAATGTTATATTATATATTATATATATAAACATATAAATGGAAAAAAAACTAAATGGAAAGGAAATGAGACAAGTGACACCTCAAACGAAGAAGCATAGTATAGTGCTTCTTCGTGACAATTGTGAATATAAATTCAAATTTGAATTTAAGTCATTAAATTGTTTCATGAGGTTGAATTGTCGTATGAAAAGAGCTTGTTAAGTATGATATCTTTTGGTAAAAATATGTGTCTCATTTTGATATTATGCATTTTTTCATTCAACGTTTTTCAGAGTCTATAAATGGATCTCATGTTAGAATTGAAAATGTTGTACAATCTGGTTTTGGTCCATTGCATATTGGTGCACATACAATTTTCGTTCATCATTTTCTAAAGGTTCAAAAAGAATCTCAAATATCATCGGATTTTGTGATGGCATCTTCATCTACTGTTGTCGTTCCAGAAACCGTTCAAGTGTCACATGGAGAGAAACCAAGAAGTTTAGAGATACCGACTTCAAAAGATGGAAACAAAATATAGTGTCAGCTCAAGAATCACCTATTAACAGAGACTTAAAAATGCAATTAAAATTTAAATAACAGTAAATCAAAATCAAAAAACTGCTGCGAAAACTTAAATCAAATACTAACCCGACAAAATACAACCGATAAATAACTGAAAATCCAAAATAATATACAACCCAATCGAAACTTCATTACACAAGAAGATCAAAACTAACTAAATCCGTTGGTATCCACTGTGACCGAAAATCCTGCTCGTCAGCTACAACTGATCCAAAAACCGTGTCAACCTGCAACTGTCCCGTCAAATGGAGTGCACAAAGAAATATACGAACGTGAGCTATAACAACGTTCAGTACAGAAGTATGAGTATACACATTTTATAAATGCTAATACAAATGTACGGGTACCGAAAATCTATCACGGTAAAACACTGCTCAGTCTGGAGGCGTCATTGTATGTAGTACGTTGTGTCATCACATCAAGAGGTGGATCCCATACCATCAAGAATCCGTGGATGTCAGCGACCTTATCCATAACCTGGATCCCACTATCCACTCGGAAGATACAGGACTGAGCGATCCCACTATAGACTATAACAAGGTATAGGCTCAACGTGATAATACATGAAGAATAATAATAATTTCATAACATATGTACATAAAACATGTCATATAATAATGCAATCATAGAATATGCATACTCAACCAAGATATGTCGGATAGTAAATCAGTACCTCAACTACTGGCCTAGCTGTACAACTGCCTATAGTCCAAGCTTACAAGTCAAGATAATATCATAGCACTAACTGTTTACTAAAATCCTTAACTAGACTACTAGTTACTCCTAATAGCTTATTTAGAGTCTAGAATTATACCTACGTCCATTGTCAACCTGCAGATGGCGATAGACCTAAACCTTGGGCACAACTCCGCTACGATCCTGGTAACACCTCTCTATCGATTGGCCTGCAAATCGATACTTAGAAAACCTAAAGAAGCAACTAGAAACGAGAGGGAAAATCCATAAATGAGCAAGGAAAATGAGGTTCTCGGCCTCTATATATAGACCACGATCGAAGCCATCGATCTCAAGTTCGGACCTTCCGAACGCTCTTCGGATCTTTCGATCGGACGTTCATGGCTTCCGATCTCAATCCACTGTACACATGTGAGCCGAAAAAGTCCGGACCTTCCGAAATAGGGGTACAGAGCTTTTGAACTCATCCTGTCCAATCATCAATCAAATCCAAATCAGAAGATCATATCTGGTTGTCGGAGGGAGTTCGGAACTTCCGATGGTGAGTCACCCTCTGCATCCAAAATGCATCGCTAGTTCCGAAGGGTTCGGAACCACCGATCTTTGCATGGCTCAAGTTCGGACCTTCCAAATTGCCCGAGCACTAAAAACCTTCTGGACCATTTTCAGGCATCCTAAATCCAATTTTCAACTCCTTAAACCCATATGAGGATCCCTTAATTATGTTTTAACCTTTAAACATGCTTAGATAATTTAATTAATTACTTAAAATGAGAATCGAGTCACTACATTATCCCACATTAAGAGATTTAGTCCTCAAAGTCAGGTCTGGGTCTATACCGAGAATGTAACCACAAGGTACTTTCCAAAACTGTCAATCAACGGTTGATCTAAACCAAGAGAACAATCTATCCTCAAATGGACAACATTGTGAAATTACATGGAGTCCCGGTCAGTGTTGCGTAATTTTGTGCCCGCAAGTGCACGGTGTCAAGTTTTAATAAAGTGTGAGTAGGAATGACAGCGGGGCGGGTTCGGGGCGGGTTTGGGCAAACCCGAGACCCGCCCTGCCTCCCCTTGGACCCGTCCCGCCCCGCACCGTGAAACCAGTGGGTCCAATTCGGGTTAGACCCGTTGGACCCGCTAAATTTTATATAATTTAAATTTTATTAAATAAAAAATTTAAATAAGTTAAAAAATTAATAAAAAATCAATAAATTTATTTTTCAAATTTATATTAACAATATTTAGGACAAAAAATATTCTCACAAGTTAAAATGTATTATTTTTTATTTAATTAATAATTAAAAACTAAAAAATTTTTATAATAAAATATTTTTATATTAAAAATAATCATGATATATTAAAATTATTTCAACCCAAAAATATTATAAACTCAAATTATGAATAAAGTATTGATTATTAAATATAAAAATATAATTATATATTATTAATATATATATATATATATACATATATATTTTATATTTATATATTAATATATATTTTTGGCGGGGCGGGTCCGGCCAAACCCAGGACCCGCCCCGGACCCGCATATGGACCTGTTTGGCCAGGTTTAGACCCGCCCCGCCGGGCCGGGTTCGATGCGGGGCCGGGTTTAGACCCGACCCATTGCCATCCCTAAGTGTAAGTAGAGTATCGTTCCCACGAGGATTGAAAATTTATATTCACACTAAATACTGTAATTAAAATAATCTCAACTTTGTTCAGAAAATCAAATTTTAAAATTTAATAAACTAAAATAAAATAAAATAAAATAAAAAATCTAGAATTTGAAGGATGACTTTGAGTACACGATCTGAGACGGGTTCTAGATACAAGATATCACTCGATTCTCATTCATGCAAATCATATCAACTGATTGTATCATCTATTCCAATTTATAGGCCAAGAACCCTTAATTGTTATTTACTGTCTCTCCCGAGTGCCGAGTAAATGTTATTATTCTAATGCTAATTTTGATATGCCTATCAGAAATCAAACAACAAAATAATTTAATCAAGTTCTATGGTTCTCTTTCAATGACCTCAAAGAAACTTGTAAGCCTCCCGAACTCTACAAAAATTTTAGGTTGTGTTTTCCTATGATCCTATTCAAAATCTCCTCTCCCGAGTATCAGATTTCAAATAAATATAACAATTCATTTATTGATCAAGTAATTGCAAGAAAATCAAAACAGAAATACACAAATAAATTGTTAAGAATAAATAATAGTAGGCAAAATAATAGTCAAAACTTGAAACTCCAATCAATATCTGTCAATCTCTAGAAACAACTAATAAGTTTATAATGAAATAACCAAACACATATACATATCCAAAAATCTCATCATAAATCAAGGCAGATAATAAAAATAACAGATTAGAGATGATTTTCTATCCTAGATGAATTTCCTCTGTCTTTGATTCGATTATCCCTTGTCGTTTGCTCTCACGTCTCAAATCTGTGTCTCAAACCTACTTGAATGCGTAGTTGTGTGGTTCTGTTGTTTGGGTGTCGCTTTTTCTCCTCTCAATTCTCTCCAAAGTGTGCGGCTGATTTTTGCGGCATCTCTTGTGCGGCTCCACCCTCTAATTGTGCCTAAATATATCCTTTTATATGCCCCTAAAATCGTCCAAAAAAAGCCCAAAGAAAACTCAAAGTTTCCTTAAAAAAAATCACAAAATCTGACTTCGCGACGGCGCGCCCGCTCATGGCTCTTGGGTGTGAAATTCTGCAGCGTGCGACAATTTTCAAAAATTCATATCTCACAATCTAACTGTCGGATTGAGCTAAAATTTTTACAGCAGCTTTAAAACATCCTAAACTTTATTATGAATGGTGGAGATCGAATTTGATGTCTAAAAAATTCCCAGTAATTTTCTGAAGTTGTTGTTCCCATTCTTCTCGCTACTTTTTTTCTAATCCTTGCGTCTCACAAAAACAACAAATAAGCATAAAATCCACTCGATACATGACAAAAGCCAAGTAAAATCATATATAAATTAAGTGCATAAGTTGCACTTATCAAATTTCCCCAAACTTAGACTTTTGCTGGTCCCGAGCAAAACAATAATGAGCAATATAATCGGCCTTCGAATTTTGACATTTCAAGATTCAATACACATGTCTGCTAATTTTCTCAAGAGTTCTCGTGTGTTTGTGATTTATCAATCTTGTCTATCCTCCTCGCTTTCGATACACTAATGCAACAATTTTGTTTCATAGATTCATCAATTCCTCTCTCTAGTTTCAAAACACTCTCTACTAAGTTTAACTTCTACTCACTAAGATCAAAAGGACTTTTAAAGGTATATCAAAGCTTTTTCATATATATTTTGCACCCAGTTTTATTTTATTTAGACCCAATAATTACCCGCACTTAGCTATAACTAAAGATAGGATTCGAATTTCCATCCCCTCTTCTATAGCCCGGATAGAGCATCAACCCAATTTTTTTGCATACTTAGCCATGGATTGGTGATTAGTATTTCAATCCCTTTCCATGCCCGGATGGAGTTGTAAAAAAAAAAATTTATGTTGCTTTGGAAACTTTTTAGTTATTCATTTTTTTTAAAAAAATTGTCTAAATCATTTCTAAGATCGTAGAAGTCTACCTCGGTTTTGAATACAAATCACCAAAGTTAAGAACCAAATCATCCAATTAACTCACAATATCACAAAGTTTTTCTAATCACTAGGATCTAGACAATCAAGGCATAGTGCATATGGGCGAGAACTCTAGATTAAATATATCTAACATTGACCTTTTAGCACAAAAAATTATTGTCATCATAGGCCAACATAAGTACCCATCATGTATTCAACTCAAACTAACTCATGAAAAATTTTCAAAATTTTCAAAAATTTTTAAACTCGCCCCAAACTTAAAATGTGCATTGTTCTCAATGTAAAAAAAAAAACAAATTAAATAGCATAGGAATGCACATACCTGTGACAACAACCATCAGTAGTTGTCATATTTTTCTTCGTCATTTGCAGCGCATTGGGGTATAGTAGGGGTAACACCAACAAACTTCATCTTCACACATCCTACAAAAAAAATGCAAGGGACAAAAATTTAAGAAGTAAATACATAAAAATCAAATAAACAAAATAAATAAATAATACTAAAAACTCTTGGGTTGCCTCCCAAGCAGCGCTTAGTTTATAGTCCTCAACTCGACTATGTCTGCATTTTCAAAATTTTAAGATCTGTGAATAAACTGCAGACATAGATAAAACAAAATAAATTAATCCAAAAATAATGATAATAATAAATAAACAATAAAAATAATAATTCTAAATCAAAATCAAGATCACTTGGTAACAGTATTAGTGCACAATAAATTGAATCAATCCCCGGAAACGGCGCCAAAAAACTTGTTGAGTAATTTTGTGCCCGCAAGTGCACGGTATCAAGTTTTAATAAAGTATGAGTAGAGTATCGTTTCCACGGGGATTTAAAATTTATATTCACACTAAATACTGTAATTAAAATAATCTCAACTTTGTTCAGAAAATCAAATTTTAAAATTTAATAAACTAAAATAAAATAAAATAAAAAATCTAGAATTTGAAGGATGGCTTTGGGTACACGATCTGAGACGGGTTCTAGATAGAAGATATCACTCGATTTTCACTCATGCTAATCATATCAATTGATTATATCATACATTTCAATTTATAGTTCAAGAACCCTTAATTATTATTTACTGTCTCTCCCGAGCGCCAAGTAAATGTTATTATTCTAATGCTAATTTCGATATCCCTATCAGAAATCAAACAACCAAACAATTTAATCAAGTTCTATGGTTCTCTTTAAATGACCTCAAAAGAACTTGTAAGCCTCCCGAACTCTACAAAAATCTTAGGTTGTGTTTTCCTATGATCCTATTCAAAATCTCCTCTCTCGAGTGTCAAATTTTAAATAAATATAACAATTCAATTATTGATCAAGTAATTGAAAAAAAAATCAAAACAGGAATACACAAATAAATTGTTAAGAATAAATAATAGTAGGCAAAATAATATTCAAAACATGAAACTCCAATCAAGATCTGTCAATCTCTAGAAACAACTAATAAGTTTATAATGAAATAATCTTATACATAGACATATCCAAAAATCTCATCATAAATCAAGGCAGATAATAAAAATCACAGATTAGAGATGATTTTTCGTCCCAGATGAATTTCCTCTGTCTTTGATTCGATTATCCCTTGTCGTTTGCTCTCACGTCTCAAATCCGTGTCTCAAGCCTACTTGAATGCGTAGTTGTGTGGTTCTGTTGTTTGGGTGCCGCTTCTTCTCCTCTCAATTCTCTCCAAAGTGTGCGACTGATTTTTGCCGCGTCTCTTGTGCGGCTCCACCCTATAATTGTGCCTAACTATCTCCTTTTATATGCCCATAAAATCATCCAAAAAAAGCCCAAAGAAAACCCAACGTTTCCTTAAAAAAAATCACAAAATCTGACTTCGCGATGATGCGCTTGCGCCTATAGTCTCGCGCGCCCGCGCATGGCTCTCAGGTGTGAAATTCTGCTGCACACAATAATTTTCAAAAATTCATATCTCACAATCTAACCGTCGGATTGAGCTGAAATTTTGAAAGCAGCTTTAAAACATCCTAAATTTTTGTATTATGAATGGTGGAGATCGTATTTGGATGTCTAAAAAATTCCCAGTAATTTTCTGAAGTTGTTGCTTCATAATTCATCATTCCCATTCTTCTCGCTACTTTTCTTCTAATCCTTGCATCTCACAAAAACAACAACAAATATGCATAAAATCCACTCGATACAGGACAAAAGCCAAGTAAAATCATATATAAATTAAGTGCATAAGTTGCACTTATCAGTCAGCATTTGTCAGATCGAGACCCAAGGTTCGCCTCAAGATTTTGGAAGAGCTTTCAAGAGGCAATGGGTAAAAGGTATCAACGAGCACGACATACCATCCATAGACGGATGGCCAACTGAAAGAACTATACAGACTCTCGAAGACATGTTACGGGCATGTGCACTAGAATTTAGTTCACACTGGAGTGATCACTTATCTTTGGTAGAGTTCGCCTATAACAACAACTATCACAACAGTTTGGGGATGGCACCATATGAAGCTCTATATGGGAGAAAGTGTCGATTGCTTCTGTATTGGGACGAGGTGGGCGAGAGAACAATCACCGGACCTGAACTAGTCCAAGACACTGTGGACAAGGTTAAGATCATTCGAGAAAGACTCAAGGCAGCCCAAGAGCTACAGAAAAGTTGGGCAGACATGAAGAGAAAACCGATAGAGAGGTTGGAGACAAAGTGTACGTCAAGATTTATCCAATGAAATGTGTGATCTGATTTGACAAGGTCGGAAAGTTAAATCCAAAATATGTGGGACCTTTTGAGATTCTAAAGAAAGTAGGGACACTGGATTATCAATTAGCCTTACTACCTAGCTTGTCACGAATCCACCTAGTCTTCCATGTATCGCAACTGAGAAGATACATCCAGGACATGTACTCGAAATGGGACCCCTTGTAGTCCATAAATACTAAAATAGGACTTACGTTATGAAGAAGTTCTGATCTACATAGTGGATACAATGGACCGAGTTTTGCGAAGAAGAACAATATTGTATGTCAAAATTCAGTGGTCCAACCTTACAGAACGGGAAGCTACATGGGATTGGAAGAGGATATGCGGAAACAATATCCTTATCTTTTTGGCTTGGTAGAAGCATCAAGTTTCACTTCCCATAAGGTGGGAGGGATGTGAAGCCCCAAAAATTCAGAACAGACGAGCACCAAAATTGAAGTTAGTCGACTGAATCGAGAAGAAGATCCAAACTGAGACTGAATAAGCACTAGGCTGAATTGGAAGAAAACTAGAGGTAGATTGAACCAAGGTAAACTAGGTCGAGGTAAACTGAGTTGACCAATTGACCAAGAACAGTCCATCCACGAGATTGCTAAGTAGCTAGACTAAATCTCTTGTGCTCCAGATTTGTAACTACCACAGTAACTCAGAATCATGGCAAATCATGGCAAATAATAACATTTAAGGAGGAGTGTAACAACCATATTTTTTCCTACACATAGCACTCCGATTTCTGAGATCTGTTTTACGAAAGTTTAAGCAAAACACTTATAATTCAAGCAAGGGAGTTCATTTGAGCAGAAGAGTCTAGACCAGTTGAGCAAGAAGTCTAGTAGTCTCTAGACCAACCCGAAGTTTAGTCTAGCAAACTATGGTAAGTGGGCTGTCGGGTTTTTAAGCTAATATCATGATTAAAGTTCTGTTCCAGCAAGCTTATATGCATGTCAAATGTCTTAACTTCTGAAAAAACTCTGATTTTGATTGCACTGATACTTTTGAACTCGAGGTATGAATATATTCTGATTCCTTTTTCTGTTCTGTTCTGTTCTGTTATGATTACTCACCTTTTAGAGGATAAACATATAAGGGATTGGTATCAGTTAGCCACGAAAATCATAAGTTAAATTGGTGCATAACTTGAACTCTGTTTTCTAAACAATATATGATATGATCACTTTAGTTTTTTATAAATGCATAAGTTTGGAAATAATTTAAAAGTAGGAAAATTCTCTCATTTACTGAGTGACACCCATATTACTCACCCATCTAAACCACCATCTCGGATAAGAATGAAGAAGGACTCTAAGATGATGAGTAGGACCATTTTTGGGGCTGGTAAAAGAAGATGTTTAGTTCTTGTTAATAAAGTTTAATTTATTATGTAATCCGTTGCGTTAGACTTTTTTTCGATTCGAGTTGTAAACAATGATTCGATTTTAGTTTATGGAAACAAATGTCATTTCAGTTTAAGAACACAAAGACTGGTTTTTCGAAAATCTGTATACTGAGGCTTGTTGTTTAATGTAAAAACGTTAAATAATTCCGATGTCATCTAAGTTCAGTTTTGGAACGTGACATGATATCAACCTCTAATTTAAAGACCTATATCGATCATATGGTCTCTAATTTGGAGACTATTTTACGTATTTAGTCTCTAAATTAGAGACCGATTTTCTCACCTCGGTCTCCATTAGCGACCAAGGGTTTTTTTTATAAAATTTAATTTAAAATTAAATTAAATTTCAAAAATAAGGTGATCTGTAGCGTTTTACAATAATACTGTAAAACGCTACTGCTAAGAGCGGACACTGCAATTTAAATTGCAGTGTCCGCTTATGCTGGCAGCGGACGTTGCCAGCAATTTGTAAATTTTGGGGACCGTGCCATGGATGTATGCCACGGTCCCATGATACTTTTTTTTTTTGTGGCTTTTTATTTATTTATTTATTGGGTTCTTTTTTTCATATAATTTGTAAATAATGATTAATATTTATTGTTTTCGTTAATTTTTTTCTCAAAAAAATCTAATTTGTTATTTAATTTATGAATTGATCATCAACTAAATTTTTTTATTTTATTAAGAAGACAAAAATATAATATAATTTTTTTAAAATGTTATAATTACAATTTATATTAAAAGTAAAAATAGTTATTATATTTTGAATATATTCTAAATCAAATGCATGCATTGTCAAATGTCAATTATAGTTCAAAAAAAATATTTTGTTGATCAACTTTTATTGTGACATTCAAACGATGATAAATTATATAATGATGGAAATATAATTACTAAAATATTTGATAATTAAATACGTTGATTTTTTTATCAAATTTTTTTTAATATATTTACAAAAAATTGGTTAAACTAATTTTTTTAAAAAGAATCAGTTAAAATAATTAAATAATAAAAAATAATTTGTTTGGTTTAAGTTATATTTACAAAAAAATTGTAAACTAATTTTAAAAGTTATTCATTCAGTTATATTTATATAAAAAAAATTGTAAACTAAACAAATATTTTTTATATAAAATTTAAATTTAAAATCATATTATATTTTTTAATATAAATTTAATTTTAATTAAAAATTGGTTAATGCGGTTACCAGATTATATTAATTCGTTTGTGTATGTGGAGTCGATAGAGGTCCTTCAGTTCTATGAACAAAAATTAGTTAAAAAATATATCTGTAAATATAACTAAAACCATACAAATCATTTTTTTTATTTAATCATTTTAACTGATTTTTTAAAAAATAGTTAGTTTGACCAATTTTTTTGTAAACATATTAAAAATGAATTTGATAAAAAAAAATCAACTTATTTAATTAATCTCAAATATTTTAGTAATTATCATTTCATCATTATATAAGTTATCATCTTTTGAGTGTCACAATAAAAGCTGATCAACAAAATATATTTGTTGAACTATAATTGACATTTGACAATGCATGCATTTGATTTAGAATATATTCAAGATATAATAACTATTTTTAGTTTTTCCTTTTTGGTATAAATTGTAATTATAACATTTCTAAAAAATTATATTAGATTTTTGTCTTCTTAATAAAATAAAAAAAATTAGTTGATGATCAATTCATAAATTAAATAAATATTAGATTTTTTTGAGAAAAAATTAACAAAAATAATAAATATAAATTATTATTTACAAATTGCATGAAAAAAACCCAAAAAATAAATAAATAAAAGAACCACAAGAAAAAAAAAGTATCATGGGACCGTGCCATACATACATGGCACGGTCCCCAAAATTTACAAATTGCTGGCAGTATCCGCTGCCAGCATAAGCGCAGTGTCCGCTCTTAGCAGTAGCGTTTTACAGTATTATTGTAAAATGCTACAGCTCATCTTATTTTTGAAATTTAATTTAATTTTTAAATTAATTTTATAAAAAAACCCCCCAAAATTAACACAAATATTCATAACAACTATTCAAGTATCACAAAAAATCTCCAAAACACAAAACATTGATAACAACTATTCAAGTACAAAACATTCTAAACATCTCCAAGTCAATCCATTAGAAACTCAAGGTGCTTGAGTTTCATCATAATCTATATTGGGTGAAGAGAATTCTGAAAAAGCGGAAGGATTTTATAGTGTTTGAGAAAACACCATACGCGCCATTAATTCACGCATCTTTCCCTCCAATTCAGTCACTCGAGATTTTTCAAAAAATCAACCCATCAATGCCACAAACAGTGATACAAAAAGAGTAATCTGGCATCATATAAATTTGTACAATAACAAATACCCACAAATTCTAATGTCTGGTCTTTCCTATATATTTGCATTCATCACGAAGTGGTTAATAACTTAATTCAAGATGCAACATTTCATTTACACAAAAATACAAGTCTTCATTAATCAGCTCAAACTGGACTAGTTAACAACACAAATCCATCTACATTTTTCATGGAACATAACTTCCAACGAACTGCAAAAAGAAAAGGCCACAATTTAATTCCAACAAAAATGACACTCATCAAAAAAATAGAATCAAGGATGATTAAACTTGCACAACCTCACACAGATCGAAAGGAGTAGGACAAAAGAAAATTCACCTGTAAATAATAAAAAAATCAATTGGCAGCGGCAATGGTGAGCCGGCAAGATTGGGGAGATCCAACAAAATTTGATCCAACCAAAAAAAAGAGTTTAAAAATTAAATAAATATTAAATATTCAAAAGTATTACATTCCTATAATATTATAATATGAGAATTGGAACTATATTATTTAGTAATATATAGTTTAATATTTAAATTTATAACTTGAGATCGAGCATTGACAAAAATATCATCTTTTTGAAGATGTGTAATACGAAACACCTCTCAACGATCAGTTTTTCGTTTTAAATCAGCCTCCTGCACAAACAAGTTCAATAATTTTAGATCGGTAATATGAACGAATGAAATATATTATTATTAACTCAACAATTTCAAAGTATGCTAAATTATAGAGCGTGGTTCAGCTGTGCTTAGTAAGTACTCCATTGCATGGGACAGTCACCCCATTGTTTCTGTTATTTTTAGCTGTCTCTGATTTCTTTTTTGTCCCCCGTTTTTATCCACTCCAAACAATCTGTACGTCATGCAGCCCATACATCACTAGGAACGTTGTGTTGGCAGATTAATTTTTGCCCCTCCATTTGTGCCACAGTTTTTGTATAATTCTTGACAATACGATTTTCATGCTGCCTTAAAGTATTCCTCTTCCCCAGGTTGCCATGTATGTATCTTCTGCAATGTTTAAACCAAAATACAATCGAAAATATTTGAACTATTTCAATTATTATTACACTTGCACATTAGTAAATTGTTAATAAATTAAATCTAAATGAATTGGTTAATTACCATATCTCGTAGCAGAAGTATTTTTTTCCAACTTATTGGCAAGTTTGTATTTATTTGTAAGACCCTGAAGTTAATTATCTAGTAATTTAGCATAATTAGAATAATTATTGAGATGTTAAATTAAAATAATTATTTATGCCAAATAAATTATTCAGTGTGTTAGAAATATGTATTTTTAAATATTACATATTAAAACAAAAATAATACACGAGAGTTGTTATATCTTGATTGTGTCAAGTTGCCCAAATTATAATGATAAAAAGGGTACACACACATCCATATACATACTTACATACATTTAAGCATAATAGAAAATTTTAAGAAAAAAATTAAATCTAAGAATAAAGAAGAAAAACCTAGCCGCCAAGAGTATTCTCCCTCTTCAGCCATCTAAAAGATAGTAATTTTCGAGTTCTAGATGATAATTAAGGTCTAGAGTCCTTCACAATAAAATTTCCTTTTTAAAAAATATTTGCCCGAATTTCCCGTCGCGCTCTGGCGAGCAAAAACTCCCGCTCGCGCGCGAAATTTCTACCTCAAATTCTCACATTTTGCCCTCGCGCTCGCGCGAGCAAAAAATCACGCACGAGAGCGAGCTTTCTGTCCCGAATTCTTGCACAGACATATTGCAAGCGCAGAAGCGCTCCAATATGCGCAGAAGCGCTATCCTTGTTTCTCTCACAAGCGCAACAACACTTCTTCTTCCTTTTCTCTAGCGCAGTAGCTCTACTCTCATGCGCAACATCTCTTTCCCAAGCGCAATAGCGCTACTTGTTCTCTCAACTCCTTCTTTCTCTCTCCTAGAGCAGCAGCTCTACATTTAGAGCATCAGCTCTACTTCTTCATTCTTCCTGGCTCTTCATTCTTTCTTTTCTTTTCTTGTGCTCAAAACTCCTACTTTTCTACATCAAACCACAACCAATGATTAGGAACTATAAAATGAATTTAATCAAAGCAAACTCTCCTAATCATACAAATTACCTTAAATAAACAAAGAAAAATATCACCACATCAAACTCCCTCATACTTAAACCTTGCTCATCCTCGAGCAACACAAAACTAAAAATAAGTTCAAGCTCATATCTCGTAATGAAAAATAACCATGATTTAAACATGTGTGCCTCGGCAACTTACTCAATGCATGATCAAGAAAGACGTTAAAATGCTAACAACGGAACAAGTTCAATGTACAGACATTTCAACTAGAGATATAGCCCCGAATGTATGTGTGTGTATGGTCATTAACAAGTGTCATGCACACTCCCCAAATCCATTCAATGCAAAATCCTACAACAGCTCAAGTTGCATACCAACACAAGTATAAGCTTACTTGTAGATACAAATCAAGTTGGACCATTAATCAACTCTCTTTTTTTCACTGCCGGATTTTTGCACCCGGTTGTCCTCAAATCCATACATTCTCCTTCATATTTAGCTCTTGGAATTCGTGGGATTAGAATTTCAATCCTCATTCCAATACCTCCCCTCACCTTACTCAATCCTTTTTTTCTTTTCTTTTTTCTTTTCTAAGACTATCACAAGGCTCACACGACCTTTACTATGTCATATACATTTCACAAGCCATGACTCATGCGTGCTCAAAAATATTCAACAACCATATCAAAGTCTAATTTTCATTGGAGATCAAAGTGTTCCAAGGTTAGCAAATCATCTATTTTCAAAAGCATGCATGTCATCAATTACATATTATCATGGGCTAGTGAATTTCAATAGTCATATTCATCACTAACTATGAGCTCTACAAAAAAAATTTCTTATTTCCAATACCCGCGGCTAAATCCTTTAAATGACTGGCTAAGTCCTCTCCCCCATACTTAAAACTTACATGTCCTCAATGTAAGTAAAAAAAATGCAAAACAAAAATAAATACTAAGAATGAAAATAAAATACTCCCCTTGGGTTGCCTCCCAAGCAACTCCTTTTTTTTTTACTCTCGTCGGCCCGACTGTATGCTTAAGTTCACGCAATGCTTTGTGGATCCTCGAGCTCCAGTTCATGTGCCTCCTCGACGTTGTCTGCTTGGACTCCTTCATAATAATGTTTCAGTCTATGTCCATTAACTTTGAATATCTTTGAAGTGTCCAAGCTTTGAATTTCAACTGAATCATGGGGAAAAACATTAGTAATAACAAAAGGTCCAATCCATCGCGAACGCAACTTATCTAGGAATAACCGAAGTCGTGAATGATAAAGAAGAACTTTCTGAACAACTTCGAATTCCCTCATAGAAATCATCTTATCATGAAATGCCGTCGTTTTCTCTTTGTAGATCTTCGAACTAGCCTATGCATCGTTGCGTATTTCCTCTAGCTCTTGCAACTGTAGCTTCCTATGCTCCCCACTTTCGTCCATCGTCATATTAAAAGTTTTGATAGCCCAATAAGCTCTATGCTCCAACTCCACTGGAAGGTGACAAGGTTTCCCAAAAATTAACCTATATGGTGACATACCAATCGGCGTCTTGTATGCAGTCCTGTAGGCCCACAAAGCATCATCCAACCTCAGGCTCCAGTCTTTCCTAGTCGGATTCACTGTCTTCTCCAGGATAGAATTGATCTCTCTATTTGACACTTCAGCTTTTCCATTAGATTGCGGATGATATGCAATAGAGACTTTGTGTGTTAAAAGGTATTTCTTCAATAAGTTGGTCATAGTCTGGTTGTAAAAATGAGTACCTCTATCACTTATGATTGCTCTTGGAATCCCTAACCTGGAGAAAATATTATGTTTGAAAAAATCTGCAACCACTTTCGAATCGTCAGTTCGGGTGGCTTTAGCTTCCACCAACTTTGAAACATAATCTACAGCAATCAAGATATAAACATAACCAAAAAAACTAGGAAAAGGTACCATGAAGTCGATGCCTCACACATCAAAAATTTTGCACACAAGGATGGGGTGTTCAGGCATCTCCTTGCATTTGGATATGTTACCTATATTTTGGCATTGAGCACACGACTTACAAAAATAATAAGCTTCTCTAAACAAAGATGGCCAAAAGAATCCACAATCTAATACCTTTCTCGTTGTTCTCTTGGCTCCGAAGTGACCGACACAAGCATAGGAATGACAAAATTTAAGGATATGAATTACCTCGCTTTCAGGTACACACCTTCTTATGACTTGATCGGCGTGATGCTTCCATAAGTAAGGGTCATCCCAAACATAGTACTTGACGTCACTTTTGACCTTACCTTTTTGCGCTCTAGAAAAATCAGAGGAAAACCCATTAGTAACTAAATAATTGACAATATGCGTGTACCAGGGTAATTTTGTGCTTGCTGAAAATAGTTGCTCGTCAGGAAATTCTTCTTGTAAGCACAATTCCTCATAAATGTGGACTAAACGGCTCAAGTGATCTGCCACTCGATTCTATGTCCCTCGTTTGTCCTTAATTTCCAAGTCGAATTTACTCAGGAGCAGTATCCATCTTATTAACCTTGGTTTGGCCTCCTTCTTTGCCATCAGATAGGGAACAGCTGCATGGTCAGAATAAACAATAACTTTAGTTCCAAGTAAATAAGATCTAAACTTTTCTAACGCAAAAACAACAGCTAAAAGCTCCTTTTCAGTAGTCGAGTAATTTTGCCGAGCATCATTCACAATTCTCGAGGCATAGTATATATCATGCGATGTTTTCCCAACTCGTTGTCCCAAAACATCTCCTATGGCATAATCACTGACATCACACATAATCTCGAACTGCTTGCTCCAGTTCGGTGGTTGAATGATGGGTGCAGAGGTCAGTGAATCCTTCTGTTTGTCAAAGGAGAACTTGCAGGCATCATCAAACTCAAAAGTGACTTATTTCTGTAACAACTTGCACATGGGTGATGCTATTTTAGCAAAATCCTGAATGTATCTCCTATAAAAACCTACATGTCCAAGGAAAGAACGCACTTTACACACACAAGTGGGATAAGGTAAAGATTGAATAATATCAATTTTAGCTTTATCTACCTCAATACCTTTAGAAAAGACAACATGACCCAAAACTATACCTTGACCAACCATAGAATGACATTTTTCAGAATTCAAAACAAGGTTCGTTTCTACACACCTTTTAAGGACAAGTGTAAGGTTAGACAAACAATTTTCAAATGAATCACCATAGACAGTAAAATCATCCATGAAAACTTCTAAAATGTGCTCAATGAAATCGGAGAATATGCTAACCATACACCGCTGGAATGTGGCTGGTGCGTTGTAGAGTCTGAAGGGCATACACCGGTAAGCAAAGGTGCCAAACGGACAAGTGAACGTCGTCTTTTCTTGATCCTCCGGTGCAATTTCAATCTGAAAGTAACCTGAATAGACATCAATAAAACAATAATAAGAATGACAAGCTAATCTCTCAAACATCTGATCAATAAAAGGCAAAGGAAAATGGTCTTTTCGGGTCACAGCATTTAATTTTCTAAAATCTATACAAATCCTCCACCCATTTTGAATTCGGGTGGGAACCAACTCATCATTCTTGTTCTTCACCACTGTAATTCCAGTTTTCTTGGGAACAACTTGAACATGGCTAACCTACTTGCTGTCTGAAATGGGATAAATCACTCCAACTTCAAGAAGCTTGAGGATTTTTTCCTTTACCACATCCATCATGGGTGGGTTCAGTTTTCTCTGCGACTGATGTGTGGGGCTAGCTCCCTTGTATGAGTTTCTCTTCTTGCTCGTTGTTCAAACTGCTGGAGATGATGACTGGTAATGTTTCTTCTTCTCCCAGGAAAACATATTTGAGATGATTAGGCAGAGTTTTCAACTCATTTGTAGGTGCATGAAAAACAGATGGAAGATGCCTAGTATTAGAGATTGGTAAAGAAATATAAGACAGATTACCTGACTGAGGTAGCTCAGGAACACGATTCAGAGTAACAAAATTTCTTTCAATCCCTCGTTGGAGCACAATTCTTCGTTCTCTCCCTGAATGGGTGCTATAATAGCCACTTCTAACTCATCTTTTCCTGCAAGCTCAAAAAACTCTTGTGCCAAGTAATCCGCAATATCGACATAGTAAACATAGTCATCACCATTAGGATATTTCATGGCATCATAGATATTAAATTTAAACACTTCACCATCAAACTCCATAGTAAGTGTGCCGCTGTAAATATCAATCTTAGTCATCGATTTTTTCAGAAATGACCTTCCTAACAGAATAGGGCTATTATTATTATCACCATTCTCCATATCAAGCACGTAAAAATCGGCAGGGAAAACCAAGTTATTAACTTGCACCAATACATCCTCAACTATACCCCTAGGATATGCATTAGACCTATCATCTAATTGGATAACAACTCTAGTTTGATTTAAAGGACCAAGTTTTAAGGAGGTATAAATAGATCATATGGCATAACATTAATTGATGATCCTAAGTCTAACATGGCCTTTTCAAGTCGAACATTTCCTACCGTACACGGAATAGAGAACATACCTGGATCTTTGCATTTCGTAGGTATCTTTCTCTGTATTACTGCTGACACATTCTCTCCTAACTCCATGTAGTAGCTCGTACCCAGTTTTAGTGAGTAATTGCTAATTAATCCATTAATCATGTTTAAGGGGACTTCAAATGGATAAACGAAGTCCGGAATTAGACCCAGAATGATCAGAAATAGTCCGGAGGGTCAGGCGGAACGGACGCAACATTCATGCCATCAGAATGCGTCATTGCTTACGCACTTGATGGGACATCGGAAGCAACAAAGGGGAACAGACGCAATGTTCGTCGGACGAACGAATGCAACGATGAGGAACGAACGTTCCGTTCCGTGCCTATAAATAGAAGTGCCGAGATTCATTTCCAAGCACACTATTCACCTCTTCTCTCTCGATTCCTTGGTCTTCCAGCTTAGATCTAGGGCATTCTAGGCATCTCATTGGGAATCCGGAAGTGGCGTAGCGATCCAGGCGTCGTAGCAGAGTTGTGGCCTAGTTTTGAGGCAAGTGACAGCAACCGGCTAACGACGGACGCAGGTATAGCTTTTGCTTCCTAAAAATATTTAGGAGTATGCAATAGCTTAGTTAAGGATTTTAGAGCACTGTAATGATATTAGTATCATTTGGCTTTGTAGTGCGGATTATAGGCATAGACCTAGAGCTGGTAGAGCGCGCCTAGTATTTGAAGTACGAAAGTATTGTTCGAGATATCCTAACTGAGTATGCATGTATTATGTGACTGCATGATTAATATGCCATGATTTTGTGCTGCATACATTTGCATCTTGAGCTATCTCTTTTGAGATGTCTGTTAGTAGGATTTTACCTTATCCTGTTAGTGGATGTACTTCCATAGATTTGGATCCCGTGTATCCACTGGTATTTCGGTATGTGAGACACCTCCTGAAGAGACGACACATCGTGCTACATACCAGGACACAGTTTGTCTTTGTTATCTGATTCTTGACCTCTAGTCAGTAGGCGGTTCACTTGCATTCATGTATACTCATACTCTCGTGCTGAGCGTTTTATGCTCACGTCTCGTACTCTGTATTTCTGGACACCCTATTCCATGGGGCAAGTTTGCGATTGGATGAGGCGGGTGGATTCAAGAGGGGCTAGGCAGTGGTTGGCCAGCTGGATCTTCGTCTAGGTTTTTATTCTGTTGTATTTGGGTTGATACAGTTGTTCGATTTGGTTGTATAACTATTTGGGTATTTACAGATTCCTTTCCTTGGGATTGTATATTTTTTATTGTTTTCGCAGCTTAATTCTGGTTTACTGTTTGATTAAGTTAATTTCATGTCTAAGTTCTGTTTAGTAGGTGATCTCGGTAAAGGTCACTACACTCCATCTTTTGACAACCCTTCAACTTTTGTTTTCTTTTTGCAGTGCACAATTCTTTTAAAAATTTAGCATAGCGAGGTACCTTTTTAATAACATCTAACAGGGGGATGTTTACCTCACATCGACGAAAAGTATCATACAATTCCTTGATTCCTTCATCTTTTCTAGACTCTTTCAGTGCTATGGGGAAAAGGGGAACATGTTTGTATTCTGAAAGAGAAGGGAACTTACCTTTTTGCGTGTCTCCTTGAATTGGTTCCTTGTTTTCCATCTTCACCTCCTCATCCTGTTGATCCTTTGACTAGGGCTTAACCACCTTTTCTTGGATCTGCAACTCCTTCTCATTCCTAAGAGTGATTGCACTTGCATTCTCCTTTGGATTCGGTACTGTTTGAGATGGAAAATTGCCAGAATGTTGTGCTTCCAACTTATTGATTGTGGTTGCTAGTTGTCCCACTTGAGTGTTCAAGTTTTGGATACTTTCTTTCGTTTCTTGCTGAAAATTCAAAATATTAGTGGCAAGATCTTTAACAATATTTTCTAAAAACTCACCAGGGGTTGGAATTTGAGGAAGTTGCGGTTGTGGAGGATATGGTGGCCTGTATGCTTGATTATTCGGTTGCACGTGAGGTGCAGGCTGCTTCATCGGAGGGTTTCCATATCTAAGGTTAGGATGATCCCTCCAACCTGGATTGTACGTGTTTGAATAAGGATCATATTTCCGTTGTGGTGGCCCTGGAAATCCTCCTGTTGCATTTACTTGCTCGATCGATTCCTCTTGAAGTGTGTGACACATGTCAGTTGCATGTCTCATTGTAGTGCAAATTCCACACACCTTCACATTTTGTCCGTTTACTACAGCCATTTGACGTACAAGGGACGTCAGATCAATCAGTTGTTGTTCAAGAGAAGAAACATTTACCTCGTTGTTCCTTCTGGGTGCCAGATCACCTCTGCTGGTGCCAAATTGATGAGAATTGGCTGCCTTGTTCTCAATTAAGTTCCTTGCATCTTGTGGTGTTTTATCCACAAACACTCCTCCACTGACCGCATCGACCATGCTCCTATCATGAGGTAACAAACCTTCATAACAGTATTGAATCAAAATATTTTCACTTATCTGATGTTGCAGACAGCTAGCACAAAGCTTCTTGAACACTCCCAATATTCATGAAGTGACTCTCCCATATGTTTCTTGATGCCATAAATCTCTTTTCTGATGTTCGTTGCTCTCGAAGCTGGAAAGTATTTTTCTAAGAAAATCCTCTTCATTTTCGTCCAAGTTGTGATGGATCCAGGAGGTAGGTAGTATAGTCAATCCTATGCAGCATTCTTTAGAGAGAAAGGAAAGTCTCTCAGCTGAATTTGTTCCTCTGTCACTCTAGCAGGTTTCATGCTTGTGCAGACCACATGAAACTCCAGTAGATGTTTATGGGGATCCTCACCTGCAAGACCATGGAAAGAAGTCAAAAGATGTATTAGTCCAGATTTTAGTTCGAAAGTGGCATTAGCTTCTAAAGTAGGAAAAGTACTGCATAAAAGGTTGTTGATTCAGATTTGGGGGGCCAAACTGTCTCAAGCTCAAATTCGCATTTGCAGCCATATCTTCTCTAGACTCTTTGATAGGAGTCGTTTTTATGTGTTTTTATTGCTTGTTTTGTGTTTGTTTTGTTTTCGTTTCATTTACTTATTGTCCGTTCTTTTCCATTCTTGTTCTTTATATTGATTTATTATGTTTGTATTCACTCCTATGGTTTATCTATTTTTATGGCAGGAAATCACCAAGAAATGCCGATACTTGGTGGGAAGGTGATGCACAGTAGAGGCCATGCAGATAGAACAAGAAGAAAGGCAAAATTCTGGAAAAGAAGAAGGGCGCGCGGGCGGCCAATATCTACCGCGCGGGCGCATACACGGTTGAGGAAAACAGTAGGTTGGAACTTTAGGAGGCGCTCGAGCGGCCATATTCTACCGCGCGGGCGCGGTCACGTATTTTTGAGACAGTAGTGCAAGGAGTTTCGAGGCGCCCGAGCGGCCAATTTCTACCGCTCGAGCGCGTCGCGCAGTTTTTATTTTTTTTATTATTTTGAGAGTTTATTTCGGAGAGGATTCTGGGAAACTATAAATACAATTATTTCTTTAGTTTTTGAGGGTTACACGGGACGCATATCAGAAGACTACCGGCGGCTGAACGTTGGAGATTTCTCTTCTCCGTTGGGAGTTTTTCCTTTTCTTCTTCTTCTAAATTTTTATGTTGAACATCTTGGAGATTGAATTTTTGTAATGAATTCTAGTAGCTAAACTATTATTTTGTTGAAATCGAGGGGATCCTAATCCCGAAACACTGTAGTGTGATTGAATCACCGGATGTATTGGGAATTGATTTATGTTTATAATTGATTTTATCATGTTTTTCTTTCTATGTTGATGATTAGCTACCTTTAACATAGATTCGTAAATTATGAATTGCTGTCGAGAGATAGGTTTATAATTAGGACGAATGATATAATCCATGGACTTAAAATATGCATAGAGATATGGTATTTAGTACATGTTGATAGCCATAGACCACCAGGTTGAAAGTTGTAGAATTCATAGAACGCAAAGCAATCAGTCGTGATAAATAATTAGAGAGATTTAATTACTTCACTGCTTTGATTAGTTTGGCATCGCCTCGAGAGAGAGTGTCAATGTTATAGGAACTTCTGTTAAATTTATAAGGATAAATTAAGTTCCAATCGTCCAGTTCAATTAGGGAAAAGGTGAACCAAAATTCCAACAAAATCATTTTGAATTGTTATTCTTCACTCTGAGATTTGTTGGCTTGGTTGTGAAATTTAAGTTTATTTATATTGAGTTTTAATTTTAGATGTTAGTTAATTCACAAATCACTTTTTCGATACTTTGTGTAGTTAAAAATTGAAAAGACAAATTATTTTCGTTAGTCCCTGAGGACGATACTTGTACTCAGTACATTATATTATAACTTGAATCGTGCACTTGCGATTTATTCGAGCTTAATTGATAGATATATTTACGTTGATTTTTCGTGGTAGTATTTGCTCGATTAAGTTTTTGGCGCCGTTGCCGGGGACTAAATAGATTTTAATTTGTTTGATTTGATTTTTCTCTATTACAATTTTAATCATTCTTTTCCATCTGTGGACTGCAGGATTCTCTTGCAGTACATGCAACACTCACGTGAAGGACTATTGCCTTTTGATCCAGAAATCGACAGAACCTTTCACAGAAGAAGAAGGCAACAACAGCAAGAAATGGAAGGAGAACACGAACAAGAACCACCAGTTTACAGATCCATGATGGATCTTGCCTTACCAAACATTGAAGGTGCTCGACCAAGCATTATCCGGCCAACTGTAGCAGCGAATCACTTTGAGATAAAGCCGGCAATTCTTCAAATGGTTCAGAACACACTTCAATTTGGTGGAAGTGTCATTGATGAACCCTATGTGCATCTCACAAATTTTTTAGAAATTTGTGATACATTCAAGATACAGGGAGTTTCAGATGACGCTATTCGTTTGCGTTTATTCCCTTTTTCACTACGAGACAAGGCGAAAGCATGGCTAACGAATTTACCTGCAGGTTCCATCATAACTTGGGATGATCTGGCTAAAGCTTTCCTCACCAAATACTTCCCACCATCGAAGTCAATGAAGCTGAGAGCGGACATCACAACTTTTTCCCAAGGTGAACAGGAAACATTTTATGAAGCATGGGAACGCTACAAGGATCTACTGAGGAGATGTCCACACCACCAATTACCAGACGGTCTTGTGGTACAAACTTTTTACTATGGACTTTCTCATTAAAATCGTACCATGTTAGATGCAGCTGCAGGTGGGAATCTACTGCGAAAGTCGTCGGAGGATGGTTATGAATTAATCGAGGAAATTGCAACCAGTAGCTATCATCCTCAATCTGAAAGGAGTGGGGCCCGGAAATCAACTGGAATTCATCAAGTTGAAGCATTCACATCTGTGGCTGCTCAACTTGAAGTCATGAACAAAAGGATCGAGGAACTGAGTGTAGGACATTCGGCAATGCGAGTGCAAGAAGTATGGTGTGAAAAATGCGGTGCAGAGCATTTCACGAAAGATTGTCAAACATTCTCTCAACCAGAGGGAGTTATGGCAAGCCACATGGGAAATCAGAATCGCCCCAGGAATGACCCATTTTTGAATTCATACAATACAGGGTGGAGACAACATCCGAATTTTTCATGGGGTGGACAGAATAATAAGCCGTATGGAAATCAGAATTACAGCAGGCATCCTCACGAGGAGAAATCAAGCTTGGAGCAGATGATGCAGAAATTTATATCATCTACTGAAACCCGTATGCAGAATCAAGATGCATCGATCAAAAATCTGGAGAATCAAATAGGTCAATTGGCCAAATCAATTTCCAGCAGAGATCAGGGTACTTTGCCAAGCGACACTGAGAAGAATCCGAAGGAACAGGTGAAAGCAATTGAATTAAGAAGTGGAAAGACGGTCGAGCCTGAACAAAAAAGCGAGAAAGAGCCCGAAACGGGTACATCAAAAAAAACTTCAGGTAAGTCATCTATCTCAACACCCCCACCCACTTCACAATCAAAAATTGTTATGCCACCACCTTTTCCTGCAGCTCTTAAGAAGGCCAAGCTAGACTCTCAGTTTGGTAAATTTTTAGAAGTGTTCAAGAAATTGAACATCAATATACCCTTCGCCGATGCACTGATGCAAATGCCAAGCTATGCGAAATTCTTGAAGGAAATCCTCTCTAACAAGAGGAAATTGGAGGAGCATGCAATGATAAGTCTGACAGAAAATTGCTCGGCACTGGTGCAGAACAAAATCCCACAAAAGAAAAAGGATCCAGGGAGTTTCTCTATCCCTTGTGTAATTAATGATGTTCAGTTTCATAAGGCTTTGTGTGATTTGGGTGCAAGTATAAATTTAATGCCTTACTCTGTTTTCAGGAAAGTGAGCTTGGGAGAACCAAAGTCCACCAGAATGTCTTTACAACTGGCGTACAGGTCCATCAAATATCCACGGGGGATTATCGAGGACGTGCTTGTGAAAGTGGACAAATTCATCTTCCCCGTGGACTTCGTGGTGTTAGATATGGAAGAAGATCTGGACATGCCACTCATCTTGGGAAGACCTTTCCTGGTAACAGGAAAAGAACTTATAGATGTACAGAAGGGAGAGCTGTTGTTGAGAGTGGGAGAGGAGAAAATTTCTTTTGACGTTTTTAATGCTTTGAAATTTTCTCAGAATAATGAAGAATGTTTTCAGTTAGATGTAGTAGACTCACTCTTATTTGATTATGTGCAGGATAATTTTCAGGAACCGTTAGAGGTTGCACTTGTATCTGAACAGTTGGGCGACCTCAGTGACGGAGTAGAAGAGATGACCGCATACTTGAATGACAACCAGTCATGGAGAAGAGGTGGAAAGCTTAGACTTGAAGACCTTGGTGATCGGAAGGATTTAGTTCTTCAGAAACCAAGCATTGAGGAACCACCTACTGTGGAATTGAAACCATTACCCATTCATCTTAAATACATGTTTTTAGGTGAGAACGATAAGTTACCTGTCATAATATCTTCTTCTTTGACAGGTGAGATGGAGGACAAACTAATGGAGGTGCTTAAGAAACACAAGAGTGTGTTTGCTTGAAAAGTGGCGGATATCAAAGGAATAAATCCATCCATATGCATGCACAAGATTTTAATGGAAGAGAGCATCAACCCATTAGTCCAACCACAGAGGAGACTAAACCCAAAGATGCAGGAAGTTGTGAAAGCTGAAACGATCAAACTATTGGACGCATGTATCATTTATCCTATTTCTGATAGTCCGTGGGTGAGTCCAGTGTAGTGTGTACCAAAGAAAGGGGGGATAACTGTCATAAAGAATGAGAATAATGAATTAATACCTACTAGGACAGTTACGGGTTGGCGTGTGTGCATAGATTATAGAAAATTAAATGACGCAACCCGTAAGGATCATTTTCCCCTCCCGTTCATTGATCAAATGCTAGAAAGATTGGCTGGGTATGAATTTTACTGTTTTTTAGATGGGTACTCAGGATACAATCAAATAGCGATTGCACCTGAAGACCAGGATAAAACGACTTTTACCTGCCCATATGGTACATTTGCCTACAGACGTATGCCTTTCGGATTATGTAACGCTCCTGCTACTTTTCAGAGATGTATGACTGCTATTTTTCATGATATGGTCGAAAATTTTCTAGAAATTTTCATGGATGATTTTTCTATTTTCGGTCAATCTTTTGATGCATGTCTGCATAACCTAAATTCTGTGTTGATGAGATGCGAGGAGACCAATTTGGTGCTTAACTGGGAGAAGTGTCATTTCATGGTGACAAAAGGTATAGTGTTGGGTCACAGAATTTCTGAACAGGGGATCGAGGTGGACAAGGCTAAGGTGCACGTTATTCAAAATCTGCCTCCACCTTCGACAGTAAAGGGAGTTAGAAGCTTCCTCGGACATGCTGGTTTTTATCGGCTATTTATTAAAGACTTTTCAAAAATTGCCAAACCTCTGTCCTCTTTGCTCATGAAAGATGCCCCTTCTGATTTTGATTCGAATTGTTTGCAGGCCTTTGAGGTGTTGAGAGAAAGACTGGTGAATGCGCCGGTATTGAGTTCGCCGAACTGGGAGCTTCTATTTGAAGTAATGTGCGATGCTAGTGATTCTGCTATTGGTGCGGTACTTGGCCAACGAATAGACAAGGTATTCCGAATCATCTACTACGCTAGTAAGACTCTTAATGAAGCTCAGCTCAATTATTCCACCACTGAAAAAAAGTTGCTAGCTGTTGTATTTGCACTAGACAAATTTCATTCGTACCTTGTGCTTTCAAAAATCACAGTCTACACAGATCACTCTGCTATTAAACACCTGTTGGCAAAGAAAGATGCGAAACCTAGACTGATTAGGTGGATCCTGCTTTTGCAAGAATTTGATTTAGAGATCAGGGATAAGAAAGGTGTTGAAAATGTAGTAGCTGATCATCTGTCTAGATTAGAATGCATTACTGATGATGCACAAAATGAAGTAAAGGATATAGATGATTGGTTCCCTGATGAAAAACTTTTCGCCATAGAGAGTTCACCATGGTATGCACATTTTGCTAATTTTCTGGTCACAAGCACACTCCCACATAATCTATCTTTCCATCAGAAGAAAAAAATTTTATCGGATGTCAAGCACTATTTTTGGGAGGAACCATTTTTGTTTAAAATATGTGCTGACTCAATGATTCGGAGATGTGTGGCAGAAGGAGAAATGCAAAGCATCCTCAGTCATTGTCATGATCGTGAGGTAGGTGGCCATACTGGGCCAATCAAAACTGCAGCGAAGGTACTTGAATGTGGGTTCTATTGGCCCAACCTTTTTAAGGATGCGCGCCTGTATGTTTTAGCTTGTGATAGATGTCAGCGGACAGGTAATATCTCTAACCGAAATGAAATGCCTATGAATAATATCATTGAGTGTGAGATATTCGATGTTTGGGGAATCGACTTTATGGGACCATTTCCACCTTCTTTGACGAAAAAATACATTTTGGTCGCAGTCGATTATGTTTCAAAATGGGTAGAGGCTGAAGCTTTTGCAACAAATGATGCACAGGTTGTACTAAAATTTTTGAAGAAAAATATTTTTAATCGGTTTGGTACACCCCGTGCAATCATTAGTGATGGTGGCACCCACTTTTGCAATAAACTTTTTGACAAACTTTTAAAGAAATATGGTGTCAAGCATAAGGTATCTACCCCATATCATCCCCAGACCAGTGGCCAAGTGGAAGTGTCCAATCGAGAGATCAAACAGATCCTAGAGAAAAGTGTGAGTACTAATCGGAAGGATTGGGCACTTCGACTTGATGATGCCTTATGGGCCTATAGGACGGCATTTAAAACCCCTATCGGCACTTCCCCTTATAGATTATTATTTGGAAAGGCATGCCATTTACCTGTTGAATTAGAGCATAGAGCAGTTTGGGCTATTAAGACTCTAAACTATGAATTTGCTGCTGCAGGTGAAAAAAGATTGTTGGAGCTAAATCAACTGGAAGAATTCCGTGACAATGCATATGACATGGCGGTTTCGTACAAGGAACGGACAAAGAGAATACATGATAGGCGTATTCGTCAGCGGGAATTCAAGGAAGGAGAGGCTGTGTTGCTGTTCAACTCCCGGTTAAGACTATTTCCCGGGAAACTGAAGTCTAGATGGTCTGGGCCCTATAAGATCACCAGGGTGTATCCATAAGGGGCCATAGAGATCAAAGATGCCCGCAACGAATCGTTCACGGTCAATGTTCAAAGGTTAAAACACTATGTGGGGGGTGATGTGGATTCCACGCCAGTCATCACCACATTGACTGACCAAGACTAGTTTGGGGAGGGTGAAAAGTCAAGCTCTCGACTTTAAATTGAGAACTACATTCTACTTTCCCTTTTATTTATTCGCGTTTTTGTTCATTTTAGTTCAAGTGTTAGAATTTTTAGTTAATTTTCTGTCTTTCTCGAGTTGAGTTCTGTTTTAAAATTTTTTTTTTGAAAAAAAATGGGGTGCGCTCGCGCGGCAGTTTTCTGCCGCCCGCGCACCCAACTCTCGGTCTTAAAATTTTTTGAAAAAAAATGGGTGCGCTCGCGCGGCAGTTTTCTGCCGCCCGCGCACCCAACCCTCTGTCAAAAAATTTTTTTAAAAAAAGGGGTGTGTGCCTGCGCGGCACTTTTTTACCGCGCGGGCGCCTTGCGCAAAATCAGAAATTTAAAACACCCGATTCCTTTTTCCCTTCTTTATTTTCTCTCTTTCCTTTCTCTCTAACCCTAATTCTCTCACAGCCGCCATCTCTCTCACTCTCAATTTCTTCTTCTTTTCTCAATTTCGCAGGTAATTCACTCGATTTCTCACATCTCTCGACATGGCGCCAAAGAAACAGAAGATTGCCACCTCTAGGGCCAACCCATCCCACTTAATCGATGGGAAATTTATTTTTGAAGAAGCAAAGGCACGTTATGAGGAAGCCAAGGCCGCTAGGAATCCCATTCCGGAGCGAGGAATTGATCTTTCTGAAAACCGCACCGCCTCCCTTGGCATCGTAGCTTGAGGATGGGCCGAGTTTTGCCGTCAACCTGTCGCGGCATTAGTCCCCTTGGTCCGTGAATTTTACGCCAACGCCGCCGAGCGTACCGATAGCACTACCTTCGTGCGGGGTAAGATTGTTTCTTTTACTCCCGCTGCTATTAATGCGTTATTGCAAACTTCGGAAGTAGACGATAGCCAATTTCAGGCTTTTAAGGCCAATCCGGATTATAATGAAATTTCGAATGAGTTGTGCTATGAAGCTAATGTGTGGAAGGATTCGGTGAAGTTCTTATCTTTTAAGGAAAAAAATTTGCGGCTGGAACCGGCCTTGTGGTATGCTTTTCTGACCCACAGGTTGATGCCGGTGTCCCATACACATGTTGTGACAATGAGCAGGGCGGTGCTTCTCTATGCTGTGCACAAACAATGGCCGATTAATGTTGGACAAATTATCAACCAAGAGTTGTACACTTCCATTCGCACGTCCAACATTTCAATTTTTTTTCCGACCATTGTTTTTTTACTGTGTGTGCAAGCTGGTGTACCATACAAGGACACAGAAGAATGGTTGCACCCAATGCAGGCAGTGGATAACACAATTCTGAAAGAAAAACACGCCTTCCGCGTACGCGAGTTTTCACTTCCTGGCCAGGCCAGCTCTGGCCCTGGTCAATCATCACGGACTGCACCTCGGCCACCTCCTGCTCGCCGCACCACACATGATTCATTGAGTGAAATGTCGGCATGGATGCAACATCAGGAGCACTGCCAAGAGGTAAACGCCGCCTACAATGAATCCACCCATGCCATGATGCGAGGACTGCTCGCCAATGCTGGGATGGACCCGGCCATTTATCCTGCACCACCGCCATATCCTCCATCGTTCCAGTTCCAATATGCTCCACCGGTTCGGGATCTGCCCGAAGACATGGATGAGGAGGAGTCTGATTAGAACCAGGGGAGTTTTTAGTGTTTTTTTTTTATTATTTTCTTTTACTTTGTTTTAGTTTTGGTGGTGTTAAGTAGCATTGGGGACAATGCTTGTCTTTAGTTTGGGGAGGGTGTGTGTTTTTGTGTTTTCAGTTTTGTTTTTCGTGTTTTCTTTGTTCGTTTGAGTCGTTTGTAATGTGGTTGCAAGTGTTGTGAATGAAAATCAGAAAAGCCAATGATGAAAAAAAAAAAATTTGGGTTCACCATTTGTTTTTGCTTAAGTCCATGACTATCTTCTTTGTTTGACAAATCGTTTTGAACTAGTATAACCAAGTCGATGAATAGGTCTCAAAACATTCTATGAGGTACACTTGAATCTGTATTTGAAACACATAAACTTGGATATGATTGAGGCAATTTGTTTGATCTTTGGGCTAGAAAGAAATCTTTCGTGAATTACCTTTAGATGCCCAATTGAGCCTTCACATTTATATGAGCACGAGAGGTGCATAATCTGGATTTTATGTTGGTGTAATCATCGCTTACTACTGATGATTCTTTTTTCTGCACTGATTGAGATCTGTATGAGTTAACTGTGAATTGAGATTTGTCTAGAACAAGTTCGAACATCCCTCAAGGCGCAATACGGGCATACTGTGATTTAGGAGTGATATAGGCATTTCTTTCTGAATTTTGTTTGTGCCTTTCAAACTACCCTTGATTTATTTTGTCCCTAGTACCTTATTTGAGCTTAATAGAAAACGAATGGCACGCGTGAAAACGTGTGGAAAACCCCCATTCGACATTTTTCAAGAACCTACAATTACTACCCATAGCTTAAACACCCATTCCTACCTTGTTGGGAGTAAATTGAATGTAGATCATTGATGTGTATGCCCCTACTGAAAAGTTGAGAAACGAATGGTGTGTTGAGTGTTGTTCAAAAATCAAAAGGGGGTAGCAAAAAGAAAAGAAAAAAAATAAGGGATATGTTTAAAAATATGAAAATATTGAGAAAAAAATGGGGAAAAAGAAAGAGAAGAATGTTGGCAAAAGGCAAGTGAAAGAAAAGAAAAATCTGGAAATCAATGAATGAGAAGAAGTGCAAATTTGTAATTCGAAAAGAGTAGTCTGTATAGAATGATCATTATTTACTCCCTCTTTGAATTCGTGTCCTTCATTTGGAGCCATTAGCCTAGCCTAACATTATAAGCCGAATAAGACCTATTGACCGAGTTACAGTTTCCTAATATACTAGTGGAGAGGGGTTGTGAGAATTTTGCCTATGGACTGTTGATAGACACAGTTAATGAATGTGGATTCTTGATCAAAAACATGCACACACTATTTTTCATTGAGTTATACCAGTCATGAGTGTGTGTATTATTGAATGTTTCAAAATCTTGATCCTGATATACCCGAAAAAGTCCTCATGATTCTAGAATGTGTGAATTGAATTTAGAGTAGAGTATTCCAAAATACGGAGTTGCGAGATTTTGAAGTTTGCAAGGTTTGCTAGTTGATGTTACATTTTCAAAATGTCAGCATGTTGATTGATTGGATTGTTTATTTTGTGGAAAATATTCTGAGGCTTAAGAAGATTGATTTCACTTCCTTGTTTCGTCGTTCTGTTGTGTCTGCATGTTAGTCTATCACCTATTTTGCTCGAGGGCAAGCAAAAGGTTAGTTTGGGGAGGTTGATAGGAGTCGTTTTTATGTGTTTTTATTGCTTGTTTTGTGTTTGTTTTGTTTTCGTTTCGTTTACTTATTGTCCGTTCTTTTCCATTCTTGTTCTTTATATTGTTTTATTATGTTCGTATTCACTCCTATGGTTTATCTATTTTATGGCAGGAAATCACCAAGAAATGCCGATACTTGGTGGGAAGGTGATGCACAGTAGAGGCCATGCAGATAGAACAAGAAGAAAGGCAAAATTCTGGAAAAGAAGAAGGGCGCGCGGGCGGCCAATATCTACCGCGCGGGCGCATACACGGTTGAGGAAAACAGTAGGTTGGAACTTTAGGAGGCGCTCGAGCGGCCATATTCTACCGCGCGGGCGCGGTCACGTATTTTTGAGACAGTAGTGCAAGGAGTTTCGAGGCGCCCGAGCGGCCAATTTCTACCGCTCGAGCGCGTCGCGCAGTTTTTATTTTTTTATTATTTTGAGAGTTTATTTCGGAGAGGATTCTGGGAAACTATAAATACAATTATTTCTTTAGTTTTTTAGGGTTACACGGGACGCATATCAGAAGACTACCGGCGGCTGAACGTTGGAGATTTCTCTTCTCCGTTGGGAGTTTTTCCTTTTCTTCTTCTTCTAAATTTTTATGTTGAACATCTTGGAGATTGAATTTTTGTAATGAATTCTAGTAGCTAAACTATTATTTTGTTGAAATCGAGGGGATCCTAATCCCGAAACACTGTAGTGTGATTGAATCACCGGATGTATTGGGAATTGATTTATGTTTATAATTGATTTTATCATGTTTTTCTTTCTATGTTGATGATTAGCTACCTTTAACATAGATTCGTAAATTATGAATTGCTGTCGAGAGATAGGTTTATAATTAGGACGAATGATATAATCCATGGACTTAAAATATGCATAGAGATATGGTATTTAGTACATGTTGATAGCCATAGACCACCAGGTTGAAAGTTGTAGAATTCATAGAACGCAAAGCAATCAGTCGTGATAAATAATTAGAGAGATTTAATTACTTCACTGCTTTGATTAGTTTGGCATCGCCTCGAGAGAGAGTGTCAATGTTATAGGAACTTCTGTTAAATTTATAAGGATAAATTAAGTTCCAATCGTCCAGTTCAATTAGGGAAAAGGTGAACCAAAATTCCAACAAAATCATTTTGAATTGTTATTCTTCACTCTGAGATTTGTTGGCTTGGTTGTGAAATTTAAGTTTATTTATATTGAGTTTTAATTTTAGATGTTAGTTAATTCACAAATCACTTTTTCGATACTTTGTGTAGTTAAAAATTGAAAAGACAAATTATTTTCGTTAGTCCCTGAGGACGATACTTGTACTCAGTACATTATATTATAACTTGAATCGTGCACTTGCGATTTATTCGAGCTTAATTGATAGATATATTTACGTTGATTTTTCGTGGTAGTATTTGCTCGATCACTCTTCGAAACTTCTTCTTCTTCTTCTTCTTCAGATCTTTTCGTTCGAGCTTCCCTCTTTCTTCTATGGAATGCTCTCTCTATCTCCGGATCGTAGGAAAATTCTTTTTCTTCTGAAGATTCACCTGCAAGCATTAACAAACTAGAGAAGCACTGGGAGAAAGAATAGAAATAAAACAAAAACAAAACACAAATATATTAAACGCCTTCCCCGGCAGCGGTGCCAAAATTTAGTAGCGCTTAGTCGTATCATACCCAAATTAACTCTCAACTCAGTTCAACTAAATAAACATGTACTAGCGAGAGTAGGGATCATTCCCACGAGGAAGGTGGAATTTATTGTGTTCTAAAAAAATACTAAAGATAAATAAAAAGAGGTTTTTGAATCTGAAATTAACTACTAATAATTAAAATCAAATTAAAATAAATTTTATTAACTAGCATGCAAGATTAAAATTATAACGAAACAATCAATTAAAACAAGCATTGGTATCGGTCGACTACGCCCTTGAAGTTATTCACTCGGTCATCAATTCTCTAAAAATAATTAATTCACATTGAATATTCATCTTTGAAAATTTAATTCTATCTCACCTTAATCTTAGTTAATTAGACACAAGCGTTCTAAATTAACCCTTACCAATGAATTAACCAAAATACAAGAGATTTAGATTTAAATCCAAGATAGCATTCAAACTAGTGAAATTGATAAATCTAGATAACACAAACACAAGCGGTTGTATTTAATCTAGTCAATCTTTATTCCTACGAATTAACAAATTCACAAGCGGAAATTATTAATCATAGTTGCTTCACAAATTAGATGGATCAAACAATTACGGATTTGATATCTAATTTAGCTTTAGATTGTATGAAAAAATCATTAGGTGATCAAGCTAATAATCAAACACACAAGCATAATAAATAAATCTGAACAACTCTTGATACTCAATTAAAAATCAAACAATGTAAATCAGAATCTCTCGAGATAAATAAAACTTCAAGGATTCGTCTTTCTCAACCAAGAATTAAAACTTAGCCACTAAAATACATGAATTCTCTAGAAAAATTTAAGAAAGAAATTAAATCTAAGAATAAAGAAGAAAAACCTAGCCGCCAAGAGTATTCTCCATCTTCAGTCGTCCAAAAATAGTAATTTTTGAGTTCTAGATGATAATTAAGGTCTAGAGTCCTTTACAAGAAAATTTCCTTTTTAAAAGATATTTTCCCGAATTTCCCGTTGCGCTCTAGCGAGCAAAAATTCCCGCTCGCGCGCGAACTTTCTGCCTCAGATTCTCTCTCCTAGAGCAGCAGCTCTACTTATTCATTCTTCTTGGCTCTTCATTCTTTCTTTTCTTTTCTTGTGCTCAAAACTCATACTTTCCTACATCAAACCACAACTAATGATTAGGAACTATAAAATGAATTTAATCAAATCAAACTCTCCTAATCATACAAATTAACTTAAATAAACAAAGGAAAATATCACCACATCAAGAGTTGAGGGTGTTTTTAAGTTAATATGAAACTTCTCTGAGGTTGTTAATTCCCATGAATTTTTTCTACTTTGTTGGTTGTTGTTTGTTGCATTGTTTGTCTTGCTCGAGGGCGAGCAAGATTCAAGTATGGGGGAATTGATAACTGCATTTTGTGTGCATATTTTGGTGTTATTTTTTATGTTTATTTTGCATGTGTTCATATTGCTTTATGTTTGTTTTTATGTGTTTTATTTCATGCGTATGCATTTCACTCTCCTTTGTTTTTTTTTTTGTAGGAATTCATAATTTTGAAGAAATTTCGGACATAAGATATCTCGCTCGAGTGCAACTTCTTGCCGCTCGAGCGAGCTCGGTGGAAAAAAAAGAGAAATTGTCAGAAGTTTCTCGCTTGAGCGCAACTTTCTGCAGCTCGAGCTAGAAACCTTGAATCATTCAGAATGGGGCAGAAGGCATCGCGCTCGAGCGCAACTTCTTGCCGCTCGAGCGCGATCGCAGAATCAGAAAAAATTAAAGATTTCGTAAATTAAAACTCTTAAATTTTTTGGCTTTATTTCTTGGGCTTTCAAAGACATATAAATAGGAGAGTCAGAACGTGATTAGGGGGAGAGATCGCATCAGAACGAGACAGAGGAGGCGGCTATGGCTCGGGATTGAAGGCTTCATACTCAATTTTTCTTCCTTTCTTTTTTTATTTTTAGTTCATGATTGAAAACTTTGTTTGAATCATGATTACGTTTATGGAGTAGCCGTTTTTATTCGATTAAGGCCACGAGATTGAGCCAAATAGATTTTTTTTTTTTTGAACAAGTGGATATTGATTTGGGATTTTTAGATTTCTATCAAAATTATTGATTATTGGATTTATAATTTGTCTTGTGAATGATTTGGCCAATTATTTGCTTGCATGTTAGTTGATTCTGAGTCGAACAATTAGGAATTGATTTCAATCACCCCAATAATTTACATATGGTTAAACCGACTAAAAATAGTATTCGGTTTCAGTATGCGGTTTTAGGTGAAAACTGAATTATCACAAATATTGAATGCATTCACGGTTGATTAGAAATTAAAATTATTAATTAATCCGTCAATACTTGAATAGGTTTAACAAAGTCTAGACATAGACTGTTAAACAAGATAGGATAATTCACCGTGATTTAAGATTAAATTTGGATCATAGATCTACCACTTGTTTGCATGATTTGTTCGGTACCTGCGTGTGTCCTTGATTGACTCTCTCGTTATTGAATTTCATAACCAATTTCTTGTTGCGTTATTAATTTAATTTATTTTATTAATAATTTAAGTGCTAGTTGAATTTATCAAATCACTCTTTTATTGTTTAGTCTAGATTAAGTTTAAATAATCATATTCTGGTAATCCATAAATCAGTCCCTGTGGGTTCGACATCTGGACTCTCTGTCCACTTACTATTACTTGACCTACTACGCTTGTCAGTATTATTTTTAAATCGAATTTTAAGCGTTCAGTGGTCATCACCATCAGCGGGCCGACGACGGACGCAGGTATGGTCCGACTTCCTTAAAAATATTAGGGAGTATGTAATAGCTTAGTTAAGGCTTTTAGAGCATAATCGATGATGCATGGGTATTTTGAATTGTAGTGCTGGATGGTAGGCTTGGAACCTAGATGGATGCTTTCAGAACTGCCTTAGTAAGGTACGTAAGTATTGACTGAGATTGCTAGCAGGTACGCATGCTTATGTGTTGCATTTATGTGTCATGATTGCATGTTACTGCTTTGATATGTTATGTTGCACGTGCATACATCTTGATTTAGCCTGCATTATTGGCTTACCCAGTATAGGGGTTGCTCAGCCCCATTACATGTATTGATGGGAATCATAATTTTGGACATGAATATGTCCACGGTTTATGGTATGGGAGCCACTTCCTAATGCGACGGCCCAACGTGCTACATATCATAGCGCCCAGACTAAGCAGGATTTGATTCCCAGTATGATACTCATATATTCATTTGCAAGCATCATGTTTGTATGCTTACCCGTACTAGCGTATTGAGCTTTTGCTCTCACGTTCAGTATTTTCTGTGTTTCTGGACACCCCATTCGACGGGACAGTTACAGGTGTGTACCCAGATTTGGGATTCGATGGTTACCAAGCAAGAGCTGCTGGAGTAGTAGCTAGGTTATCGAATTATTTTCAATAGGTTTGTATTATTGGAATTTATTCACCGATTGTATTCTTCCGGTCTATTATTTAATTAAGTTTCGCAATTTATCTCTGATTAATGTTCATTGCATACTTATTTAAGCTTTAACCTCTGATTAGTAGTGGATCCAGGTTGGGTCACTGCAATCGACATGTTTCTTGAGTCATCTAGGACGACTGGATTTGCATGAAGCACACAACACTATGACCAATGTCACACACACCTGTCACTATCTTTTTAAGGGTATAATGTGCGAAATCTTAAGGGGTGCTATGAACACATTGAATTAACAGAGGAAAGTGTATTGTGCATGAATTTTATTTTCTTACACTTTAGCTTATAATCTATTTTGCTCGAGGGAGATCAAAATGTTAGTATGGAGGGATTGATAGAAGTAGGAATTTTCATGAAAATTATTACAATATTTGGTATATTATCGGCATAGATTTTTTAGTATTCCATATTTATGTCCGAAATTCTAGTTTTTGAGCTTTATGGTCTCTACTCATATATTTAAGACTTCTTGTAGGAAAAGGACGGAAATCAGAGCTCGAAAAAGCATAATTTAAAGACCGGGACAGAACTACTTCCGCCTAGGCGGAATTTATTACCGCCTAGGCGGAACCCAGGGAGCCCCTGCTCCCTGGGAGGGCGTAGCTGCGCCGTAGAGAAAGTAGGTGCAGCAGCCCTGCGCTGGACTAGGGCACACCCGCGCCCTGGGAAGAGAAATTGGATGCCTAGGCGCCTAGGCACGACGCGGACGGAAGGGAAAAAAACAGATTTCGGGATTTTAAAATCTCAATTTTACGAGCTTTGTTTGATGGGCTTTCAAGGACATATAAAAAGAAAAAAAAGACACACATCAGGACTTGAGATGCATACAAAGGAGGCGGCCATCAAGGAACGAAGAGGGAGAAGACAAGGACTCAAGAACCGCAAACGCTAGTTTTCTCTTTTCTTATTTGTTGAGGTTTAGGGGATCCTACCCCCAAAACTTTGTTTTGAATTCTTTTTGAATATTGAATTTGGTTTTTATGCATTCTTGATTATATTATTGTGTTTATTGCAACTTTGGAGATTGATCAACTTCGAAGTGATTTTATATGTTATAATTGATGTCGAAAGGAGATTTTATAACATGATAGAGTAATATAATCCATGGATCTACAACTTACATAGACATATGAGGTTGGGTACATGTTGATAGTCATAGTCCAATAGGTCGAAAGCTAGAGGATTCCGTGGTTCGCTAATGCAATTGCAATTATTAAATAACACAAGGACACTTGGTTATTGCACTTTATTAATTAGATTAATATAGCTCGACATAGTATATTGATAGCTTAGAGAATTCCGTCAAAAACATGACTTGAGAATTGAAATTAAATCATTAGAGGAGATTAAGGGGTGGTGAACCAAGATCCTAACAATCGTTTATTTATTTCTGAATTTAATTTATTCATTTTTCATGTGTTTCATCCTTTTATTTTAGTTTGTTAATTTATTTTCCATCTCATCTTAATTAACTAAAGAATAATACTTGAGGTAATTTTGTCTTAAATCAATCTCTGTGGATCGATGCTCGTACTCACGTACACTATATTATTACTTGACTCGTGCACTTGCGATTTATTAGAGCTTAATTTATAGATATATTGAAACGACCATGTAACGCACCAAAATTAGTCTTATCGAGATCATGTGAGATTAATATTTATAATCAGAGATTAGGAAAGTCTCGGGTTTAATTGATAATTGATCAGTGGCTGTTTTGCAATGTTTGAAGAATTCGAGGGCCAAAGTGCAAAAAGTGATTATTATATATCACTTGGCCTTATTTGCTTTGACTAGTCTTCTCTTCTTCCTACTCCTTCTTCTCCAACGCCTTCTTCCTCCATTTCTCTACAAAACGTGAGTTTGAAGCCTTTAAATTTCTCGGTTTGTTCGATTCGTCCGGTAGATTTCAGATTTTATTGTATATTTGCGATCACGGCTGCGAGAGCTCCGTTGTATCGTAAGTTTTTCTTCGATCAACTATAGTTCATTTTTGGGATGTTATTGGAATCGAATGACTTTCAGATATGTTGTTCTTGAGCTAGCATAGATCGTATATTCGAAGTCGGATCGGGAAAAGAATGTCGTTTGGATTTGTTATGATTTTTGGAAGCAAATTCGTAATAGGGGTTTTTAAGATGTTATTGGATTTGAATTGTTTTGATGGATTATTGGTGTTAGAATTCGAATTGGATCGATATATTGATGTCTGTGGTTTTTCGGTTGGCCGTTTTATAGCTGTTATGCCGTCGATTTGAGATTTCAGAATTTAGGAGTTTGATTGAGTTTTTGGGCTTGATTTGAATTGGATTGTTGATATTGAGCTCTTTTGTATCTCCGTACAGATTTGGTTAAAGATTGTTGAGTTCAGAGTTCGTGGAATCCGAATCGTCGAAGAGTTGATCGAGAATTGGTAATGAGTTTACCTTAATCATTGAATTACGATTGAATGGAATTTTGATTAGAATTCTCGTTCTTGTATCTTGTCCAGATTGAAACTGCATCGAATCGAAGAAAAGGTAATAGACGACATCAAATCGAAAAAGGATGAATACTCGAGTTTAGACTGATTCTCGAGTCCCTAAATCACATACATGCACGATTACTTGTTATGATTGATTAAATGCATTGAGTTGAATTACTTGAATGTATTATGATTTTATTTGCATTCATACTGAGCCAGAACGATTGATTTAAAAGGGCCGAGTTGCTCAGTCTTAATTAGACGTTTTAGAAACTATAATCGAGTGGCATTGGTCATCAAGTTACTCCATTAGCCCGAGGCTCCTTATAGTTGCTCCAGAGTCTAGAGGATTGAGATATGCATCATCCACCTCGATCGGGAGAGTCGGTGAGTTGTTGTGATATCTTGACCTCGGGATCCCAAAATAAGAAACCAGATTCTTTGATTATCCGAGTCGATAATCTTGTTTTAAAGACATGCATTGCATTTTATTGCATTTCGAATTGAGTTGTTGATATTTCAGGTGGTTGGTATACTACTTGAATTGCTTGTCTTGTTGTTACGTATATCATGAATTGATATATTACGTGGATTTACTTGTTATGTCTCTTTTGCTGGGAATTATATTCTCACCGGAGTTATCCGATTGTTGTCTTGTTTTATATGTGCACTTGGAAACAGGAGGAGCAGGTTCGAGTCAGAGGCAGCATGACTAGATCGAGTTGGGAATGATAGAAGTGAGAACTTGGTTTAGAAGCCGATATTTGTATTGTGGAACTTGTTTGTATCATATTAGATTGTTGATGAAATGCATGTTGTATTTTGAGATTTGAGGATTTTGAGGTTGGATTGGGATTGCATGTTCTGTTGCCTGTGTTTTATTTTTCAGAAAATTTATAGGGCACGGACCCCGTGCATGCGTCCGTGAGGGGTCCGTGTACCTTCGCATTTTGTAAAGGTTGAAATTTGTTCATGCACGGACCACAGACATGCCTCCATGCATGGGTCCGTGTGAACATTGGTCGAGGTAGAGAGTTGAGTTTTTGTGCATTTTGTGCACGGACCCAGGCACGGAGGTGTGCATGGGGTCCATGTATTTGTAGTCTTTGAGCTTGGGCTACAGCTTAATGCACGAACCCGGGCACGGAGGGTGCATGGGGTCCGTGCATTCTTTTAAAAAAAAATTCTTGATTAATCCCTTGACTCTCTGTCATTGATTGTATGATTTATTCTTGATTAGATGTCTAGAACCGAGGTCCTCACAGACCCTCAAACCTCTAATATAAAAAAATAGTAAAATAATACGGGATTTTTCAAAAAAAATCGGCATGACTTTTTTAAAACATTTACAAACCACCTGTCTCAACTAGCACACAAAAGACTGAACTAAACGAGGCAAAAGACTAAACAAGGAAACGAGCGAGAATTTAAAATGGAAACAGTTCAAGGTTTGCGATTACCAAAATTTAACAAACAAATGTTTAACTTGCCAATAAAATTGATCTAGAAGTTCTTAAATTTACATCCAATAAATATACAAAATAAATTATATCAAAATATTTACGTTTAAATAACATCTGCGAAAGACTAGCATAGGTCGGAGGGATGTGCCAATCCCGCATTGCATTCCACTCAAGAGTCATGTTTCTCGATCTCAATGAAGGTATAACCTGCACCAAGCAAAGTAGTGAGCTTAAAGACTCAACAAGTATAAAGCATGGAGTAACGAATGATACATAATACATGCACAATATTTTAAAATATTTGTACTCAAAATATTTTGAAACTTTTCCTCGAAAAAATGCTTGAAATTAAATGTAGATGAGACTTAGAACTTTAATGAAACCGCATGCAATTAACTCACTTAACTTTAACTCAAACTCATGCTTGAAACTTTAATTTTACTCGCACTTGAACTTTAACTTTCCGCATGTCTTTAAACATGAACTTTCATAAACATTAACTTTAACTTTAACTTTCTTCTGTGAATTTAGATCCTCGATTGTGACCCTCTTTGTTTTGATCGATCAATGACTATAGTACTATGCCGGCAAGGACACCGAGATTTCTCCCGACACCACATTGTCCCTCTATGGAAAGGACACCGAGATTTCTCCTGGCCCCATATTTCCCTTCTTGGGATGGACATCGAGATTTCTCCCGGCGCCACAATGCCCCTGTAGTTGGTAAGGGAGCCGAGATGTCTCCCGGCAGCACACTATACGTCTGATTTGGCAAGTGAGTTGAGGTATCATCCAACCGACATTACACGTCTATTGTCACAGACTCACAATCAACTCTCCTAATTCAAAAATTTTACCTTTTTATCAACTTCAAACTTTTACTTTATTCAACATCAACACAAACCTTCACTTGAATCAAAAACGCAAAGGTATTTTCTCAACTTGTTTAAAACTTTACTCAACTCAAAATTTGGAAGCAACGCACTCGAATATACAACTTTAGAGGAGGAAAACATGCTTTAAATCAAGGAAAAAGGATGATTAAGTGGATGCCCCTAGGCTAAGCTATCCAACCACAACTCCCTTATCCCTCAATCCCGACTTACATCGAGCATTCCAACCGAAAAACCCATAACTCGACCTTTCATCAACCAGAATGACTTTTTCTTGAACTGACATATTCTACACACTCTAAAATAACTTAAGGATCAGTCCTTAACCTCCCATGCCAACCAGAGCAGCCCGAACAAAATGGATTTCCGGGCAGCAACTACGCTCAACAAAATCTGCACAACCAGCTTGATTTAATTCATTCTTAAAATATCCAAAACGTAACCGAATGGCTCCCAAATCGAACCGACACGTTCACCACATCCTAAAATTGAACTATGGCTAGACCACCCCCTGTCCAGAACAATTGAAGCAGCCCCTAATCCTCGGCACTAGGACAGCCCTTAAACCCATAAAATTTCTGCACCGACCACTCGATGCTAAATTGTCCTTAACTTGACCATCCCTTATTCAAAACAATTCCAAATTGACCGACACAACCCTCACATCCTAGAATCTACCTAGGACCAGAGCACCCCCCAACCCTAGTCTCCCGAACCATCCATCCTATATGATACACCCACAGCTCTACTGCGATGCTAGAAAATATGCACGAACTCAACTTAACACCAATCATTCCTATCTTACCTTTACTTCACCACCAGCCTAAGGCCACACTACATGACACCATGGAACATCACTCGACTCACCCCCAGCCCACGAACTAGCCTAGGCCAGTGGCTTCCCTTTCCAACCTAACTCAAACCGATGCACCATCAATTCAAGTTCAACTCCCTACGCACATTGCACCTCTAAAATCAGCCTTCAAATCCAACACATCCGACATCAATTCATCATTGAAACACAACAAAAACAAGTGTAAACACATATCTAGGGCATCCTCTAATCACCAATGCATCAAAATTCAGAAATGAGCCAAAAACACAATGAGACACAAGCTGAAAATTTCGGATTGGACAAGCCCTTGCATGAATCATTCAACACACACATCAAAGCTCATTTTAACATCATAAACACACAGACATTTCGAAATCTCAGCATGTCCCTACTGATTTTAATTGAAAAACACTTCAACGATGCATAAATTCCATTTTTTCGAAATTTAATGCATAACTCTTCCAAGTTTCAACTCAAATACAACACATAACTCATTCCAACGCCAAATATACATGACATTTTCGAACTAAAGCAATAAAACCTACTGAATTTCGAATAAAACCCAAAACCCTAGCTTGAAATTTAGAGAAAAATCAAAATAACAAGAAGAACAATGCATACAACAATATATCTTTGCCTGGTGGTCAAAAGAAAACTTTATACTTGCCTTAGATCTAACCAACCCAAGAAAAACGAGCTGGAAAGTAGGTTTGACGAGGAAGAGAGCTTCCTTAACGTTCCTAGGCCCGAGCTCCGGCCGGTAAAGGTGGTGGACGGAGGCGGCGACAGCTAGCTTGAAGGAGAATAGACCGATGGTTTTGAGGTGAGAGAGGTGAAGGAGGCGGCTAAGAGGTGTTTTGGGGGGGAGGGAGGGAGGGGGGCGCTAGGGTTTTAATTCTATTTTGTTTTAGGGATAGGAACATTTAAAAGTGTGTATGTATATGTGTGTGTATTGTAGTTGTTAGTGTAAGATTTAATAAAGCTGCTACTTTATTTATAAAAGTGCTTCTACAAATATTACAACTCTTTCACTATTTATAGCAATCTATTTAAAATCCCTATGTTTGAAGAGTCAAATTGAACTAAATAATTTAATTCTCACTTGCCCCGAGCTTTAAAACGCCAAGTTTGAAAATTTTTAAGATTAACTCTAAAATGTTGTAAAATAATTATGATCACCCGAAAAATCTTTAAAATGGAATTTTTATCTATTTTCCTCACTTTTTCATAAATTCCAATTCTGTGAAAATAAAGGTTACCGCCAAGAATTCACAGTCTCTTCGCGTTGGGCCCGGAACCACTGAACTTAAAAACTCAAGAATTCTTTTAAATAAATAATTAAACGTTTTGAGTCACAACGATAATAAAATATTTAAATAATAAATGAAGCGATTAAAATAATTTAAATAAACTAGATGAACGTTTAAAAGTCATTTAAATAAATACATCAGCGGAATTAAAAATCTTTTTAAAACAAATTGGGCAATCAAAAGTATTTAAATAAATAATCTAGACATTTAAAATAATTTAAATTTAAATAACTAACCGATAAACTTAAGTTATTTTAAATAAATAAGCTGTAAAATTATTAAAATTATTTAAATAAGCAAGCTTAGACCCTAAAAAATCATTAAAGATAATAAGTTGTACAATAAAATCATTTAGATAAATGAATAAACATTTTAATAACAAATAAATCAATTAAAAAATTTAAATCAATTAAACTTAGAAATAGTATTCATAATATTTATTTAATTTAATGCATGTGATTTAGTAGATTAGATTTTAGACGCTACATATATTTAAGTTGATTTTCCGTGGTAGCATTTGCTCGATCAAGTTTTTGGCGCCGTTGTCGGGGATTGAAATTGACAAATTTTACTTTTTGTTATTGTCTTTAGTTAATTTTCTATTTATTTATAGAGATTTATTCATGCGTGATCTATGTTTTCTATTTTATTTTTACAGGAATTCAACTGGTGTAATTAGGGGTGACATACAGTACCGTATCGAAAAATATATAACGTACCATATACCGTACCAAAAATTACGATATAAATTTTTTATACTGATACCGTACCGAACATTTCGGTATACCGAAAATTTTGGTACATATAAATAGCATACCGATTATACCAAAATTTTAAGGTATACCGAGATTTCGGTACGGTATCGGTATATTGCGTTTTATACCGGAAAAAAAACCTTATATTTTTTATTTATAAATTTATTGTTTAAAAATATTATATATTTTTAAATTTTTATATAATATTTCGGTATATTGGTATATAACAAAATTTTCAAGTTTCATACCGTTACCGCACCGAAAAAGTCGGTATCGTTAACGTACCCTATCGAAAAAAAAAGGTATACCGAAAATCCGGTAAATTCGATAATTTTTGGTACGCTAACCTCAATATACTGAAATTTCGGTATTTTTTCACACCCCTAAGTGTAATACTTTGAGATGTTCCATCGACAAGTATTCACGAGTTTTACCCAGCAACATGGAGAGCCATTCTACGCAGCATGGGATTCAATAATTTAGCGAACACCTTCTGATGTCATGGTTTTTCTAATTATTCTCTCGTTAATTTTTTTCTTAATGGTTTGAATGCAGTGACAAGAAGATGGGTAATCTATGGAGTTTTGAAAACTGGTAGTCCACTATTTTTTCGAGATGATAACAGTGTGATATGCATGTTAGATGATATGACAAAATTTAACTACCATCGGTATTGGGATCTTTCACCAAATATTCGGAACCACCAATACCCACAAGATACTCATTACCCAGATTTTACAGACCAACCATTCGAGTTTCAAAATGAGGAGGTAAGTTGTTCTCAATTGATCTTACATTCACTAGAGGATATGGTGGACAATTATGTGGCATTGACTGAGACATCGGTAGAAGATCAAATCAATTCTAGATGTCACCTTGTGGAGCAAATAGAGAATATCAAAAGATCAATTCTCCATGAACACCGAGAACATGAACTGAATCAAGATATTCAAGCAGTGATCCATCAAATTTGGTTCGATGATGATGACTCAGAGAACCAGGATTGGGAGTGCCCGTGATAATTTTGGTCCACCAAGGAGAAAGTATCCTTTTACACATTGTTTGGAGGCATGTATTTGGTGGAATTTGGTAGGATTTGGATTTGTGAATCTCATTTTCATTTTTTGGTTTCATGAAATTTTAAAAAGGGAATCGGATTTTGAGGAACTCTATGGGATTTGCTAGGATTTTGTTCTGTTGGCTCAAATCTCATCAAAATTGAGAAGATTCGTTGGGATTTGGATTTCAATAAAGTAAAACTCATTCAAATATTTATTTTCTCTTCTTTATCCTTTCATTTCTCTTTTCACAACATTCATCTCTCTCCTTCCATTCACCTTGCTTCTTGCCTTGGCGAGCACAAAATTCATCTGCCTACCAACAACTTTCAGAGTCGTATGTGTTGCATCTTCCTCTTTTGGTTAGTTTTCTCTCTTTCTCTCTTTTTTATTTTTTTTTGTGTGGGACAATAAATATTGTACTGCATTGCATGTAGTTGTCATCAATAAAGTCAAATGTCAAAAGCACCATGTCATTAAATGTGTGTATGTGTCATTTTGATTGATTCTTTTATCACACTTTGATATTTTACATCGTTGAATGGACCCATTCGAAAACAATTGGATGATGACAAAATTCTCAATGATTGTAATCCCGTATTTCTATTCAACAACGTATGAATAGTTATTTTATTTTGATTAATGGGTTAATTCTTGCCTTGGAATAAATGAAAGAAAACGGACTGATATTGGTGCAATCTGATCCATTATCAGAGAGCAATCCTGAGCCCGCTAGATCATTCCTATATGAAATAGGGGATTTCACTAAGTCGATTCGTAGGAAATGTCGAATCAAACCATTTGCCCTTATTTCAGCACGGGCTTCTTCACTAGAAGAGCTTTTTTTGTCTTGGTTCATGATTAACCATAATACTATTTTATTTTATAAACGTTCATGTATGTATATTATATTATATTATATTATATTATATATATATATATATATGTATATATAAACCATATTCTTGAGTGCAACGAAAATAAACTTGATTGGTGTGGGGGTCAATATGACCCTACACTCAAGAATATGGTTTCTATATATGACTGACCTTTATCTGCAAGTTGGTAAGGAAACTAGTGGTTTTAGAGGTGTCATTTCCAATTTAAATTAGAAATTTATCGCTGATTAACTTATTTGTTTGTCCGAAATATTATGATATGTTGTTGAAATTCTGAATTTAGGATAGTTTTCATATTTTCTATAGGTTTTTTCTTATTTTTATAGATGGATAACATCAACGGATCAGCTGAAAGATCACGGATTGCTGTTGTAGTTATAGTATCTTGTATCTTGCTTGAATATATTATTTATTAAAAACAAAAGGTATATTAATCGAAATATAGCAGAAAACGATCCAAAAAGAGAGGAAGTTAGGAAGGAGTTAATGTATCGTACTGAAACCGAAGAATGAATTCGTGGTGTGCTTCGTATGGGATCGACTGTATTTAAAAATTTTGTTTAAATATTACGAGAAAAAACACTCCTCAAAGATACTATATATAGCACCATAGAAGAACATTTGGAAATTTTTTTGTATGTTGTTGGCCAAAATGAAAGTAATTGTTCGATGAAATTTATATTTAGACGTTCTTGAGAAGCAATAAGTCGACATTTTCATAATATCTTGAAGGCAATCATATCTCTTGAAGATCAATTTATGATCCAACCCGATGGAAGTGAAACTTCATCAGAAATCCTTCATAATCCTAGATACTACCCATATTTTAAGGTAAAATTACATACTCAAAACTTTTTGTTGTTTAACTAAATTCTTTGAGCCATATCTTTACAATTTTTTTTACATATGATAAGAGTGTATTGGTATAATTGATGGAACACATTTTCGTGTTAAAGTTTCTAAAGAACATGTTGCAAGATACAGAGGTAGAAAAGACTTCTCCACACAAAATGTGTTGGCTGCATGTACCTTCGATCTCAGATTTACATATGTGTTACTTGGATGGGAAGGTTCTGTAGATGATGGGCGTATCCTTGATGATGCGCTTAATAGAAAAGATAAACTAAAAGTTCCAAATGGTATTATATCATAATTACATCAGCCTCTGAAAATGAAATAAAAAATATGTTTATTAATCAAAAAATAATTTTTGTAGGTAAATATTATCTCGTTGATGCTGGATTTATGCTAAGAGATGGTTTTATCGCTCCTTTCAGAGGAACACGATATCATCCAAAAAAATATAGCAATCGTGGACCAGAATCAGCAAAAAAAATATTTAATCATAGACATGAATCTTTGAGAAATGCAATAGAAAGAGCATTTGGTGTCTTAAAGAAAATATTTTTAATTTTAGCTAGTGGTGCCGAGCCTAACTATGACGTTTAGACCTATTCAGAGATTATATAAACATGTTGCATCTTGCATAATTTTTTAATGGGTGTAGATCCTGATGAACAATTGATTGCTGAAGTTGATGATCAACTTAGCACTGAAGGAGTTACACATGAAGAATTTAGTTCTTCTCATGGTACACATGAAAGTAGTAGACTTGGAATATTGATGAGGAATAGAATATCACAACAAATGTAGGAATATTATACACGTGTTAGTACTTAAGAAAATTTCTTTTATAATAATATTAAAGTAGTTTGATTTGTAAATAATTCATTGTTTTCTTTTTCACCTTATCTGTTTGTTTCTGTGATTTGTATTTTAATTTATTTTATGTTATGAACTAACTGTCTTACAATTATATAATATTCAAATTCTTTCTTTATATGATCTTTAGTTTTGTGTTTTTTACATGTTAGGAAATGAATGATGATTCTCAAGTTGTTCACACTGTCTATTACAAAACTTGGACGCCGCAAATGGATGAATTTTTTTTTGTTTTTTTATTAGACCAAAAAAATCAAGGCCAAAAACCGGATAGAAATTTTACTCAAGCAGCATATAATGCTGTAATTGAAGCTATGAATTCAAAATTTACAATGAAAGTTAACGAAGATAATGTTCAGAACCAATTGAAATCATTGAAAATAAAAAATGACTATTGTTCTTGAAGTTTTTAAAAGAGGGAGTGGGTTTAGTTGGAATGATGTAACAAAAAAAATTGACGCACAAGAGGAGGTTTGGGAAGCACGAATCAAGATATGCTTTATTGCTTTCTTCATTTTGGATTTTTTTTTTCCAATTATTATTGATGTAACATATTAGTGTAAATTGAATAGGCGTACCCTGATGCTAAACAAGTCTGAAATATTTCTACTCCTTGTTTCCCATTGCTTCGAGAGTTATTTGAAAAGGATAGAGCTGCTGGAAAAGGAACGAAAATTGAAAAAAAAACATGTTTTCAAGTGGTGTTGAATCTTCAAAAATAGAAGAGATCGACCAGTTAGTAGCTGAGCAAGAGATTCATTTAGAAAATTTGAAAGATTTTGGAGTGGAGAACTTTCAACAACCTTTCATTCCTCGTTCATCATCCTCAGATGTTATATCTAAGGCTGGCAAGAAAAAAACATCAAAATTTGATGACCTGAATGAGATACTCGATAATTTGAATGCTACAATCACACAAATTGCTAAAGTGCTGGATGTCACTGAATAGAACAAACGTCGATGTCAAGAGCATACATTGAATTGAAAAACTAAATGGAGTGGATAAAAGTTTTGTTTATGCAGCAAATGATTTTTTGTTGTCAAATCCAACTGCAGCTGATTTTTTCTTAAGACTTCCAGCTGATGATCGCCTTGATTGGCTGTCATGGAAAATGAAAAATTCATCTTAGGATTGAACAATGATTTCATTTGCTATAATAAAAATTAGGATGTGATTCCTGGTTGGATTCACTAATAATTTTATTTATTTACTCGAACATTTCATGATTATTATTTTCACATCAAGACCAAAACTTTACTTTTTAACGTCTTTTGTTTTTTGCTGCAACTTTTTCACTGACATTATTATTATTCTCTAAGGCTCCGTTTGGTAGAAATAATAGGATAAATAATATATATATAAGTAATGTAATGTAATAAAAAATAAATAAGAAATGGTAGTGAATATAGTAATTGATTTGATTGATAGATTATAGTTTATTTGATTTGATTAGTTGAATTTTATATAAAAATACAAAATTACCATTTTGTCCTTTTTAATAATAAATAAAATATGAATAATATTATTTATAAGGGATAATATAGTAATTTAAATTCGATGATTTGATTGATGTAAGATAAATAATTAATGATTTGATTGATGTAAAATAAATACTTAATAGAAGGATAAATATATGGCGAGAAAAACGTAGTATTAGACAAAATAAATTATATATGGATTAATAATAATCCTACCAAACGGAGCCTAATAGTTTTAGGTTAAAAATATGGTTCAGTTTCGGTATTTGTAACAATTGGTTTGCATATTTTTGGATTTTTAATAATGTGAATAATATGGGTTAATTATTTATATAAAAGACCAAAGATTACTTTAGTTAAATTTTAATTTTCCAAATTCAAATTCATTTTCTTCCAAACAAGAAATGGATTTGCAAATATCAATTTTAAATTTCATACCAAACACTAAATAGAATTTCAAATTTATGGATTTTAAAATTCAAATTTAAATCCTAATCCAAATTTTCGAACCGAAATAAACATGAAATAAAATAATAATAGTATGAAATGATATTATTGCCCCCGAATGACCTAACCGCTAAAACCCTAAACACTCGTTTTTATTTCTCAGAATTTATCTGCGCGAGAGAGAAATCACGAGGAGAACAAGGAATCGCCTGCGCGAGAGAGAAATCACGCGGAGAACAAGGAATCAGGCGAGAAGAAACGCTGAGAACTTGACTCGGTGAGGTGAGATTTGCGTGGCCATTTTTGTTAATATCATGTTGTGAACGTTTTTCTTTCTTTTTTTAGTTATTTTTTTGGTGTTTTCGTGAATATTTTAGTTCTGCTAAGTAATTTGAGGTAATTTGTTGTGTGTTTGAGGTAGTTTTTATATTATTTTGTGTTGTGATGTTGGTTGCAAATTAAAATATGAGATACAACTTTTAGTGTTATTTTTTTTCTTTTGGCGATTATGGATCGGACATGATATATGCTTTCCCTTGGTTGATTTGCGTTAGCCACCATTAAATAGAGTTTTATTGTTGATTAGTTTTCCGGATACCTTCAGCCCAACCAGGAAAGGGTTATTTGTAAGTGCTTGTAATGATAGTTTTCTTTCCATTCTCCCAACACCATTTCTCCCATAGCTTTTGTGAACACGTAGGTATATGTGTAAACATATTTCTTGATTTGATACCTATTTCTAGTACATTAGTCAACAGTTTCTGAAAGTAGAACTGAAACCTGTTTGATTATGTCCGATCAATTGGATTTGTGTTTTTGGTGTGGAATAAGATCATTTTTCTGGATATATATATTTTATGGATTTGGATGGAATTTGTGGGTTACTTCACTAGTTATACTGCTACAATATTTTTGTGAATTTTTGTCACTAGAAATACTAACGTTGTACATTCTTTATTATCATTTGGCAGAAGTTGTTCTGCCTTGAACAATCAAGATCGTGGTGTCTGTTGACTGTAGAAGATGGCACATCAGGGTGGTGGTGGTGGTGGAGGTGGTGGTGGTGGTGGTGGTGGTGGTGGTGCTGAGGCGCACGCCAGGTTCAAGCAATACGAGTATCGAGCCAACTCAAGCCTTGTCCTCACTACTGACTCTCGCCCTCGTGACACCCATGAGCCTACTGGGGAGCCAGAATCTCTCTGGGGGAAGATTGATCCGAAATTGTTCGGTGACAGAGCTTACAGGGATAAACCCCCCGAGTTGGAGGAGAAACTTAACAAGTCCAAGAAGAAAAAGGACCGGGAGCCTGCTTTTGATGCTCCTACTCAGCCGAGGAGTAAGAGGAGGCGACTTCAAGAGGAGAGTGTCCTAACTTCCTCTGATGAAGGTGTTTACCAGCCCAAGACTAAGGAGACAAGGGCTGCTTATGAAGCCATGCTTAGTGTTATTCAGCAGCAGTTGGGCGGGCAGCCTTTGAATATTGTCAGTGCTGCTGCGGATGAGATCTTAGCAGTTCTTAAGAGTGATAATGTCAAGAATCCTGACAAGAAAAAGGAGATCGAGAAGTTACTGAACCCTATACCAAACCATACTTTTGATCAGCTAGTATCCTACGGGAGGCTCATTACTGATTACGAGGATGGCGGAGATGCTGGTGATGCTGCTGTTAATGGTGACAATGGTCTCGATGACGATGTTGGTGTTGCTGTTGAGTTTGAGGAGAATGAAGAGGAAGAGGAAGAGAGTGATCTTGATATGGTACCTGAGGATGAAGAGGATGATGATGATATTGCAGAAGTGGATGGTTCTGGTGCTATGCAGATGGGTGGTGGCATTGATGACGATGATAGGCAGGATGCAAATGAGGGACTGAACTTAAATGTTCAAGATATTGATGCTTATTGGCTTCAGCGAAATATCTCGCAGGCTTATGGCCAGCAGATTGATCCGCAGCAAAGCCAGAATCTCGCTGAAGAGGTTCTAAAGATTCTCGCCGAAGGTGATGACCGTGAAGTTGAGACCAAGCTGTTGGTGCATCTGCAATTTGATAAATTTAGTCTCATTAAATATTTATTGAGGAACCGATTGAAAATTGTATGGTGTACTCGCTTGGCAAGGGCAGAAGATCAAGACAAAAGAAAGGAGATAGAAGAGGAAATGATGGAGCTGGGGGCGGATCACATTTCAATCCTGGATCAGTTACATGCCACCAGGGCAACTGCAAAAGAGAGGCAGAAGAACATGGAGAAAAGTATCAGGGAGGAGGCTCGTAGGCTGAAGGATGAATCCGGTGGCGATGGTGAGCGCCAGCGTCATAAGCTAGTCGATAGAGATGCCGATGGTGATTGGTTGAAGGGGCAGCGGCAATTGCTTGATCTTGAAAGCCTTGCCTTTAATCAAGGTGGGCTGTTGATGGCCAATAAGAAGTGTGAGCTTCCTGGGGGTTCTTGTAAATATCATAGAAAGGGGTACGACGAAGTTCATGTCCCAGCTTTAAAGCCGATGCCATTGGCTGCAGGCGAAGAACTTGTGCAGATCTCTAACATGCCAGACTGGGCACAGCCAGCTTTCAAAGGAATGACCCATTTGAACAGGATCCAGAGTAAAGTTTATGATACTGCACTATTCTCTGCAGAAAATATCTTGCTATGTGCTCCCACTGGGGCTGGGAAAACAAATGTCGCCATGCTCACCATGCTTAAACAGATTGCATTGCATATGAATGATGATGGATCCATTGATCATAGCAATTATAAAATTGTCTATGTTGCACCGATGAAGGCACTGGTTGCCGAGGTGGTTGGTAATCTTTCCAATCGACTACAGCATTATGGTGTCAAGGTGAAAGAACTGAGTGGAGACCAGTCATTGAGTCGCCAGCAAATTGAAGAGACTCAGATAATAGTGACAACCCCTGAGAAGTGGGATATCATTACTAGAAAATCTGGTGATCGCACGTATACACAGCTTGTGAAGCTTCTCATTATTGATGAGATTCATCTTCTGCATGACAATAGAGGCCCTGTCCTAGAAAGTATCATTGCAAGAACTGTGCGGCAAGTTGAAACGACCCGGGAGCACATTCGTTTGGTTGGGCTATCAGCTACACTTCCAAATTTTGAAGATGTTGCTGTATTTTTGCGTGTCAACTTAAAGAAGGGACTATTCCATTTTGATAATAGCTACAGGCCGGTGCCTCTGGCTCAGCAGTATATTGGAATCAAAGTAAAGAAGCCATTGCAGAGATTCCAGTTGATGAATGATGTATGTTATGATAAGGTGATAGATGTTGCTGGAAAGCATCAAGTGCTCATCTTTGTGCACTCAAGAAAGGAAACTACTAAAACTGCCCGCGCTATTCGTGATGCAGCCCTTGCTAAGGACACTGTCGGTAAATTCTTGAAAGAAGATAGTGCAAGCCGTGAAATTCTTCAGTCTCACACGGAGCTGGTGAAGAGCAGTGACCTCAAGGACCTATTGCCATATGGCTTTGCAATTCATCACGCAGGGATGGTTAGAGCTGATCGTCAGATTGTTGAGGAACTTTTTGGAGATGGACATGTACAAGTCTTGGTTTCAACTGCGACTCTAGCCTGGGGTGTCAATTTACCTGCTCATACTGTGATAATTAAAGGCACTCAAATCTACAATCCTGAGAAAGGAGCATGGACAGAATTAAGCCCTCTAGATGTCATGCAGATGCTTGGTCGAGCTGGAAGACCTCAATATGATTCGTATGGTGAAGGAATAATTATTACTGGCCATAACGAACTTAAGTACTATCTGTCTTTGATGAATCAGCAGCTTCCTATTGAAAGTCAATTCATATCTAAATTGGCTGATCAATTGAATGCCGAAATTGTCCTAGGAACTGTGCAGAATGCCAGAGAAGCTTGTAAATGGCTCTTGTACACTTACCTTTTTGTACGAATGGTACGGAATCCAACATTATATGGTTTGGCACCTGATATTCTCACTAGAGATGGAAATTTGGAGGAAAGAAGAGCTGATCTGGTAATACATATTATCCCCATGCTTGTTTTTATTTTGTATTGTCATTCTTTCTTAAATTTTTCGTAGAGGCTGCTTGCTTCTACCTGTTTTTGTGGTCATGGTTTTAATTTTTTGCTTATCTGAGATAGTACAGGATTATGCATGCAGCAAACTTCTTGTGGTTTTCTTTCTTGTGTGAGAATTACTGGTTACATGTCTTTGCCAATGTTAATTAGGTTACTTGACTCCTGGATTTCTTGAAGTCCTAAACTAACTTCAGTAGTGCCTAACAGCTGTGGAGGTGGCAGTTTATTACATAACCATGCAGGCAAGGTTCTAAAATTCGTTAGGCGCTAGTCGGGTGCCAGACCAGCGCCTAGCGCCTAGGCGGGGATTAGGCGCCACTTGGCGAATTCCTCGGTATAACATTATAAATTAGATATCATAACTTTAACACGATAACATCAAATTTAAAATGAGTTAAAAATTGCATAACTAATAAAATTCTACAAATTTACTCTACTTCTCCATAAATTTCTTTACTTATTATTCTCCATATTTTCTTTTCTTTTCTTAAAGAAAACGACTTCAAAAGGGTTTTCGCGGAAGGGTAATAAAATTTTTCTTTTAGTTTTTTACTAGGCTTACGATTTAAAAGCCCAAAAAAAAATTCATTTCCGTCTAGAGCCCGCCTAGTCCCACCTAGGCCCGCCTAAGTCCGCCTAGGTGCCTAGGACGATTTTTAGAACACTGCATGCAGGGATCTACTTTCTCAGCCAAAGAAGGTAGACCGAATTACCAGACGTATACATGGAATGTAGAAAGATCAGGCTTCTCTCACATTCTGTCTGATAGCTTAATATTTCTTTTTTATTTACATTTGGATTAATTTATATGAAAGCTGTTATGTTATGTTTTGTTTTTTTTTTTAATGTAGTATTAATTGACTTTGAGGCGTTATTTCATATTCTCTCATACTGTCTGATTGCTTAATGTTTCTTTTTTATACATCTGGATTAATGTATATAAAAACTGTTTTGTTTTGATGTAGTAGTAATTAATTGACTTTGAGGGATTATTTCATCTATTGAGTGAGTCTTTATTTTCTCTGTTTCAGATTCATTCAGCAGCTACAATATTGGACAAGAATAATCTGGTGAAGTATGATAGAAAGAGTGGATATTTCCAGGTCACCGATTTGGGTCGTATTGCCAGTTATTACTATATAACTCATGGAACGATATCCACGTATAACGAGCATTTGAAGCCAACAATGGGTGATATTGAACTTTGTCGCCTATTTTCTCTCAGTGAAGAGTTCAAATATGTAACTGTGAGACAAGATGAGAAGATGGAATTAGCAAAGCTTTTAGACCGAGTCCCTATTCCAATCAAAGAGAGTCTTGAGGAGCCTAGTGCTAAGATCAATGTGCTGCTTCAAGCGTATATTTCGCAGCTGAAGCTCGAAGGGTTGTCATTAACCTCGGACATGGTTTTTATTACACAGGTTTCAATTGCACCTGTTTGAGTTATCTGTTTTGTCATGTGACGTTTTCATTTTAGTTAAATTGCAACTTTGATATTTTATTCTTATTTTGACTCTTTTCTTTTGCAGAGTGCTGGACGTCTGATGCGAGCCCTGTTTGAGATAGTTCTGAAAAGAGGATGGGCTCAGTTGACTGAGAAGGCTTTAAAATTGTGCAAAATGGTAAGCAAGAGGATGTGGAGCGTCCAGACACCACTTCGCCAGTTTCATGGTATTCCAAATGAAATTTTAATGAAGTTGGAAAAGAAAGATCTGTCTTGGGCAAGGTACTATGACCTCTCTTCACAGGAGATTGGAGAACTTATTCGTTTTCCTAAGATGGGAAGAACTCTTCATAAGTTTATTCATCAGTTTCCGAAGCTTAACCTTGCAGCACAAGTTCAACCAATAACCCGCTCTATATTGAGGGTTGAACTAACCATTACTCCCGATTTCCAGTGGGATGACAAAGTTCATGGGTATGTGGAACCCTTTTGGGTCATTGTCGAGGATAATGATGGCGAGTATATTCTTCACCACGAATATTTCATGTTGAAGAAGCAGTATATTGATGAAGATCACACACTGAATTTCACAGTTCCTATTTATGAACCACTACCTCCTCAGTACTTCATCAATGTTGTGTCCGATAGATGGTTGGGATCGCAGACTGTTCTGCCTGTTTCATTTAGGCACCTTATTTTGCCTGAAAAATATCCTCCCCCTACAGAATTACTGGATTTGCAACCCCTTCCTGTGACAGCATTGAGAAACCCGGCTTATGAAGCCCTCTATCAACAATTCAAGCATTTCAATCCCGTCCAGACCCAGGTTTTCACAATCTTGTATAATTCAGATGATAATGTGTTGGTTGCTGCTCCTACTGGTAGTGGGAAAACCATCTGTGCTGAATTTGCTGTTCTAAGGAATCATCAGAAAGGATCTGATAGTGTCATGCGTGCTGTCTATATTGCTCCTCTTGAAGCTCTTGCAAAGGAACGGTATCATGATTGGAAGAAGAAGTTTGGAGAGGGACTTGGAATGAAGGTCGTTGAGTTAACTGGTGAGACTGCAACTGACTTGAAACTCCTGGAGAAGGGTAATATAGTTATCAGCACTCCTGAGAAATGGGATGCTTTATCTCGCCGATGGAAACAACGGAAATATGTTCAGCAGGTTAGCCTTTTTATTATTGATGAACTCCATTTGATCGGGGGTCAAGGTGGCCCTATCTTAGAGATTATTGTCTCGAGAATGAGATATATTGCTAGTCAGGTGGAGAACAAAATCCGTATTGTGGCGTTGTCAACATCTCTTGCAAATACCAAGGATTTAGGAGAATGGATTGGTGCTTCCTCTCATGGGCTTTTCAATTTTCCTCCCGGTGTGAGGCCCGTGCCTCTGGAAATTCACATCCAGGGTATTGACATTGTTAATTTTGAAGCAAGGATGCAAGCTATGACTAAGCCTACATACACTGCAGTTGTACAGCATGCTAAGAATGGAAAACCTGCAATTGTCTTTGTTCCTACCAGGAAACATGCCCGTCTCACTGCTGTGGATCTCATGACATATTCTAACATGGAGAGTGAGGAAAAATCAATGTTCTTATTGAAATCTATTGAAGAGCTGGAGCCTTTTGTTAGCAGGATTAGGGAACCTGCATTGAGGGAGACAGTTCGGTTTGGTGTAGGCTATTTGCACGAGGGTATAACTGGCACAGATCAAGATATAGTGAAGACACTGTTTGAAACAGGATGGATTCAAGTCTGTGTGATGAGCAGTTCAATGTGTTGGGGAGTCTCGTTGTCAGCGCATCTGGTGGTGGTTATGGGAACTCAGTATTATGATGGCAGGGAGAGTGCTCACTCGGATTACCCAGTCACTGATTTATTGCAGATGATGGGTCGTGCCAGTCGACCTCTTGTGGATAACTCTGGAAAATGTGTCATTCTTTGTCATGCTCCGCGGAAAGAATATTACAAGAAATTCTTGTATGAAGCTTTCCCTGTGGAAAGCCATCTACATCATTATTTGCATGATAATCTGAACGCAGAGGTTGTGGTTGGAGTGATTCAAAACAAACAAGATGCCGTGGACTACATCACTTGGACATTTATGTACAGAAGGCTCGCTCAGAATCCGAACTACTATAATCTCCAGGGTGTTAGTCACAGACACCTGTCAGATCATCTCTCCGAACTTGTGGAAAGCACACTCAGCGATCTAGAAGCAAGTAAATGTGTTGCCGTAGAGGATGAATTTTTGCTGTCACCATTGAATCTTGGCATGATTGCTTCTTATTATTACATCAGTTATACTACAATTGAGCGTTTTAGTTCGTCTCTGTCTTCCAAAACAAAGTTGAAGGGTCTACTGGAAATATTAGCTTCAGCTTCAGAATATGAACAACTTCCAATACGGCCTGGAGAAGAAGAGGTGATAAGAAAACTGATCAATCACCAACGATTCTCCTTTGAAAGCCCAAAATTCACGGATCCACATGTGAAGGCAAATGCTCTGCTGCAAGCTCACTTCTCTAGGCAAATGATTGCTGGAAATATGGTTGCTGACCAGCAAGAGGTCCTAATTTATGCTTCTAGGCTACTTCAAGCCATGGTTGATGTTATTTCCAGCAGTGGATGGCTTAGCCTGGCCCTCCTGACCATGGAAGTAAGTCAGATGGTGACACAGGGAATGTGGGAGCGTGATTCGATGCTCCTCCAACTTCCCCATTTCACGAAAGACTTGACAAAGAGGTGTCAGGAAAATCCTGAGAGGAGTATCGAGACCGTCTTTGATCTGGTGGAAATGGAGGATGACGAAAGGCGAGAACTCCTGCAGATGTCAGACTCACAGTTGATGGATATTGCGAAGTTCTGCAACCGCTTCCCAAACATTGATTTGACCTACGAGGTGCAGGATAGTGATAATATAGGAGCTGGAGAAGACGTCAGTGTTCATGTAACTCTTGAGAGAGATCTTGAAGGACGGTCAGAGGTTGGACCTGTAGATGCCCTTAGATATCCTAAAGCAAAAGAAGAAGGATGGTGGCTGGTTGTTGGTGATACTAAAACTAATCAGCTACTTGCTATTAAAAGAGTTGCTCTCCAAAGGAAGTCCAGGGTCAAACTAGATTTTGCTGCTCCTACAGAAGCTGGCAAGAAAGCATACACACTCTATTTTATGTGTGATTCTTATTTGGGCTGTGATCAAGAGTATAGCTTCACGGTCGATGTTAAGGAAGCAGGAGCTATGGAAGATGACAGTTAAAGAGAATGGACTTGCTGCTTATTGCTAACTGTTTTGATCATTGGATAGTAAGTCTTCATGTTTGTTTTGTTCGTAGTATGTGGATGAACTGCATATTGTTTCGTTTATGTTCGGTAATATCTTTAAACCATCTTTTTAATCGCTTATTGTTTCTCCTTGGTGTGTAAAATTTTGACAGCAATGGTGGGTTTGCCATTTGAAACTGTGGTCTATTGCCACTTTTGCACTGCGGCCGAAAGGTATCCGAAGTTGGTGGATGCATTTGCCTTGGGAACATACAATCATTTGGCACAACCTGCACGAACCCTTTTATCACAACCCTTTCTTTGCCAGCATTGTAATTTTAGGTACCAACTTTCCAAAGAAATTGTGTTGTTTAGTACCTTTTCAGCAGAGTGAAACAAATCATTGTTCAAGCTTGGCTTGATTCGGGTGACATTCAAATATTTAAAAGCAAGTCGCGTTCGCGTAGCTAAAGGGTTTGGGCCTTCTTGTTCAAAACCCGTTAGCTATGAAGTGTTAGATACTCTGGAGGTTCTCAAGTTTTACGAATGATGCATGTTCCTTCTATTCCTCCAAACAAGCTCTTTGCATCGCAATGCCTATTGTGCGCAAGTCTGGCATATGCAGGCATACACACACGCCCACACACAAACACATATTATATACATATATATCACGTGTATGTGTGTAAGCCGGGTTGACATGATCAAACTAAAGAGAGACACGAGCCTTCGCCCGCTTGCATGTTACATCTCAAAGCAGAGGGAAGGGATGCCAATCGAACGCTTTCTCTTACCTTATTTTCATGCCCGAGATTTCAACTATTGACTAGAGTCCGTCTCTTTAGTGAAATTTATTCATATACTCGTTGCTTTTAGGAGTCTATTTATATTTATTTACTTATATGCCCTATGATCTTATTTATGCTTTTTGGATGATATAAGATATAGCAGAAACTTAAACTTGTTAATTTATAATGATTGATATTATAACGTCACTTGATTGTGCTTGTTTGCAGTTATAAGATCAATCAATTTGGTTTAATTAATTGTTTGCTATAATCAAGATCAATCCACTATGATAATACAAAAAGGCACGTGATCATGTTATGTTATAATGCAAACAGTTATTTATTACATATTTTTATATGTTAAATATTGTTTTATTTTTGACAGTATATATTAAAATATTGTTATTATTACTAATTATGACAGAGTTTTAATTATTCGTATATCTGTTACAGTTGTAATCTACTATAAGTCTATTATCTATAATAACTATTACTATAAGGTACCGTTTGGTTTGACTGATGAGATAAATAATATATGGATAGTTAATGTATTGTAATAAAAAATAAATAAGAAATGATAGTTATTATATTATTGGATTTGATTGATTGATTATAGTATATTTGATTTGATTGATTAAATATTATATTAAAAAATTAAATTACTATTTTATTTTTTAAAAAATATATAAAATATAAAATAATATTATTTATAAGGGGTAAGATAGTAATTTAAATTAAATGATTTGATTGATGTAAGATAAATTATTGATGATTTGATTGATGTAAAATTAATAATTAATAGATGGATAAATAATATGTCGAGAAAAACGCGAGATTGGATGAGATAAGTTATACATAGATTAATAATAATAGCTACCAAACGGTGCCTAAGTAGTATTATTATTGTGATTGTTATTTATAAGTCGTTATTGTTATTACGATTTTATTTGTATTCTTATAGTTCATGAATATTGTTGTATTTATTATCACTAATTCATAGTATTAGTATTACAGACAGAAAATCAGTTTGCACAATTTATTATCACAAAAAATTTTATGAGATGGTCTCACAGGTCAATTTCGTGAGACGAATCTCTAAGTCACACATAAAAAAGTATTATTTTTTATGTTAAAAGTATTATTTTTTTATTGTAAATATGGATAGGATTGACCCGTCTCACGGATAAAGATCCATGAAACTTTCTCATAAAAGACCTACTAATTTATTATATGAGGATATATTTGAGGAGGAATGCTCAGCTGCCCAACCATGTTTCTCCACTTGGTCCGCGACCACTAAAACCCGGTAGTGGGTTTTAGTGGTTTTTGTTTTTGTTTTTTTGCATCACTAAAACACGAACTAAGTTGAAAAACATAGTTGAACAGCTGAAAATTCCTCATATTTGAGACTTGTTAAAAGTTGCGGAAAGATCTTTACAAATATGTTAGGATGATTCAATTTTTTTAAAGACAATTTAATTTTCAATCTTATAAGCAGTCCGATACCTTTTTTTAAACAATTTTTGAAAACGTACAAGCTCTCATAACTTAAAATTATTTTCAAAAATTTGAAGTTTTCTGAAACAGTCGATTAAAAATTTTAATGTTAGCTTATGTAAAAGTCGTTGCTCCTGGAAAAGAAAACTGAAAATTATCGTTTACTTGACAGTTTGTTATTGTCATACGAGTATGTCTTTTGTAAGACGGTCTCAGAGATCATTATTCGTGAGATGAGTTATCAATCCTACTCATATTTACAATAAAAAGTAATACTTTTGAAATAAAAAATAATATTTTTTATGGGTAACCTAAATAAAAGATCCGTATCACAAAATTGACTCGTGAAATCGTCTTACATGAGTTTTTATGTTGTCATATTATGTATGTGATGGATCATAATCGAAATTTCGTAGTCCATTAACATCGGGTATCATAATATAAACCCCAAAAATTATTTGAAATGTTTAGGTAAATTTGGAGTAATTGAATTAATAATACAAAGAATAATCATAATGTTATATTTAAAAAATATATAACTTAAAATATTGAAATTAGACATTCAAAGTAATTAATAAAATATATTAAAAATAAAAACATGTGTATAAATCCTTACATTGACACATGTTTAGTTTAGACATCAATAACTCTCACAAGTTGTCAAGACAAGTGTCAAAGTTTGCCTAGACAGGTGCCAAAAATCGAAAAAACAGTTTAGACAAGTGTCTAAGTGTAGAGGCTCATTCTCTCCTATAAACAGGCTTCATTTCTAAGTATTTACTCACACATTTTTCTCACAAATTTGTAGGTTATAGAGTTGAAGTTGTAGAAAAATATTGAGTGAAAATGAGAGGAAAAATAGGAAAAAATAATTTCCAAACCTTGTCCAAAAATTTCCAAAAATTACACAATACTAATTTTTTACCCAGAAACAAGAGTGTTTTGGAAGTGTATCAAATTCTTCATCCAAACCATTCTAGAAAATTCGAATCCGTGAAGAACATTTATGAAAAATTTCCAGAAAATCAGCTTCAAGGTAGCTAGTTCTTGTTTGTTTTTTCTCATTCTTTTTGAATGAATCTCACTTTGATTTTAACACAAAATTTGTTCAAAATATTTTATAGTTTTAACATATGTCGGTCGAACAACCAAAACGTTTACGGAATCACTGTTTTTGAAGCCCAAAACTAGCTTGATCATAATTTGAATTTTTCAAAATCTGGGCAAAATCAATCGAGAATTTTTAAAAGTGTTCAACATGAAAATTGTAGATCATTCAAAAATACATCTTCTTGTCAAATCCCAGCCACACGTGGCCATCGGAGCGGCCACACGAGCCGAAAAAATTCCAGTGTTTTCATTTTCGATCAATTCTTGACATATTTTCATCCATGTGGTGAAGTTTCATAATTTTTGGATTCGTATTTTAATTTTTATGAATTTTTAAATTTTTAATCAAGACTTTTTGGTATAATTTTTTTTTTCCAAAATTGAGTTTTAAAAGGTTCCAACATCCACTCTCAGTCCTTACCGGTGTAAAACCCACTCAAACTATGTTTATAAGAATTTATATTGTCTTGGGTTCAATCGACTGGTTCGGTGGAATAATAAGTATTGAGGTGAGGTTCACTACCGATTTCTTCAATATTAATATTTGACATTTGACCTGTAATTTATGGTAAAATTTCATAAACTATGATTTATTCATATATATATATATATTGCATCATCTCGGACATTTCTCGTTTCATTGATCATATTTTCTTGCATATTTGATCTCTGGTATGTTACTGATTCCTGAATGATTATCGATCGACTACTGGCTACTGACTGACTAAATGACTTAATGAATGAAAAACTGAATGAATTGAGCCTGGACAATGGTGTATGTACCGGATTGCTAGCCCACTGAACAACGTGACTTCAGTCCGAAAATATGAGTTCACTTTGGCTCGTAAATGATCAATTGTACGGATCCTACTGAGTACGTGAGAAAAAGTGCTACACCGAATGTTAGTGGGAGCCACCTCTTTAACATACGATATTCACTTCAGAATCTTGAACAGTCACTGCATTTCACTTGACAGATACTTCATACTGATACGTTATTACTGATACATTGCATCTCATAATGAAATAATGCACTAATATCGTTTGTCCTCTTATAAAGGTACACAGTCATTTTATTTCCTCACTAAGTTCTTAAAGACTTTTAGTAACCCGCACCCCATTATATAAAATTAAATAGTAAAACATGATTAAACGACCATAATCCTAATTAACCAGATGTTTAATTTGATTAGAAATTTAGTGTTTGAACTTCGGAACCACCGATGAGTTCGAAACCTCCGAAGTGGGTTCGGAAGCACCGAACATAGAGATGCGCAGTTCGGAAGCATGGGGTCAGATTGGAACCAGCGAACGGGAGATCGGAGCTTCCGAAGGTTATGCCATGCGCACTAAGTGATGTGTCACCATAGTTTGTACATGTAGTCTCATGCATATGATCAGAGCTTCAGAAGTGGAGATCGGAGCTTCCGATCTGGGCAGTTTGGATTGTGGCATGTATGCAGGGATAAAAGCTTCCGATCGTCGTCTATAAATAGGACATCCTAGGCTCACTTTCAACTTCCCAATTCACAACTTCCCTCTATTGTCTTGAGTTCTTTAGGCGTTTCCAGCCATATAATCAAGGGCTGGGTAGTAGCGAGACGTTTTCGGAGGAGCTGCGGAGCAGTGCTCAGGAGTTTGGGTCTTTGACCACAAAGGGCTGAAAATGGACATGTATAGTCTAAGATCCCTAGTAGTATTAGGGAGTATATATTAGCTTAGTTAAAACTTTTAGAACAACTTTAGTGATATGATAATTGTTGGCTTGTTGGCTTGGACCCTAGACTGGTATTGCTAAGCTGCCTTAGATAGGTACGTGTGTATTAATTGAGATTGCCAGCAAGTATGCTTGCTTATATGTTGCATTTTATGTGCCATGATCCATGTTTTAGTGCTTTATATATTATGATGTATGTGCATATCCATGTTGAGCCGAGTCTTCTTCAAGATAGCCATTTGAGTAGGCTCGCTCAGCCCTGCGTCCTTGTTTTATTGTTGGACACTGGGAGATGCAGTGATGACGGAGACCAATTCTACAATGATCCTCGGCGTGTTTGTGGATGTACCCAGCGGAGTTGGTCCCAGATGTACTATACACTCATTGACGCCTATACTGAGCAAAACTTGAGATTTGACCAGTACCCCGTCATTTGCATGCATCATAGTAGGTTTTATACTCGTGCTTACGTTCTTAGCGTAGTTCGCTCACGTCCTTGTTATTTTGTTTTTTTGGACATGGCATTTGATGGGACATGGCTTAGGTTGGGCGAGGCTAGTGGTTTGAGCAGGGTTGAGAGCGGACCAGTGGCAGTAGTGTTGCGATATCTTGTTTCAATGGTTTGATACTGATTTTGATTTGGTTGTATAACACTATTTCTACTTTGGATTTTTATTCACCGGTTGTATACTGTCGGTTTGGGGCATGTAAAATTATTTTATTTCCGCTGGTTGATTATTATTTTAGGATTATCTTTAATTGCATACTTAATAATCAATTAGTAAATGATCCGAGTCCGATCCTTACATTTTTAGTATCAGAGCATGTTTGATATTTCAAGACTTAGTGGGGCCTTTGAGTTTTTTTTATGTATGCTACTTATTTCAGATGGCTGGTAGAGACGACGAGAGTCACGATAGTGTAGATTGTTGGTAGATGATGATGCCCCTAGACGTCATCGTGGTCACCACCATCATCACGAGGATAAAAGTATTTTTGAGATGCATAGGTTCCTTCTGATGGAGCCCAAGACTTTGGCAGTGGGAGAGACTCTGGAAGTTGCAGAGAATTGTTTAGAGTGGATGGAAGGCTGCTTCCATGCTTTTGATTGCTCTAAGGATCAGAAGATGGACCTGACCACTTTTCTGTTGGAGGGTAGTGCCGACAAGTGGTGGAGATCCACGTCCGCACAGTTGCTCTAGGAGAGAGGACATGTTCCGTGGGCTGATTTCTGTAGGGAATTCATGAAGTTTCACTTTTCTCCAGCCCTTGGTCAAGAAAATTCTATGGAGTTGCTCAATCTGAAGCAGAGATCGATGACGATTGAACAACATCAACAGAAGTTCCTTGATATCTTACCGTTTTGCTCACTTTGTGGCGCCAGTTCTGAGGGGTAGTATGATCATTTCCTGTAGGGTCTGAATCATGAGATCTACAATCGAGTCACTGTCTGTGATGAACCCACGTCTTATGAGGATTTAGTGAACCGGTGCAAACAGTCAGAGACCAGTTTTTACCACACGAAGTTGTTTCAGTCTTCCCGACCTGCTAGTTATCTTGGGCCTCAGGCACAATCATTCAAGAAACAGGCATATACGTCTTCTTCCTCTAGTTGTGATGGTGTGTTTCGATTCGGGAAGAAGAATAAAAAGAGAGGGGAAGACCATTGTGAGCACTGTGAGACGAAACACCCATATGATGAGTGTCGCCACGTATTTGGAGCTTGTTTCTTATGTGGTGTGATGAGCCATGAATCTCGTAGCTTCCAGACATATCATCATCTCGAGATCGTTTTTTTTTTCTTTTCGGGTGAATAATTGAGTTTTTTTTAATCTTCTGCAGTTTGTGTGATTTTATTTAGTAAACGATTGAACTCAAAAATCTAGTAAAGAATGAAAGTCACAGAACCTTTAATTAAATCCATTACGTCTGCTTTCAACATCCCACCAATTCATCCTTCTACTATAATCAAATTCATATAACTCCATCCAAAACCAGACATGGATTGAAGCGATTGACCGGTATGAAGACGGCGACCCTCTTCAGACGTGGATCGAGTGAGTAATTTTTATTATATTTTATGATGGTTGTTTGGTCATTTGATTTGAGTCCTAGTTCCTGGTTGGTCGATGAGACCCTTAAAGAGGAATTTAACAAACTAATCACCTTTTGATTTGGGTATTAGAACGAATATTTTTGTTGTTAGGATTGCTGATTCTTTATAAATACATGAGCATTCTTTATTTAGTTAGAATGCTTCATTTACAATATTCAGATGCTATAATTTCTGAAATCCAATTTTGGGGGAGTAACTTTGGTACGCAAGGAATATTCTTTATCTAGTTTGAAACTTGACGTATTTATTGGAATATTTTGCTGAAGAATTTAATTTTTTAGAAGTACTTTTTTGAATTACTTCCGGAAAAAATAATCATGCCTTCCCTTGATGTGTTCTTATTTTGACCATATCAGGGTGTTTATTGTTTTTTTTTTTGTCGTCAAAATTTTGAGAATTTTGCATTAGTAGATCAGATTCTCTCTTGAAATCCTAATGTTTTCTTCTCTTGATGTATTTTTCTTCTCTTGCTCTGATATTTCCGCCTTCAATTCATGAATCATGGTTGCTCAAAGGTGAAAACAACATAGTTTCTCATATGTTTGTGTCTGATTGATAATATGATGTACCTTGATGATATAATGTACCAATAGATTCATATTGTATGCAAATTGCCAAGGAACACGGTGGCACATTGAGATATATTAGTGTAGACCTAGTTGTAACTATGGTTAGACTATTGTTCACATAAATTAATGATATTTCAGACTACCGAATGCATTTTTTGTAGGTACTCACTATGCTGCCAAGGGGAAAGGCATCGCATTTTTGACGAGTACACTATGTGGGTGGTGGAATGGTACGATTGCAGTGATTTTGTAAATTCGTGTGTGTAACTCGCCTATGTTGTGAAATAAGTCGAGAATTTTCCAGAAATAAATAAAGGGTTATTTTTGCAGTATTTCTTGATGTTGGAATTTGCAGTCTTCGTCTTGGTACAAGACAAAAACCAAATCTTGTTATTTCTACGTAATTATGGAGTACATAGAAATATAAATGCATTACTAATTTGTCTTCCTATATGTTTGAGTATAGCCTTATGGATTCGATGTTGGCCAATCTGGGAGGGGGGAGTGTTTTGAAAGGATTATATTTAGGAGTGGAAGGCATGCGTGTGGGAGGCCGGGTGAGTGAATCTATGACATAGAGATTCATTATATTGCTTATTGGAAAAACAAGTAAATCTGAAATTTTGTATTCTGTTCAAGCACGAGTTGAAACCATATTCAATGCTAAGCACGATCAATGCACGCTGTTGTTACACCTAAATTCCATCAGATTCACTACATGGATCCTTGAAAATTTCCAACTAACATGACCATTTTTGCAACGCTTGTTGATAGTACCTCCTGAGGTAGCTTATGGGAGCAAAGGGGTACAAGAACTCACCCCCATGCAACAATCGAGGCAAGAAAGTATTTTCATCTGATAAATCATGTTTTCGGATAGCTTTACAGCTATATATATCATTCTTCCTTAATTGATTCCAAAATCTTGATCTTTGGCTTGCAGCTTGATGTTGAACTATTAGCCATAAAGCAAAGTCCATTTGGATATGTAATTGTCCACGAGGCCATTCTTCATTTTCATTCATCCTTAATTCCTCATTATTCCTAGTTTGATTCATGTTAGTTAAGCAACCAGTAAATATAATTAGTTTTCTTCCTTATTTTAATGCAGGTCTTCGGTTAAAATTGTTGAAGGATAAGTGGGACAAGTTTCTTTGTTGGTGATTGTCAAGCATGCACGTGGAGTGAAACTTGTAGCATTGTGATCTTACTTTGACTCGATTGAATGTGAGACTGGTTTTTGAGATAAAAAGTAATACGTTTACTATGTAGCTTTGCTTCATGTATGTGAAACTGGCTTTGTGTTTGATACAATGCAAGCTCTGTATTTTCAAACTTGGGCGATCTTATTATGAGCTTTAGCATAAAATTTCACAAAAAAATCAACAAAAATAAAAATATCAGGATGACAAGCATATGATTGACGGTGACAAAGATGTCAAGCAAGAAATAGATTTTTTTGTATTAATTTTTTGTCAAAAGTATTAGTTTTCATAGTAAAAGTATTAATGTTATCTCAAAAATATTAGTTTGTAATATGTTTATTTGATCAAAAAGTATTATTTGTTAGGTCAAAAGTATTAGTTTTCATGACAAAAGTATTACGTTTTATGTCAAAAATATTATGTTCATAATATATGTATATTTGATTTAAAAAAATATTAGTTTTAATGTCAAAATTATTAGTTTTTACTATAAAAGTATTACTTTTTAGTTCAAAAATATTAATTTGTAGTTTATATTTATTTGGATGAAATCATTACTTTTTAGATCAAAAGTATTAAATTCTTGAAAATGCAAAAGTTTTAATTTTTAATAATGTTTATTTGATTAAAATTATTAATTTTTTGTCACAAGTTCATGAAATGCATTAAAACTTTTGGAAGACCATTTGTATTTCATCTATATTAAAACCTTTGAAAAATTGAAAATATCCAAATGCCATACTTAAAGTTATGATGTTCAAGTAATTTAATAACTAGCGCAATTTCATTAATTATTGAGAATTTAAGTATTTAATTTTCCAATGATAAAATCATGTCTAAAAAACATACAAAGAAAGACAAATAGTTTCGGTCAAATATATATATATATATATAGATATTAAAAAAACCTTCATTTTTTATTTATTAAAAAAAACTATTTTCGGTTACAATCTCCTCCCTCAGCTAAAAAAACCCTTATATTAAATTGGTGTTGACAAAAAATTATCAATGTATGTGTGTGTGTATCAGGTTTTGAATATATATGTATAAGTATAGATTAATCAAGTTTTATTTGATCTATGACGTCCGGTATGTGTGATAATTTAACATAAAAAGTATTAATTTTTTCTGTAAAAAAAAATAATTTATATGTCAAATTAAAAAGTATTAATTTTTTCTGTGAAAATTATTTTTTTGTCAAAAGTATTATTTTTATGTGAAAAATATTACTAACGTGTTAATTTGACATATAAATTATTATTTTTTTATGAAAAGTATTAATTTTAATGATAAACGTATTAGTTTTTATGTGAAAAATATTAGTTCGAATATATGCAAGTTTGACAAAAATTGTTGTTTTTCTAAGTTAAAGGTATTACTTATTTGGTCAAAAGTATTATGGTTTATGTTAAACATATTACTTCTAACATGTGTAATTTGACAGTATTATTTGATGTCAAATAAGTATACGTTAAAATTAATATTTTTGACTGAAAATCTAATATTTTTAGCATAAAAACTAATACGTTTGAACAAAAAAATAATATTTTTTTTGTCAAATAAACATACGTTAGAAGTAATACTTGACATAAAAAATAATACTTTTAGCATAAAACCTAATACGTTTGACCAAAAATAAAAACTTGTCGTTTACCAAAAACGTAAATGTCAAATAAACATATATTACAAATTAATTCTCTTTACATAAAAATAAATACTTTTAACATAAAAACTAATATTTTTGACATAAAAACTATTATTTATACCATTTACTAAAAAAAATAATTTTAAAGTCAAATAAACATATATTACAAAGTAATACTTTTAGTATAAATACTAATATTTTTAGCATAAAAATTAATACTTATGAAAAAAATTAATAATATTATTTATTTCAAATTAGGATACATTAAAAATAATAATTTTGATATAAAAATTAATACTTTTAAAATAAAAACTAATATTTTTTACATAAACAATCATCAGATTCGGTCAACGTAAACACACTTGCAAAACAAGTTTCTTTATTGTATCCATACTCTTAACAGTATTTGTGAGACATTGAGTGAAAATTCTTACCCAAATCAACTAATAACAAACACAAGCGATTACATCTCTAATAAGAAAATAAAAGGATGTCTGGTTAATTAAATGATAGAGATGAAAACTATGCTACAAAACTGATGAAAAACTTCTGAACAAGAATTCAACTTCCAAAAAGTTAGTATCTTGAGCATTGTCAAACGAAAATTCCAAAACTTTCTGATCTTCGTTAGAACTCTTCCGTGCTGCCAAAAATCCAGAAGTGTTTATTTAATTTTCATACGAATTTTTTTTGGGAAACTTATTCTCAAAACCAATCAGCTTTCCAGCAACGTAGTAAATAAGGACTCGCGTTGTCTTTTTGAATATTTAGGAATGTCCACACCAGCTGCAGAAATCAAAAATGTTAAAATGAATAAGAGAGGGAAGTTAAAAAACCATCATAACACCATTTAATTAGAAAAACCACCAAGCATACTTGAAAGCTAGGAAGAGAGATATTGAATGTTGATATCTTCAAACACTTACTTCACCATTTTTGGCATGGTGAAATCTAACAGCCATTCGCAAACCCGTTAGCTAAAATCTTCTCTGCAACCTCAATTTCTGCAATTCACACACGTGCGTAGATTCATGACTACTTCAATATTGGGAGAAATGAGTAATGGTATAAGATTATTAATTCTTTAAACCTTTTTCAATATTTTTTGCATAGAAAATTATCCCTCGGTAGTTGGTAATTTCCAAATGCAGGTCAAGAGTCCAAATGAACATGGTATTTCTTCTAAGTCATGCTTAAGAGCTTGATACTCTAAATCCAATAGTATGGGAATAAGGAAAACGATAAAAGAAGAATTATCAACAATCTACTCACTGCAAAAACATTTCACATGTTTGATATTTCTGTAGCACCCATATTCAAAGCCAATTGTCAGACGAAACTGTTGCTCCTAAGTTGTATTTCAAAAGACAAACCCTCTACTGAATCAATGACTATAGATCAACAAACTAATAGGCATGCAAATTACAAAAAAATCATTTCAATGTTGGATCCTAAAATAAAGTTTCACAACAAATTTTAACTGATCCTCCCATCAACCAACCAAATCCATATGTGGAGCTTTAAAGATTATCAGCATTTTAGCAGAGCAACTAGTTACTTTTGTCTCAGAGTTCCTAATTCAGATTTCATTCACTTCACTGACAGTGATGAAATATCTAGAAAATTAACATTATGGCCAGAAGTGTCTTTAAGACAACAAATGACACCAATCAAATGCAAGTGGCAGCACAATGGATTAGTACATCCAAGATCTTAAAACATTCAATGTTCACCTTTTGATGTAGGCGGTTTGACTCGTCACAGACCCAGCTCATTTCCAACTCAAATGCTTTGTCCTTTGCTTCATCATGTCCTCCATAAATACTGTTTATGAAAATGGGAGAAGATCAAATCATGTCCTACATATTTAAGGATTGACACACAAGAAACTTTGCTACTTCTGGAATCCACTTGCAACTAGCTGACTTCAACCTTTAACAAGTTTTCTAGTACCTAACTCAAAAGATTCTTAAGCATAACAACAACATTAAGAATATCCCGGCATTGGAAACTAAAACTTTGATCATCAACGCAAAATAGCATAACCACGAGAATTAAAATCCCACCATCCAAAGTACACAAAATACTGAGAAAGAAGAAGAAAAGAACCTGTAACAATGGCTGTGAGACCCGACCCATCGAGCACTTCAGTGACTTACACGGCTGTGGAGGTAGCTGAGAATCAAAAGTAGGCGATGGATTAAAGACATGATTTAGACTCAAAAATCATCGATTTTTCATTAAACCCATCGATTTCAGATTTTAAAAAGAGTAAGAAATTGTTTCTGTCGATCTGGATATGCGAGGATTTAAGACATGAGTTAGACGCAAATCGATGCTTTTACCTAATTAATCTTCGTTCCTTGCCGTCAAGCTTCTCAGTTCGAACCATCGATTCGAGATGGAACAAGAATCTGCCATGGTTTCTGTCGATCTCCATATGCGAGGGATTTAGGGCAATTTAGGCGACAAATGGGATAAGAAAAGCAGATTAGATATGGATCCAATCTGCCGGTTAATTACCCGTTTTTGTTTTGGGTTGACCCACGTGAGACAGTCTTCACAGGAGAGTTACTCAAAAATCAATATGGTTCACTTGGCAAAATATTTCGAAATAACACATTATTACTTATTCATGTCATTTCATATTAAATTACTTCACCAATATATTATCATTTGTTTTATAAATACCAAATTATTCTCTCACTAAGTCCTTAAAGACTTAACTTTATTTTTTGTTCTATTTATTTTTGTTTTATTTATTATAAATTCCAGATACACGTTACAGTACCTCGAATAAGAATATAATTATGAAAGGTGAAATGTTGATTTAGCACGACTGTAATATTATGAGACCCTGTCATGGTATTAGTATTTTGATAATAATTTTTATAAAGTTAAAAGATTATACACACTTCCGCTGTTGTTATAAATTGATTGTATTATAAGTTGGGGCCACAATATATATGCCATACTTTTGAGTCTTTGACATATATTAGTTGCAAGTTGCAACATGTAATCTAGGCACTATTTGATTCACAAAAGTGTGATGGTAAAAGACGAAATGATAAATTTTAAAATAAATATAATATGATATATATATCTATATATAATTTACTCTAATGATTAGAAAATTTTAGGCAAAACATGAGATGATATAGAGAAAAAATTCCATTATTCGTATTAAATGGTATACTTGTAATCATATGTACGTAGATTTTTTTACTATTTAAATTAATTATACCATGTGTGTAGATTTTTATCATTTAAATTAAATTAATTTTTAATTTAAGTAAATAAATATGCTATAAAATCTATTATTCAATTTATCAATTAATATCTCTTTCCATCTTACCTTCATTACAATAAAAAAATATCTAGTATTTATGAAAATATTAAAATATAATAAAAATTAAGTTTTACTTTAAATAAATTTTATTTTAAAGAAATCAAGAGATAAATCAATAATTGTCTGAAACAAAGAAAATGTCATGGATTAGAACATTCGTAGTTGATATGTTTAATTTATTATATATAGGATATACGATATTTTTAAAATTATATTTTATATTTATGGCAATATTCATGGACTCACTAAGTTAGTATATATGTTTTAAAAAGTTCGATGAGTGGACATGTGATACTCATTGATTTTATATCTTTGTTTTTTCCATATGTTTGAATTAATTGTGTTTCATTTAAATAATTTATTTTATTTTATTAAGCATAAAACTAATTTTTTTTTAATAATATAGATTATATTCCACAATTTTTAGAAGACATTTTTTTTAAAAAAAGAAAATAAAAGAAATATATTGTTGATATATTTGTTAGACCAAGCAAAAAATGCAACTTTTATGAGCAATGTCTTCTAAAAAATGTGGAAAGTCAACGTATTGTTGATAAAAAAAAAAATGTAATCAAAATGTAACTTTTATGAAAAATAAATATATCGTTGATATTTGTTTGTCTAAGCAAAAAAATGTAACTTATATGTGCATATCGTTTAAAAATGAAAATTTTATATATCCGAATAAAATTGATTCGTCGTTTACAAAATCATCTCCAAATTTCAACAATTTTTTACTTTGCTATTAGTATATATATATATATATATATACCACAATGTAAATATTGGAATATAATCTATATTATTATTTTTTGCATAATTTATATATTCCTTTTATTATTATTTGACCCGCAACATTAACTAGTCGTGGCAGATCAATTTCAACAGGGTTTGAACTAGGAAGCCAAGCCGCAACAACCATCAATGCACCCGTCGGATGGTCGGGACGGATTTGGGCTCGATCCGCATGCTCGTATTCCGGAGGCAGATTCCAGTGTCTCGCCGGGGATTGTGGATCAGGTCAAGTCGCATGCAACGCGTATCACTAATTGAATTCACTCTCAACGGAGATGGAAACAAAGATTATTACGACCTCAGCCTCGTCGATGACTTCAATTTTCCCGTGGTCGTGGCGCCACAGGGTGGTAATTGCCCCACTGCGGTTTGCCCCCATAGACATCAATAATCGTGGATGTCCGAATGAGTTGGCGGCGAGGGATGGAGATCGGGTGTAAGAGCGCGTGCATCGCTTTCAATCAACCGCAGTATTGTTGTACTGGACAGTATGGTACTCCAGAGACGTGTCAGCCGACAAACTACTCGAAAATTTTTAAGCAGCAGTGTCCGCAAGCGTATAGTTATGCTTACGATGATAAATCTAGCTTGTTCACCATGTTCGGCCGGGGGTAATTACCTTGTTACCTTCTGTCCATGATTGGAGTAGTTAATATTGCATGCTAGCCGATCTTTGAGTAAATTAAATGGCTTGTCATATAAAATATTCGACCATATATAGGATGAGAAGAAAAACGAAAATGTAAAATTGATAAGTCTAATTTCATGTATTTTTCGAGGAATTTGAAGTTATATTATCCTCAAAATATACAATATCAATTGAATGATTGTTAATTCTTTCAATCTTTACTTGTCGGATAGATATTTAACTGTCCAAAATTAAATGCATTGGATTCCATAAATCCGAGTTAATGAATTTGTTGTTAAAGACATAATGAACCACATATGTTATTTATTTATTTATTTTTATGTGAGGTCATGTATTGAACATGAATCTGAAATTTAGATGCGACACACCTTGTTATACCATTGGATCAACATTGAGGACAAACTAACTTCGATCCTCCATCCACATAGAATTTGTCAATATGATCTTGAGGATCACCAGTTCCGTCAAACTCAAGTAGGTTGGGGATTTTGACTCCCTTAGGCAATGATTCAGATAGAATGACATTAGTGAATGGGCTCTGACGCACATTCAAGATTGTTGACGAATTCTCTCCAGTTATATATGTGTGAGATCCATCTCTACGGGTTGGATTAGTGGTTTTGTTTTCGTCAGAGACATCGTGAACTATGTGAGCACTTGTTTCACCCTCTTTATGAGTAGTATTTTTCTTGTTACCCTCAGGATCTTTGTCATTAACTTTAGACTTAGTTTTCTTTGGGTCTTCTTTATCAGGGTCGCGAGATGATGACCCTATTTTATGAGCTCTCTTGTCGGTGCTTCGGCGTTGACGGGATGCCATAAATTGAGCGACTACTTCAGTTGTTGCGCGTGTAGCTGTTCCTTCCATTAAGGCTATCAACGTTTCTTGGGTGAAATTAAAACGAGGCGGTGTTTCGGAGATGGGAGGTGAGTCTCCATTGCGATTATTTCCTTGAGATGTTTGTGGTGGAGTATGCATTCTCAATGATGCAGTGAACAAATTTCCACATACGGCGCCAAGATGATGTAGCAAAAAATTGAATTACCCGATTGGAAAAAATCTGGATAACTTGCGGAGATCTGGATAGCTGGATTAATACTCGAATTGTTCCAAAGATCGAACTTTGTGGGTTGTTACCTGCATCACAAAGCAAAGTGAGTGGCGCTGAGGGTTGCCCGGCGAAGACACTCCGACGCTCAAGTCAGTATTTGCCAATAAAAGTTCTAGAGAACTTGCATGTGACTATAGAGTGCGTACCTTAATAATGAGAGGACTTGAGCTATTTATAGATAGTCGGAGAGTTTCATTGGCTTGATTCTTTTATGGGCTTTTAGAAATTTATGAGTTTTGATAAAGTGTCCAAATAAATATATCGGAGTAATATGAGCCATTGAGTTCGGGCCCGAGAGAAAGTCAAATTGGGTAATAACCCATCATTTATCCATTATTTTTATTACCTCCTTACAAAAGCATTATTTTTTAATTATCCAACGTACTCATTCCATTATATTTTTTTACGATAAAAAATTATAAATTTAGAAATTATTATTTTTTCATAAATAATCTTCATAACTAGATAGTATGTTTCAATAACTATAACATTTCAATAACCTCTATCACATAATTGACTTATACTTAGTATGTTATGCTTAAGTCCTTTAACAAGAGAACATCATCAATCATAGTAGAGTTAGATATATATACCTATTGATCTGATGCCCTCAATGATTTCTTTAATGTTGTCTCCAAAGTAATTGTCCCTTTTTCTTTTGGATTGATTGATTGGAGCAGCTCCTTGTTTCCCGTCATGTGTCTGGGCATCCACTATTAAGATACCATATGATTGGCGGCATACTTTTTTTCTATCCCTGCAATAAAATTTTTGGTACCCTTTAGTTCTTTGGGTCCATCATTGTTAGGGATATAACAATAGTCACTTGATAACATAATCAACACTTTCTAAGAGTTCTCCCAGAAAAGATAGGTAGGGATAAGGCCTCTTTAAAAACCTATCTCCTTAGACAGATCAACGCTCATCAGGGAGACCAGTCGCAAGTCAAGACAGTTTAAACCGGTCTGTGAATAACTCCCTTAGATCATGTTTTATAATGTCACCTTATCATTATTGAAAAATCTTAGGTATCTATTTCAAATAACTTCTTTCATTATACTGATGTCATAGTGATCTACACTTAGGTCTAACATGACCAGTTTTACAGCAATAAGTACTGATAGGGGGTGATATCATTTTAGCCTTACCAATAAGACTAGTGAAGTCTATAGATTTACTAACATACCCTATTCATCCTTTATCAAAGCTACATTTTTGCATGCTCAGTAGATTGTTCAATTTATACTACTAACATTGAATTTATCAAATAATTTTTATAAATGAGATATATCATCCTTTAATCTTAAGTTTTCATGCTCCTTAGATTCTAATTCATTTTTAAGACTTCTATTTTCCTTTCTAAGTGATTTAACCATGTCAAACATAATTTTATAGGCATGTGTTAATTCATCATAGGAAGGTACCTCATCATCGTCGTCAGAGACAAAGTCATCATCCTTAGCCACGAGACAGATGTTGGCTTCCTCCTCGTCATCGTCATTGTCGCTGCTATGAGTGCCTTGTTTTTGCCTTTGTAAACTTTGTTCTTGAGAGGGCATTCATTTGCATAGTTCTCTTGTTGTTGGCAGTTGTAGCATGTCACTTCCTTCTCCAGCTTCTTCTCCTTTTTGAATTTATTTTCTCGTATGAAGTTTTTGAATTTTCTTGCAAAGAGTGTCATATCATCATCATCATCATCTTCTTCAACTTGTCTTGATAAGGCTATACCCTTTGCTTTGATCTTTTCATCTTCCTTCTTTATCTCCTTTCTTGTGGATAACTCTAGTTCATGGGTTTTTAGGGTCCCATGAATTTGATCAAGATTATAGGAGGCAGTTTCACATTTGTTGGATTCAATGATTGTCGTTCTCTTTGCATCCCACTCCTTGGGTAGTGCTCGAAGTGCTCTTCTCTATACTTGTTTGGTTGGATAATTTTCGCCTAGTTGGGCAAGCTCATTGATGATTTGAGTGAGCCTTCGGAACATGGTATCAATATCTTCCTTGGCATCCATCTCGAAGGTCTCGTATTTTAGTTGTAGAAGGTCAATCTTTGTCTCCTTCACTTGATTTGTTCCCTCGTGAAAAATCTCCAATTTGTCCCAAATCTCTTTTGCGGAGGAGCACATAGAGATCTGGTTGTACTCGTTCATATCTAGAGAACAATGCAAAATATTCATAGCTTTAGCATTTTGAGAAATTAATCGCATATACTTTTTGAAAAGTCGTCCATTCCTTTCGGAACTTCGATACCATCCACTATTTTCATAGGGACGTAGGGACCTTTCACCATCACTTTCCAAAGTTCATAGTCTACGAATTGGATATATAAAGAAATTTTATTTTTCCAATACCCGTAATTTATGTCGTTGAAAAGAGGAGGACGATTGGTTGATTGCCCTTGAGCATAATCACTCGCTAGATTTGCCATAGAGCATTTTGAAAAATATTTTCAAAATATGGCTCTGATACCACTTGTTGGAACCTAATTGGGGGGAGGGGGGAAATTAGGTTCTATTGACAACTTTAGCAATTTAAAATGATTTTGCAAAATATATTGAAGGAATTTGAAATAGGCTTAAATGCTTGAAGGATCGGTGCAATGGTGCTTGAATGAATGAAAGAGTCGGATGTTGAGTTGTGTTTCCAAATTGCCTCGGAACGCCTCTATTTATATTTTTGAAACGGGTGAGATCGGAGCGTCCGTTCTAACTTCGGAGTGTCCGTTCCGTAGCATTTCAAATTCAAAAGATTGAGCGCCAACACAGTTTGGAAAGTCTGATCTGGTTTTCGGAGCGTCCGTTCGGCGTCATTACATGCATTGCCGTGAAAAAATCTTCGGACAAATCTGATCTTCGTCGCATGAGATCGGAGCGTCCGATCCTTCGATTGGAACGTCCGATCAAATTGGATCGTTTGTTCATGATCGGACCATCCGAAGTCACCAATTCGAGATTTCCATCTTCATTCTGAGCCATCTTGATTCTTAAACTTGATTCCGAATATTTTTAGTCTACACAATTCCATATTTATTTTGAACTTGACTTCAAATATTATTGTCACAAAATATATAATATGTAATTCTTTCAATTTCAATAATTAGTAACAATTTTAACCTATTTTTGTAATTATCAAAACAAAATAATTTATCGCATTAAAAAACATTAATCTCACTTAAGAGATTTGTATGCGTTTACGGCGTAACACAAATGTTACCACGGGAAATTAATTTAAATATATCTATCAATTAAGCTCGAATAAATCTCAAGTGCACGAGTCAAGTAATAATATAATGAACGTGAGTACGAGTATCGATCCACAGAAATTGATTTATGACAAAATTACCTCAAGTAAATTCTTTAGTTAATTAATATGAGATGAAAAATAAATTAACAAACTAAAATAAAAGGATGAAACACATGCAAAATGAATAAATTAAATTCAGAAATAAATAAATGATTGTTAGGATTTTGGTTCACCTACCCCTTAATCTCATCTAATGATTTAATTTCAATTCTCAAGTCATGTTTTTGATGAAATTCTCTAAGTTATCAATATACTCTGTCGAGCTATATTAATGTAATTAACAAAGTGCAATAACCAAATATCCTTGTGTTATTTAACAATTGCAATTTCATTGGCGAACCATGAAATCCTCTAGCTTTCGACTTATTAAACTATGACTATCAACATATATCCAACCTCATATGTCTATACAAGTTGTAGTTCCATGGATTATATTACTCTATCATGTTATAAAATTTCCTTTCGGCATCAATTATAACATATAAAATCACTTCGAAGTTGATCAATCTCCAAAGTTGCAATAAACACAATAATATAATCAAGAATGCATAAAACCAAATTGAATATTCAAAAAGAATTCAAAACAAAGTTTTGGGGGTAGGATCCTCTAAACCCCAACAAATAAAAAAAGAGAAAAAAAAAACTAGTGTTTGCGGTTCTTGAGTTCTTCTTGTCTTCTCCCTCTTCGTTCCTTGATGGTCGCCTCTTTTGCCTGCGTCTCAAGTCCCGATGTGTGTCTTTCTTTTCTTTTTATATGTCCTTGAAAGTTCATCAAACAAAGTTCGAAAAATCAAGATTTTAAAATCCCGAAATCTGCTCTCTTTTTCTTCCTTCCGTCCGCGTCGCGCCTAGGCGTCCAATTTCTCTTCCCAGGGCGCACCCGCGCCCTGGGTTCCGCCTAGGCGGAAATAGTTCTGTCCTGGTCTTCAAATTATGCCTTTCCGAGCTCCGATTTCCGTCCTTTTCCTAAAAGAATTATTAAATATACTAGCATAATCGCACACACGCGTTGCGTGTATATAAAATCATATAATATATTTAATATTGTGAGTTATGTATAAATATTATTTTTTTCGATAATATTTAAATTTATTTATTTTTCATTTATAAAATAATATAAAAATAAATTTAAAATATATTTATCAATTTATCTTATCTATAATGTTTAGTTGAGAAAAATATGAAAATTTGAAATATTGAAATTTAAAAAAAAAAACAAAGAAGAATAAAAGTTTAATATTTATATCACATAAGGGCAATTTCGGCAAATGAAAAAATGGTATATAAGGGAGAGATTCTTTATATATAGGGGAGATGAGTAGAGACCATAAAGCTTAAAAAACTCAAATTTTGGACATAAATACGGAATACTTAAAAATCTATGCCGATAATATACCAAATATTGTACTCATTTTCATGCAAATTCCGACTTCTATCAGTATAACGTAATAAATAAATATAAAATATAATGAATTTATAAAATATGGTCGTGTGTAACCTAATGATATAATAAATTTTAATATATAATGAATTTATAAAATATGTTTATGTGATTTTAGCTAGCGGCCAGCTGTTCTCGCTATTATGGGTGTAACGAAGTAAATGAATATCGTATCTTGATTCTTGAGTGTGTGATAGAGTAAATTAAATTAAAATGATATGAAATGCTTAAACTTTTGAAACTTAGCAAGGCAAAAGGAGGCAATTTATATCTCAATAATATTTTGAAGACACTGTCAGTAGGGAAGATTTGGGGATATGAACCTGGTCTTGGTTTTAATTCAATAAATAGACCTCTGAATAAAAAATATTATTTTCTTTCTCCTACTTTTTCCATTCTTCTTTCCTTCTTCTTTCCTTCTTTACTTTTTCGTATTTTTTTTTTAGACTTGGGTTGACCCAAAGCGGTCGACCCAAACCTTGGTCGACCCAGCTTGGGTCGACCACGGTCGACTGGGCTCGGTCGACCATGGTTGACCAAGTCTGGGTCTACCCTTCGGTCGACCTGGCTGCTGGTCGACCCAAGTTGGGTCGACCATGCTTCTTGATTGGTCGACCGCGGTCGACCCAGGCTTGGGTCCACCCCAAACCATTGTATATATATTTTATTGTTTAGTATTATTATTAAAAATATTGATGGCTTAATGGTTAGAACCCAAGAAGGGAGGGGATCCAGGTTCGAATCCTGGAGAAGGGGAGAGGAGAGGGGGGAAGATGTGAAAGTTATACATAAATTGTTTTTTTTTTCAAAAAAAAAATTATGAAAAGACAAAATTACCCTTAATGAGACCCTTTGACTGGAGTCCCTTTTATTGAATTAAAAAAATTTTACCCTTAATGAGACCCTTTGACTGGAGTCTCTTTATTGAATTGAAAACAAGACCAGACCTATATATTTAAATGGCCCCAGTAGCATTACTGAATACTTTATATATTGTTGTCCTCGGCATTTTCTCTCAAAGAATATCTTTCAAACGAACGGCCTGAAAATCCATATCTTCGTCAAAAGCTGCAAAATCAAAGTGTTGTGAATGGTTAGTAACTCGTACAATCAAATCTAACTAAATTTCATGTCTAGTAGTTCTATTGAATTGAACATAGAAATTGCACGCCAAAAATCTCTAATTCGACACCGTAAATAATATATCATCTCAGTGGAATGATATTTCTCATCATCTCATGTTTTTTTTTCCAAAAAGAGGAAGATATTTTCCTGATATTAAATGAGAACATTTGAAATCAGTCCATATTTTAGAATTCTGCAAGTGAGACATCGAAACCAACACGGACGACATAATCAATTCGTAAATCAAAATCGAACAAGGCATAAACAGATCGAGGAATTTACTGAGTTTTTTTTTCTTCCATTTTTTGTCAATGAAGAAAATTTTGCAAATCGGCCAGGCTCCTTTTTTAATGATAGAAGAGCATCTGGAATGGCCCTTGCTGAGCAATGTCGTTGAAGATTTGTCTGGATTTCGTTGGACTTTTTTTGTTTTTGAAACAGCCAAGGTTCTGTTTATGCTGCCCTTAGGGTTGGCTACCAAAGGGCAGATCAATGGACCTGATTGATCAGCAGATCAAATCAATTGATCTGCACATCATCTGAGACCATTGATTCTTGCTAGCATAGAATTTTTCAGTTTTCACATGTGCCGTTTGATATCATTGAAATTTCTCTTTTGGTGAGATTTCAAATAAGATGAAGTGGTTGTGAGACACAGTGATGTAGCCGTGTTTCTTTTTTATTTCAATTTTTTTAAATATAGAAGGTTTCCAAACTGAACAAAATTAATTCCCGAAACAGATTTTGGTAGGTTTAAGTAGTACCTGTCGGCAAAAGACACATGGGAGACATGCATTAAATGCATGTGTTACATATTCAAATATGGTAGGTAGAAAATGGACGGAAAGTGTTCAGACGAGAATCCTCACTATAAATAGGTGTCTTCCCTCGGCATTTCAGGATCATCCCTCAGCCTCTAGCATTCTTCTGTTCTTGAGTGCATTTCTTCTCTCCCTAGTTATTTTTATATATTTGTGAGATATGTTTTCTCCTGTATAAGAGAGTGAGTGTCTCTTTGGAAACACAGAGAGAGGTTGTAATTTTCCAAATATTATAGTGGAATCTTTTGGTCTTGCCCGTGGTTTTTACCCTAATAATTTTTGGGGGTTTTCTACGTAAATCTTGGTGTCTATTTTATTCTTCAATTTTCATAGTTTCTATCTCGTAAATGCCGCACCTGGGACCAACAAGTGGTATCAGAGCCTTGGCATAAAATTTCTTAAAATTCTGAGTATGCTCTGTGGTTGCAGCTTTGACTGATCTTCCACATCAGAAAAGATTTTTTGAAGATTTTATAAGGCAGGATTATTGTAGTCAAGATGACGGCAAAATACGAGATAGAAAAGTTCAATGGAAGCAATTTTTTGCTGTGGAAATTGAAGGTGCAAGCAATTCTAACAAAGGAGCGTTGCTTGGCAGCTATTGGAGATAGACCGGCGGATGTCACGGACGATCAAAAGTGGAATGAGATGAATCACAATGCTGTTGCCAATTTGCACTTGGCGATAGCGGATGAAGTTTTGTCAAGTATCTCGGAAATAAAAAGCGCAAGAGTTATTTGGGATACTCTGACAAAATTGTACGAGGTCAAGTCACTACACAACAAGATTTTCCTAAAGAGAAAGCTTTATACTCTTCGGATGGCGGAATCCTCATCGATGACTGACCATATCAACACATTGAATACTCTATTTTCTCGGCTCACGTCTATGGGGCATAAAATAGAGAAAAAAGAACGTGCGGAGCTTCTACTTCAAAGTCTACCAGATTCATACGATCAACTCATCATCAATATTACCAACAATGTTCTTTCGGATAATTTAAATTTTGACGACGTCTTAACTGCGGTTCTTGGAGAAGAGAGTCGTCGAAGGAACAAGGAAGATAGGTTGGCAACGTCGAAGAAAGCAGAGGCTTTACCGATGACGAGAGGAAGATTGACGGAGCGTGACTCCAGTGGGAGCCACAGATATGGTAGATCAAAGTCAAGAAGTAAGAAGAAAAATATTTACTGCTTTAAATGTGGCGGTAAAGGGCACTTTAAGAGAGAATGTACGAAGAGCATCGAAAAGGGATCTCAAGGAAATGTGGCCAGTACTTCAGGAAGTGGTGAAATATTATTCAGCGAAGCAGCAACGGTTGCGGAAGGCAGACACAAATTTTGTAATGCATGGATTATGGATTCAGGAGCGACGTGGCATATGACGTCAAGGAGAGAATGGTTTGACCAGTATGAACCAGTCTCAGGAGGATCTGTATTCATGGGAAACGATCATGCCTTGGAAATCGCTGGGGTCGGTACCATTAAAATCAAAATGTTTGATGGTACTATTCGCACCATACAGGAGGTACGACATGTGAAGGGCCTGACAAAAAATCTTTTGTCTTTGGGGCAACTGGATGATATTGGGTGCAAAACCCGTATCGAGAAAGGGATCAATGAAGATTGTGAAAGGCGCGCTTGTGGTTATGAAGGCGGAAAAGTTTGATGCAAATCTGTATGTATTGTTGGGGGAAACACACAAAGAGGCGGAACTAGCTGCTGCATCAATTGGTTCGGGGGAAGAATCAACAGTGTTGTGGCATAGAAAGCTTGGGCATATGTCAGAACGAGGAATGAAGATTCTCTCAGAACGAAAGCTGTTGCCGGGGCTTACAAAAGTGAATCTATCCTTTTGTGAGCATTGTGTTACCAGTAAACAACACAGATTAAAGTTTGGCATGTCTACTGCCAAAAGCAAAGGCATATTGGAGCTAATTCATTCTGATATTTGGCAAGCACCGGTGGTGTCCCTAGGAGGAGCGAGATACTTTGTCTCGTTTATTGATGATTTCTCTAGGATATGTTGGGTGTATCCAATCAAGAAGAAGTCAGATGTTTTTGAAGTCTTCAAAGTTTTTAAAGCGCGGGTTGAACTTGATTCTGACAAGAAAATCAAGTGTTTGAGGACGGACAATGGAGGAGAATATACCAGTGATGAATTTGATGTATTCTGTCAGCATGAGGGCATCAAAAGACAGTTCATGACGGCTTAAACGCCTCAGCAGAATGGAGTGGCGGAGCGAATGAACAGAACTTTGTTGGACAAAACAAGGGCCATGTTGAGTACTGCGGATCTACCAAAGTCATTTTGGGCAGAAGTAGTCAAAACCGCTTCTTATATCATCAATCATTCTCCTTCAGTGGCGATTGATTTGAAGACTCCGATGGAGGTGTGGACTGGCAAGCCAGCTAATTATTCTCGATTACATACATTTGGAAGTCCGGTGTACGTTATGTACAATGAACAAGAAAGATCGAAGTTGGATTCTAAATCCAGAAAGTGTATCTTCTTGAGCTATGCTGATGGAGTAAAGGGGTTTCGCTTGTGGGATCCTAATGTACACAAGCTTATCATCAGCAGAGATGTTATCTTCGAGGAAGATAAAGTGAAGGGAGACAAAGACACACTGAATTCAGAAACTACTATCATTCAGGTGGAAAATAATACAGACGAAGATCAAGTTTCTTGTGAAGCAGTACCGGAGCACGAGGAACAAGAATCAGTTGAGTCAGAGGTTTCCAAAGTGAGGTAGTCAACTCGAGAGAGAAGACCACCAGGTTGGCTTTTAGATTATGTCACTGAAAGCAACATTGCATATTGTCTATTAACAGAGGATGATGAGTCATCGAGTTTTCATGAGGCTACTCAAAGCTCGGATGTATCCCTGTGGATGACAGCGATGCAGGAAGAATTGGAAGCATTGAACAGAAACAAAACTTGGGATCTTGTTTTACTACCACGAGGGAGGAAAGCTATCGGTAACAGATGGGTCTATAAGTTCAAGCGTGATGACAATAACCAAATGGAGCGGTATTGTGCGAGATTGGTTGTCAAAGGGTATGCTCAGAAAGAAGGTATTGACTTCAATGAGATATGTTCTCCTGTGGTTCGACTTTCAACAGTCAGGGTAGTATTGGCATTGTGTGCGGTGTTTGACCTACATCTAGAACAGCTAGATGTGAAAACGGCATTTCTTCATGGCGATCTTGAAGAAGAAATTTATATGCTCCAGCCAGAAGGTTTTGCAGAAAAAGACAAAGAGAAATTGGTTTGCAGGTTGAACAAATCTCTGTACGGTCTCAAACAGGCGCCGAGGTGTTGGTACAAGAGATTTGATTCCTATATCATGAGCCTTGGGTACAACAGACTCAGTGCAGATCCTTGTACATATTTCAAGAGGTTTGGTGATGATGATTATATCATTTTGCTGTTGTACATGGACGACATGTTGGTAGCAGACCCCAACAAAGACCGGGTCCAAGAATTGAAGGCACAGTTGGCTAGGGAATTTGATATGAAGGACTTGGGACCAGCAAACAAGATTATAGGGATGCAAGTTCACCGAGACAGAAGCAATAGGAAGATTTGGCTTTCCCAGAAAAATTATTTGAAGAAAGTCTTGCAGCGCTTCAACATGCAAGATAGTAAGCCAATTTCAACCCCTCTTCCTATTAACTTCAAGTTATCTTCTGAGATGTGTCCTAGCCGTAAAGCAGAGAAGATGGAGATGTCTCGAGTACCGTATGCATCAGCAGTGGGAAGTTTAATGTTCGCTATGATCTGTACTAGACCAGACATTGCACAAGCAGTGGAAGCAGTCAGTCGGTATATGGCGAATCCTGGACAAGAGCATTGGAGCACGGTTAAGAGGATCCTTAGATACATTAAGGGTACCTCGGATGCTGCATTATGTTTTGGAGGATCAGATTTTACACTCAGGGGCTATGTGGATTCAGATTACGCAGGTGATCCAGATAAGAGAAAATCTACTACTGGTTATGTGTTTACAGTTGCAGGAGGCGAAGTCAGCTGGGTTTCAAAACTGCAAACAGTTGTGACATTATCTACAACGGAAGCAGAATACATGGCAGCTACTCAAGCTTGCAAGGAGGCAATATGGATTAAAAGGTTATTGGAGGAGCTTGGGCACAAACAAGAAAAGATTCTTCTGTTTTGTGACAGTCAGAGTACCTTGCACATTGCAAGAAATCCAGCCTTTCATTCAGGACTAAACACATTGGAGTTCAATTTCACTTTGTTCGGGAAGTAGTAGAGGAAGGAAGTGTGGACATGCTGAAGATCCATACAAAGGATAACATAGCTGATTTTCTGACCAAGCCAGTGAGTACAGAGAAGTTTGAGTGGTGTAGATCCTCAAGTGGCCTAGCAGAAACGTAAGCAGCGGGAATGGCAAGATTGAAAGGATGTGTGGAGATGTGTTTGATTCTCAATCAAATCTCCAAGTGGGAGAAATGTCAGCAAAAGACACATGAGAGACATGCATTAAATGCATGTGTTACATATTCAAATATGGTAGGCAGAAAATGGACGGAAAGTGTGAAGGAAATTCACAATGAATTTCCTTTCTCATGACTATGCCGTGTTCAGACGAGAATCCTCACTATAAATAGTGTCTTCCCTCGGCATTTCAGGATCATCCCTCAGCCTCAAGCATTCTTCTGTTCTTGAGTGCATTTCTTCTCTCCCTAGTTATTTCTATATATTTGTGAGATAGGTTTTCTCCTGTATAAGAAAGTGAGTGTCTCTTTGGAAACACAGAGAGAGGTTGTAATTCTCCAAATATTATAGTGAAATCTTTTGGTCTTACCCGTGGTTTTTACCCTAATAATTTTTGGGGGTTTTCCACGTAAATCTTGGTGTCTATTTTATTCTTCAATTTCCATAGTTTCTATCTCGTAATGCCGCACCTGGGACCAACAGTACCAAAAATAGTTTTTAATATCCTCGACTATAGTTTCAAAAAAAAAATACCCTCAACTATTAAATTAAAAATACTAGAGAACGTAACCATGTCCTATCATAAAAAAAAAAAATAGTAGCCTCCAAGAGGTGTCCAAGTTGGTGGATTAGGTGAACTCTTGACCATAGGTCAGGAATTTGATTCTCCCTGCCAACATTTTCTTGGCAAGCCTTGGGTCTAGTTTGCAGACTATTACGTTAGTCATCCAGAGCGCACGAAGAGATAGCGGCTGCGGGTCCCACGTAAAAAAAAAAAGAAATAGTAAAGATGTATCACTACTTTGGTTGAGTAGATGCTACCCGCGGGGTAGTGCCCAGCGGGTGACGTGGCGGCTCATGATTGGTTAAAATCAGTGGACCTCATGTGGGACCCACTAAATTTAACAAATCATAGAGTTACACATCACCCAAAAAATAGTGCCCAGCAAGCGACATATACCAAACTCACAACTTTAACGTAACCATATCCTATCATAAAAAATCAGCGGGTGCGGATAAAACGTGAGGCGCTAAAAACTTCTCCCAAGCACCGCCAAGGGTCGCATCATCCACTCGAAAACGCCAAAAACCTCCAAGAATTCATGGTCAAGAAATATTCAATGAAAACGAACAAAGATTCTCGTCTCTCCCACGCTACGCTCCTTCTCCATGATCCATTGCATCCCACCACAGAGTTATTACTTCAAATCCCACAAACAACAATCCCTGATTCTTTACAAGAACAAGCCTTTTCCACACACATGCATTGCTCTTTCTTCATTTGCTAGTGCGGGGACGCCAGAATGGAATTCCGAGATCATCCAGTATCAAAATGAGAGTTCTCCTGAAAAAAGCAGAGTACAGAACAAGAAAAAGGAAAAAGAAGTAAAAGTTGCGGAGGAGGAGGAGGAGGAGGAGGTGATTTTAGGAGAAAGAACCGTGGATTGTGAAGTGGAAGTCATATCCTGGAGGGAACGCAGAATAAAAGCTGAGATATCAGTTAATGCCGATGTTGGATCAGTTTGGAATGCTCTCACCGATTATGAAAGGCTTGCTGATTTCATACCAAATCTAGTAAGCAGGTAACTCGATCTGCGGATAAGCTTTTGATTTTCGTTTCATGAAATGTACTACCGGTCTTGATTGTTTAAATGCGAGGTAGCAATCTGGATTACTTTGGTTGTCGTTCAATAATTTTGGACCGCACTCTTTTTGTTAATTATGAGATAGAATTTGATGTAGTTTACTTGATTAATGCTGTTCTTTGAATGTGTTTCGCTTTGAATATCGTGTCAGTGGGAGAATCCCTTGTCCACATCCAGGGCGGATATGGTTGGAGCAAAGAGGCTTGCAAAGGGCACTGTATTGGCATATAGAAGCTCGTGTGGTGTTGGATCTTCAAGAATTTCTCAATTCTGTATGTACATTTTATTTTGAATGTGAAGTAGATATGAATCTACCAATTGTTAAATGCAAGTATATTCAGAAGTAAACATTACACTGAAGAGGTTTGGAAAGTGGAAAGGTGATTCCATTGATTGAAGTATACACATCTGTATGAATGTATTAGGTAGACATGTAGGCTGTAGCTGTACAGTTTTATGTATAAGTTTCTGTTTACGGAATCACCTGTGTCTCTTACCCCCGTCTTTAATGTAGGAAAATGACTGTGAACTTCACTTTTCTATGGTTGATGGAGATTTCAAGAAATTTGAAGGCAAATGGTCTGTTAAGTCTCAGAAAGGGTAGGTTTATTTTTCTTCCCATTCTCATTTGTATCTTCGCTGTTGCATGTTGAAAAAGATGTATTTTTCAAGATAAGCTTCCATTGTTTTGCTAGGAAAAGTCAAGAACTTGTTTTCGTAGGCGAGCTAGTTATTTTTCTCATCATTTTCTACTTCTGGGAAACCTCATAGTATACCTAAGCATGGATACACTTGTCATCCAGCTGTTCCTTGAATAATTAGTTATGTTTAATTGAGCTTTTGATCATAGAGAACAATATCATTAGCCAAACACATTATTATCCTGTTCCTTTAACTACTGGTAAAATTTATAATGATTGAGCTGGAAGTTAATCATTGGAAGTTAATCATTGTCCTTTTTATATCCAGTTACAAGTTTATTTTGTTTTTCTAATTTTTTTTGCTTCCATCGTTGCATTTTAAAGGTCTTCGACCACAACTTTGAGTTATGAAGTGGAAGTCATACCGAGGTTCAATTTCCCTGCAATATTTCTGGAGAGGATTATTAGATCTGATCTTCCTATAAATCTTCGAGCCATAGCATGCCGTTCAGAAAGTGATTTTGAAGGAAATCAGAGTACTGTTCTCTCTCAAAATTCCTTGAGCGAGTCTTCTGTGTATCCTCTTGCTCTTGGAAGCAGCGATGGTGCAGTCATTGTGAAAAATGCTTCCTTTGGTCCGTTATCCCCTTCAACTGGTGAATTAAGCACTAACTGGGGAATCTTTGGGAAGTCTTGTCCAATTGACAGGCCATGCATGGTGGACGAAGTTCATCTCCGTAGATTTGATGGCTTACTGGTATTGATGAATACTATAACACGTTCACCATCATAAGTGAAGTTATTTGTGTTTGTAAATTTTGAAATAGAAAAATTCACACTCACGCGTGTGACTCGAACCTGAGATATGTTGTCTTGTAAAAACATTAGCTCTACCTCTGAGTTATTAGGTTAACCTCTTGTTACTCTATTAACGGATTCAATTTTGAATGAAGGAAGATGGAGGTGTTCATAGGTGTGTCCTTGCCTGCATAACAGTAAAAGCTCCAGTTCGTGAAGTATGGGATGTTCTCACAACTTATGAAAGTCTTCCTGAGTAAGCCCTTGTGTAAATTATTTTGTACAACTTGACGACAACCCATATATTCTAAACTTCACCAAGAAATCTCACGGTGACATTTCCTAGCGATCTATCGTAAATGATAGAATTTCTTCTAATTAGTACTGTATAGAATTTTAATTTTGCAAGGACTCTATGAAAGTTTATTGTTTGACTAGGCAAATTTGTGACTGTAGAGATTGCTATTAATATTTCTATTACCTGTTCTTTGGATTATATGAATGAAATTAATCAGTCTGGAGCTATGGGTTTGTACCGAAGTTCTATTATCTTATTGCTCCTGAAACTACCACAGGATAGTTCCAAATTTAGCGATCAGCAAGGTTTTATCTCGAGAAAACAACAAAGTCCGCATTCTCCAGGTACAGTTTACCTTGTTCTATACTAGATTATAGTGATCCTTAACTGGGAAAAAAAAACGGGGCTTGCTTTCATTATCAGAAATTCCATTTGAATCTTCATATATCAGGCCATAGATTCCTCCATCAGCAAAATGGTGGAGTATTCAAGGTCTGACAAAAACAATGAGAAAGTTCTTGTCGTGATGGGAAACACTAAAAAGAAATTTCTTTTTTTTTCCACATTTCAAAAAATGATATATTTGAATCTTCTTGATGAGTTAGATTTCTAGATATTTAGTAAAGGGGTTTTCGGTTATTTATGATGGCATCTTAGGAACCAATCAATCTCGTAAGAATGGTAGAATATCAGATGCTTTGACATGTTAATGAACGAAATAAAATCTTTCATCAAACTATATTATGTGATGCTAGTGGACTTATTATTTTAGCTCGTACTTGTATGTCAATAAGTAAGCTCTTAAAAGATCTTTTACTTCTCCAATGAGAAGCTCTTGTTAAGCAGGATACCTTGGTAAAATGAAGTTGTAACGAAACGCAGATATCTCTAATCCTAGTTTTTGCTAGTTGGCTTGTGGTCAGCCATGAACTAACATAATCCTGACGACTCAAAAGGGTTTTGGGGAACAAATTTGAAGCTTAACAAATTTACATGAAACTAGAGATTTCTCGTTTTATCTCTGTTGGCCTCACCACTGGCTGTAAAATATCTAATAAAAAAATTAACCTTCCATAATCCTTGCTTGTAAAGTATGCTATCATTTCGTGGTGTCACTATGGTATCTATAAATTCCTATAAAATCCCGTAATCTTAAGCAACTACTTTAGGACCGCAACGATCACTTTGTCGGTGAAGATAATGTATGGCTCAGTAAAATGGTTTCTAAGGAGTGTGGTTGTTGTGGAGTGATTGGCTGAATTGTGAGCCTCGTCACAATTCTTGCTCTGGTGTTGATTCCTAACTAGAAATTGTTGCATTCCATGCAAAATTAGGAAAGGAGGAACAATCTATTTGGATGAGAGAGCCATCTCTAAATCGTAAATTACTGGCTGACTGTTTTCCTCATACAAGAATTTTGACATCTAATACATGGAGACCAATGAAAGCGTGAAAAACCATACTGATAATTCTTGCTGATACTTGAGTTCTAAGATATTGATCTGTGCCTAATTGCATATAGGAATATCCATGTTCACTTTGAAAAAGGATATCTTAGTTTTATTTTGTAAGCCTAGATACTTCTGAAGCTTGCGTGGAGTACTCTATCTTCCATGATAAAATTAAGTGCTAGAAAGTTTCAATTTTGTCTGCGCAAGTTTAAAATTTTTTCGGGAGATCTGAAATCAAGTCTTACGTTAAGGCATCCTATTTTTCTCAAAACTGATTTTTTTTTTCTTTTTTCTTGGTTTTTATATAGTAATTAGTTTGGCTCTCCTCCGACCTCTTCCCCTTCGTTTTGTATCTCACATGCAAACCGCTATATGTTTGAGGTTTTCAAAGAAACATATGTTTTATGGCTCAGGAAGGATGCAAGGGTTTGCTTTACATGGTTCTCCATGCACGTGTTGTTCTTGATTTGCGCGAGCATCTTGAGCAAGAAATCAGCTTTGAGCAGGTTGAAGGAGACTTTAATGCATTTCGAGGGAAATGGATCTTGGAGAAATTAGGAGGTCACCACACACTGCTAAAGTATTTAGTTGAGTCAAAAATGCATCAAAACTCGTTTCTCTCTGAAGCTATCATGGAAGAGGTTTGTATCCATTTGTTTTGTTTAGTGTTCTCATTAATGCAAAACTGCATCTTTAACACAGTGACTATTGTGGGGGAAATCAGCAAATGTTTTTTGAGTTTGGAATTCTTCTTGACCAACAAGACAGGAATGATTACAGTATCATAAATTTATATTTGAATGCATAGAATGTTCATCTAATTCCTCGGGCCAATGCCATGCCTTTCCATTTACAAATTGCTTTGAGTAAAGATATGAAGTTTCATGCAATTGTTATGTTTTTGTGCTGATGTAATATGTATAACATACTTGTGTAGCATTTTTTGTACTACTAAATTTGAACATATCCGAAACAGAAAAAATTGTATATCCTCCAGTCTTGTTGTCAGGAAGGCTGACGAAGTAGAATACTGCACTATTACGGGAAGAATCATCTTTTAAAAATTTTCGAATGATGTAGGTCATTTATGAAGATCTTCCTTCAAACTTATGTGCCATTAGAAATTATGTGGAAAAAAAGGAGGTCAGACAGGATCAGGAGGGGTCCAACCATGACGGTAAAATAGAGGAACAGACGACTTCACCAAGTAATGAAAGCTCGTATGTTAATGCTATTCCTACCAAGCTTTCTGATTGCAGCAGTGCAAGTTCATCAAGACAAAGATCGAAGATTCTGGGCTTGCAGACAGACATTGAAGTTCTTAAATCTGAGCTCTTGAAATTCATTTCTGAGCATGGGCAGGAAGGATTTATGCCCATGAGAAAGCAACTACGGGTGGAAGGGCGTGTGGATATTGAGAAGGCAATTACACGCATGGGCGGGTTTAGAAGAATTGCTTCCTTGATGAACTTGTCCCTTGCCTATAAACACCGAAAACCAAAAGGGTACTGGGACAATCTTGAACATTTGGAAGAAGAGGTTAGTGATTAGTTCTTTGTTTTGTATTATGTGTTTTGATTTACCTTTTCTATTGTACTGTTCTCGTTGTTGTTTAGGCTTCTGAAAAGCATTATACCACTGAAAACATTCTCAAAAGTGGTACAATGTGTTTTTTCTCACTATCGAGTAATTTAATGTCAACATCCGTTTGTATATGCCTTGATAAGATACATGCAGAAAAGTTTGGACATTTGTGGCTATAACGGTTCATTTATATGACAGATAAATCGGTTCCAAAAAAACTGGGGTATGGATCTGTCATTCATGCCCAGTAGAAAATCCTTCGAACGTGCAGGTACTGAAAACATCACCTCTTTTTTATCAAGACTACTAATTTCCTAGGAAAGTTTGAAGAATGGATATGCTTATGAGATAGCTTCATTCAACATATCATAGTTGTCTGAACAATACTTGCAAAAACGTCTATGTATACGAGTGTTGTTCAGGATAACCATAAATAAATATCACGTCCTTGAGTAGTCTTGAATCTTAATTTCTTGAGGATTACCCTTGAATCTTAAATCGGTTCCTATATGCATATCTAAGCTGAATATTAGGAGGAACACTGTTTTTGAGCTGTTAAGGTTGCTAATTCAGAAAAATATGGTTCTGTGACTTCTGTTTCTTGTAGGACGATATGACATTGCTCGCGCACTGGAAAAATGGGGAGGGCTTCATGAAGTATCCCGCCTTCTGTCGCTCAAGGTGAGGCACCCAAACAGACAAGCTGCTCTTTCCAAAGAAAAGAAGACCGAATTTCTCGGATCTTATAATATAAATGGCCTGGAGAAGATGCCATCTAAAACCTTTGTTTCGCAAGATACACAAAAGTGGCTGATGAAACTGAAGGATTTTAATATAAATTGGGTCGAATAAGAATGTGAAACATAGTTTATGTATTAAAAAACATGATTTTGCCTCCTGAAATTTTCTGTTTTCGCATTTTCCCCTCTGACAAAAGTTCTTAGCTCTGCTGGAGGCAATGCTGTTATGCTGGGGTGATAGTTGGATTGTTCGGTCCTACCCCATGGGTTTTATCCCATGGGGTACGTGTAGGCATGAGATTGGCCAATTCATGTAAATCCCACATTAATTGATGTGGGTCCCACATGAATGGACCACTCACATGCTGCCACCTACCCCATGGGGTAGGGCCGAACGAACCGTGATAGTTGTAGAAATTTTGAATTGTAATGTTCTAGTTGTTGGACTTCGACAATTCCCCACTTTCTGTAATGAATTCATATTTCTTACGTTGTAGATCCATGGCTGTTCCTAATTGTTATTTTCGAGATCAAGGGGTTGTGAGAAATCATCAACCTTTTTCCCATATCTTTGTATTCTGCAGATGAAGGATTTTGTAGGGTATGTGCATGACGTAACCAATTTTTATTAGCATATAATACATGCAACCCTACCAAGATGGTGAATCCAAAAGTAACTCTTTGATGTCTTTCCATTACATGAATAGAATCTACTGAGGCCATTTTTTAGGAGCCTAAATGGGTTCAATGTGAGGTGTGGCTGTATTATCTATTTCTATATATTATGTAAGTTCCTATATATTATGTAAGAGCCATTTAATGTAGTTTTTTGGTGTGCTCATTAAAATAATATATAAATTAAAAAAACATACACAGAACCGCTTTTTTCCACTATCTCATTTTTTTCTCTCAATTATGATTTTTTTCTTCTTTGTTTCAGCTAACTATTTTTTTATGTTCTCACCAATTTTTATATATAGTATTTTATTTGACAATGTTAATTAAAATATAAATTTATTATAAAAACATATTATTAGCACGCAATGCATGCAACAAAATGGCTAGTTATTATAATGGGAGAAGTACTTCCATTGAATTTGTACGACAGTATAAGATGTTTGCGTGACATTTCAATGTAAAGCACGATGGATTTATGTATTTTTATTTTGCAGTAAGGTGTTTGCGTGCGACATCTTATACGAAAACAAAAAATGAAATATTTTTTTCGGTGTAGCATCTCCAAATGTGCCTTCTATGTGAATGAATGCTTGGGTAACACAGTGCGAGATATATACTAACTAGGATAAGGACTCATGTTTTCGTTCTTTCTATGAGGAATATATTTGTTAAAATTGGTGTTAGATCGGCAGTAAATCATATTACAATATTTTGAAATATAATGAAAATAACAAAATATTTAACTAGATTATGGAAACAATATATTTTATTGTTAGTTTTCAAATACGTATATAAAACAAACATTAATTGGATAAAAATGGAATATTTTGTCATCCGATCTAAATTAGATGAATATGAATCAAGTGCTACTAGAGTTTGTTCGTGGTTCCCACTCTCCTGTGCTGTGTAGGCCTCGAAATCTCACGTTCTTCAACAGGCGCGAGAATAACGCAATCTACGTTTGAAAATATTCAAGAAAAACCATTAATAATTCAACCAAAAAAGTCTTTTTCTTCAATCAACACGCTCCCCCCACCTCCAATCACACTCAATCCCCATGCTAAAAAATCAATCAAGAAACTTAGTTTATGATTTATACAAATTCAAATATATACAACCCAAGAAATTATTGACCGCTTTTGTTTTCTGCATCGTTTTCTACTCATATATGACACCAACATTCTTCTGCTTCCGTTCCTGCGGTTTGCTGTCGGTGAGTTTCACGTTTACTCAAAGATAATTTCTCTCTCTTGAGTTATCGTGTTCGATTTTACAAAATTATATGCATCCGTGTGTTTGATTTTGAGTGCAAATGAGCCAAGAAAGGAGCTTTACAAGTGGGGTGATGCTCTGTTTTTCTAACTTGCATTAATTCTTTTGCAGGTCTTTTATTCAGTGAATTTATTTTTTATTTTTTTTTTTTGAATATAAAGTTCGCCATTTGGTGTGGGTCAACCTTATTTCTCGGTCTTATTTGAAGATATTTATTGGGACAGTGCCAACAAGCGACTGTTCATCTCCATCATTTACTATCCATAATGTGTTTTTGTGCGTGTGATGATGCGGTGGGGAATTGAAAGTTGCGCGTCAATAGTATTTGTCCCGTGTATTGTGCTTTAAATATCAATAAATGGATTTGTTGTCAGAATTGGTTTACATCTCAAATCATGTCGTATTCCAAAATTTGAGTGGTAACATTCCAGATTTTTTGTTGGGGGTACGTTGGTTAAGGCGTCAAACTTTGATTTCCTCCTGGAAATTTTATCGTGGCTTTATCATCCTTTATAGTACTCTGGGAAAAAAAAGAAGTTATCCCTCTTTTATTAATTTATATATAGATTTATAGATAGATATCCTGAGCTGAATTCCAGCTGGCTTGATTCATATTCTGATCAGTTAATCGATTTAACTTGGTGGTTGATGTTTTCTTTTTTCTTGGTTTCTGACGTGCATTTTCTTATGGTGTTTCAATGGGTGAAATTGAAGAGAACTGAGTTGGGTTCATAGATGGGAGTTTTGTGAACCTTGGACTGGATGGTGTCCAATGTAGATATGGAACTGGTTTCGATTTGTGGTGGCTAAATAGAGGTTGAAATTGAAGAGGAAGTTTGTCAAATAAGAGTGTAAAGTCGGTGTGTTTGTGAGATGGACCGAAGAAATTGGATGTGGCGGAGAAAGTCTTCAGAAAGAAGTCCCAGCGGTGAAACAGAGAGCTCTGGATCATTGTCATCTCATTCAGAAAGATTCTCAGATGATCAGGTTAATTTCTTCTGTATGTTGGCATATATTTGTGTATCCTGAATCCGCATACTGACTCCGAGTTGGTTCATCGGGGATCCAAAGGATCCAACATTGCTCAGAACCTAAGGTGTAACTATGTGTTTGATCTTTATTTTGGGCTCCGAGTGGAAACTAGGAATTCTGTTTATATCACAGATTGGTATACTTTTATCTGTTTTATTGAGTTTTAGTTTCGTTTTAACTGCCAATTGCGCATTTTAAAAAAAAAAAATCCAATTCAAGAACTTGAATCCCAAAATTTGGCCAACATTAATTTACTCTGAAGACCTTGAGGTAGTAGCAGATGCCAACAAATGAGTACTTGTTAACTATCTTGTTTTTGGTTCTGTCCTTGAATGATTTGTTCAAGTTTGGAGTTTGATGATAATTCATTTTGAACAAATACTCATTTTCGAATGAAGAATCAACGGCCATTAATCTTGTTTATGGCAGACACTCCGCTCATATTAAAATGGACCACATGGTGTGGATGCACACTTTAGGTGGACCACAAATGACTGCTTCTTGCTTTTCTTCTCTGAAAAGGTTTTCTTCATACTTCCATTATTGGTATCCACCTTCAATTATTAACACGTGCATTGATTCCTATTGTTTTGATCACCAATATGTGTGATTCCTAGTGAATCGTGGTTATGCATGTCCGTGAAAAAACCCAAGAAATTATTTTTTTAAATTAAAACCCGAGTAATGGGTTTTTGCTCTAGTTCGTCAGCTTCTTCATTTAGTTGATGACATTGTCTTTCTTGAATTAAATAGAGAGTTGGGCCGACGGTTTTATATAGACATGCATAAGCCTCCGAGAGGAAGAATGTTACTTCCTAATTCTCCACCTTCAATCATTTTATGACGCCAATCTGTGAAGCTTAGATGATTATGTCTGAAGTTACCTGAAACTTACTGGGGAAACAATTTCACAATTCTTTCACGATTAGCATGGTAATTGGAATTGTTTCCCAAGCTAAAGAAAGGTTTTCGTTTCAACAAAATCACAGATTATTTGTATTCTAATTTAATTCTAATGTATGCGAATACGAAACCATTTTTAGATTAAGAGTTATTAGGGTAATTATCCTTTATTGTTTTGAACAAGTATTTGTAAATATTAAATGTCTATGTGAAGTTTAACTCTACATCAGCTCTATAGCAGTTGAGAATGACTTTGTTCTGTAACTAAATTAATTGCAAGCAATATTTTCGTGTGGGCTTTACCTTTTTCTTTCCTCTCCGCTACAAGAATATGAAGTTTCTTGTTACGGAGGATAGTTGGATGGACTTGGATGACTGACTAATGGATGGTTGATTTCCATACAGACATTGTCAAACCATAACATTCGATCACCCGAGGTAACTTCTAAAGCCGTACCTGGTGATGAAGAACAGGATGAAAGTTTGAAGACTCAATCAGAGAAACTATCTGAAGCTCTTCTTGATCTTCGCTCCAAGGAAGATTTGGTTAATCAGCATGCCAAAGTTGCAGAGGAAGCTGTTACAGGTATCCTCTTGTGCTTTTTTTTGCTCCTGTTGTGTATTTTCTACTGAAACAACTTGTGTAGTGTGTCTGTTTTTTATTGGGAGAGACTTATTAAGCATAATTAATATATCTGATTCTGACATCAAACAAAATTTGAGCTTGAACTCCAGGATGGGAAAGGGCTGAGAATGAAGTATTAATTCTGAAGAAACAAAATGAGGTCTTAAATCAGAAGAATGTGGTCCTTGAAGAACGTAATGGTCATGTTGATGGAGCTCTTAAAGAGTGTTTGAGACAGCTTCGACAAGCTAGGGAAGACCAAGAAGAGAATATTTATGATGCTATAGCCAAGAAAAGTCGTGAATGGGAATTGACACGATCTGAACTCGAAAACCAGATTGTGGAGCTCCATTCTGAACTTCAAAATGCTAAAACAGATGCATGCTCCAAGCTTGAGGCCGCGGAAAAGGAGAACTCAATCCTTAAGCTCACTCTGTTTTCGAAGGACAAAGAATTGGAGCTAAGAACTTCTGAGAGAGATCTGAGCGCCTTGGCTGCTGAATCTGCCAGCAAACAACATCTTGAAAGTATCAAAAAGGTCTCCAAGCTTGAAGCTGAATGCCGGAAGCTGAAGGTTGTGGCTCAGAGATCGACATTGGCTAAAGATCACAGGTCACTTACCGCTTCATCAGTTTATGCCGAATCCCTGACGGATAGTCTGTCAGATGGTGGAGAGAGGTTACTGGTTTATGAAAACGGAAGCTCCAAAATGGATGGATTGGAGTCGATTTATGATGACTCGCGCCAAAAAAATACTTGGGGATCGGCTTTAGAGGTGGGACACATTTATAATGAAAGAACTCTGGGAAGAAGTCTTGTAAATCCTTCTGTTGAGATTGATCTCATGAATGATTTTCTTGAGATGGAGAGGATAGTAGCATTACCGGAGACACAGAGCGTTGCCCCTTGCACAGTGGTCAATGATAGGGAAGATCGTATGAGAAATGAACTGGAAGCTATGATTCATTGGACGGCTGAACTGGAAGAGAGATTTGAAAAAATGGGTTCTGAGAAAATAAATCTGGAGATGGCTCTGACCGAGTGCCAGATCCAGCTTAAGAAGTCCGAAGATCGACTCAAGCAGATGGAGGAGAAGCTGGTGGACATGGGTGCTCAGCTGACTGTGGCTAATCAAGAAAAGAGAGCTGTACAGAAAGAAGTTGCCATTTTGAAAGAAAAGCTGAAGAACTCAACAAAGCTTTTAGATGAAGCAAAGGTAGATGCGTTACAAGTTCGAAACCAGTTAATTGATTTAAATCAAGCAAAGAGGTTAGTTTTGGCAGAACTTGAGAGTGCTGACATAAGGAAAGCAGAAGCAGAGTCACAACTCAAAGTTGTGAAACTTGAGCTAGATGAAGCAAAGGTAGATGTGTTACAAGTTCGAAACCAGTTGATTGATTCAAATCAAGCAAAGAGGTTAGCTTTGGCTGAACTTGAGAGTGCCAACATAAGGAACGCAGGAGCGGAGTCGCAACTCAAAGCTGTGAAACTTGAGCAAGAAACCTTGCGTTCGAGGAACTTTTCCTTGGAGAAAGAGGTGGAAGTGGAAAGAAAATCGAGTGATTCAATTTCAAAGTGCAAGAAACTGGAAAGTGAGATGTCAAGAATGGAATTGGGGTCTAAGCTTCAGAGGTTAGCCATAGTGGAGGAGTTCAGAATCAATCAGGTTAGTTTTTTGCCCATCTTTTTATTATGTATGCGCCTTAAATGCAAATTCCGCGCCATACAAGCTTTCAGATCCAATTCCATCTTCTACATTGTAACTGTGGCTACTGATGTTGGTTTCAGGATAAAGAATTGGAGGTGGCTGCTAGCAAATTTGCCGATTGTCAAAACACTATTGCTTCTCTTGATCGTCAGCTGAAATATCTTGCCTCATTAGATGAATTCTTGATCGACTCGGAAAAGGAAGTAGAAGTCCTATGAAGAGGTGATAGCATCGCATCCTAAAGTTGGGGCAGATTCTTGATTGGCCCTTCCCAGGTCAAATAACAAGATGATATTTTGAAGCTTAAGCACTATAGTATACAAAGCACACTACGTCGTAGCGGCGGTCTTACGGAGGAGGGAAGGTTTCATGGAGAGCTAGCAAGATTTACTTGAAGAGAAAGAGATGAAATGAGGAGAGTAGTATGTTGGAATTTGCATTTCTTGTTTTTCCAATTGATTATGTCACCAACTTGGTAAAAGCAATATGCACGGAGGAATCGGGTGCTAGCCTAGGTGGGTTCGGTTATACTTTTACTTTTCCCTTTTTTGGATTTGGATTCAGAGTGGGTTCGATGTTACTCCATGCAGTCATTGTCTGCACGGAATCTAAGGGTGAAAACAAATAGGCCATTGGATTACCCTTACATGCACTGCTGCAGGCGTAGCATCGAACAAGCCTGGATTCAGATGTGAATGCAATATGATATTAAGCTCAAACAATGCAACAAACAAACTAAAGTTCAAAACATTGGAAGTTTTATTTGGTTAAGGATATATATACATTCATCTTATTTTATTTAATATTTTTTTATTTTAACTACGAAATTATATTCGTTCGAGAAACTAATTACAAAAAATTGTTGAAATAACACGGTAGTACAAGCATAATGCGTGCTTGGGATATAAAGTATATAAGTGTGAGATGGGGTTACTATATTGGCATGACTCACTTTTTTTTTGGGTCATTTTTTTTATTTATCAAAAATGATATCCAATTTTTTTTAATGTTTTTAAAATTTGAAAATGCTACCCACCTTTATAAAACTAGAAAATTGCACGTGCGTTGCACGTGACAATAATTTTATTTGGTTGAGATCGAAATTATCATATTTTATTTTAAATTGATTAGTTCTTTTAATTAAGTGTTATATTTTTTACGACCAATTTCAAACTTCGGTCACAATGATTCGATCTCTAATTAGCTAATGATGTAAGAACATTGTGTCTTTCAATTTTCTCTTTTGCGATCGATTTGTGATCTTTAATCGGCGTTTTTCTTGTAGTGCATTACATGCTTTATACCTTGGTGTAAGGGATAATTGTTTGCACATACACAAATTTAGGTGTTGTCACCAGGTGTTAACAACACCTTTAATAACACCTCAAATAATATGCAACGAAAATTATAAAAACGTGAATAAAATAAACAAGCAACCAATAAATAAACTCAAAAATTTAAACAAGAGTATAAAATACTCTTGCAATGCCTCAAAGCAAAACTTTCACTAGAAAATATTCAAACAGTTTACAAAACCCTAAAACTAGTTAATTATTGTCAAACTCAATTTTCTCAAAAACATAAGTGAAAATAAAGAATAAAAACAACTCCTAAAAATTTTATGCAAGATAGAATAAAGAAAATCATAATAAGGAGTTGAATCCTTGTCGACTAAACACCAAGAGCAACAACAACGATCCAATTCTTCAATGCTTTCAAATTCTTCACATGTCGAACAAGTAAACCACGACCGTATCGAGCTTCAAAATATTTTCAAAATTCTCTCAAGTTGCACGTTAGAAGCTTTCTAAAACTCTTGTCGTGAATAATCATTCTCAAAGTATACATCCATCTTCTTAAATAAGGCCAAAGGATCTTCTTCACAATGTTTCCTTGTAGATGTAGGATTCCTCTAGATTTGATCATATCAAATCTACAAAGATTGAGAAATAAATCAATAAGATATGATATAGTTAAATATTATGATAAAGTCAATAATATCTCAAATCTACTTAAATAAGAAAATATTAAATTCTATCTCTAAGATACTTCAAGTTCAAGAAAGGCAAAATACTCAAATAAATCTTTTAAAACTTTAAGGGATTTTAGAAATAAATATTCCCTTCAATCTCCCATTTTTGCCTTTCTGGACAAAACACATTTAATTCAAAACAAATCAACTCCCTCTTTATGAAAACTCCCCCTGAACATAAGAACGAATTCTTCCCCTAATTACAAGCAGATGTGTTGTCACAAGATGTTGGCAACATCTAGCTACAACAATTCAGATCATCAATCATGTATAAAAAGAGAAACAAATAACACATCAGAGCACAAGTACGGAAAATAGTTTTGATTAGGATTAGAGCAAGACAACTTATCAAACAACAATAAAGACCCAAAACAGAAACAAATAACCAAAACTAAACCAACTAAACCAATCTAGAATTGATTTCTCTCTGAGGAGCCATCATCATCAGTAACAGCAGTTTCTCGTTCTCCGTGTTCAGCTTCACCTTCTCCCCCTTTTTTGTCCAGAAGAGGTACCTACTCCAAGGAGGCTGTGGTAGTGAACTTTCAATGCCTCATAGTAGGCAAGATCTGCTTTGGCTTGATTGATCTTCCGCTCAGCATGCAGTAGTTGAGCGTTAATGAAAGTTGTATCCACGGATTGAGCTGTGGAGGGTGGAACAAATATGACACTGGCAGGGGGGGTTGTTGGCAACATCTGCCACAACATCTTCAACAGCACCTATTTCTAACCAAGGAAGATCCAACTTCTTATTTCCTCTAAGTAATGCAGGTGCAATCTTCAAATCTTCTCCAGGCTCAGTGAGGGATTCATCATCATCCTTCTCAATTTTTTGAGATATCATCATAGAATAGATCAAGGAAGGATATGAAAGCTTGAGTGTAGGCTGAGCAAAATCAGCAAATGCCATAACTGTGTCAAACACCAGTCGGCCATAGTTAAAATTAACTCCTGTTCCAATGGCATACAATACTGGTGCTTGATGTTTAGTGACGACATGAGTAGAGTTCCCAGAGGGAGTCCAGGTCTTCACTGAAGTCTTGTGCAAGACAGAGTATAGAGATGTGAGCTTGGCAGCTGGGAGCCTCTTAGGATGAGCAGGGAATGTTGTGACTTGACCACCTGTAATGGCGGAGGTCATCTCATCCAAGGAAGGTAAGACAACATCATCAGTAGAAGATGTCCGCAGAAAGCCATTAATAACTGCATGACTAAATTGAAAGATCTGTCCTCTCACGTACACTTTCCCATACTTCACAAATCTTGGATCCTTCACTGCTTCAGTAAGATTACAGTAGAATTCCAGCACAAGTTCCCTACAATACGGAGCAGCAGTAGTGACAGTAGCAAGCATATTTCTTACCTTAAAAAAATGAACCATATTCTGAGTTCCAAAACTCTCCAGATAAATATTATGTTCTTCAAGGAATTCACTATTGGCATAATGTTCCCAGTATCTGAAATATCCTTAGAATAAAACGAGGATGAGTAAGACTCGTTTACCCGGTAGTCTTCACCTAAGGTTTTGTCCAAGGTGTTAGCAACACCTTCCTTAACATCCTCCTCAGAGTCATTAGTGTTTGACTCTTCTTCCAACTCATTCTCAGCATCTAAGTCCTTACTTGAATCAGAGCTGGAGCTATCAGATTGATTGGGACGATTGTCAGCATACTCTTGTAGCATCTCCTCGTCAGGTTCATCATCGGATTCGTGAGAGTTTACAACTGATTTCTATACTTTTTCCTGCTTCAAACCAGCCATGAATTTGGCTATAGACGCTTCCTCATCATCTGAAAAAACAAGAGGAGTAGTGGTGGATGGCTTCTCAACAATAGGAACAGATGCAAATGCATCTTTTGTAGCAGCAACAGGAGATTGAGTCTCTGACTCAGTTGAATCAACATCAGAAGAAGAATCCCCCTTTGATAGATCTTCTGTGACAAATGGGACTGGGATGACATTAACATATGGTCCCTGTCCGCTAGACTTTCCCCTTTTGCGTGGAACAAGCTTGAAATATTCATCAGAACTAGCATCTCCAGAAGAGTATTATGTGTTCACCAGAGAAGGTCTTGATGGTTGATCCTTCCCACGGTATCTCTTCGAAGCAATGTAGTCAGAATTGTATCCGGCTTGTCGTTTGGATCGGCGAGTCAGGGGTTTCGGTGGAAACACCTTGTTGATTGTAGAAATATCCGGTAGATTCTCCACATCTATTTCATTATCAAGCTCTCCTAGAGCAATCAAATCCAGAGGAACAGGTTCCTCAGCAACCGGAACCATGTCTTGCTCGATAACAGGGTGTGGTGACGGAGGTGTTGTCACACCTTGAGCAGCATCCTCTGTAAAACCCATCTCGGAGCGAATATCATGAGAATCATTACCCTTTCCTGCCATTTGATTGTAAATAAAATCAGAGACAATATTAGGGCAAATGAAAACAGAGGTGGTGAGTGAGTAGAGGGAACACGAAGGCAGGAAGAATATAGTTCTAAGAATAGATAAGCACCCAATATATATTAAAACACAATCTTTTCTACTCTCACTCGGATTTACAGTAGGCCCCAACGGTAACAAAATTCCTAATGGTAACACTCCAAAACGGTAACAAATTTGATTTAAATTAGGTAATAAATCTCCCGATTTTGGATATAATCAAGACCTGAATTTATTTGCCCAATATTTCCAAATTTAACTTCTCATCGATATATAACTCCACTGAAACAAAATTGATCACATTCAAAATCAAAATTTCAGTGGATTAGGCAAAAATTCAAAATTTTTGTTTAATTAGAACTTTCAACTTCTTAGTCAGATATATTCACAAAAAATAAATATGCATGTCCTAAATATGTCTAAAACAGAGTGTGACATAAAATTAAAATGCGATCACATGCAAAATATATGTTGACAAGTGAGGTGTTTTCCACAATGTTGGCAACATCTTCCAGCAACACTTCAGGATTCAAAAAAAATTTGTTATCCAATTCATTATTACAGAAGTGGTAGCCTGCACACTAAATGAACGATCTTCATAGGAACCCTTAAGGTAGCTTTTTCCATTTGCTTCTGATTTTTCAATCAAATTTGATGATTGAATTGGTTATTGTTCAACTTTTGTTATTTTGAGTTTCTGAATTTGCGAAATCACTTTTCATTTAGGACAAGATCATGGAATACACGAACATCCCTCCACTACTTTGTGATTTAGTCAGAACTCTTTATCAAATTAATCCTCATTAAACTGTAAAACACTTTTGTAAGGAATCCTGAGTGTAAACTGGTCAATGGTTACAAAGTATCAAACACTTCACAAAACAAAATGTATGCATGAATGCAACATGCCTAATGATCCTAAAGATTCACATGCATGAAAAGGTGTTGTCTTAGGGTGTTGACAATACTCCAGACAACATCTCAGTTCTGTCTATAATGCACGCATACTGAGAAACTTCTTTAGACTGGGGAATCTCTAAAAATACAAAGCTTTTGTGAATATATCAGCTAATTGATTATTAGTCCCAAACAACTCAATAAAGATCATGCCTTTCTCGACCAAATCTCGAATGAATTGATGTCTAATATCAATGTGTTTGGTTCGAGAATGTTGTACTTGATTTTTGGATATATCAATGACACTAGAATTATCACAGTACACAATAGGAGTATCACTTTTAATTCTATAATCATTCAGCATTTGATTCATCTATAGAGTTGTGTGCAGCAACTTCCTACAACAACATATTCAGACTCGACAGTTGAAAGTGAGACACAATTTTGTTTCTTACCATACCATGACACTAAGTTATTTCCCAAGTAAAAACATCCTTCTGAAGTGCTCTTTCTCTCATCTAGATCCTCAGCCCAGTCAACATCACTAAACCCTACCAAATTCGAGTTGGTTTCTTTAGTGTACCACAAGCACAAAAATTCTAAGGATTAGCGGAAATGAATTTAAACAAATGGCAATAAATGCACTTAAATCTTACAGACTTTGAGGCGAGATCCCTTCGAGTTTTGGCAACCCGTAGTAGGCACAACCCAAACCAAGACCGCTTTCTGATACCAACTGAGACGACTAGCTACTACTACTCAAATAAATAAAAGAGAATAATACGCGGGTTTTTGAAAATTTACTAAAACTTTCGGCATGACCCTTTTGTTTTTAGAACAAACCACCTAACGCAGACAGCAGTTCAAAATATTTAAAATAGAACCTCCCAAACATTCCAACAAGACCCAAAAAGCATAAGTATTAAGACAGCTGAATACTACGTCGGACAACCAAGTAAAAGCGATACATGACAAATGTCCCTACGCAGGGAAACACATCCTGCTACCAAATAAAAACGAGGAAGTAGAAATGTAATTTATTACAGACACTCAAACTGAAAAGACACAGCGGAAAATAAATGGAGCCACGGTCACAGGTATGCGCCTTCGGGAACCTCACCCAGGGGATCCTGCCCCTCAGTCCACTGATACTCTTCCTCACCTGAAAGTGGGAAAAAGTGGGGTGAGTCTAAAAGACTCAGCAAGATTATGAGGGGGGGGGGGGGGGGGGGGGGCGGCGGGGGAATAACGAGTACTACATAGGTACAAGCACACACAATATTTAAAATAATGCGTAACAAAATAATCATTAATGCCCCTGAACTTAAAAGTGATGAACATGTAAAAATAATAAATGCATGAATATGACATGTGCAAGACTAAGTCAAATAACTCAATGAATAGCATAAAATGTGCTGGAACATGGTCATATGAATTTTGAGTGAACTCAGATCCATGAATTGTGACTCTGTGATTGCGATCATGATCATGGCTATAGTGCACAATGCCGCAAGGAGGTCGAGATGAAATCCAACCCGATCTTGCCCTATATTGGTAAGGGAGACCAAAATAGCTCTGGCCCCACACGAATACTTGCTAAGGTAAGGAAACCAATAATGATTTGGTAAGGGAGGCCAAAACGTCTTTCAGCCCCACACGAACACATGAATATGTAGTCACAACCATCTCACTTCGTTCAAAATATACTTCTTTCCTTTATTGAATTTGAGACTTAGCATGCACATGTAGATGTAATGTTCACAAAAATATTGACTCAATGAACATGCAAAGGACTCGATGGTGAATGACTGGAAATGATGATTTAGGGAAGTACCAAGGGTGGGATTCTAAACCATGGTTAAAACACTTAGGTGAATGGAGCGGTACACTCGACATATCTTATATCTCACTCAAAACATGTCCAAAAGAGATTCTGCTTGAAGTAACACTTCCCTAACCTCTTAAGTTAATCCCAGTCCCGTACCCTTAACCCAAGTCTGTTTTTATCCCTGACTTAAAAGCTCAAGCCCGAACAGGAATCTGGTTGCTTAAAATTATGCCCCTCTTAAGTCTCAAGACTTAAAACTTAGGGAAAACTCAACCAAATTGAATTTCACTCGAAACGTAATTTCCTAACTCTCTAAGGTGTCCACCAGCCCTGACCCCTCCCCGAAATCCAACCTCTAACCCGGTTGCAACGCCACATTTCCGGGCAGCAAAGACTCTCCCAGAAATCTGCTCAAGATCAACATCCTAAATTCAATCCAAGCTTACCGAATTGCCCCATGATCCTTGAACCACTATCCTAGTATCAAAGAACAACATCTAGGCTCATCCAACAACCCCTTAACAGTCGCCAAAACCGCTCGCATTTGCTCATTCCCAAGCAACCCGAGAACAGCCCCTAAGTCGACTAAAATTCAAACATCCCCTCTACAATCTCCTATCACATTTGGCTCATTCTAATGCTACCACGTGAACTGCATATCACCCATGGTAACCCCTACACCATCACACCATCAAACACCATCAACGAACACACATAAAGATCGAAACTCGCAAACTCGAAACTGACATTTTTTTTTTCGAAAATGCAAGCACCATAACCAATTCATTCCAAGGCTTTTAAAAATCCATTAATTTACACATGTAATATCTAACTACAATCAAAATTTCCCAAGAAACCATCGGTCGTGAGAAAATAAAAACACAGGGCACGCAATATTTTGTATAATCGAAAATGGGGAGTGCAGTAGATATCACCAAATGCAACACACAATAATCGTATATAAAATGCGATAAATGAATCCACAATCTTTCCTAGTTAGAACAAGAAAGAATCGATGAATCCCAAAATTTTTTAACAGCGGCCGAGAGCTAGGCCGAGAAGGAGGTTTGGGAAAAAGAAAACCCGAGGAACAACGAACACGAGCTTCACTTCTAACTGGCCATGGAGCGATTCTAAAGGAAAAATCGAAGCTAGAAGGTGCTTGGTGAAGATCCGAAGGAGCGGGAATGAAGAACAGCGGAATCTCTCTCTCTCTCGACGTGTGTGTGTATGTGTGTTGTGCGAGAAGGGTGCGTGAGTTAAGGTGTTTGTGTGTGTGTGTAATTTTTAAAGCTAGGGTTAAATCCAAACCTAGGTGAAAAGTGCTATTACAATTAAAAGTTCTATTACCAAAGCGACTACTTTAAACCTCTAAATTAGCTCGCACAAATAATACACAAGCTAGAATTTTCTAAGTTAAAATAAAAGATTGGATTCGATAGTCCGGAAATTAAAATACTAATCCTTGCAGAGAGTAAAAGAAATAGCTCAAGAGCGCGGGAAAATTAAATTTAAAAGCGACTAACACCGAAAATTTAAAATAATTAAATATTATAAAATTTAAAACTGATTTAAGCAATTAAATATCGAAAATTAAAAAATTATGAATATTAAAACAGGTTTAGACACAAAACTCAAATTATGGAAATTCTAGGCGTCACAGTTCCACCCTCCTTAATACAGAATTTCGTCCTCGAAATTTGAGACTCACCAAATAGTTCCGGATAGCAAGCTCTGATATCTGCTTCTGCTTCCCAAGTGGCCTCTTCATCCGAATGATTCTGCCATCTCACCTTGATCATTGGAATCGACTTGTTACGGAGTCTTCTCTCCTGTCTATCCAAAATCCGGATGGGCCTCTCCTCATAGGTCATGTGAGGAGATAGCTGAAGTGGTTCCAAACTGAGCACATGGGACGGGTTCGAGATGTACTTCCTCAGCATCGACACATGGAAGACATTATGGACCCCATCAAGGTTAGGCGGCAAGGCCACCCTATAAGCCAATGCCCCTACCCTATCCAATATCTCGAAGGATCCTATGAATCTCGGTGCCAGTTTTCCTTTCTTCCCAAATCTCATAACTCCCTTCAACGGTGCTACTCGGATTAACACATGATCTCCCACCGAGAACTCCAAGTCTCTCCTCCTGTGATCCGCATAACTCTTCTGCTGGCTCTGTGCAGTCCTCATCCTGTCACGGATCTTGGCTACAACTACGGCAGTCTGCTGAACAATCTCTGGTCCCAACTCTGATTTCACCCCAATCTCGGTCCACAATACCGGAGATCTACACGGTCTCCCATAGAGTGCCTCGTAAGGCGCCATACCAATGGTGGCTTGAAAGCTGTTGTTATAAGCAAATTCCACCAATGGTAACCTCGACTCCCAACTATCATGAAAGTCCAAGACGCAGACCCTCAAAAGATCCTCCATAATCTGGATCACCCTCTCGGACTGCCCATTCGTCTGGGGTGAAAGACAATGCTAAACAAAAGCTTTGTCCCCAAAGCTGAGTGAAGACTCTTCCAAAAATTTGAAGTAAACCGCGGATCTCTATCAGACACTATGGAAAAAGGGATACCATGTAGCCTGACTATCTCCCGGATATACAACTCCGCATACTGAGTCATAGAGAAATTTGTCCTTACAGGCAAAAAGTGCGACGACTTAGTGAGACGGTCGACAATAACCCAAATAGCATTCGAACTTCTCACTGTCCTCGGCAAGCCAACAACAAAATCCATTGTAATATTCTCCCATTTCCACTCGGGTATAAGGAGTGGCTTAAGCAATCCTGCAGGTCTCTGATGCTCCGCCTTGACCTGCTGACATGTCAGGCACTCTGACACAAATCGGGCGATGTCGCGCTTCATGCCCGGCCACCAATACAACCGCTAAAGGTCCCGATACATCTTCGTACTACCTGGGTGGATAGAGTACGGTGATGTGTGCGCCTCTGCCATGATAGTAGCTCGCAGAGAGTCACCTGCGGGAACCCAAAATCGATCTCTGAACTTCACAATCCCATCTACTAATACAAACCACTGTCTTTACCCTCAGCTCTCTGTCTCCACTTTCTCAGCTGCTCATCATATGCTTGAGAAACTCTGATACGGTCAAACAATGTGGTCTGCACTGACAAGGCTGACAATCTAGGAGCCCTACCCTTAGCGTAGAACTCCAATCCAAACCTCTGAATCTCATCCTGCAACGGTCTAGCCACTGACATGGAAGCAATCACTGCTGTCTTCCGGCTTAACGCATCTACGACCATATTAGCCTTACCCGGGTGGTAACTTGTCTCACAATCGTAGTCTTTCACCAACTCTAGCCATCTCCGTTGCCTCATATTCAACTCCTTTTGGGTGAAGAAGTACTTGAGACTCTTATGGTCCGTGAATATCTTCCACTTTTCTCCATAAAGATAGTGTCTCCAAATCTTGAGAGCAAACACCACTGCCGCTAACTCCAGATCATGAGTAGGATAATTCTTCTCATGCTCCTTCAACTGCCTAGAAGCAGAAGCAATAACCCTATCTCGCTGCATAAGAACCGATCCCAATCCCAACTTGGAAGCATCAGTGTAAACCAAGAAATCACCTTGTCCCCATGGCATAGCCAATACTGGTGCCATCTTAAGAGCTTCCTTCAATACGTCAAAACTCTTTTGACACCCGGAACTCCAAACAAACCTAGCGTTTTTCTTGGTCAATGCTTTCAAGGGAACTGCAATAGACAAAAAGCCCTTGATAAACTTCCAGTAATAACCAGCCAATCCGAGAAAACTGCGAATCTCCGATGCGTTTCTAGGTACTGACCACTCCTTCACTGCTTGAACTTTGGAGGGGTCCACCTCAACACCTCTCTCGGAGATGACATGGCCCATGAATGTTACTCTCTCCAACCAAAACTCGCATTTGTCAAACTTAGCAAACAGTTTCCGTTCCCGGAGTACCTCTAGAACTGTCCTCAAATGCTGCGAATGTTCCTCTCTATCCTTGGAATAAATGAGGATATCGTCAATGAAGACGATGACAAATTGGTCCAAGAACGGCTGGAACACGCGGTTCATAAGATCCATGAAGACCGCTGGCGCATTCGTCAATCCGAACGGCATCACAAGGAACTCGTAGTGACCATAACGAGTCCTCAAGCTGTCTTGAACACATCCGATTCTTTCACCTTCAGCTGATGATAATCGGATCAAAGGTCAATCTTCGAAAACACAGAGGCTCCTTGCAACTGATCAAAGAGGCCTCAATCCTGGGTAGTGGATACTTGTTCTTCACTGTCACCCCATTTAACTCCCGATAATCTATACACAGCCTTAAGCTTCCGTCCTTCTTCTTCACAAAAAGGACCGGTGCACCCCATGGAGAGAAACTAGGGTGTATGAAACCCTTATCAAGCAACTCTTGAATCTTCTCTTTTAACTCCTTCATTTCCGTAGGAGCCAACCTGTACGGGGCCTTAAAAATTGGCATAGTATCGGGTACCAAGTCGATATAGAACTCCACTTCTCTATCAGGCGGAATGCCCGCAACATCGTCTGGGAAAACGTCCTCAAAATCCCTGACAATGTCCACATCTGAAATTTTTGGATGCACTGGCAACTCTGCCAATGATAAGCTGGCTAAGAACGCCTCACATCCTTCATGCACCATCTGTTTAGCTTGCATAAAAGATATGATCTGCATCTTCCTCGAACCCCTAGTAGCCTCAAACTGAAACGGTTCTTCTCCCCCTGGTCTGACCAACACTGACCTCTGCTGAAAGTCAATCACCACTGCGTTATTCGTCATCCAATCCATCCCGAGAATCAAGTCGAACTCAGGCATGGGCAATACTATCAAGTCCGCAACTACTGATTGCCCTTGCAACAGAAGTTAAAGATTCTTCGCCATTCTCTTAGTGGACAGCTCTTTCCCTGATGGGATGGTCACTGTGAATCCACCAATCAGATCCTCGCACTCAATGCTCCGCTTGCGGGTAAAAGCCTCCGAAATGAAAGAATGGGTAGCCCCTGAGTCTAACAAGGCTCTAGTGGCCACACCGGCTACTAAAATTCTACATGCATTAGAGGTGATTACAACCACGAAAAGATTGAAAGAAAATAAGGCAAGTCCTACTTAGGTTCATTCTAAGCCAACGAATTCCCATAATCAAAATTATTCACTTCAACACGACCAATTAACACGAAGCGTGCAACCTAAAACAAGTTCTCATTCCCAAAAAGAAAAGCTCAAAATCGAAAATTGCACCTATGAATCAATTGAATCACCCTTAATTAAATGCTCTAAATATTACCTGTGACGAGCGTGGTATCAGGATCGGCCTCCTCGGCCTGTATCACAAACACCCTCCCCTGAGTCGGCATGGTGCGCAATGGACAATCTGAAACCACGTGTCCTGGCTTCTTGCATCGATAGCAAACTCCGAAACCTGCCAGACACTATCCATGATGAGTACGATGACATTTCGGGCATACAGGCTTCTCCCCAGTCTTGGGAGGAGCGGGTCTCGGTGCCTGCTGACCCTGGGGTCGCTGAACATGATGTCCCTGGGGCCTATGGGCTAGATGCCCTTGAGGTCTAAAGGGTCCCTGCTGACGCTGCGGCCCAATGAATGGCCTCTTCCCATGCTGTTGTTGTGAACCATGAGATGGTAGCGTCCTCTTACTCTGCGCCTCAGTGCTGATGTCCTTCAAAGTCTGCTCAAACCTCAAAGATCGTCTGAGCGCCGAAGCATAGTCAGCTGGCTCCGCCATGAGTACATCTCGTCGGATAGTGGATCGTAGCCCAACAATAAAGTGCTGGAGCTTCTCCGCCTCATCGTCCCCAATTAAAGGCACAAAGTGGCAACCTCGCTCAAACTTCACCACAAACTCAGCCACTGATAGGTCTCCCTGACGCAGGCTCAAAAACTCCGTTTTCAAACGGGCCCTCACATCCGCAATAAAATACTTTTCAAAGAAAAGCCTCCTAAACTCAGTCCACGGCAGGGTAGTCGTGTCCACTGTCTTCTCAACTCCCTCCCACCAGAGGGCAGCATCATCCTGGAGGTGGAAGACAGCGCAGCGGACTCGATCCTCTCCCAACTACATATATTGGAATATCACCTCAAGCAAACGGATACATCCCTTCGCTACCAGTGGATCAGTGGTGTCAGCAAAGTCCTTCGGATTCATCTTCCTAATTTCTCATAAACAGTCACAAGTCCAGCCCTCAGAGCATCCACATGTCGCTCTAGGATACGGGCTAAGCCCGCTAGCACCTGAGTCCCAACATCCGTAGCTGGTGGAGGTGGCGGAGGAGGAGGTGGCGGCAGTGGGGGAGGCGGTGATGGTGGCGGTGGAGGAGGCGGCAGCTGCAGAGCACGTTCACGACGAGTGGCCATCTGTACGCAAGTTCAAATTTCCACATTCAAATTTCATGCCTTAAGAAAAAGATTTTCCTTAAACTTTTACAAGCTCAAAAATTATAAGGATTAGCATAAATGAATTTAAACAAATGGAAATAAATGCACTTAAATCTTACAGACTTTGAGGCGAGATCCCTTTGAGTTTTGGCAACCCGTAGTAGGCACAACTCAAACCAAGACCATGCTCTGATACCAACTGAGAATACTAGCTATTACTACTCAAATAAATAAAAGATAATAATACGCGGGTTTTTGAAAATTTACTAAAAATTTTGGCATGACCCGTTTGTTTATAGAACAAACCACCAAACGCAGACAGCAGTTCAAAATATTTAAAATAGAACCTCCCAAACATTCCAACAAGACCCAAAAAGCATAAGTATTAAGACAGTTGAATACTACGCCGGACAACCAAGTAAAAGAGATACATGACAAATGTCCCTACGCAGGGAAACGCATCCTGCTACCAAATAAAAATGAGGAAGTAAAAATATAATTTATTATAGACAATCAAACTGAAAAGACACAGCGGAAAATAAATGGAGCCACGGTCACAGGTCTGCGCCTTCGGGAACCTCACCCAGGGGATCCTGCCCCTCAGTCCACTGATACTCGTCATCACATGAAAGTGGGAAAAAGTGGGGTGAGTCTAAAAGACTCAGCAAGATTATGGGAGGGGGGTGGGGTGGGGGAATAACGAGTACTACACAGGTACAAGCACACACAACATTTAAAATAATGTGTAACAAAATAATCATTAGTGCCCCTGAACTTAAAAGTGATGAACATGTAAAAATAATAAATGCATGAATATGACATGTGCAAGACTAAGTCAAATAACTCAATGAATAGCATAAAATGTACTGGAACATGGTCATATGAATTTTGAGTGAACTCAGATCCATGAATTGTGACTCTGTGATTGCGATCATGATCATGGCTATAGTGCACAATGCCGCAAGGAGGTCGAGATGAAACTCAACCCGATCTTGCCCTATATTGGTAAGGGAGACCAGAATAGCTCTGGCCCCACACAAATACATGCTAAGGTAAGGAAACCCATAATGATTTGGTAAAGGAGGACAAAACGTCTTTCAGCCCCACACGAACACATGAATATGTAGTCACAACCATCTCACTTCGTTCAAAATATACTTCTTTCCTTTATTGAATTTGAGACTTAGCATGCACATGTAGATGTAATGTTCACAAAAATATTGACTCAATGAACATGCAAAGGACTCGATGGTGAATGACTGAAAATGGTGATTTAGGGAAGTACCAAGGGTGGGATTCTAAACCATGGTTAAAGCACTTAGGTGAATGGAGCGGTACACCCGACATATCTTATATCTCACTCAAAACTTTTCCAAAAGAGATTATGCTTGAAGTAACACTTCCCTAACCTCTTAAGTTAATCCCAGTCCCGTTCCCTTAACCCAAGTCTGTTTTTATCCCTGACTTAAAAGTTCAAGCCCGAACAGGAATCTGGTTGCCTAAAATTCTGCCCCTCTTAATTCTCAAGACTTAAAACTTAGGCAAAACTCAACCAAATTGAATTCCGCTCGAAACATAATTTCCTAACTCTCTAAGGTGTCCACCAGCCCTGACCCCTCTCCGAAATCCAGCCTCTAACCCGGTTGCAACGCCACATTTCCGGGCAGCAAAGACTCTCCCAGAAATCTGCTCAAGATCAACATCCTAAATTCAATCCAAGCTTACCGAATTGCCCCATGATCCTTGAACCACTATCCTAGTATCAAAGACCAACATCTAGGCTCATCCAACAACCCCTTAACAGTCGCCAAAACCCCTCGCATTTGCTCATTCCCAAGCAACCCGAGAACAACCCCTAAGTCGACTAAAATTCGAGCATCCCCTCTACAATCTCCTATCCCATTTGGCTCATTCTAATGCTACCACGTGAATTGAATATCACCTGTGATAACCCCTACATCATCACACTATCAAACACCATCAACGAACACACATAAAGATCGAAACTAGCAAACTCGAAACTGACATTTTTTTTTTTCAAAAATGCAAGCACCATAACCAATTCATTCCAAGGCTTTTAAAAATCCATTAATTTACACATGTAATATCTAACTACAATCAAAATTTCCCAAGCAACCATCGGCCGTGAGAAAATAAAAACATAGGGCACGCAATATTTTGTATAATCGAAAATGGGGAGTGCAATAGATATCACCAAATGCAACACACAATAATCGTATATAAAATGCGAGAAATGAATCCACAATCTTGCCTAGTTAGAACAAGCAAGAATCGATGAATCCCAAAATTTTTGAACAGCGGCCGAGAGCTAGGCCGAGAAGGAGGTTTGGGAAAAAGAAAACCCGAGGAACAACGAACACGAGCTTCACTTCTAACTGGCCATGGAGCGATTCTGAAAGAAAAATCGAAGCTAGAAGGTTCTTGGTGAAGATCCGAAGGAGCGGGAATGAAGAACAGGGGAATCGCTCTCTCTCTCTCGGCGTGTGTGTGTATGTGTGTGTGTGTTGTGCGAGAAAGGTGCGTGAGTTTAGGTGTTTGTGTGTGTGTGTAATTTTTAAAGCTAGGGTTAAATCCAAACCTAGGTGAAAAGTGCTATTACAATTAAAAGTTCTATTACCAAAGCGACTACTTTAAACCTCTAAATTAGCTCGCACAAATAATACACAAGCTAGAATTTTCTAAGTTAAAATAAAAGATCGGATTCGATAGTCCGTAAATTAAAATAGTAATGCTTGCATAGAGTTAAAAAAATAGCTCAAGAGCGCGGGAAAATTAAATTTAAAAGCGACTAACACCGAAAATTTAAAATAATTAAATATTATAAAATTTAAAACTGATTTAAGCAATTAAATACCGAAAATTAAAAAATTATGAATATTAAAACAGGTTTAGGCACAAAACTCAAATTATGGAAATTCTAAGCGTCACACACTTACTATTTATATGCTTTCAAAAGTTTATGAACAAAGCAGGTATAAAAGTTTATGCTTTATTTCCGAATTGAATATTCAATCCGTCAAGGTGCAAATTTTGAATATTTTCTGTAAGATATCATTTCTTTTATCTTGTCTGTAAGCTGCAGTTTAAAATTCTATTTTTTATATCTTGTCTCTGCACTGAGGTTTATCTATTTAGGTAGTGTTTGAGATTGTTTCAATGAAACACTTTTCAGCTATTCCATCACAAATTTTGAAAATTGTGAAAGAAAAGCTGAATTTCATACAAGCAAATCCCAAACACTACCTTATAATATTCATTTTTGCAGATGGCACAATCATCTTAATCCTAACATTAACAAAGAAGCTTGGACACAAGATGAGGAATTGGCTTTGATTCATGCACATCAAATTTATGGAAATAAGTGGGCAGAGTTGACTAAGTTTTTACCTGGGAGGTACTCGAATGCATGCTAATTACAAGAAAAATAATGTTATGTTGTTAAGCGAATATGAGCTTTCATATGGAACAAAATGTGGATCTTATGGTTGTTTCACGTGCAGGGTGAGCGAGATGGAATATGGGCCTGACATCATATAAAACGACTGTTTAATAGGCTTCTTCTGGCTGCATTGATTGAAAAAAAAATTATTTGCATGCATGGTGGTATTGGGAGATCAATAAATCATATGGAACAGATCGAGATTATTCAGCGGTCAATCACAATGGAAGCAGGTTCTATTGTTCTGATGGATTTCTTGTGGTTAGTGAATGTCTTCTCTTGCCTTATTTTTAATTCTTATCCTTGTTATAAATTTATATATGACGTGTTGTTGTGTGAATCTATCCTTGCAGGTCCGATCCTACTGAAAATGACAGCGTGGAAGGACTGGGGCCGAATGCAAGAGGTCCTAGTTTGGTTAACTTTGGGGTAGGTGTCTCTCTTGACGGTTTCCGCATTGTTCAATCCTAACTTGTAGTGAACAGAGATGCTCCTAATACCCTTGCGGCCCATTAAGGACTTCTTAAATTTTGGAATTTCTCGCACTTGTTCATGATTTTCTCTTTTGCTTGTGTGCAAACATGCCAAGTAATTTGTTCTGGCATTTTTCCATTTTTGTCATTTTATAGTTGCATATTATGCTTCTTTGGCCGAGCTAATCTGATTTTACATTTTAGCTTTTAGAATCAGGGAAATTGGGTGGGTCCTTGTGTTATGAGTATTGTGCACGTTAATTTTGGCAAAGAATGATTTAAACCATAGGTTTGATAATCTTATAGTTTGTAGTTCCACTTTAGTTGTTTCTTTCATTTAAATTTTATTGAATAAATTGTCCTAAAATCCCTAATACACATCCTAAATTTATTCTAACTCCCCAAACAAAAGATTCTTTACTATAACTCCCTAGGACTCGTACTGTATCTTTGTACTAAAGATAAAAAGAATTCTTGATGTCTACTGAAGGAAGTCCTTCGAAGTGGCCGTGCTAAGCACTCGTACTGTATCTTTGTACTAGAGATAAAAAGATATTTTAGAAACATGTTGTCGTTTTAATGTAGAGACAATTGTACAATCAACCATTGGATGACCTCTATCAATTTAAGTTTCAAGATTTTTGTAATCTTTTCTAGATATCAATTTAACTTAATCGTGTGTGCTGAAAAAAGATTACAGTTCCGTAGATTAGTCTTCCATTTTACCATAACATTTTTCAGCATCTTAAGGAGGTTATTAAAGATTTAGAGGATTCACTATATGAAATGTTAAATAATTGGTGTAAAACCTCAATAGATGATGTATTGAGTTTAATCATATTCTTTTGATAATAATTCCTCAGTAATGCTAAATTCTAAACCTCAAGCCATTTACTCAATCGAGTTGGTACTCATGAGATCATGAGCTATAGCTTGGCCTTATTTAATATCCCAACAATAATGTTTCCTGGTTCTTATTAGGATTGGATCATGGAGCAGTAGGAGAGAAATTATTACATGTGCAATAGCTGGTTCATCTAATGGAAGTTCGTTGGTGGTTATATCTAAAGGTAGGTTGAAGTTTCTCTTTTCTTGTGATTTATGTCTTATGCCAGCTCACTTTCATTTTTTGTCATGCAATTATTTATTCCCTCTAGTCTTAAATATGCATGTGGTGCTTCTTGCTTAGAAATTAAAATTCTTGTTTGCTCTGAAAGAGGAGGAATCCAAATTATAAACGTGATCACCAGAAAGCTTGTGGGATAAGTGCATGGATACGTGGAGGTATCATCGGTGTTGCTGCACTAACTGGAGGAACCTTGATGGTTATTACTGGAGGTATACAAACTTTATCACTCATTAAATAATTGAGTAACAAAGTCATGATTGTTAAATCTAGTATCTGGAAAGAAACTATTTTCGCATTCCTTAATTAAATGGATCACAACTTGATAATTCCAATCGCTTAGTGATAATTTCGTAATTCGTAGTTCATTTGATAATTCCAATCGCTTAGTGATAGTTTCGTCATTCGTAGTTCATGTTCTTTTACTGATAAATGTGTTTGCTTTTACTTTTCATTTTAATCTATTTATATTTGTTTTATGTTTGTTTTTATTTTTAATAATTTACAGTATGGAGATACAAATTAAAGGAAAAGAGATTTTTGCGGCTTTTATGAAAGCTTGGGACGCTAACATGTGCTGAAGGAAGGAATCAAAGTTTTTCGAGATTAATGCATAGTTTTTTCCTAGTGTTCATTAATTTAGAATTCGATTATTTTTTTATTTGAATAATTTATAATATTGGAAGACTCTATATTAAATTTTATTCTACAAATTTTTGAATTTTGAGTGATTTATAATATTGAAAATTTGTGAATTAAATTTTTTTTTTTGTTTTTTATATGAACAAAGAGAACGCTTTTTAAAGCGTTGTCTTTACCAGAAAAGACAACGCTTTTTTGAAGCGTTGTCTTTTCCAGATACAACGACGCTTAAAAAGCGTTGTCTTTTCCAGAAACGACAACGCTTTTTATAAAAGACAACGCTTAAATACTAAAAATGACAACTCTTTTTAAGCGTTGTTTTTTTTTTTTCCAAAAACGATAACGCTTTTTTCGCGTTGTCTTTGAGCATGGTCTTTTACAACACTGGCTACGACAACGCTTTTTCGGGGACATTAACAACGTGGAAAAAGCGTTGTTTTTAGCCGTTTTTCTTGTAGTGAGATCATCAATCTCATCCTCGGCAGTTTTATTCTTTAGATCTGCAAAATCATCAAACACAACATTAATAGACTTAAAAATAGTCCTAGTTCTTAAGTTAAACATCCTATAGGCTCGGATATTTGATGAATATCCTAAGAACAAACACTTATCACTTTTTGCATTAAACTTAGCAAGATGATCTATATCATTTAAAACATAACATACACATCCAAAAACATGAAAATACTTAAGGTTTGGCCTCTTTCCCATGAAGACTTCATGGGAAGTCATAGTAGTATCATTCCTCAAATATACTCTATTTGAAATATGACATGCAGTGTTCAAGGCTTCTGCCCAAAAAACGTTTTGAAATGTTATTTGAACTTAACATCACTCTTGTCATCTCTTGCAAAGTTCTATTCTTTCTTTCAGCAATTCGATTTTGTTGTGAAGTTTTAGGAACAGAAAATTCATGAGAAATACCTTTCTTATCACACAAACTTGCAAAATAAGAATTTTCGAACTCTTTACCATGATTAGTGCGAATTCTGATTACCTTCAGGTTGTGTAGATTCACAATATTATTGAGCAATTTCTTGAAGGCATCAAATGTGTCTGATTTTTCTCTCAAAAAATTTACCCATGTGTATCTCGAAAAATCATCAACACAAACAAAAGAGTATTTCTTACCTCCAACACTTTCAACATCCATTGGACCCATTAAGTCCAAATGTATAAGCTCAAGGAAGCGTGTTGTCACAGATGTTGGCAACACCTGATGTGACACCCTAGTCTGCTTTCCCTTTTGACATGCTTCACATACAAATGGAATACCAGATTTCAAATTAAGCATAACTCTAACAACATCAAGCTTACTTAGGTTCTTTAGCGTCTTGAAATTTTCATGACCCAACTTTTGATGTCATGGGTCAAATTCAGTCACTTTAGTGTGCCTACAAGCCACCTCTTCTCCAAGTTGATAACAGTTATCAGATGATCTTATACATGTCATTACACACAAGTTAGAACTATAAAAAACTTTGCACAATTTCTTATCAAATTGAACATGCAAGTTATCATCACAAAGCTGGATTACGCTTATTAGATTTGTTTTAAGCCCTTCTACATGAAGCACGTTGCGAAGCATAGGCAAACCAGCAACATTCAGTGTGCCTTTTCCAACAATGTTTCCCTTTGAACCTCCTCCATAGGTTACTTTTCCACTTTTTTGTTCAACATAATCAGTGAGAAAATTTTTGAAACATGTCATGTGACGTGAACTACCGCTATCAATGTACCATACACCTGAAACACTAGTTTTCAAAGCAGTATAAATCATATAACAGTGAATATCAGCTTTTGGTACCCAAACCTTTCTTACAGTAGATTTGTTCCTGGAGATGTTGTGGGAGGTGTTGTACAACACCTTATGTAGTAGTCCGGCTCCATTTTACAAGATTAATTAAATTAAATTGGTTAGCATGGATTAAGGGCTTAATTTGGAATTAATTAGACAATTTTTGGAAATTTGACCAAGGTGGGTTCGGACCGTCCGAACCACTTTGGAGGCATGACCATAGTTCGGAGGATGTGGAGAGATCGGACCGTCCGAACCTAGATCGGACTGTTCGAACTCAGTTAGGACATGCAGCTGATGAGGTGTCAAGGTTGAATGAACACGAGGAAGTTCGGAGCGTCGAAAGGTAGGATCGGACCATCCGAAATGTGCATGCAGTGACGTGTAATGCATGCAAGGTTCAGACCGTCCAAACTCCCCGATTGGACCGTCCTAACTCCGTCTATAAATAGGCCCTCCTAGAATCAGATTTCTCACAGCATTTTATCAGCTCCTCTCTCGATATTTAGGTCTTTTAGGTGTATTCCAGCCTTCCTAGGCTTGGTTCAGAGGTTGGCGAGGCGCTCCGAGGTTGCTGCGGAGCGGTGCCCAAGTTCTGCGGCAGTCGTAATCAGCGGCTGACGACGGACGCAGGTATAGATCTGGATCCTTATAGTAAATAGGGAGTATGTTATAGTCTAGTTAAGGCTTTTAAAATAAGGTTATAATACATGAGTACTTTGAATTGTAGTACGGACGATAGGCTTGGACATAGAGCTGGCTAGCTTGCCTAGTGTATGAGGTACGGAAGTATTATTCGAGATATCCAGATTGAGTATGCATGTATTATGTGTTTGCATGGATTATATGATTGCATGTTTTATATTCCTTTATATACAACATGTCATGACTGTATGTTGCATACATGAGCATATTGAGCCTTTACCTTAGAGGTATCCTGTAGTAGGGTGCTCATCCTACGAGTTTGTGGATGGTTGGATACGTAAGTCTTGTATCAGGTCACCTTGATGGTTGGACACATGTACTAGTATCAGGTCACCATTATCCACTGGGTATATGAACCATCTCCTGAGGCAACGGCGCAGCGTGCTATATACCCTGGGCCCGGTCTATGAGCTTGTTTCTTGACCTGAGTGTCTTGGTACTCAGTTCACTTGCATACATGCACATATAATACTGTATACTAATTGACCGCTTAATTCGATATCAACTAGCAAGTGCACTAGGTCAAGTAATAGTAAAGTGGACAGAGAGTCCAAGTATCGATCACACAGGGACTGTTGTCAATTCTCAAGATTTGATTATTTTACTTAATCTAGACAAAATAATTAAAGGATTAAGATGATTTAAATAAAAATAAAGTTACTAAAAAGAAATAATAATTCAAATAGCTAAAAGGTGAATTTAATTAAAATGAGACAACCAAGACACACGCAGGTACCGAAAATATCATGTAACATGTAGTCGATTCAGGACTCAGATTTAATCTTAAATCACGGGAATTCTCCTAACTTGTTCAAAGGTATATTTCTAGAACAATCAAACCTATTCAAATGTTGATGGATTAATCTTTCGTAATTCTAATCAAAATTGAATGCATTAAATATTTGTGAAAATTCAGTTAACACCCAAACCGCACACTGAAACCGAATTCTATTTCTAGTCGGTTTTACCATGTGTTGATTATTAAAGTGATCAAAATCAATCCCTCCTCTGTCAACTTAGGACCGATTAACATGCAATCAAATAGTTGATCAGGTTATTCACAAGACAAATATAAATCTAACAATCAATAAAATAAAATCAAGTCTAAAAAATCCCAAACAAACATTCAAGTTTTCTACATAAATTTGTTTGGCCCAATCACGCCGTCTTGGTTGAAAACAAACTACTCAATAATTGAAATTAGAATTCAAAAATAAAATAAAAAGAAAGAACAGAAGAAGAAAAAGTGAAGAAATCTTCTCTGCTCCAATCCGCCGCCTTGCGTCTCCTTTTTGCTCAAAATTTCGGAACCTCCAAAAATATGATATATCTTCTATTTATATGCCCGGATCCATAAATAATAGATTTCTCTATGCCACAAGGATTTTTCGGAACAATAAAGCTCCTGAACGCGCGCCCGCGCCTGAAAGCATTCTCGCGCAAAACAGCTTCTTGGACCTTCTCTCGTGTGCACGCGAGATAAAAACTCGCTCGCGCGCCTCCTCAAAACATTGCTGCTAGAATTTTCTTGCGCGATTGCTCCTCTCCTTCGCGCGTTAGCGCATCACCATGCGCTATTCTCCCTTACCTTGCGCGTTTGCGCTTCTTCTTGAGCTTTAGAGCGTTTGCACTCAATTTAGTGCAAACGTTTAGAGCAATAGCACTAAATGTAGTGCTAAATTTTAGTGCAAACTTTGTCTTTAGCGCTTCAATATTTTGTTTCTTCTCTTTTCTCTTCTCTTACCTTCAAAACTCTTCTAATTTTCATTTTTCCTACAAATAAAACTTGGAGAATGAAAGACGCATGAATGCAATAAAACAAATAAAAACATACCAAACATTATGAATGCACACAAAAAAGACATAAAAATAACACGAAATAATACACACAAATTGCACTTATCACTCATACTCTCGTACTGAGCTTTTTATGCTCACGTCCCGTACTTTGTTGTATTCTGGACACCCTATTCCATGGGGCAGGTCTGCGGCTGGATGAGGTGGGTGGTTCTAGGAGGGCTTAGGCAATGGATGGCGAGTAGGGTTATTGTCTAGGCTTTTGTTGTATTTGAGTTGATACAGATTTTCGATATGGTTGTATCATAATTATGTATTTGGGATTTATTTATGCTTTTCTACTGTTGTTTTTTGATGATTATTTAATTAAGTTAAATACATATTTAAGTCTCTGATTAGTAGGTGATTACGGTGCGGGTCACTACACCTTGGGCAATACCTTAGATGAAGATCTCTGTCTGTAGTCTTTCTGCAACTTAAAAAAATATGGTTTGATATGACCAGGTTTATGACAGTAGTGACAAATTTACTTACGTTTCCTTTTAGAGTTTACAGAAGCAGTAGGCTGTGGCTTTGGTTTTGAAGGATCATTTGATGTGGCCTTTTTGGTTGAGCTTCTTGTACAGCTACTCTCTTTGACAAACACAGGGACTTTCGAACATTCACCAACTTCAAATTTACTGTTCACAAAGCCTAAACCTGTCTTACCATCTCTTCCCATCAAGATCAAAGAATCAAGCTTGGTAGTGCTTGAATTAAACTTGGTCAGTGTGGCTTTGGCTTTTACAAGTTCATCCTTCACCTAACACAACTCCAGGTCCTTCTTGCTCAGCAAACATTCGAGTCTAGAAAAAACAGCCTTCATATCAGTGTTTTCTTTCACAAGAATAGTGTTCGACTTATTCCTTTCAATTCAGTCAGCATACAACTCTTCATACATCATACGAACCTCTTCCATAGACATTGTTCCATAACCTGCATCAGTATTACACTTATCATTAGCAGTAGAATAAGTTAAGCAAACTGACCTTTGGAAGAAGTTGTGGCCAGGAATGGCAACACCTTTGGCAACACCTAAAGGATTGACTTGAAAACACTTCTTGCTTTCCAGTAAAGTTGTAAGAGGTGTTTGACTTTCTTCATCTTCCTTTTCTTCATCTTCTTCAGATTCATCACTCAATGATGTGTTCATCCCTTTTTGAAGAGTATTCGCATACTCATTGGCATAATGTCCAAAGCCTTGACATGCATGACACTGAACAGTGTCCAACTTCTTTGAAACAGACTTATTTTTCCCTTCCAACATCAGTCAAGGCTTATGAGGCTATTGATTTTCCTTTGTATTTCTTCTGTGCAGTAGCATTCATTTCAAACACTTGAAGGATACTCATTAATTATGTCAACTTCATCTTTGAAGTGTCATTTACTTCTTCAAGAGCCCAAATCTTACCATTGATTCTGTCAGGAAGTGATCGAAGGACTTTATTCACAAGTCTCTCATTGGAAATCGGTTGTCCTAGATTGAATGCTTCAGTAACCAACTCTCTAAGTCTTTGATCATATTCGGAGATTGTTTCATCATCACTCATATGATGGTTTTCAAACTTTGAGTTCAGTAGCCTCATCCTTGTTCTCTTGACACTTTCAGACCCTTCACAATGCTCTTGTAGGGTATCCCATGCATCCTTCGCAGTAACACAGTCAGCAATAATACTGAACATCCTCATGTCCACGCTGGAAAATATGGCATTGATAGTTGTAGCATTAAAGCTCGAAATTTGTGACTCCTCGGTTCTCCATGTGGTTTCTGGATTTATGATGTAGTCACCATCTTTGTCCATGACCTTTGGTGCAGTCCAACCGGTAAGTATACTCCGCAATGCCCGTTCATCCATACCTTTTATAGTGAAGCGCTTCCTTGTCTTCCACAAGGCATAATTCGTGTCATCAAGAACTGAAGGTTTCAAAAACGAGTTTGCAATAGTAGATGAGTCAATATTATTCTCTGAAATAAAATAAACAAACTAGGATCAGTTCTTAGTGTATCAAGAATATGTCTATGGTGCTACTTCTAAGGGATAATTGGTTGCACATACACAGATTTAGGTGTTGTCATCAGTTGTTGACAACATCTTCAATAACACCTCAAGTAATATGCAGTGAAATAATAAAAGCGTGAATAAAATAAACAAGCAACCAAATAAATAGACTCGAAAATTTAAGCAATAGTATAAAATACTCTTGCAACGCCTCAGGGCAAAACTTTCAGTAGAAAATAATCAAAGAGTTTACAGAACTCTAAAACTAGTGAATTATTGTCAAACCCAATGTTTTCAAAAACATGTGAGAAAATAAAGAATAAAAACAACTCCTAAAAATTCTATGCAAGATAGAATAAAGAAAATCAGAATAAGGAGTTGAATCCTTGTCGGCTTAACACCAAGAGCAACAACAACGATCCAATTCTTCAATGTTCTCAAATTCTTCACATGTCGAACAAGTAAACCACGACCGTATCGAGCTTCAAAATATTTTCAGAATTCTCTCAAGTTGCACGTTAGAAGCTTTCTAAAACTCGTGTCGTGAATAATCATTCTCAAAGTATATGTCCATCTTCTTAAATAAGGACAAATGGTCTTTTTTCACAATGTTTCCTTGTAGACGTAGGATTCCTCTAGATTTGATCATATCAAATCTACAAAGATTGAGAAATAAATCAATTAGATATGATATAGTTAAATATTATGATAAAGTCAATAATATCTCAAATCTACTTAAATAAAAAAATATTAAATTCTATCTCTAAGATACTTCAAGTCCAAGAAAGGCAAAATACTCAAATAAATATTTTAAAACTTTAAGGGATTTTAGGAAATAAATATTCCCTTCACTTGGGTTTAGTTTATTTTTTTAACTAACGAATATAAAGCAATAACATATGTTATAAGTTTGTCGAGAAACGTAAAAAAATCATAGATTTTTTGTTATTAACCGTAAGACTGAGCGCTTTGCATTTTATTAAAAACTATAATTGGTGATAATTGTACAACTCAAATTTTTTTAAATTGTACAGCAACTCAAAAGCTACATTTCGATTGTTCTACCTAGCAATGATATAATTATTGCACCTAATAATCTCATTTCCAATAATTATTTTTTCAATTAATGTGAATCGAAGCTATGATCGTGGTTTGATACCAATTGTATAAGCGGATGCTTATCCCTTTTCCAAAAAAATATAGTCAATGGTAACAGTACGACTCAAATATTTTAAACTATGTTTTAGTTCTAATGCTCTTTTTAGAGTGATTTTTGACTATTCTTAGTCCAATTGCTGACAATTTTCGATGTCGGGTCATCATTATTATGACATGTCAGCATTTTTCGATGCAAAATAAGCATTTTTTGATGTCACGCTAGAAATTAAGCCAAAATAATTGATAATTAAAATTTAGCGTACAAAAATAAAGTTCGAAGTTTAATGATAAAAATATTATGTTAAAAATTTTAGAAGCCTAAAACCATAGCGATGAAGATAAATGTTGAAAGTAAGTTCACAAAATTAATAAATTTCTTAGATTTATAGACAAAGACTTTAAGATAAATTTCAACTAATAAAACTTTTATTTTAGGACATGAATTAAATATTAGCAATTAATTTTACCTAGAATAAGTAATGAGACACAAATTAAATACTTATTGAACAACACTACAAAACGACATAAAAAACTCAAAAAGTTTTGAAAAAGACAAATTAATTATTAAATGAAATAAAATGAGGACAAAACTGTAAATTCATCAGGATATGAATTAAATATTAGAAATTAATTTTACCTAAAATAAATAAATAGACACAAATTAAATACGCATTGAATAAAGCTACAAAATGACATATAAAACCTCAAAAAACCTTGAAAAAAACAAAAAAATTAATTATTAAAAGAAATAAAATGAGGACAAAAATGTAAATTCATAACTAAAGTGTCACTTTTATAGATATATAGATATAGATTATATATGTGTCATTCATGATTTTTATCTTACAAAATATTACATTTAAAAAAAAAATAGACCATACAAATATAGGAGTTTATGCTAATGCTCCTCAAGAGCTCTACTTTCCCATACCCCATTGATGGACACGTGTCCACTGTTCTTTTACCATTTTTTTGGGGAAATTGCTAATAAATACCTAATAAAAACTTCAACTTGCTTATCAGTCCCCGCGTCAGCATATGTTTGTTCCCACTCCCTGAAAAAACTCTGACATTTGTTTCATCTTCCTATTTGAGCCTAAAATACGAAAATTCCCTCACTTTCTTTTGAAACCCAACAATACCTCTTCCTCTTTAAAAATAAAATAAAATTCTTAAAGGCAACGTACAATATGAGTTTTTCCCTCATTCTTGTTGAAAGTCCCCCAACTTAATCTCAGCTCATCCATAAACGGCTAGCTAATCCACCGACCACAATATTGCAAATCTTCTACGAATCGGATTGAAGAAAGTTGATAATCGTTGTCAATTGTTTCTGGATTGTGAAAAAAAAAAATTTGAAGAACCATTATTTCAAAGATTTTAAGGTATTATTTTAGGTATTTAAAAATTTACACCCAAAAAAATTACATCGCAGTGTTTGATGTAGTGTAATTGTTTTTATCCTTTGCAATTGAGCTATTCTTAGGGATTTTCCATGGTTTAGTGATTGTATTAAATTTTTGTGTCATCGTATAAATTGTACATATTTATTGGTCAATCTTTGGCTTTTTCGTCTGTGAGTGGGAATGAAGCTCATTTATTGCAATTTTGGGATAGAGTAGCTGAAATTTCTTGTTCTTGATTATAACGATTTAATTCCTAATCATAATGATTTTAGTTCTACATTATGACTTAGATATTGATAATTTTTATCATTAAAATAAAAATGAACTTCTTGAATTTGTTATTGTGTATTTTTTTTGTGTAATGTTTTATATGAATGAAAATGTGATTTTTAATTTAGATCTTATTGTATTGAATGTAATTTTTTTTAATAGTTTTATAATGAAATCTAAAAGTGGTTTTTGCAATTTTTTTTTGGTTGCTACAAGTACAAGAAATAGATTTTTATGATTTCAATCTTCACTGGGTGTAGCTTGATGGATAATTTTGTGAGCTTGAGAACAATATACTAAAATTTCACTAGAAACTGCAATTCTTCGATACGTATCTTCACTACCAGTTGAGAAGTATTCTACTTTTGTATCAATCCATTCTATTCGAGGAGTTCACTTTTCTCCGACAGACAACATGATATTATCAAGGAAGTTGAACAATTATTTATGGGGATTCATCATGCTTATGTTTGTAATATTTAGTAGATAATTTTGTGAAGCTAATAATATTAAATTATTTATTATTTTCCAATTTTATTAAATTTCTCATACATGATGTTATCTTTTTAAGCTTAATCTAAATTATTTTTCTTTCATTTTAGGTGTTGATAAATTACCGCCGACATAACAAAAAAATATTGGGCTTTCATAATCAAGAAAGTGACGTATGCTCTATCTTTACACTTGCACATGAAAAAGCGATTACTGGAATTTGGCTCGAGCACGACCTTAACTTCGAGGGGATATACATGTTTCAGTGGAAGCATTGTTGGTTTAGCTTGATTAGATGATTTTGTGGAACACACTGCTGTTTTATATTAATTCGAGTTTTGGTTGTAGTGTACTCTTATGTATTGTGTTCTCTTGTGTTGTCGTATCGTGTGAAGCTAGTTCGTAAGTTGTAGTTTATTTAGAAGTTGTTTGGTCGGAACTTATTTTTGTTTTTATGGATGATGATAGACACTTAAATGATATGTACTTTCAGTGATTAATTTATGAAATATGTTCATTGTTTAATTTAGTTTTTATTTAAATTTCAATATTTTATTTATGATTTGAGGCGCAATCGATGTTTGATTTATGATTAAAAAACATTTCCTATATAGTGATGTAGTGCAGGTCATAATGATGTTACTTTTTGTTTGTATTGTGAGGGTAAAATGTAATTTTATGATCGTAAATCAGATAGACTTTTTGTATTAAATGTACGTACCATAAGTACCACATATTAACACTTATGCGACTGATCTCTGTCTTTATATCCTAGAACTTGACACATTAGAACATAAATACAAATTGGTATATTCAATACTCAATATTTTAATTTTAATTCATTTTAACTCGGTAATATGAATCACATGGTACCAAAAAAGTGAGTTTCACACTGCCTCAAAAGAACGAGTCATAAAAGTGTGTTATATTGCCTAAAAAATGAGTATTTCATTCTCAATTGTCTATTTTTTTTTATTCCACAAATTTCAGAGATTGTTCCAAATATATTTAGAATTGTCCTAAATCAGGGACAATGCATGCGTTTTGTATATTTGACAAAGTGTTGGGGATCGAATGTGTATGTAGATGGAGGTGAATACACATTTTATTTTAAACTACAATAGCTCGTTCTTGAAATATTCGAATACGAACCGAGCACCGATAAATTATATCGAGTTTGGTTATAAAACCAAGCGAAAAATACTCAAAATAATTCATTTAAAAACTGATTAAGCATTTGAGAAATCTTTTGAAAAGATTGCAAGTTGAGATAGTAAAAATATTTTGGTTGAAGAGTTTTATCAAACCCTTTGTATGCAATATTTTGATACTTTAAAGAACATATAAAATGCTTCAACAAATCACCCAAAAATAGTATCAAAAAGTAAGTTCAATATAGTAAAGAGACACCAATTTGTTTATGGATGTTCGGAGCTCAATCTCCTACGTCACCCTTTCTTTCTCCTCGCAAGGATCTACTACAAAACTTTGAGAATTACAACATCTTGTAATCACCCCACTCTAACCTTAGGACTATCCCATTGCCTAAGTCGGAACTCCTAGATTCTCAACTCGGTTGTGGGCCGCAACCTCACAATCCGCATAATGTTTAATGTCTTTATGCCAAGACTTACAAACACAATCTTTAATGTTTTTGTGTTAAGACTCTTACTCAACTAATCTATACAAATCATCTAATAAATGTGTGTGAGTGAGTTGGGGTTGGGGTGTGAAGAACTTGACTTGTGAAGCTCAAGAAATCTGTTGTGTTCTTTACACCAAGGGCAAGCTCTTTGATAGCTAATAATCTGTTTTGACGCCATCTCTTGATGTGGAAAAGCTCTAACTAGCTGTATAATCTTTTGGTTGTCCACTCTCTCTCTTTTAAAATCTCCAGATCTTGTATTTATAGTCTCCAAGAATAATATAGACGTTAGATACAAGAATATGACTGTTGTAAAAGGTTATGTATTGTTTCTGTAAGGCCCGAGATTATTTAATTTAATTCAGGATTATTTAATTTAATCCGAGATTATTTAATTTTAATCCAAGTATATTTAATTTGGGAATATTTAGAGTTTTGATTTAAATTCTAATATTCTTAAATTATTTAGGATTGAAATTGAATTAAAATAAGGGCCGAGGACCAAATTGCAAATGTTGAAGAATTGAGGGGCTAAACTGCAATTATATTTGAAGTTATCAGATTATAATCGATTTATCAGCATGAATACGTGTAAGTTTCATATGTATTCAGAAAATTACAGAGCAAGGCCGAGATCTTCTTCCTTTCTCTTGGAATTTGATTTTTCAAAACCCCGTAACTTTTGATCCGATCATCCGATTTCGATTCTGAAAAGTATTCTGGAATCCTTGTGACAAAGGCTTCGATTTGGTGCAAGTTTTATTACTTTTCCAGCATGTTTGAAGATTGAGATAAGCTACAGATCAGAATTTGTTTATGTATGCATGTTTTGAGATGATTTGTGGTATCGTATCGACATCGGCGCAACGAATGGTTATTGTTTTGTATTCGATATGATTTTCAGCATGTATCTCGATATATATAGGCTCCTAAATGTTGGTTTATTTCTGATCTACTGCTGATGAGTTGTATATGATAGATAGAATGGTTTCGATATTATGTCGGTTCCCGAATTTCAATCGCCACGTTATTGGGTTATGTTTTGAGACTGTTTTGATAGCCGATGATTGAGTTGAGATGTGCTTCGAGATGTTATTGATGTTGTAGGATTTATATTCTTCCATTTCAGATTAGTTTGGAAGGCTAACAACTCAAGAACTTTGATTTCGAACCAAAGAAGAAGAAGTCGAGGTTTGAAGTGATTTGGTTGTGAAGATTGAATGAAGTTTTGATCGATGATGTTGAATAGAGTTTGATCTATTTGTTATTATTGTTATATTTCAGATTTGAAGCTAGAGAATTGACAAGAACGAGAAGGTATAAGACGACGTCGCAAGTCAGGGATTTGAAACTCGAGAGTGAAGCTTCTTGAGTTGTCCCGCTAAAATCACATACTTGTTTATCGCTTTGATTATGTTATGATGTGGTCGATCCATCATAGGTAGTGAATCTTATTTGATATGAGAGATGAATTGATTCTTATGCCAGGGTCTGAGGCGACCTTATTTTCTAGTCCGAAGGGACGACGATAGATGGATATCCATGTCAAGATCGGGGGAAAATCGCGGTTTAGTCCTAAATGTTTGGACACATTTCCGGTTCAGTCCTAAATGTTTGGACGTTCCTGGTTTCATCCCAAATGTTTCCCAAAAATTTCCGGTTTGGTCCCAAATGTTTTTATGTTCCTGGTTTGGTCCCAAATGTTTTCAAAAAGCTCCCAGTTCAGTCCTAAATGTTTTACGTTCCAGATTTCGTCCCAAATATTTTCCAAAAGTTCTCGGTTTGGTCCTTCCATCTACAAACAAAGCGTGATAAAAAAAAACTTACAAACAAAAGACAAAGTTAAATAAAATAGAAGCTGATAATAATAATAATAATAATAATAATAATAATAATAATAATAATAATAATAATAATAATAATAATAATAATAATAATAATAATAATAATAATAATAATAATAATAATAATAATGTCTTTCAAATGAAAATATAATCTAAATTATGCAAAATTAAAATTATAGAATAAAACAATAATTGAACCGTGCAATCTTATAGTTAAAAATATTATCAATCACAAAGAAATAAACAAATGTTTTAGCAAATAAATAGTATTACTTATTTCACAAAATATTTGAAATTTTCAACAAACTTTTCAATAGAAGAAATACTTATGGTTAATAATTGATAAAATATAATGAATTATTTGACCACCGTTGAAGTAGTGAGATGAAATTAAGTTTATTTAATAGTAAATTTTTCTCATATCCTAATTTTTTAATTTATAAAAAGAGTTTTAAAAAGATATTTTTTTCCAACCTCCAAATTTTTTCCTTAAATATGCAAACATCATGAATGAGAATATAACAAAATTAATAGAAATGTGAAATAACATCATTAAATTTTAATTCCTTAAGTTCCGTTTATTTTATTTAAGTTTTTATTTTGTAGCATCATGAATTTAATATTATCATTTTGAACATTGTGTAAAATTGATTTAAATTTGGATAAAAACTCTAATAAAATTTTGTTTTATTTACAAATTGTGTAATGTTAAATATATAATAAATAATATAAAACTCAATCATAAATGATAAACACTACGCGATGTTAGTTTTAACACACGATGTAGATGGAAGGATCAAACCTGGAACTTTTGGGAAATATCTGGGACGAAATCGGCAATGTAAAAATATTTAGGACTGAACCGAGAACTTTTGGAAAATATTTGGGACCAAACTGGGAACGTAAAAACATTTAGGACTGAACCAGAAATTTTTGGGAAACATTTGGGATGAAACCGGGAATGTCCAAACATTTAGGACTTGTGAGGACCTCAGATTGCTAATCTCGTATTAAGGCAACTAATGATTCATGAAACAAATCAATTAGAATATTAAAACCAAGAGCTAAAATTTTTTTTTTTTTTTTAAAATCCGGAGCCTCGCTCGATCGGATAAAATCCCCCGATCGAGCGAACAAGAAATCATTGCTCTCGGTCTGTAGCACAAATGGCCTCGCTTGATCGGATGAATTCGTCCGATCGAGCGAGCCACACTCCAGAGCTCTCGGGTTCCAAGATTTCCATGCTGCACTCGATCGGTGCATCTCACCCGATCGAGCGGCACCATGTACAGCAATTCGGTAGAACACTCCTCTTGCTGTCAAACTTGGAACAAGTGATCTAAATCATCACAAATCAACCTCAAACATGTTCCATAAAATCTAGAACTGGTATAATTACATGAACAAGATTTCAAGCATCTAATCATGCAATTCAATACATCAAATGAATCCCATAAATATCAAGAAACTACAAACTATTCAAGACGTCAAAATCTCATTTACAAGTTTCTAATGTTCTTGCTAAGTTTGCTGTAATTCTCACTATCATTCTTCCGCTTAAACCCGAGTCCACACTTGCTAAATCTTGCTCCCGAGCTGTCCATGTCATCTCAGACTAGCTCCTGCCCCACCTGTTGCAATGCACACATACGCCTGCCCTACCTGTTGCAATGCACACATACAAAACAAAGCAACAGCCGGATAAACTCCGGTGAGAAACATATTTCCCAGTAAAATAAACTAACATGCAAATCAAGTTATATATATCAAACTCATGATATAAATAAAAGACAATGCATGATTAAAAATAGGCTTCTCTCAAAAAATCTCTCGTTTCATCGGTTGGGATCCCGAGAAGAAGATATCATAACTAACCACCGACTCTCCCGATCGAGGTGGGGTTACTTATCTTACTTCTCTAGACTTTGAAGCCACTATATATGTAAATCAGACACTAGGATAACTCAACCACTCAGGCCATACATATATAATCCCTCAAATCGTCTAATCGAACGTTTCCGTTCATTTCAAAATCAAAGAATAAGTCTTGCAAGATGAATGCAACATATATCATCATAATAGCATTCATTAACATCAAAGACTCATTCCATAATTCATAGAAGAGCATATAAAAGCAAGTAATCAAATAAGTATGTGATTTAGGGAACTCGATACAAACCATCTCGAGTTATAATCTCATTCAAGTAGTAGTCCACTTTTACCTTCGTATTTCTTCTGTTCTGAATTCTTCAAATCTGAACTGCAATCTCAAAACCTTCACATCAAGCTTCGTTCAATACATTCATTTCAAAATCGAGTCAAAATCATCAACACATATTCGATCAAATGCATTTCAAACCTCCCTTCTTCTTCTTCAATTCGAATTCGGAGTCTTGAGTCGTTAGCCTTCAAAACTAGTCTGAAATCGAGGAATAAAAATGCTATATCATCGATAACATTTCAAAGAACATCTCATCTTGATAATCAGCTATCAAACTAGTCTCAAAACATGAATCGACGGCGTAGCGATTCAAAATCGGTAACCGACTTAATATCGACTTCGAAGCTAACTTCTTTAACTTCATAAGAAAATCATACGTGCATCTAAATCATTAATACATCATTCTAATCCTCATAACAGCAGCTAAGTATATCAAATACAATCTGGACATCATAACAAGCTCATTCCTTAATCCATATTCGATCCGGTTTCGAAAATAAACGATACAACATATCAAGAACTAACATGTACCAAAGTACTGATCTCTACCAAATTTTGTTCTTCAAAACATGCCGAGATGATTAAATACTTACATCAAGTCGAATTCCTCGTTGCAAGGATTCCAGAACATCTTTCGGAATCAAAATCGGACGATCGGATCAAAAGTTACGGCAATTTGAAAATCGGAAATCAAATCAAAGAAAAATATCGCGGCTCTCTGTTCAGAATTCTCAAACTTTTCTGAATGAAATATGAGTGATACACGTATTCATGCTGATAATTATAATTAAAATCGGATATGTATTGCTTAATTGCAATTTAGTCCCTCAAATCTTTCTTAATTGCAATTCAGTCATCGGCCTTCGTTTTAATTCAATTTTAATCCAAAATAATTTAAGAATATTAGAATTTAAATCGAAACTCTAAATATTCCCAAATTAAATATATTCGGATTAATCAAATAATCCCAGCCTTTTGCATTTTAGCCCTTCAACTTTGATATTTGCAAATCAGTCCCTTATCGAGTTGTATCTTCAAAATTAATCTTATTTAATTTCCGAAACATGAAATTTTATCTTGAATTCCATAAATATTCAAATCGAATATTTATTCTTTTAATTTAAGAATTCTCGGAATTTAATTCTCAAAATCCGTAAATTCTCAAATTAAATATTTTCGGCTCGAAAATTAAATCTATCATGTCCATAACTTCTCAAATCAATATTAGCCCATAATATGGAATTTAATTCTCAAATCCCATAATTAATAATTTAATATTTTCGGGCCTTACAATTCCTCCCCTCTAAGAAATGATTTCGTCCTCGAAATCGTAGTCAAATCAAATATCAAGTCTGATAGACTGAATGATTATCTGAAGTTATTCTCACCTCAATCATATAACTCTGAACTTCGCATCTCATCACTTCATTTCTTATTAGATCCTTTCTTCGGATATGCTTCTATTCTCTTTGGTATCTATTCAGTTGTACTTTCAGTCATTGAAAAGAATTCGTTCTGAGCTGCTTCTTTCTTCAATTAAAGATTTGTCGACTAATCGACTTAACTCAGAATCTTTTCGATATATATTTTATCTAGTTAAAGTACATAGGAAGAATCTACTGATACTTCCTTCACTTATATACATGGAACAATTCAAATTCATTGAACAATTCGGATTCATTGTATCTAGCTGAAAAGAATAAATCTTTCCCATCGTCAATTCCATCTCACATCTCATTCAATGAAGTTCAGTATTTGTGTCGACTTGTTTCTTTCTGAATATCATTCGATGTTCTAGATAGAACATATATCAAGTCTAAGCTGTCATTCAATTCAGTGCTTCAAGATCAATAGTCAACTTCATATTCTGAATCTGCAAATTAAACTCTGTTTTTTCTCTATTCTGAATTGAATGATGTTTCAATAATAACTTTTCCGCTTAACGAATCAGTTTCAGCTTCAAAAGTTTTATCTATCATTCAATTACGAATTTTGGTTTTTCTTCTCTGTTTTCATTCCGTACAGATTCATCTTCAAAATCTTTGTGTGTCTCAAATCAAATCTGATCTAATATCAACAATTCATGTCTGATCTGATATTATATACTTCAATAGTAACATTTCAACACAAAGAAATCGGATTTTCTTTCATCATATCCTCATAGCATTATCTCAAACTCGGCTCAATAGCTGTTACAGGAATTATAATCATCAAGTGGCAACACATCAAGTCAAGTAATTGTAAGAGTGGGTGCCCAGTGAGCCAACTGTGTGGCTATGGGCTTTGTTGACTCTTTGTATAAACAATCTTTTGTTTAATATTATTTACACTTTTATGGCAATGACTTTATATTACTTCATATTGTTATATTGTGATATACTATTGTTGTTTTGATAAAGACCTTGAATATACTATAGTGTATGTAAGATGTGGTAGAACATGGAGATGTCTATCATGAAATACATCTTATAGTCACTGTATATTCTAAAACCGTTCCTAGTCGATTGAGCCGTCCGATAATAAGGATAAGGATCGCTCGAGTTTGAGACTAGCATTTGCGATGCGGAGTACCACGTTTCATTGGTAGGGAACATGGAGATGTTCGAAGCATGCAAATGGATATTCATAGGATGAATAGTCGAACTACCCTATCCGGACTTTCCAAGTGGTTATCACTTATCGAGTGGATAAAGTCCGCGGTTTTGGTTGTACACCATTAGTCCTTACGACTTGAAACATCATGGAGACTCTATATGCTAGTACTGTGCTTTGACTCGTTTACCGACTCTGAGGGGGTCATCAGGTGTCGAGATTGGGTACAGTTACGACACATATAGGAGTCAATGCATTGTTGTCAAGGATTCACCACATACTTGCGAGTGTGGATATCCTATGCGATCTGAGGAGATATTAGTGTGACAAATCTCTGGCCAGAGTACTTGATGTGATTTAAGAAATGGTTTCTTAGTAGCACATGCGATGTCACTAATTTGATCTTCAAGATGCATTGCATAGTTATCGAATCTTGAGCGACTCTCGATATACCAATGGTTGTTGATTCGATCGGGATATATGGATGAAGGGACCGTACTGTACGCTAACCAAAATCTACTGGTTCTTGTAGGCACTATCAGTGATACCTAGGGAATCATGGGGCGATGTTGCTAGGCGCTTTACCATGATTCGTTGGGCAAGTCGGAAAGTGTTGTTCCGAGTCACAAGGAGTTGTGAGCCCACGGCTAGCTGTATCCCTGAACCATTGAGGGTCACACAGTGTAATGGAGTTTTAATCCCCGTTGAGATAGTTAAATTTAAAGAGTTAAATTTAATGAACTAAGGAGTTGGACTTCTTAAATAAGAGTAAGGGAGTAGGATTTCCTAAAATGACATAGGGATGGACATTTTTGGAAACCACTGAATTCGGATTCAGGAAAATTTATTTTGACTTTAAAACGTGCAGAAATGGTTTCTGTGCACATTGGTGAAATCGTTTCATCAATCGGAGTCACGATGAATTTTATATTAATTTCTGAACGAGCGGGCTTTGCTTGTCGGGCCCCAGCTTATGACTAATGGGCCCTAAGGTGTTAGTGGCCTGCATTATAAATAAGTTATTTCAGTACAGAAATTACACACAACAGGTCATTATTTTGAGAGCAATTTTCGAAAACCCTAGCCTCTCAAAACGTTTTTGGCCGCGCCCCTCCCTACTCTGTCAGAGAAAATTCCGGTCTGTGATTTTGAATCGCAGTAAGGAATAACGAATCAAATTCGTGTATTCTCTTCGCAGAAAACTTCTGATAGATTTTCTAGTGCAATCTATCAGAGGGATTAAACCTCTGTTCGTGGACCTGATTGAAGGCGTTCATCGGTTCCAGGGAGAGACAACAAGAGCAGAATTGTTCTGTTGGTGTCCATTAATCTCGTTGCGAGATTTGAGGTAAAATTTATTTAATTGTTATTTAAATTTTACACACACGTAATTCAATCGATGAACGGTTGATACCCATACCATGGAAACGTTCCATGAAAAATTTTTAAACTTCCGCTGCACCGGGTATCAATCGTAATTGGTCTGGGAACTCGCCAGTTTTCCAACAGTGGTATCAGAGCCAGGTTGCTCAGATCAATCGATTGAATAATCAATTGTACAAAATTTTTGAGTCTCGGTTTATGAAACAAAATAAATATTTTTAATAAAAAAATTTTTTCGGGGCAAAACCCGGCAGCGATTGGATCGCTGCCCGGTGGGGCAGCAATTGTTGCTGCCCCGGGCGGCGCACGGCGCCGCCCAAAGGGGGCGCACAGGGCCGCCCAAGGCGGCGACCGTCGCCGCCCAGGGCGGCGCACGGCGCCGCCCAGGGCAGCGCTGTGCGCTGCCCAGCGCAGCGCTGGGCGCTGCGCAGGGCAGCGCTCGGCGCTGCCCAGGGGCGGCGCTCGGCGCTGCCCAGCGCAGCGCTGGGCGCTGCGCAGGGCGGCGCTCGGCGCCGCCCAGGGCAGCGCACGGCGCCGCCCAGGGGCGGCGCCAGGCGCTGCCCTAAGGGGGCAGCCGGGCTGCCCCCGGCCCGCGCCCCGGGTGCGGGCCGACCCGGGAGTGTCCCGGGTGGCCCGCGGGAAAAATTAATTTTTAATTTTTTTATTAATTTTAATATTTAAAATTTTATTTTTGGTCCGGTCAAAAATTGTTTTTGATTGGTTCACGAGATTTCGGATCGAATTGTTCGAGTCCGTAAATTTTAAAATTGATTTTGGATAAATTTGAATTTTTGGAAAATTTTAATATTTTATCCGTAAATTGAATTTTAAAATCAATTATTTTGGTACAATTGATGATAAGATATGATCTTATGATATATTAGATAAAATATGATTTTATTTGTAAAATTGGATTTTATAGATAAAATATGATTTTATTTGATATGGAGATAAAATATGATTTTATATGTGAAATGTGATTTTATATATAAAATATGATTTTATCTTGTTTAAATTTGAATTGCCACAGCATGTTATCCAATAAATTAATTTTGAATTAAATGTTATTGGATAAGGATGATCGATTGCCATGACCAATTTTGTAGGTGTATGTTAGGAATTTACATTTTGTCTTTATTGTTGTTGGTTTTATTAATGGGCCTGGTTTATGGCCCGATATGAATGTCATATGTAATAAAAGTGGGCTTGGTTTATAGCCCGTTCCCACCCCCTAAAAATGTATCCCCTACTTGTCATTGTTATTTAATTGTAAATACATTAGATTTAGTGGGAGATCAAGATTTGAAGATGGTGGGCCCAGCAGACAATGAAGACTGAAGAAATGTAAATTGGAAGCATATGTAATAGGATTGCATTTGCATACTGCATATTACCTAGGATTGGACTAAGACCCGTGATTGGCAACCACGGGTCAATTAGAAATGGAATCGATCATCCTATATAATATGTGATATTATGATTGTATGCATGTTTAGACATAAATTGCGTGAATCCGGCAATGCATGCAATAAATTAAAAATGATGAGACAAATATTTTTATAAATAAAATCCCTCATTTTAAATATGATTTAAAATTTATATCAAGATAAATAAAGGAAATTTAAATATTGTTTAAATGTTCCCACCTTCCATCAACGGTCAATGTATGTGATGCTACCCGCGGATACGGTCCGGCTCATATTATTGGGGGGGCCCGTTCGTCGGAAAGCTGTACATTGGATCGACAAATGTTGTAAGTTGGGTGGAACTCCCATGGGATCGGCTCATATTATTGGGGATCCACATGGCGACCGTCCATCACAACTTAATATTGATGGGTCATCTTGACATGTCACTTTAAACGGCGTCATATTATTGGGCCCTTATTGGACATGAGGTAAATACATGGGGGTTGCTTTGGAAGCAATTGGGCTCTACCTTTTGAGAATTATGGTTGGCTGATATTATTCGGGACCATAAGTTTGTCAATTGGACTCCATGTTCTCACTAAGGAAAAAGTTTCCCGTTTTCACTAGAGGGTGGTGAAATCGTTAAAATAGTGGGAGTGAGATTCATAAAATTAAATTCGCCTATTTTATGTCTTAGTAAATTGTTAAACAATCATTGATATATGTCTGTTTTTCCTTTTCAGTATTTCACACAATGAATTCGCGAAATCCTTTATTCTCGATCCTCGAACAAAACAAGCTGACTGGCGCCAACTATACGGAATGGTTCCGGAAGTTGAAGATTGTCTTAACTTCGGAGAAAATGCTCTACGTGTTAGAGAAAGCACCTCCGAAGGAAGCACCAGCTGACATAAGTCCGGAGGAATTGGCCAAACTTGATGCATGGTGTGACCATGACATCAAGACCAAATGCTATATGCAAGCCTCGATGTCTGATGAACTCCAGAGGCGATTTGAGGACACGGTGAATGCTGCTGACATTCACACGCAACTCAAGGAACTTTTTGGGGCTCAGTCGAGGGCTGAAAGGTTCTCTACTGTTAAGGAGTTGATGACGTGCCGCATGCGTGAAGGGACTTCGGTCCGTGATCATGGGGTACGAGTGATTTGGCTCATACAGAAGTTAGCGACCCTTGATTTGGTGTTGGAGCATGAACTCAATGTGGACTTGCTGCTTCTATCTCTTCCTTCTTCATTTGATGGATTCGTGATAAATTTTAATATGAACAAGATAGAGGCCACCCTTGAAGAGATGGTCAATATGCTCGTTACATATGAATCCACACTTAAGAAGGATAAGCCAGCTTTCTTGGTGGGCTCCTCATCTTCTGCTAAGAAGGGGCCAAGTATGAAGGGCAAGAAACGTTCTGCCCCACCCAAGAAAGTGGAACCCGAGAAGAAGCAAAAGACAAAGGCTTCAAACGATGGAAAATCCAAGGATGTTTGCCATTACTGCAAGAAGCCGGGTCATTGGAAGCGCAACTGCAAGGAGTATCTTGAGCAGTTGGGAACTGCAAAGGGTATGTTCTATATCGAAATAAACATGTCACTTAATACAACTTCTTGGGTATTGGATACCGGATGTGGTTCTCACATTTGCAATGATTTGCAGGTGATGACAAGAAGTCGCAGGCTTAGAATGGGTGAGACCCAGCTAAGGCTCGGGAATGGTTCCAGAGTTGAAGCTACGGCCATTGGAGATGTTTGTTTGATTTTGCAGAATGGTTTTAAATTATTGTTGAGAGATGTTTTATTTGTGCCAGATTTAATTAAAAACATTATTTCTATTTCTATGCTTGATAGAGATGGTTATTCTTGTAATTTTGTGAATGGGATTTGCAGTATTTACAAGAATGAATGTTTAATTGGAAATGGACAACTTGAAAACGATCTATATAATTTAAAACTAAAAGACGTTCCAGTGAATTGTATTGACAAACCGGCGACAACAAACAAAAGGAAAATCGATAGTCAAAACCCGGCAAACCTTTGGCACGCTAGACTAGGTCATATTTCCTCAAGGAGGATGAACAAGCTAGTGGGAGAGGGCATGTTTGATATGTCTGATATTAACTCTCTACCTACTTGTGAATCCTGCCTAAAAGGGAAAATGACTAAATCTCCTTTTAAGGGGAAGCCTGAACGTAGTCAAAATCTGTTGGATTTGATCCATACAGATGTTTGTGGTCCATTTAGAGTAGGGACTCAACATGGCCACACCTACTTCATTACCTTTACTGATGATTATTCTAGGTATGGGTATTTATATTTAATGAAATATAAGTCTGAAGCATTTGAAAAGTTCAAAGAATTCAGGGCTGAAGTAGAAAACAAGCTAGGTAAAAGTATTAAAGCACTTCGATCGGATCGAGGTGGAGAATACTTGAGTACCGAGTTTTTGGACTATCTAAAAGAGAATGGGATTCTCTCTCAGTGGACTCCTCCTATGACACCACAGCTTAATGGTGTATCGGAGCGCCGTAATCGAACTTTGTTGGACATGGTTCGATCCATGATGAGCTTCACTGAGCTTCCACCTTCGTTTTGGGGCTATGCGCTTGAAACGGCGGTATTGTTGTTGAATAACGTCCACACTAAAGCAGTGGACAAAACACCATACGAGTTATGGAATGGCAAAGCTCCTAAGTATTCATACTTGAGGATTTGGGGATGTCCTGCTTACGTGAAGCGGACAGTGGGAGATAAGTTGGATAGTCGATCCAGCCTGTGTTATTTTGTGGGGTATCCGAAGAATTCAATCGGATATTATTTCTATTATCCTGCTGAAACAAAGGTGTTTGTTTCGCGGAATGCCACCTTCTTGGAGAAGGAGTTCTTATTGGATAAGAAAGGCGAGATGATGGAACTCGAAGAAGTTCGAGAAGAACCCGAAATACAAAATAACGATCCCACACCTCAGGAACCATTGCTGGACACGCCTGCACCTAGAAGATCCGAGAGGACTTCTAGACCTCCAGTTCGATATGGTCTTCTTCTTGAAGAGGGTCAAGATGAACCCGACATTGGATGTGATCCAAGAAGCTTCAAGGAAGCAATTTCTGATGCGGATTCGAATTTATGGCTTGAAGCTATGCAATCAGAATTGGATTCGATGCATACTAACCAAGTCTGGACTTTAGTGGATCCTCCCGATGGAATTGTTCCAATAGGGTGTAAATGGATCTACAAAAGAAAGCTTGGGCCTGATGGTAAGGTATTGACCTACAAGGCGCGATTGGTGGCGAAAGGTTATACTCAAAGGCAAGGAGTTGACTATGATGAAACCTTTTCACCAGTCGCAATGTTCAAGTCCATAAGAATCCTAATTGCCATAGCTGCATGGTATGACTATGAGATATGGCAAATGGATGTGAAGACTGCTTTTCTTAATGGAGACATTAAGGAAGAAATCTATATGAAGCAGCCTGAGGGGTACACATCCATGGGAAGCGAGCATAAGGTATGCAAGCTTCAGAGATCAATTTATGGTCTAAAACAAGCATCAAGAAGTTGGAACCAGAAATTTGATGAAACAATTAAAGACTTTGGTTTCATCAAGAACCCGGAGGAACCTTGCGTGTACAAGAAAGTAGTTAAGGATGCGGTGACATTCTTAGTACTTTATGTTGATGACATCCTACTCATTGGGAATGATGTAGGGATGTTGCAGTCAACAAAGATATGGTTATCAGGTAGATTTTCGATGAAGGATTTGGGTGAGGCATCCTACATTCTTGGGATACAGATCTATAGGGATAGATCTAAGAGAATGATAGGACTCACTCAATCAACCTACATCGATACCATATTGAAACGGTTTTCAATGGATGGGTCCAAGAGAGGACATCTACCCATGTGTCATGGAGTTTCTCTATCCAAGTCTATGTGTCCCAAGACTGATGCAGAGATAGAGAATATGACACATGTACCATATGCGTCAGCTATAGGTAGTATCATGTATGGGATGATATCTACCAGACCGGATGTAGCATTTGCTCTGAGTGTCACGAGCAGATATCAGTCTAATCCTGGTCAGATGCATTGGAAAGCCGTGAAGGACATTCTTAAGTACTTGCGAAGGACTAAGAATATGTTCATGGTTTATGGAGGACGAGAACTCAAACTGGAAGGCTATACCGACTCTAGCTTCCAAAGTGATGTGGATGACTCGAAGTCAACCTCTGGATTTGTGTTCATGCTCAATGGCGGTGCTGTCTCTTGGAAGAGTTCCAAGCAGGACACCACAGCGGATTCCACCACTGAGGCTGAATACATTGCAGCATCAGCTGCTGCTAAAGAGGCCGTTTGGATGAGGAATTTCGTCCAAGAGTTGGGCGTCATTCCTGAATTTGTTGGTCCAGTCCCGGTGTACTGCGACAACACGGGTGCCGTTGCTCAAGCAAAGGAACCAAGGTCTCATCAAAGATCCAAACACGTACAGAGGAAATACCACATAATCCGGGAGATTGTGGAAAGAGGAGACATCAGTGTCGAACGAGTGGCCTCTGCAGACAATATCGCTGATCCACTTACTAAGCCTTTGCCAGGACCATTGTTTGACAAACATCGCGAAGCAATGGGTCTACGTAGTATGACTAGTTGGCTATAGGGCAAGTGGGAGATTGTAAGAGTGGGTGCCCAGTGAGCCAACTGTGTGGCTATGGGCTTTGTTGACTCTTTGTATAAACAATCTTTTGTTTAATATTATTTACACTTTTATGGCAATGACTTTATATTACTTCATATTGTTATATTGTGATATACTATTGTTGTTTTGATAAAGACCTTGAATATACTATAGTGTATGTAAGATGTGGTAGAACATGGAGATGTCTATCATGAAATACATCTTATAGTCACTGTATATTCTAAAACCGTTCCTAGTCGATTGAGCCGTCCGATAATAAGGATAAGGATCGCTCGAGTTTGAGACTAGCATTTGCGATGCGGAGTACCACGTTTCATTGGTAGGGAACATGGAGATGTTCGAAGCATGCAAATGGATATTCATAGGATGAATAGTCGAACTACCCTATCCGGACTTTCCAAGTGGTTATCACTTATCGAGTGGATAAAGTCCGCGGTTTTGGTTGTACACCATTAGTCCTTACGACTTGAAACATCATGGAGACTCTATATGCTAGTACTGTGCTTTGACTCGTTTACCGACTCTGAGGGGGTCATCAGGTGTCGAGATTGGGTACAGTTACGACACATATAGGAGTCAATGCATTGTTGTCAAGGATTCACCACATACTTGCGAGTGTGGATATCCTATGCGATCTGAGGAGATATTAGTGTGACAAATCTCTGGCCAGAGTACTTGATGTGATTTAAGAAATGGTTTCTTAGTAGCACATGTGATGTCACTAATTTGATCTTCAAGATGCATTGCATAGTTATCGAATCTTGAGCGACTCTCGATATACCAATGGTTGTTGATTCGATCGGGATATATGGATGAAGGGACCGTACTGTACGCTAACCAAAATCTACTGGTTCTTGTAGGCACTATCAGTGATACCTAGGGAATCATGGGGCGATGTTGCTAGGCGCTTTACCATGATTCGTTGGGCAAGTCGGAAAGTGTTGTTCCGAGTCACAAGGAGTTGTGAGCCCACGGCTAGCTGTATCCCTGAACCATTGAGGGTCACACAGTGTAATGGAGTTTTAATCCCCGTTGAGATAGTTAAATTTAAAGAGTTAAATTTAATGAACTAAGGAGTTGGACTTCTTAAATAAGAGTAAGGGAGTAGGATTTCCTAAAATGACATAGGGATGGACATTTTTGGAAACCACTGAATTCGGATTCAGGAAAATTTATTTTGACTTTAAAACGTGCAGAAATGGTTTCTGTGCACATTGGTGAAATCGTTTCATCAATCGGAGTCACGATGAATTTTATATTAATTTCTGAACGAGCGGGCTTTGCTTGTCGGGCCCCAGCTTATGACTAATGGGCCCTAAGGTGTTAGTGGCCTGCATTATAAATAAGTTATTTCAGTACAGAAATTACACACAACAGGTCATTATTTTGAGAGCAATTTTCGAAAACCCTAGCCTCTCAAAACGTTTTTGGCCGCGCCCCTCCCTACTCTGTCAGAGAAAATTCCGGTCTGTGATTTTGAATCGCAGTAAGGAATAACGAATCAAATTCGTGTATTCTCTTCGCAGAAAACTTCTGATAGATTTTCTAGTGCAATCTATCAGAGGGATTAAACCTCTGTTCGTGGACCTGATTGAAGGCGTTCATCGGTTCCAGGGAGAGACAACAAGAGCAGAATTGTTCTGTTGGTGTCCATTAATCTCGTTGCGAGATTTGAGGTAAAATTTATTTAATTGTTATTTAAATTTTACACACACGTAATTCAATCGATGAACGGTTGATACCCATACCATGGAAACGTTCCATGAAAAATTTTTAAACTTCCGCTGCACCGGGTATCAATCGTAATTGGTCTGGGAACTCGCCAGTTTTCCAACAGTAATACCGAATCAGGTATTAAAGTTCTGAGAATAGTCTCAATATCTGGAAAATCAACTCAGATAATCCATCAATCAACGAATGGTATAATGCAATCACATATAACCAACTCTCAGAACATCAGTCAATCCATCGATGCCACATTCTGTCGAATAAATCTAAAGTCTTAATCCTGACAATAAATTTTCATCATTCCTGTAATTTCATCATATCTCTATCTTCTTCACAGATCTGAATAAATAACTGTTATTCACATCTCATACAGTGTATTCTAAAATTTTGATTAGTCTATTCGGACTATCTATTAATCAGAGTATAATATGTTGTAGTCACAGATTTCAAAGTATTCAGAGCTGTTGATAATTGGTATCACATCAAGTGAAGTTCATTCTCGACATTCAATTCATCTTCTCTGACTATTCTTCCAATTCAAGGATAATATATTGTACCTTTACCTCAAAAAGTACTCAAAGTCTTCGGATCATCTGTATTATAATTTAATAGTAAACCCAATGTTTCAATATGAAACAATATTTCTTGGCTTACTGATTATCTTATAACGAATCTAATCACAATTCAGTGATTTGATCATACAGACAGATCATCGTATACAGTAATGTCAATCAATTTGTTCATAACTATCACCTGTTTACCTCATCTATACTGTTTCATCATGGTAGTTTCACAAAATATTCTTTCAAATTATAATCTCGTTTCAATTTTTGGAGTTTCCAAACTATCACTGAACTCATCTGGTGAACGATCTTCAAATTCATCGGAAACTCTCGGTACATTTAACTTCAAAAATGTACTAATTCTGTTACTTCTATTTGCTTTATCTTCTGATAAAACAATTATCGAATGAATATTGAATTCATTGTTGTGCAATTCTTTAAATTTTGATATCTCTTTTCGGAAATATCAGGCACAATCAAATAAATCAATCATAATAGAATTCATTCATTCGGATCTGAGGCTTCAATTCATATCTCAATCTGGCATTCTTTACTGAATTCTCATCACTTCAGTTTACTTTCTGGGTTTCTTTCAACTTCTGAACAGTTTTGGCTTACTTCTAATCAAAATCATTATGATTGGTGATATATTCGTCTGAATATACTCAAACCAAAATACACAGAAATCTAAAATCAATCGATCAATGCCTATTTCATTTCTCACTTCTTTTCCAAATACCGAAAATTCATATCATCTAACCAAAAAATCATGGATCATATTCAAATTCTTCTATCAGTTACAGCTAAAAATCTTAAAATACGCTGAAATGTCATCAAAGGATCAATAATTCTCAAAATCAAAAGAAATAAATCAAGATTAAGAAAATCCCTCAATCAAGGTCATCTAAAATCAAATCTTCTGGATAACAAACTCTGCAAAGTGAAAACAACTCAATTGCATCACATAACTCAGAATGAGTAAATCACTCAGGCTCTATGAACAAAACAAGGAGAGTCACTCGAAATCAAACATTTCAAGAATTATATGTCCAATTGATGTAGTCGATTCAGCATAATCAAAGAAAAGACTCATCTGTAACTGATTTTCATATCATCATATATCTTCTAAACCTCAAAATTAATATTCAGTTCATAATCTCATCAAGTCGGTAATTCATAAATTCATCAATTCACTATTGAATTCCAGTTCACAACTTAAACTAAAGTCAAAAATCTTACTGGAACATATCTATAATCTCTATGCATTGGCATACCTATCAATGTTGATTTAGATCTTAAACATATTTAGTGCATCGAATATACTGATTTCGGAATATTTTTGTAATCAAACATCATACATCAATCCGAAATTACAGAATCTTAATTCGAGATTCCATATCATATCATCATATTCATATGCACATCATGTTCTTGTTGATCTAATTCAATCGTTTCTTCTATTCATCAATTCTATTTCAGTTCTCCTTTGATCAGACTATTCATACTTCTCCTCAATACTCGAGTTCTGATCAAGAACCAATTCTACTTCATTTTCACGGAATACATGCTTCCAATCAACTCAGATATTCAGGTACACATGTACTTCGTAAAGCATAAATCATACTGATTGGTTAAATCACAAAATCAAGTGATTCAATAATTTGAAACTATCACTAATCAGTACTTGGTTATAATCTCATAATCTATCATGCATCGTAACCAAATATTTCCCATATGAACAACATCATGTTCAATTTCATTTCATTGAAGCAATAGTTTCATTCTTCAACTCAATTCACAAATTCTCTTTTCTGACACAGAGGTTAAAATATAACACAGCTTTCAGCTATCATATATAACTTGCACCTACAACATCAACAGGTGAAAACAACATAAATATGTTACATGTAAGTCTCATTCTCAGGTGCAATGTTATTCTGATCCTCTGTATACTTCTGCTATTTATTCTTCATTCGAATCTTCTTAGAATCTATGTTTCTTCGAACAGATTCTAGCACATCTACCTAAATTTTCTATACACTGCTTGGTCGTATATCTTCCTCCACAATTAGTGTAATAATTTCTAATATACTTTGCATTCAGAATCAGACTAATCCATCTCGATTTGCTAGAGTTAAAGATTTATTTTCATATCATGCACTTCATATCTGTTCTAGAAATAAAATTGTAGATAAAGTTGTGAGTATCTCACATACTCTTGCATGTCTACAATTTCATTCTCTTAAATCATTATTCAGCTTCAATTCTCTTAGACAGGGCTATGTCTTTCAGAAAATGTTTCAATCATCAACATTTATTCAGACATATTCTTAGAATTCAAGCCATTATATAATTCACTCAATCTTGAGCTTTCTTATTATCATCTACAATTCAGAGAATCATAGTAGGCTTGAAAATTCTAATAAGGTATTCCTCAAATTCAAAATATTCAGCTTCTACAGGGTATATTTTTCTTTCTCATCATTTCTATCTGTTGTGGCAAAGAATAATAAACAAAAGTATGTTCTATGCACTTACCAACAATCAATATACCTCTGTTCTGTCGAAATTTCCTCATCAAAATCTATCAGCTGGTTGCTAGGTTTCGAAGTTGGTATTCAATCAATCTGATCCGATATTCATCTGAATCTTTCCGATATTTGAACAACTGGTCAAGTTCTTCGAGCCAACTGTTACCTACAACATCATCTATTCATTTGCTGATATTCTGTTCTATTCAATCAGAGATACTTCATTCAGCTGAGCAATACCGTTCTGTTCCGTTCAGTCTGACCATACCATTCTGTCAATCCGGGGTGCTTACATCACCCAAAGAACACTATTCTCTTCGATTCTGGGTGCTTACATCACCCGGGGGAAATCTTATAACAAAACAGTATGAAATTCAAAAATTTACAAATCAGTAAATCAGGCAGTTGAATTTTAAAGATAGATCATGCTCACATGTTATTTATCAAATCATTGAATCATCAAATCGAGTAATGCATAATCATGCAACACTAAAAATGCATGTGACTCAATCTACCCCGCTCAGCTTCTATCTCAGTCCAAGAACTTACGCTCTGATACCACCTGTTGTGAGGACCTCGGGTTGCTAATCTCGTATTAAGGAAACTAATGATTCATGAAACAAATCAATTAGAATATTAAAACCAAGAGCTAAAAAAAAATTTTTTTTTTTAAAAAATCCGGAGCCTCGCTCGATCGGATAAAATCCCCCAATCGAGCGAGCAAGAAATCATTGCTCTCGGTCTGTAGCACAAATGGCCTCGCTCGATCGGATGAATTCGTCCGATCGAGCAAGCCACACTCCAGAGCTCTCGGGTTCCAAGATTTCCATGCTGCGCTCGATCGGTGCATCTCACCCGATCGAGCGGCACCATGTACAGCAATTCGGCAGAACACTCCTCTTGCTGTTAAACTTGGAACAAGTGATCTAAATCATCACAAATCAACCTCAAACATGTTCCATAAAATCTAGAACTGGTATAATTACATGAACAATATTTCAAGCATCTAATCATGCAATTCAATACATCAAATGAATCCCATAAATATCAAGAAACTACAAACTATTCAAGATGTCAAAATCTCATTTACAAGTTTCTAATGTTCTTGCTAAGTTTGCTATAATTCTCACTATCATTCTTCCGCTTAAACCCGAGTCCACACTTGCTAAATCTCGCTCTCGAGCTGTCCATGTCATCTCAGACTAGCTCCTGCCCCACCTGTTGCAATGCACACATACAAAACAAAGCAACAGCCAGATAAACTCCGGTGAGAAACATATTTCCCAGTAAAAGAAACTAACATGCAAATCAAGTTATATATATCAAACTCATGATATAAATAAAAGACAATGCATGATTAAAAATAGGCTTCTCTCAAGAAATCTCTCGTTTCATCGGTTGGGATCCCGAGAAGAAGATATCATAACTAACCACCGACTCTCCCGATCGAGGTGGGGTTACTTATCTTACTTCTCTAGACTTTGAAGACACTATATATGTAAATCAGACACTAGGCTAACTCAACCACCCAGGCCATACATATATAATCCCTCAAATCGTCTAATCGAACGTTTCCGTTCATTTCAAAATCAAAGAATAAGTCTTGCAAGATGAATGCAACATATATCATCATAATAGCATTCATTAACATCAAAGACTCATTCCATAATTCATAGAAGAGCATATAAAAGCAAGTAATCAAATAAGTATGTGATTTAGGGAACTCGATACAAACCATCTCGAGTTATAATCCCATTCAAATAGTAGTCCACTTTTACCTTCGTATTTCTTCTGTTCTGAATTCTTCAAATCTGAACTGCAATCTCAAAACCTTCACATCAAGCTTCGTTCAATACATTCATTTCAGAATCGAGTCAAAATCATCAACACATATTCGATCAAATGCATTTCAAACCTCCCTTCTTCTTCTTCAATTCGAATTCGGAGTCTTGAGTCGTTAGCCTTCAAAACTAGTCTGAAATCGAGGAATAAAAATGCTATATCATCGATAACATTTCAAAGAACATGTGAGACCTCGATTCTAATCATCTAATCACAGAATAAACAATAATTACGCATACAAGATCTAAGATTAAAAGCAAAGTTGTTTTTTTTTTTTACACAGGGTGACGCGCGGGCGCGCCACCCGAGGCGCGGGCGCGCATACAGCCCTGCCCGGGCCTCCGAGAAAGGGAGCAGAACGCGCGGGCGCTCCTCACCAGGCGCGGGCGCGCATGTCCTGCTGTTTTAGCTCAAAAAAAGGCTCCAAAAGTGCAATCTAACACCCGGAAAGGCTCCGACATGATCCAACTAACACTTTTCCAACAACGAAGTATTCAATTACAAGAAAGAGTAGAACATGCATCAATTCTAAGTTCCAAAATCCAAAATATAAATCGAGTTCGAATACAATCTAAGTTCGATTTCAAATTCGACTTCTACAATAACAAGGCCTCACTCTATCAACTCATCCACCTAGCCATGCGATCTCTGACTCGGTCCTGCCCCACCTGTTGCCAAGCACACATACAAAGACAAGACAACAGCCGGATAATCCGGTGAGAATAATATTCCCAGTAAAAGAGACAAACATGCAATATCATAAAAACATCTCAAACGAAATGCATCATCTTCTAGATATTCATAAAACAACCATGAAATTCCACAAGAATGTCTAAAACTCAATTCATATGCATAAATGCAATGCATGTCTTTAAAATCTGGGATTATCAAGTCGGATAATCAAAACATTTCTGCTTTTGCTTTTGGGATCCCGAGGACGAGATCACGTAAACGACTCACCGACTCTCCCGATCGAGGTGGTGCTACGTATCTCCATCCTCTAGACTTTGGTGCGACTATAAGGAGTATGCTAGCACTAGGTGAAACGGCTACACCCAGGCCACTCACAATATAATCCCCAAAACGTCTATCATCAAAAGGACCGTCCTTCCCGCTACTCAAATCAAGGATTCATGTTCAAGATGAATGAAATTCAAAACATAACTCAAATAATTCAAATAATCAAATAACATGCAAGTATGTGATTCTTCGGAACACTCGAATCAAGTCGGATTCGAGTCACACGTTTCATTCCAATCTAAGTCATCTTATACCTCTTTTCAACAACTTCGATGCTCCAAACCGGCTACAATCTCCAAGTCGAACAAAGCTGAAATCTCACAATTCCACTGGCCTCAAATCAATCTGTGCAAGAAGTAATAAAGGCTCGAGATTAACATACAACTCAAACAAAGGCTTGGCTCAACAATTCGAACCGGTAAACAATCCAAAACTCAAACCGACGGCATAACGGCTATAATCTGATCAAACCGAAAATGCAGACAGCAGTTCAATAACGATATAACCTCATATCAATGCCCAAAACAACAATAACAAGGCAACCCATCAATCTCAAAATCCAAGTTTTCGAAAATGGCTTCCAAAAATCATAACAAATCCGAACGTCGTTCTAATTCAAAACTGACAGATAATAAACGATCAGAACTCCGCCAAGAACAACATACTAGAATCTAAATCGATTCTAACAACCTCCGAAAAACAAAACATATCCGATCGGAGAAATACTTACGGTAGAACGAAGCTCTTGCAGCCGTGATCGCTAATCTGCCTTCAGAAATAAATTCTAACGGACGGATCGTGCTCGGGGTGAAATCTGGGAGCTCAAGGAGACGTCCATGGCGTCTAGAGAGGGAGGAGGCGTGTTGGGGAATGGGATGAAGTGAAAAGGTAAGTCAACTCAAGCTTAAATATCTAACAATCTCAATATTTGCACTTTAGTCCCTGAAAAATCCGAAATTTGTAAAAAGGACCCTGATCAAAATTAAGTCGGCTCTTGAACTCTGGAATCTCCGATTATCTCAAATAAAGTCGATTAAGATAAAATCGGGGCGTTACAGAACATCTCATCTTGATAATCAGCTATCAAACTAGTCTCAAAACATGAATCGACGGCGTAGCGATTTAAAATCGGTAACCGACTTAATATCGACTTCGAAGCTAACTTCTTTAACTTCATAAGAAAATCATACGTGCATCTAAATCATTAATACAAAATTCTAATCCTCATAACAGTAGCTAAGTATATCAAATACAAGCTGGACATCATAACAAGTTCATTCCTTAATCCATATTCGATCCGGTTTCGAAAATAAACGATACAACATATCAAGAACATGATCATGTACCAAAGTACTGATCTCTACCAAATTTCGTTCTTCAAAACATGCCGAGATGATTAAATACTTACATCAAGTCGAAGTCCTCGTCGCAAGGATTCCAGAACATCTTTCGGAATCAAAATCGGACGATCGGATCAAAAGTTACGGCAATTTGAAAATCGGAAATCAAATCAAAGAAAAATATCGCGGCTCTCTGTTCAGAATTCTCAAACTTTTCTGAATGAAATATGAGTGATACACGTATTCATGCTGATAATTATAATTAAAATCGGATATGTATTGCTTAATTGCAATTTAGTCCCTCAAATCTTTCTTAATTGCAATTCAGTCCTCGGCCTTCGTTTTAATTCAATTTCAATCCAAAATAATTTAAGAATATTATAATTTAAATCGAAACTCTAAATATTCCCAAATTAAATATATTCAGATTAATCAAATAATCCCGGCCTTTTGCATTTTAGCCCTTCAACTTTGATATTTGCAAATCAGTCCCTCATCGAGTTGTATCTTCAAAATTAATCTTCTTTAATTCCCAAAACATGGAATTTAATCTTGAATTCCATAAATATTCAAATCGAATATTTATTCTTTTAATTTAAGAATTCTCGAAATTTAATTTTAAAAATCCGTAAATTCTCAAATTAAATATTTTTGGCTCGGAAATTAAATCTATCATGTCCATAACTTCTCAAATCAATATTAGCCCATAATATGGAATTTAATTCTCAAATCCCATAATTAATAATTTAATATTTTCGGGCCTTACAGGACTGAACCGAGAATGTGTCCAAACATTTAGGACTGAACCGGGATTTTGCCCTCAAGATCGTATACGAATCTTGATGGCAAATAGTGTGATAAGAATCAATTCTTTATATATGCGTTTACTCTACTCTCGAGTTAAAATGTTTAGAGTCGATATGTTTTATTTTAACGCATATATATGTTGATTATACTGAGATTGTATTCTCACCGGATGTTTTCGGCTGTTGTCTTGTTTTGTATATGTGCATGACGACAGATGGGGCAGGAGCTGGCCAAAGTCGACGAGGGTAGCTCATGAGAGAGTCTAGATATGTGGACTCGGGTTGTTGTTGGTGAAATGATGTATATTAAGTCTAGAAAGCATGATAGAAAATACTCTAGTTGTTGTTCTTGAAGAATTGATGAACACTTTTTATAATTTCATTCTTTTGATTGGATTCAAATCTCTACTTTGATGTATTAGCTTGTTATAAACATGTTTAGATCTTGTTCTATATATATCTACATGTTTTGGGACATCATTATGTTGAATTGGAGGGGTTGGAAAGATCAATTTTTGCTGTTAAAAACCAGAGCGAAAGGCTACCCAATGTTGTGCTCTGTCTGCTCTTTTTAGCGGACCGAGCGCTGCCTATTTTGTTCACAACCCGAGAGTTGGGTTGAGGGGGCGAACGGTCTGCTCTTTTTAACCGACCCCGCGCACCCCCCTTTGGAAAAAGAAATTTGTTTGATCTTATTTCTTCCTTTGTTTATTAATGATGTTTAATTACTAATTGCCCTAAGAATTATCAACCCGAGGCTTCACAGTTTCTGACAGCACAACGGTCATATTTGTGTTTCTGGACTGTAGCTTTGACTTGTTGATTAGATCTGGATCTGGAGTAGTAGACTGGTGAGAGCAAGTGATAAGCTAGGTGAACAGTCGAGATAAATCAGGTGACATTCTTGCTGATCGGTTGAGATAGAGCAGGTGACATTACCTCAACCGATTGAGAGACCAAGTGAGAATCTCATCTGATTGAGTTGTTGTTGTCTCTTCAGATGCTTTTAACTCTTTCTGCGTTGACTTCTGGGCAAAATGGTAAAAATAAAAGTTGTAGATCTTGATCTTAATTTCAACGTCACAATAATCACTTGATTTGGAGTTCATATGCGAAAGTGATGATCGAAATACCAAAGCTGCTCAAATCGGTCGAGTAGAGCTTTGTAGCCGATGAGATATCATCGGTCAAGCTCATGTTGATCGGTCGATTGCTTGTAGATCTTGATGCATTGATTTCTGGAAAAAGTTATGAACATAAAAGTTGTAGCCCTTTGTCTTGTATTTCCAACGCATCAAGAATCACCTCATTTGAATTTGATACAAGAGAGATATATGTGAAATACCAATACTGCTCCAAATCGGTCGAGGTCAAAACAGTCGAGTGCATGTTGTCTGTTCGAGTGATTATATCTCTTGATTTGTCGATTTCTGGGCAAAAATGATAAACATAAAGGTTGTATAACTTTCTCTTAGCTTTCCATGGAATAAATAATCACTCGATTTTGAGCATGTATGAGATAAATATGCTCGAAATACCAAACTGTATACAATATTAAGCTCTGTCAGCAACCTGTGCAGAACCAACAACTTCAACATGATTTATCATCTTCTTAGGCTCCGATTTAGACTTTGACTTGTGATGATGATTTCTAGATCATCTTCTTATCTTTTCAACGCATACTGAATCATTCCATTTGGATAACGGAGTTGAGAGATATGGCCATTAAACCAGAGCTGGTGTGTCACTCAATCTGCTGCTACACTTTCGTCCAGCTCTATCTTGAGATGATGGTTTGGCCCTGATATCATCCGAATTGGTCCACCTGGCATAAGACATGACTTGTAAACTTTTGCGTTGGCTATGCGACGATATTTGCAGCTGGTCATTTGGATCATCGAGATATGAGATATGCTTGAAACAAACAGCGGCGCCAGAAACTAAGTTGAGCTAAGATTGTATTCCAACAAATTAGCACTTCCAATTTGTTTTGTATTAGCTGCACACTTAGTAAAGATGTTAAAAACCCAATGAAAAGTTTTGTTATCATCAAAATCAAGATTGCTTGATGAGATATGTTTGAAACAAATAGTTGCACCATAAACTAAGTTGAGCTATGGTTGTATTCCAACAAATTAACACTTCCTATTTGTTTTTTATTAGCTGCACACTTAGTAAATATGTTAGAAACACAATGAAAAGTTTTGTTATAACCAAAATCAAGATTGCTTGCATTTTCGGACCCAACACAAAGTTTGTGCATGTGTAAATAATAAGTATCTCATTCCAAATTGTCTATCTGCTTATTCGAAAATTATTCGAGATTGTTCCAAATATATTTAAAATTATATCAAATTGAGACAATTCAAAACTAATTTACTATCACTAGGGAAGGTCGGTCATAGTGGCCTGAAATTTTATTCTGAGAAGTAGAACATTATGTGCTCAATTGAGACGCATTTGTACTCTTCTAGATCATGTGTTGTGACCCCATGATCATGAATATTCTCTTAATAGTAGAGTTCAAATACATGTATCGTATTACAAATTGAGTCAATCAATGCCAAAATATCATATTCAACAGTTTTTTTTAATTTAGAATTACATTTAATTATGCAATTGTAGATATTGAACAATGAATTATATCACCACATGTGATCTCATTGAATAATAATCAATACATTCATCTCCAATATTTGAAAAAGTAGCGCACATAATAGATTCTAATGACCAACACAAATATAATTGGATACAATTTAGAACAATCTCAAATATTTACGACATAAACAAAAAAAAAATTAAGTATAAGAGAGAGACTCATTCTCTATACACGCACACACGAAGATGTTATGATTTTGTGCATAACACGTGTACGTATTATAATGTTTATAATAAGTTTTCATTGTCGTATGAATTGTCGTCAAATTACATTGGTGTTGGTCATATAATATCATGTGCACTACTTTGGCAAATAAAGAAGATGAATGCATTGTTCATTATTGAATGAGATCACTTATAGTGACATTATTTATTGTACAATGACTACAATTGCATAATTAGATGTCATTATAAAATTTAAAATTATTAAATATAATATTTAGACATCGATTAGCTTAATTAGTAAGATGAAACTTATATTTGAAATCAACTATTAAAAGAGCATGTCTGATCATGTTGTTTGGCACAACACGTGAACAATAAGAGTACAAATGCAACATAATTCAGCATAAATTGTTTTACTTATCGGGATAAAATTTTAGGCCACCAAGACCAACCTTGCCAAGTGAAAATAAATTAGGATCAAATTATCCCGGATTCGGAATCATTCCATATTAATTTGGAACAATCTCGAATATTTACGACATAACAAAGAAACAATTGGGTATGAGAGAGAATCAATATTCCCTGCACACACACACATTAAGATGTTATGATTCTGTGCATAACACATATTATAATGTTTATAATACGCTTTCATTGTCGTAGGAATTCTCGTCAAACTACATTGGATATCATGTGCACTACTTTAACAGATGTAGAAGATGAATTCATTGTTCATTATTGAATGAGATCACATATGGTGACATTATTCATTGTACAATGATTACAATTTCATAACTAGATGTCATTATAAACTTTAAAAATTGTAATATAATATTTAGACATTTATTAGGTTAATGAGTAAGATGAAAATTATATTTGAAATCCACTATTAAAAGAGTGTGTCTGATCATGTTTTTTGGCACAAAACATGAACAATAAGAGTACAAATGCGGAATAATTTAGCATAAATTGTTCTACTTATCGGGATAAAATTTTAGACCACCAAGACAAATCTTGCCAAGTGAAAATAAATTAGATCAAATTATCCCGGATTCGAAATTATTCCATATTAATTTGGAACAATCTTAAATATTTACGGCATAAACAAAAAAAAATGGGTATGAGAGAGACTCAACATTCTCTACACACACACATGAAGATATTATGATTTTGTGCATAACACATAATATAATGTTTATAATAAGTTTTCATTTTCATATGAATTGTCGTAAAATTAAATTAGTGTTGGTCATATAATATCATGTGCACGACTTTGATAAATGTAAAAGATGAATGCATTGTTCATTATTGAATTAGATCACATATGGTGACATTATTCATTGTACAATGATAACAATTACATAACTAGATGTCATTATAAACTTTAAAAATTGTTAAATATAATATTTAGACATTGATTAGCTTAATTAGTAAGATGAAACTTATATTTAAAATCCACTATTAAAAGAGCGTGTCTTATCATATTCTTTGGCACAAAACATGAACAATAAGAGTACAAATGCGGCATAATTCAGCATAAATTATTCTACTTATCGGGATAAAATTTTAGAACACCAAGACAAACCTTGCCAAGTGAAATTAAATTAGATCAAATTATCCCGGATTCGAAATCATTCCATATTAATTTGGAACAATCTTAAATATTTACGCCATAAACAAAGAAAAAATTGGGTATGAGAGAGACTCAATATTCTCTACACACACATGAAGATGTTATTATTTTGTGCATAACACATATTATAATGTTTATAATAAGTTTTCATTGTCATATGAATTGTCGTCAAATTACATTGGTGTTGGTCATATAATATCATGTGCACTACTTTGGCAAATGTAGAAGATGAATGCATTGTTCATTATTGAATGAGATTACATATGGTGACATACATTGTACAATGATTACAATTGCATAACTAGATGTCATTATAAACTTTAAAAATTGTTAAATATAATATTTAGACATTTATTAGGTTAATGAGTAAGATGAAAATTATATTTGAAATCCACTATTAAAAGAGTGTGTCTGATCATATTTTTTGGCACATAACATGAACAATAAGAGTACAAATGCGGAATAATATAGCATAAATTGTTCTACTTACCGGGATAAAATTTTAGACCACCAAGACAAATCTTGCCAAGTGAAAATAAATTAGATCAAATTATCCCGGATTCGGAATCGTTTCATATTAATTTGAAACAATCTCAGACATTTGTAGAATAAAAAATAGACAATTGAGAATGAAATACTCGTTTTTTAGGCTATATAACACACTTTTATGACTTGTTCTTTTGAGGCAATATGAAACTCATTTTTTTGGTACCATATGATTCATATTGCCGAGTTAAAATGAATTAAAATTAAAATATCGAGTATTTAATATATCAATTTGTATTTATGTTCTAATATGTCATGTTCTAGGATATAAAGACATAGATCAGTCGCATAAGTGTTAATGTGTGGTACTTATGGTACGTACATTTAATACAAAAAGTCTATCTGATTTACGATCATAATTAATTTTACCCTCACAATACAAACAAAAAGTAACATCATTATGACCTGCACTATATCATTATATAGGAAATGAGTCTTAATCATAAATCAAACATCGATTGCGCCTCAAATCATAAATAAAATATTGAAATTTAAATAAAAACTAAATTAAACAAAGAACACATTTCATAAATTAATCACTAAAAGTACACATCATTAAAGTTTCTATCATCATCCATAAATACAAAAATAAGTTCCGACAAAACAACTTCTAAATAAACTACAACTTACGAACCAGTTTCACACGATACGACAACACAAGATAACACAATACATAAGAGTACATTACAACCAAAACTCAAATTAATATAAAACTGCAGTGTGTTCCACAAAATCATCTAATCAAGCTAAGCCAACAATGCTTCCACTGAAATATGTATATCCCCTCGAAGTTAAGGTCTTGCTCGAGCCAAATTCCAGTAATCGCTTTCTCATGTGCAAGTGTAAAGATAGAGCATACGTCGCTTTTTTTATTATGGAAGCCCAATATTTTTTTGTTATATCGGCGATAATTTGTCCACACCTAAAATGAAAGAAAAATAATTTACATTAAGCTTAAAAAGATCACATCATGTATGAGAAATTTAATAAAATTGGAAAATAATAAATAATTTAATATTATTAGCTTCACAAAATTATCTACTAAATATTACAAACATAAGCATGATGACTCCCCATAAATAATTGTTCAACTGTCTTGATAATATCATGATGTATGTCCGAGAAAAATGAACTCATCGAATAGAATGCATTGATAAGAAAGTAGAATACTTTTCAGATGGTAGTGAAGATACGTATCGAAGAATCGTGATTTTTAGTGAAATTTCAGTACATTGTTCTCAAGTTCACTAAATTATCCATCAAGCTATACCCAGTGAAGATTGAAATCACAAAAATCTGTTTCTTGTACTTGTAGCAATCAAAAAAATATTGCCAGAACCACTTTTAAATTTCATTATAAAACTATTTTTAAAAAATTACATTCAATACAATAAGATCTAAATTAAAAATCATATATTCATTCATGTAACATATTATACACAAAAAAAAAAAAAAATACACAACAACAAATTCAAGCAGTTCATTTGTATTTTAATGATAAAAATTATCAATATCTAAGTTATAATGTGGAACTAAAATCATTATGATTAGGAATTAAATCGTTATAATCAAGAACAAGAAATTTCAACTACTCTATCCCAAAATTGCAATAAATGAGCTTCATTCTCACTCACAGACGGAAAAACCAGAGATTGACCAATAAATCTGTAAAATTCCCACGATGACACGAAAATTTAATACAATCACTAAAATCATGACTAATCTCTAAGAATAGCTCAATTGCAAAGGATAAAAACAATTACACTACATCAAACACTGTGATGTAATTTGTTTGGTTGTAAATTTTTAAAAACCTAAAATAGTACCTTAAAATCTTTGAACTAATGGTTCTTCAAAACAAAAAATTCACGATCTAGAAACAATTGACAATGATCAGCAAATTTCTTTAATCCGATTCGAAGCAGATTATTAAATATTACAATCATATTTTTAAAAATATATTTTGGAAAGTTATTTTTTTAAAAAAAAAAAGTCTTGATTGTTTCTATTTAGGTATAGGTAATTTGAAAATTGTGTTATTGGCGTTTGATTTATTAGATTATTGTAAGGGTGTTCATCGGTCGGTTCGGTTTGAATTTGTCTAATTTCGGTTTTCGGTTTATGAAAAATACAATCCGAAGTCAAACCGTTTTACTTCGGTTCGATCCGGTTTTTATACTATAACGGACCGGTTTATACGGTTCAGTTTGATCGGTTTTATCATTAATAATACATAACACAATAAAAGAAACATAAATTTCATCCACATGTAATTTAAATACCCCAATACACAACTAAAAATTATAGTCATATAGTGAAGAAATAAAAAACATCAAACAATACAAAGATAAATATCCAACCACAATCTTATAATATTTTCAAAAAAATAAAACAAATTTTGATAGGTTTAAATTAATAATATAGATACATTGTAAAATATAATATGTTTTTTTAAATGATTTCTTAGTAAAAACTTTAAAAATAAAGTTTAAATAACTTACATAAACAAGAATCAATTAAAAAATATAAACAACAACAATGAATTAAATAAATAACAATCAACTAAAAATTATTCAAAATGATTATTCATTCACTAAATATCATCTCATAACTTATATAATATAAATAAAATTATTAATTTAATTCAATTTCGGTTTTTTTCAGTCGGTTCGGTTTTGACATATATAATCCAAAACCGAACCAAATAAACTTCGGTTTTGATATTTATATACAAATTACAAAATTCGGTTTTCGGTTCGGTTCGATCTTCGACTTTTTCGGTTTGGATTTTCGGGTTTTTTGGTTTTATCCGAAATATGAACACCCCTAGATTATTGTACGCTCATAATCTAAATGATTATTTTTTCATTTAGGCTAAAACAAAATTGATTTTTTATGACTATATTTTATGTGTTTGATTTTTAGTAACACATTTTGTGATTTTATACATATTAAAAATATATTTCTAAAATCTTCAATATATATATATATATATATATATATATATATATATATATATGCAGATGATATGTAGCTCATTTGACATCAAGATCTCAAGTGTGGGAGAAAAACTGGAGTTCGAGATCTAATTATAACAATCTCTCCCCCAATTTAGAAAAAATATAACTCTATATTTTTACGAATTACTTTACAGTAATAAATTTATTTTTTTATGATGAGTGTAAATTTATTTTAATATTTAATTTTAAAATTCTCAATTCTAGTACATCTATTATTATATATTATGTAAGAGCAGGTGGTTTCTTGGTATGGACACTCTCTTGATTTTTGCCCTTCAATGGTTATGTAATTACGAATATGCTATTTTCATTATATTTTTTTTGTCATTTCATGAATATTTTATTTAAAAAATGTCTTTTTTTTTCATTTCACTATTTATAATTATTTTTTTATTTTCAATTGAAAAAATAGATAAATAGAAGGCACGCAATGCATGCTTTTGGGTACTAGTATTATACAGTGAAAGAATAGGGAAATAGAAAAACGACCGAAAAAGAGAAAGTATAATGAGGAAATAAAAGCGGGAAAAAAAAAAAAGAAAAAGAAAAGAAGAAAATAATGTATGCAGCACAAATGCACAATACTAAAAAATAAAATTGAAACAAATAAAAAAAGATGATTATATTTGGGGTGAGAGAGGCTCGAACTCTCGACCTCAGGATCACTCAACTAAGCTATGAGACCTACGCGCTAGCCAACTGCGCCACCACCCCGATCTTGCTATTTCTTACATTAGAATATATTAATAAAATAGATACTCTAATTTAGTGACGAAAAATGTGTATCCGAAAAATTTTACGACTATAAGAGCGCCGAATCTTTGCTTTACCCTTTTGGATTTATAACTATGCAAACGTTAATGCCATCATCTACACTTTCTTCAAATATATATATACAATAGGCTAGAAAATTATACTTGGGTTTTCGACCGTATTGGGAAAAAAAAAATTAGATTTCCTCTTCCAAATTAAAAAAGAGCAATTTTTTTTTTAAAAAAAGAGCAAAATAAGTTATTAACACCAATTAGAAAGTAGCAGTCATCATTATTACATGCAACGTACGTACTAGCTACGTAGTATCCTCGTTTGGTCTAGTCTACTGAGTTTGTTGCGGATTGGAAGCTCGTGTCACGTGTCTTCTTTAAAGTTCCAGTCCCATCTATTAATTGACTACGTATACATATATATTTCGAAAGAAATTTGAGTTATTATTTACTTCTTTTGATAATTACTGCTCGCACTTAATTTTGACGTTTTCGATAACCATTTTAATGTCTCGAAAATTCTGGGTGTACCTTTTTAGGGGCTACTCTATGTTCACTGAGTATTTTTCTCTTTATTCCCATTGCATTAGATCATGATGCAAGTATCAAACATTTTTTTAAAAGTTGATGTATGTGTTTTAGATCATGTTGCAAGTCACACATTTTTATGAAAGTTGATGTATGTGTTGATAATCCAAAGGATAATATTTGACCACATAATAAGTGATAATATATTACAGATTTAAATGTTAGAGATTTATCAATATATGTGGAGTCCATTATTTTTTCACTAGATCTCACAAATATTGATAAATATCCACCCTAAATTAAGGAAGTGTTTGCAATCACTAAAAAAATATTGTTAGCTTTTGGCTTAAAAAATCATTTTTGTGTGTTTCTTAAACATAGATTATGTGTTAGCTTATGCTTAACTTAATTGAAATCTAAAAGCTAGTCATGTGGTGATTATGATTCTCCAAAAGTGATTCTAATAAGAAGGTCATTGTTAAAATCAATATAATCACTTATTTATCAAACACTACCCAACTTTGATTTTTAGATTTTCACATTTGTTTTCAAACACTACCAACTTTTGATTTTTCTTAACTTTTTTATAATCTATAAATTAATCACTTGCACAAAAGCACAATCTATTGCAAACACTCCCTAAATACATCATTGGATTTGGACGTAATGCGTCTTGTAAAGTTAAGATGAAATTAACACCAAAACTCGTATACCAAACCTGGTCGACTAACATCCCAAGTTGGGTCTTTATATATTACCAACTTTTTTTATTTTATCAGAATTCTGAGCAGATTCAATGAATATATTCCGTTAGCACTATAAAATTTTATGGCAAAAAACAATATAATAAAATAATAATATAAAGGGCTGGAACGATCCGTACATTTATCTTTATTAATTAATTAATTAATATCTTTGTGGGAGTCCACTTGTATTAGTAAAAATCTTTCTATTCCATTGAGATTCTGTTAACGGAGAAAAAAAAAAAGTTTGTAGGTCGGTGTGGGCGTGGCCAAAATTAAAAATTTCAATTTGGTCTCTCACCAAAATCAAACATTGCAACATGTCTCTCAATATTTTTGAAAATTATGTTATTATTCATATTTTAATACAAATCAGATTTAATTAAAAAAAAATGTATTAGCATGTAACGCATGTGTAGGAGCACGCCTTAATAGAGACAAAAAAAAGTTTGTAGGTTGGTGTTTCCAAAATCAAAAATTGCAACATGGTACCTCACCAAAATCAATCATTGCAACATGCTCCCTCAATATTTTTGAAAATTATGATATCACCCATATTTAATATAAATCAAATTTAATTTTAAAAAAATTGTACAAACACGCAACGCATGCGTATAAACACTAGTTGGGAGAATTATATTTTTTGTCATGTAATTTGCACATTTTCTATTTTTGGTCCTGTTAAAAGTAAATTTGCAATTTTAGTCTTGTAACTTGCATTTTTTTCATTTTTGGTTTTATTAACATTGAATTCTCATTTTTAGTCATGTAACTTGTATTCTTTTTCATTTTTAGTCTTGTTAACACTGAATTTTTATTTTTTGTCCCGTAACTTTTATATTTTTATTTTTAGTCATATTATCGATGAATTTACATTTTTAATTCTATAAATTACACATTTTGTTATATTTTTAATCATAATATATTATGATTTACATATTTTAAAACTTTTAAAATTTAAATGAGTTAAATAAAAAACAATCAACTAAAAATTATTCAAAATATTTTTACACTAAATATCATCTTATAAAATACATAATATAAATAAAACTATTAAAAATGAAAATTCACCTTTAATATGACTACAAATAAAAATAAAATTATACGGAAGTTGCATGACAAAAAAAATGAAAATTCTATGTTGATTGTTGACGGCTAAAAATAAAAAATGCAAGTTACATGACTAAAAATATAAATTCAGTGTTAACAGACTTAAAATGAAAAAAATCATGTAAGTTACAGGACTAAAAATGCAAATTTAATGTTAATACAACTAAAAATGAAAAAAAAATGCAAGTTACAAAACTAAAATTATAAATTTACTTTTAACAATATCAAAAATAAAAAATTTACAAATTACATTACCAAAAACTACTTCTTATGTGTATATGGTTGGAGAGCCACCTTAAATTTATTAGCCATGCATTGATCGCCCACTTTTTTGTTTTCAACAGACAATTAATATGTATATGGCCCACTTTGTTTGTTTTCAAATAATTTCAATATATAATTAATATACCACTCAAAAAAAATATAATTAATTAATATATATATATATATATATATATATATATATATATATATATATATATATTAAAAGTTGCAGTCATGGAAAGTCATGGTATAGGATTGGTCATGGAAAGTTATGGTATAGGACGAAATTAAGATTAATACAAATTGCAAGTAGCACTATTTTATTAATATTTTCTTATCTTCTTGCAATGTGTGAAAACAACAAAACAAAAAAGTCCAACTAAGATGGTGCAACTTTCTACGCTATTTCTTGGTGTAGGATTAATTAAGCACACTCGACTCTCCATGTATTCAAACTGTCTCCTGTCTTTCCGATGAATATCAAACCAAGTTACACAATTTTAATACTAATTTTACGGGTTTTCAAATTATATATATCCAAGATGAGAAATTTCATTTATCAAATCTATCTATACAAACACAACGTGAAATAATTTTCTTCCGTGAAATTATTAAAAATATTTTCACAACTAAAGTTGAGCTCTAGCTTTTTGTTCCATCATTTTATCGGCTTGTATTTGAAGGAATAACTATGAATAGGCTTAATTAAAATTTATATTTTGCTCTCCATGTACAGTCATGCAAAATAATCCATGTAGCTTCCAAACTTATTCTCCAGTATAATAAATTTTAAAAAAAAATAATAAAATCATCTCATAAATCAATTTTGTGACATATATCTTTGACTTAACCCTATCTACTAATAAAATAGTTGTTTTTTATGTTAAAATAATTTTGGTTACAGATATAGATCGGATCGCTGTATCTCATACGTTTAAACATATGAGATCATCTCACAAGATGCAGACGGCTTCTTATAACATATATTTGGATTGTTCATTTTTAAATTAAAAATCATGAACGACTTGCGCGGTGTTGTCCGGTCTGTCGAGTATTGTTTTGTACCAGTTAACAACATTACAGAAAACCAATGAGGTCTTGGCCTAGTGGCCAAGACTAGTGGTCAAGAGGTCTCAGGTTCGATTTTCGTTAACTGCGGATTAGTTTTTTAATTTATTTATGTTGATTTAGTTACTTTTTTTGCTCGAGACAAGCACGCCTCGAGTCCATGCTTAAGTCCCGTCAGTTGTGCGGACAATTTCATTCTTTAGTATTACAATTTGATGTAATTTGATATCCGATTTACTCAAACTCAAATTTTTTTTTTTACATAAATTCTTTCTTCAAAAACAAATAATAATAATAATAATATAATGATGATGATGATGATAATAATAATATTGAAGAAATTGAATTTATTTATTTTAATTTAAAAAAATAAGTTTTTTAGTCCACTAACTTTACCCCCTTTGATTTTGATCAATTAAATTTTTCGATGTGAGTTTTGGTACACTAACTTTTCATTTTCAGTGTTTTTTTGTCCAACTGCATGTGTTAGCTTCTGATCGGTCCATGTCATCGTTTTGGACCAATAAGAAGTTGACACATATGCAGTTAGACCAAAAAACACTGAAAATGCAAAGTTAATATACAAAAACCCACATCGGAAAAGTTAATGGACCAAAACCAAAATATGAACAAGTTAATGGAACAAAAAACTTATATTTCCTTTTAATTTTTAACGAGATTAGACGTACGATAAACAAAGTGGTGACTGGTGACTGGTTATTGGTTATCGTAAAGATGTAACGGAACAAAATTTATTGTGAGAGAAATTAATTGGAAATGTAATTGAAACAATTTCTCTCTCTAATATTCGAGCATTTGCAAATTATTTGAAAGTACAATTATCAGTCCATCTCTCGTGTTTCGTTCTTTTCTTCAATATATATATCCGATACATGTCAGCTTTTATATTTGTAGCTGAACGACCCCCAATAAGTGGTGTGGAAGTATTTGATTGGTCCAATTATGTTGGTCTCACATCAATCACGTGGGATCCACATAATTTAAACCAATCATAACACTCTACATCACTCATAAGATATTACCCCATGGATAGATTCAAAATTTTCGTAGCGAAATATAATCTCTTACTTCCAAGAAAAATCACTAAAACAAATTATTATTAAAACCTATATAAATTTATACTTCATCTTTAAAAGTTATCTACTTCACCAATCTTCAACGATATCCCAGATTTAAAACTTTAATATTATATAAATTATCAGTCATCAGTGTTTTGTGACGACTTTAAAATATAAATAGAACATTAAAATTAAAATCGTTGAAGGATGTACATCACGTAGTTTTCATAAAAAATTTATTATTATTCGGCGAAAATGGTTGTTTAAAAAACACACACAATTGCATTCCTAGTCTCTTGCTATAGAAAACCACCCATTATTTCATCATTCCATGCTAAAGTTAACTTTCATTTTGATGGATCATTGCTCATTACCCAATTTGACTTTCTCTTGGGCCCAAGCCTAGTGACTCAATCCATTTGGGTCTCATATTATTTAGTTATTTATTTGGATACTTTATCAAGACTCATAAATTCTTAAAAGCACATAAGAGGTTCAAGGTCATGAAACTCTTCGACTATCTATAAATAACTCAAGTTCTCTCATTCTTAAGGTACACACTTTATAGTCGCATGCTCTATTTTCTCTAGAACTTTTATTGGGCAAATACTGACTCGAGCGTCGGAGTGTCTTCGCCGGGCAACCCCCGACGCCACTCACTTTACTTTTGTGATGCAGGTAACAACTCACGAAGTTCGATCTTTGAAACATTTCGATTATTAATTCAGCTATCCAGATCTCCACAAATTACCCAGATTCTCTCCAATCGGGTAATATCAATTTTTTGCTACATCAGCTTGGCGCCGTCCGTGGGAACTTGTTCACTGCATCATTGAGAATGCATACTCCATCACAAACATCTCAAGGAAATAATCGCAATAGAGACTCACCTCCAATCTCCAAACCACTGCTTGGATTTAGTTTCACACAGGACAAGTTGACAGCCTTAATGGAAGGAACATCCGCACGCGCAGAGACTGAAGCGGTCGCTCAATTTGTGGAATCCCGTCAATGTCGAAGCACCGACAAGAGAGCTCATAGAAGAGGGCTCTCATCTCATGACCCCGGTAACAAAGACAAAAAAAAAAAAAAAAAACCTAAGTTTAAAGTGAAATACAAAGATCTTGAGGGGACCAAGAAAAATACTGCTCATAAAGAGGGTGAAACAAGTGCTCACACAGTTCACGACATCTCTAACGAAAACAAAACCACTAATCCAACCCGTGGAGATAGATCTCACACATATGTAACTGGAGATAATTCGTCAGCAATTGTCCCGTAATCCCCTTACCCGATTTCCGTCCCGATAGGAATTGTGATTTTTTTTTCTTCCGATCCCGTACCCGAGAAGTGTCGGGACCCGAATGTTCGGGATCCCGTCGGATCGGGAGAGGGTAATCCCGAATAATATTTTTTTAAAAAAAGTTCTATGAAAATATTTTTTAAAAAAAATTAAAAAATTATGAAGAAAATCAAACAATTTCTTAATACATTACAAATAAATTAAAATTTCTTTATATATAACCATTAAAAAACTAAAACATCTTTTTAGTACATTACAATTAAACTAAAACAACTACTTGATTAATAAAAAAACATATAATTATTCATAATAATAAAAAAAACAAAATAAAAATTTATAACTCAATGTTAATATTAAAAAATATAAATATAAAAAAAATTATATGATATATAATTATAAAACATTAATATTAAAACATAAAATTAAAAAAAATTATTTTTTTAATTAAAAAAATTATTAAAAAATATTATTTTTATATTCGGGTCGGGTCGGGTCGGGAATCCTGTCGGAAAGAGTTTTCTATCCCGATCCCGATCCCAAAATTGATCGGGTCGGAAAAAGTTCGGGACGGGAACGAGTTGGGAATCGGGACGGATCGGGATTTATGTGAAATTTGTCACCCCTAATCTTTCCTGTACGTCAGAGCCCGTTCACTAACGTCATTATATCTGAAGCATTGCCTAAGGGAGTCAAAATCCCCAGCCTATTTGAGTTCGATGGAACTAGTGATCCTCAAGATCATATTGAAAAATTCTACGTGAAAGCAGATTTGTATGACATCACAGATGCAGCTTACTACAAGATATTCCGAACAACGTTATCAGGACAGGCTCTCACATGGTTCAATAAGCTGTCGTCCGAATTCATCGCCAACTTGGTGCAACTCATCCAGCGCTTCATTCAACAATTCTCAATTAATAAGAAATACCTGAAAACAACATCATACTTATTCACAATTTTTCAAAAAAAAAGGGGAAAGTTTGCGAGACTATGTTAAGAGATTTACTCACGCGGTTCATAAAGTCCCACACGTAAACCACGATATGTTATCTGAAATAATGCAGCAGAACTTGCGTCCTGGAAGGTTCAAGGAATCTATAGCAGGAAAATCCCCGAACACCTTGGAGGAGCTGTTGTCTAGAGCCGAAAAATACATCCGCATCGAGGAAACTGATGAGTTGCACTCCTTGAGAAAAAGAAAAAGAAACGAAAAATTTGATGAAATATAACCAGGACAGATAGTCATGTCAATCTAAAGAAACTCTATACTCATAGAGCAAACACCTGCAAGCTAAAATAAATTTTTTGCCGCTACTTTATTTGCTCTGCAGATCAAAACTTTTATTTAATTCTCTTTTATTTTAAGTTTAATAATAAACTTACGTTTATTTGTTTACTTTTATATTTAATTATATAGGAAGGAACTCAACTCCGTCAACGAATGCTTAACCCATACGTCACGACTCATGCCATCATTAAGGCTACTCATCTATCAAAGGCTTGGCCAGCCCTGTAGGACTACCTAAGCCATGATGCTGTAAGAGGTCAAGACGACAAAAATACAGTCTCGAAATACCTCACCACCTAGCAAATAGAGTGGGTTCAGGACCTTTCAATGAGACAAAATCTTAGGAACTTGATTCATTCCTAAGTACTCCATGTTAATCACCACGTTATTTTTACTAGAGCGCAACAAAAAGTCATAACGACTATAAACAATTTTAAAAAAATCATAGTGACTATAAATAATTCAGAAAATCATAGAGACTATAAACAAGTCAAACAGTCGTAGCGACTATAAACAATTCAAAAAAGTCATAGCGGGACTATAAATATTTTTTCAGAAGAAGTCATATCGACTATAAAAAAATTATCAAGTCATAGCGACTATAAAAAAATTTTCAGAAGAAGTCAGAGTGACAATAAAAAAATTTCAGGAAAAGTCATATCGGCTATAAAAAATTTTTCAGAAAAAGTTATAGCGACTATAAATATTTTTTCAGAAGAAGTCATATCGACTATAAAAAATTTATCAAGTCATAATGACTATAAAAAAAATTCAAGTCATGATAACCATACAAAGTTAACCAAGTCCTAAAGACTACAGAATCATAGTCCCAATGGGTTACATCCAAGGCACCAACCTAAGAGGCTAAATGAAATACACTAACTCAAGGGTTTTTATCAAAGATACTACTCCAATAGATTGCAGAAGATACATTCCTTGAAGAGATTGTATGAAAACAAAAATCTACAGGGCGTTAGAAAAACTCTCCGTTAAAAATATTATAAGTGGCGGTCCTAACAATCTTCCCTCTTACACGTGTTAGTACAAATAATCGTTCAGAAGTATTGTCGTGGTCTAAACCGACAAGAGGGGTTAGGATCCTCCGGCCCCTAAACAACCCATCGTGCGGTCGGTCCTATCACATGACCTCCGAATCAACACACACAATACTACAGGAACATCATCCTGCTACACTTTCTTCGTTCGTAACTCCAGAGAGTACCGCCAGGAACTCATCTTTGTCATGGGCTTTAAACAAGCCATCACCGAATTTTGTCAGTGGCCGTGAAAAAGCCATCACTATAAAAAAAAAAAAAAAAATCACCACCAGAATAGCAATTGCGGTCCAACTAACGTATATGATCACCGCCGTTATACCCCGTGGTCCAAATTTTGAAAATAGTGAAAATTCACTCATTACATTCACTATCATCGCTAGGTTCCGCTAGATCAACAAACAAGTTAGTATTTCCGTTCGCCCTCAACAAGGACAATACCTTATCTCAGAACGGACACCCCACCAAATATATATATTTTAAATATATATATATATATATATATATATATATATATATATATATATATATATATATAATACATCCTTTTCACTACCACTCAATTCAACTAACCAAATCATAATATTTTTAAAATATTAGACAAAAGTTGTAAGAGTAAGAAAATCAAGATTCTCAAGATTTTATACCAAGTTAGTGCATGCATTTGAACAAAAATAAAATAATTATTTCAAACAATAATTATAAATTAAAAGAAGCCAAATATGTGTATATACATATGTGTGTGTATACATGCATCTATCCATCCCTCGCACGGCCCAAGAAATTCATTGTCGTGTCATCGCCGCTTCGTCGCCACGCCATTGCCGTCGCACTATCATCGCCACCGTGTCACGGCTGACGTCGCGTCGCAACCACCGCGCCCATATAGAGCTATAAAATGAAGCATCCACCGGTGGTGGACGTTCCATGCTGGAAGTCGACTTCGAGCACTGTTTTTTTTCCATCCCCTCCCGCAGACTATCTATAGTGACCCTACATGGAATCACCTACTAACTGGAAACTAATAGCATGCATTAAACTTAATACAACAAAATACTTAAACAGAGTAAATCGTGCGGAAACATAATCCATAATTTATATATCAGCTTAGTAAAACAAGTTCAGGCTTAATATTGTAGTGATACAACCATATCGAATAACTTAAAAAGTAAACATTATACAGCTAAACAAATCCTGTTGTATAAAGTCCCCTGACAGGCTCCGGCTCCCTAGTCCTGCCTCGAACTGCCAGCTCCATCCATCCTGCGACCTGCCCCATGGAATAGGGTGTCCAAGATAACAACTAGGACGTGAGCGCTAACGCCCAGTACATAAACATGAGTAAACATATGTATATAATGCATGCAACATGATGACTGGTAAATGGTCATCTGAAAATTCATGCTCAGTACCGGCGCCACATGAGTGCTGCCACCACACGGATCAACCTCTGGGTGCAACCACACTCGTCTAGTACACCAGAGTAGTCAGACATACATGTCCCCGCCTCGCGGTACTCTTAGAAACAAACTATCGAGTATAGAGCTGAGCGGCTCTATAATCAGGTATAACAAGGTATAGGCTCAACGTGTATATGCACATGACATATGAATATAGAAATCATATATCTGCCATATAATAATGCCAAATAAATGCAACATATAAACATGTATACTCGCTGGCAATCTCAGTCAATGTGTACATACTTCTAGGCTAGTTCAAGTATAGTAGATCCTAGGTTCCAAGCCTATATTCAAAAGTTCATTGTATTACCAAACAAGTTCTATAAGCCTTAACTAAGCTAATAAGTACTCCCAAAACTTAAATAGATTCCCGGACCATACCTTCGTCCGTAGATAGCCCTTTGGAGTCGCTAGTCCCGGATGACTATAACCACACCTTGGTTATTCCAGAACCTCTATTATAACCGATATGGCCCTCAAGTGTATAACTCACACTATATAACTGATCGAAGAAGGAAACTTGGAATTCGTATTTGAAAATGAACTCCGGAGACCCCTATTTATAGCCAAAATTTCCAGACACGAACGTTGCGTCCGTTCGGGTTCGTTGCGTCCATTCCTGCATGTTTGACACTTGTCAAAACTCATAGCTTAGTCATCAAGCCACCTCATGCCTGCCTGTATCTCAAGGAACGTTGCGTTCGTTGAGGAACGTTGCGTCCGTTCTGCCCCTCCATCGTTGCGTCCGATGGCCAACGGAAGCTCCGTTCATCAAATCATCTTTTTAGTTGATTAAACCCCGAAATTGGTTAATTACCAACCCTTAATCATGTTTAACATATTATTATCTTAAAATAGAATCTGGGTTACTACATTCTCCTCACCTTTAGATATTTCGTCCGCGAAATAAAATCTAAAGACAAATCAAGATAACAATATGAAACATCAAACCATGTTTTATTACAACAACTGTAATTACACCTTTACATGGTAATCAAAAGTACACATCAAACAACTCAGGATATTCTGCTTGCATATGGCTCTCGATTTCCCAAGTTGCTTCTTCAACGCCTCGGTGCTGCCACTGTACCATCACAAGTGGTATAGTCTTCTTCCGAAGAACTTTCTCCTTCCTGTCTAGGATACGGAGTGGTCGTTCAACATACGACAAATCTGGCTTTATCTGAACATGAGTAGATTGAATTACATGTCATTCATCAGCTATGTACTGTCGAAGTAACGACACATGAAAAACATTATGTATACTGGAAAGAGATGGCGGTAACGCCAATTGATAAGCAACATCTCCAATATTCTCCAGTATCTGGAAAGGCCCAATGAAACGAGGTGAAAACTTGCCTTTCACACCGAATTTCATCACCTTCCTGAAAGGTGATACTCGTAGAAACACATATTCACCAGGCTCAAACTGCAATGGCCTGCGATGAATATTAGCATAACTGGCTTGTCTATCTTGAGAAGCTTTGATCCTCCGCTTGATCAAATCTACCTTATCTACAATCTGCTGCACCAACTCAGGACCCTCGACTCGTCGTTCTCTGACTTCATCCCAGAATAACGGAGTACGACACCGTCGACCATACAATGCCTCGAAAGGTGTCATATCAATACTACGATGATAACTGTTATTGTAGGCAAATTCGATCAAAGGTAACTGATCCTGCCAAGACAAACCAAAATCCATGACAGAAGAACGTAGCATATCCTCCAGCGTACGAATTGTCCGCTCTGACTGCCCATCAGTCTCCGGATGATATGCAGTGCTCAAACTCAGAGTGGTACCCAAAGCCTGCTGAAAACTACTCCAAAAACGTGAGGTAAATCGCGGGTCTCTATCACTAACTATACTCACTGGAATCCCATGTAATTGCACTATCTCTTGGACATATAAGTATGACATGCGATCATAAGAATACTCCCGGTTGTAAGAAATAAAGTGTGCGGATTTCGTCAAACGGTCAACAAAGACCCAGATAGCATCACACTGACGTGAAGTCATAGGCAAGTGGGTGACAAAATCCATAGTCACATGCTCCCACTTCCATTCGGGAATCTCAAGATTCTACAGTAATCCACCTGGTCGTCGGTATTCAGCCTTGACCTGTTGACAAATCAAACATCTCGAAACAAATTGATACACACTCTGCTTCATCCCTTTCCACCAGAATCTAGTTCGCAAGTCCTTATACATTTTCATGCTTCCAGGATGAACTGATAATCGACTCTTGTGAGCTTGAGAAAGAATATCGTTCCTGAGTTCCGCAACATCAGGTACAACCACTCGATTAGATAAGCACAATAATCCATCTGCCTGAAAATGGAATCCAGTTGTATTAACCTCATTGACTAGACGTGCCAAACGCTGAGTCTTAACATCAGATATCTGAGCATCTCTGATCCGAGAATACAATGCTGGCTCAGATAATATAGTATACAAAAGAATTCCATTTCTTCCTTTCTTGTGTTTGAGTGTAAAACTCAATGAACAGCATTCTTGAACCAAATGAGATATTTCACTAATCTGAAGTGCAGAAAGTCTCACCTGCCGACTCAAGGCATCAGTAGTAAGATTAGCAGAACCTGGATGATATTTGATTTCACAATCATAATCCTTCAAAAGATCCACCCAGCGTCTCTGTCGCATATTCAACTCCGCTTGAGTGAATAAATACTTCAAACTCTTGTGATCCGTGAATATCTCAAATTTCTCTCCATAAAGATAATGCCTCCAAATTTTGAGTGCAAATACAATGGAGGCTAACTCGAGATCATATACTAGATAATTATTCTCATGCGTCTTCAACTGTCGAGAAGCATAAGCAATAACATGTCCATGCTGTGTAAGAACACATCCTAACCCCTGACCAGAGGCATCAGTATAGACAACATAACCTCCTGATCCAGAAGGTAGAGCTAACACAGGTGTAGTAGTAAGACGTCTACGAACCTCGTGAAATGACTCCTCACAATCCGAGGACCATATGAAGGCAACATCTTTCCGTGTAAGCTGTGTCAAAGGCCTGACCAACTGTGCAAAATTCTCGATGAACCGATGGTAATAACCCGCTAGACCCAAGAAACTTCGAATCTCAGCAACCATCGTCGGACGAGACCAGTTCAGCACTGCATCTATCTTATTTGGATCAACAGATATCCCTTTACTAGAAATTACATGACCGAGAAACACTACCCGATCAAGCCAGAATTCGCACTTGCTTAATTTCGCATATAGCTGCTTATCTCGTAACGTCTGTAAAACAATCCTCAGATGTTGTACATGCTCATCCCTATCATGAGAATATACAAGAATATCATCAATGAAGACGATGACAAATCTATCCAGATATTCTCAAAATACCTGATTCATCATATTCATAAAGACTGCCGGTGAATTCGTCAAACCGAATGGCATCACCAGAAATTCATAATGCTCGTATCTGGTCCTGAAAGCAGTCGTAGAAATATCTGAGTCTCGTACCCGCATCTGGTGGTATCCAGATCTCAGATCTATCTTCGAGTAAACAGAAGTACCCTGTAATTGATCGAACAGATTATCAATCCGCGGCAAAGGATACTTATTCTTGATGGTGATACGATTCAACTGCCTGTAGTCAATACATAATCGCGTAGATCCATCCTTCTTCTTGACAAATAAAACAAGTGCTCCCCACAGAGAAACACTCGGACGAATATATCCCTTATCAAGCAGATCCTGCAACTGCTGTTTCAATTCCCTCATCTCTGACAGTGCTAGACGATAAGGTGCTCGGGATATAGGCGTTGTTCCTGGTACTAGATCAATACCAAATTCAACCTCTCGAACCGGAGGAAAACCAGGAATCTCATCAGGAAATACATCAGGAAACTCGCTGACAACCGGTAACTGATCGATACCCGGACTACTCGTGGACATATCAACTGCATAGATGAGGTAGCCCTCCCCACCTGACTCTAAGACACGACATGCCTTCAAAGCCGAAACAAGTGGCATCGGAGGTCGCGCACCCTCTCCATAAAAGTACCACCTATCACCCTCATCCGGATGAAACTGTACCAGACGAAGATAACAATCCACAGTAGCGTGATACAAAGTCAGCATATCTATTCCCAAAATACAATCAAAATCTGCCATCGCTAATATCATCAGATTAGCCGATAACACATGACCCTCAAACTCTAGAAGGCAACCCATCACTAGACGCTTAGTTACTACCTCCTGCTCCAGCTGAGTAGATACAACTAAATCCATATCTAATGATACATAAGGTAATCTATGTCTCTTAACAAAGCGACTAGAAATAAAGAAATGCGATGCTCCAGTATCAATTAAGACAAATGCAGGAATACCACATAACAAAAAGGTACCTGCCAACATGCGATCGCTTCCCTCAGTAGCCTGGTCTTGAGATAGAGCAAACACCTGCCCTTGTGTGTGTGGACGGTAACCAGAAGAACTCTGTGGTGCTGGCTGCTGACGTGGAAAATTAAAAGCCTGAGATCCAACCTGTGATCCCGATCCACTAGCAGAACCCATACGCTGAGGACAATCTCTCTGCATATGTCCCTGCTCACCACAAATATAACAAGCACCAGTAGCCTTCCGACATGAAGCTGCAGGATGTTTTCCTCCACAATGGCTGCAAAATTCCTCCTTCTTCTTCTTCTTCTTCCTGAAACGGAATGTACCTCGTGAGCCACGAGAACCAGACGAAGTAGTAGGAGTAGAAGAAGACATAGGTCCAGATTGCACAACAGATTGAGCTCTAGGCTCAAAAGATCCACTAGGCTGTTCTGGCATCATCAACTGTGCCCGCCTGTTGCTAGTCTCCACAAGACGACAACGGTTCACCAAAGTCTTATAAGATGTTGGATCAACACAGACGACAACTTGTGAGTAGATATCTTGATTCAGGCCTTGCAGAAAGATATCATACTTGGACGCATCACTGTCACTGATATGAGGATTGAAAGGTAGCAGATCAAGAAATCGTTGCTGATATTGATCAATAGTCATTGATCCTTGCCTCAGAGTAAGCAACTCCATAGATCGTGCCTGTAACAGCTGAAAGAAAATACAGTTTCTGAAACTGCTGACAGAAATCTCCCCAAGTCACCTGTCATCTCTCTGTACGTGCCTGAGCAGCCTTGGCATCCCACCAAAAATGTGCTCGATCCTCTAGAACAAATTCTAGAACTTTCAATTTCTGCTCCTCAGTGCAATCGAAAGCTCGAAAAGCACTCTCGAGTTTGGACATCCAACTTCTTGTTTGTTCAGGATTCTCGCCTCTCACCAAGGGTTTCGGTCCTATTTGCATGAACTTATTGATAGAGTAACAACGTCTATCCTCATGAGGACGATATCTATCATCATGATGGCGATGATGACGATGATGAGCACCTCCCTGGCCAACACTACCGTGACTCTCGTCAGCCATATCCTGAAAAGAATTGCACATTAAAATCCCAAATGCGCAAGAATTACTCAAGACTAAACTAAATCCCAAGTATTAATTCCCAAAATCTATGCATGCTCTGATACCAAAAATGTAGTGACCCTACATGGAATCACCTACTAACTGGCAACTAATAGCATGCATTAAACTTAATACAGCAAAATACTTAAACAGAGTAAATCGTGCGGAAACATAATCCATAATTTACATATCAGCTTAGTAAAACAAGTTCAGGCTTAATATTGTAGTGATACAACCATATCGAATAACTTAAAAAGTAAACATTATACAGCTAAACAAATCCTGTTGTATAAAGTCCCCTGACAGGCTCCGGCTCCCTAGTCCTGCCTCGAACTACCAGCTCCGTCCATCCCGCGACCTGCCTCGTGGAATAGGGTGTCCAAGATAACAACTAGGACGTGAGCGCTAACACCCAGTACATAAACATGAGTAAACATATGTATATGATGCATGCAACATGATGACTGGTAAATGGTAATCTGAAAAGACATGCTCAGTACCGGCGCCACATGAGTGCTGCCACCGCACGGATCAACCTCTGGGTGCAACCACACTCGTCTAGTACACCAGAGTAGTCAGACATACATGTCCCCGCCGTCGCGGTACTCTCAGTGACAGACTATCGAGTATAGAGCTGAGCGGCTCTATAATCAGGTATAACAAGGTATATGCTCAACGTGTATATGCACATGACATATGAATATAGAAAATAGTAAATCATATATCATGCCATATAATAATGCCAAATAAATGCAACATATAAACATGTATACTCGCTGGCAATCTCAGTCAATGTGTACATACCTCTAGGCTAGTTCAAGTATAGTAGATCCTAGGTTCCAAGCCTATATTCAAAAGTTCACCGTATCACTACACAAGTTCTATAAGTCTTAACTAAGCTAATAAGTACTCCCAAAACTTAAATAGATTCCCGGACCATACCTTCGTCCGTAGATAGCCCTTTGAAGTCGCTAGTCCCGGATGACTATAACCACACCTTGGTTATTCCAAAACCTCTATTATAACCGATAGGGCTCTCAAGTGTATAACTCACACTATATAACTGATCGAAGAAGAAAACTAGGAATTCGTATTTGAAAATGAACTCCGGAGACCCCTATTTATAGCCAAAATTTCCGGACACGAACGTTGCGTCCGTTCGGGTTCGTTGCGTCCGTTCCTGCATGTTTGACACTTGTCAAAACTCGTAGCTTAGTCATCAAGCCACCTCATGCCTGCCTGTATCTCAAGGAACGTTGCGTCCGTTCTGCCCCTCCATCGTTGCGTCCGATGGCCAACGGAAGCTCCGTTCGTCAAATCATCTTTTTAGTTGATTAAGCCCCGAAATTGGTTAATTATCAACCCTTAATCATGTTTAACATATTATTATCTTAAACTGAAATCTGGGTTACTACACTATCCCTCATTGAAACCACCATCCTCGGATAGCTCCATCTCTCGTGCGGCCTCGACACAGCTCCGTCGGGCCAGATCAGAAAGCTTAAGAGATAACCATGGCTGGAAGTCGACGAAAACCATCGTCGGATCACACCTCGCCACCGCCGCCACGCCGTTAGTCTTGAATGGATGTGGAAGTGCAGAAAGATGGAGTAGGGGAGGATGGATGCACTGCGGCACATAGATACATACACACAAAATCTCACGCATGACAGAAGAAGCAAAAGAAACAGGGAAACATGGGAACAACACGTTGCCAAGGGGAAAGAGAAAGTGCAACTTTCTAAATTGTACCAAAAGTCAAACACAAATAAAGGGAAAACAACATGTCATGGGAAAAAAATTAATTGTATCTCCTTTATTTTTTGGGGCTTGCTCAAGAAAATACTGTAATAAAATATTCAGGAACAATATTGAGTTCGTAAGTTGTGATGAAAACACTACGGTGTTGAATTTATAATGGTAATCCAGCCAGAGTTCTACTGAGTTTCTACAATTATTATTCTGGCAGGACTTTGATTCATATCCTATTACACCACAATCATACTGCAATTCTACGATCATTATTTAGACAGGACTGTAAATCCAACAATTTTTAATTCAACTAGGACTTTGCTTCCTACTATCTGCGATTCAATTGCAACACATTCCTACTACAATTACTTTACAACGGTATCTCCAAATTTTCTACTCTCGGTCATCCTGAAGCATGCAACATGTTGAGAGTGGGGGGCTTATGATGTGTTATTACCCAATTTGATTTTCTCCCGGGTCCAAACCCAATGACTCAATACATTTGGGTCCCATATTATTTAGTTATTTATTTGAACACTTTATCAAGACCCATAAATTCCTAAAAACCCATAAGAGGCTCAAGTCCATTAAACTCTCCGACTATCTACAAATAACTCAAGTTCTCTCATTCTTAAGGTACGTACTCTATAGTCGCATGCTCTAGTTCTCTAGAATTTTTATTGGGCAAATACTGACTTGAGCGTCGGTGTGTCTTCGCCAGGCAACCCCCGACGCTACTCACTTTGCTTTGTGATGCATGTAACAACTCACGAAGTTCGGTCTTTGGAACAGTTCGATTATTAATTCGGCTATCCAGATCTCCACAAATTACCCAAATTCTTTCCAGTCGGGTAATATCAATTTTTTGTTACATCAAATTTTAATTAATTCCATTTTTATTTTTTTAATACTCAACATATGCTTTGCGAATAATTAAAATTTCATATTTATGATACATTTTAATTAAAAAATGAATTATTTACGTACACCCAAACGGTTGATTTGTTTAAAAAATAAAAAATAAAAAATCTAGGCTTCTAATGTTGGTACTTGGTAGCCTCCAAGTTAACATCTTAATTTATAATAATAATAATAATAATAATAATAATAAAGAATAAAGTATGCGGATAATTGTGAGGATTCAAAGTATCTGATGCTTAAAATTACAAATAAAGATACGCAGCAAACAATACAGAAACAGAAACAGAAGTCAGTGCATCGTAAATCTCACAAGAAAACAAAACACTACAATTTTCCACGCACCTCTCAAATTTGTTGGTTATAATTATCACTGCCCACCATTTATTAACCAACTTTCTAAAATATAATATAATTCTTGAAAGAATTTTATAATGTTTTAAAAATAAATTTTAATATATAATGAAATAAAAAAAATTAAAAAATAAGTAAACAACTAATCATGAATTATATATATTCCACTCGTTTTGTTTTATAAGGATGGCGATGGAACTCACAATCACTTAATGTTACTCGCGAGAGCAGAGCAAAACTTCTTCATACCGGGTGGAAAATTTTTGTACCTTGTGTTTGATCTAATTTAATTTATTAAAAGTCCGATTTCAATTTCAATCTATAAAAGAGCTTTTTTTAATTTCATGTTCATGTTTGCTATAGGAAGATCGGTTTGAAAGATACGAGGGGAATTATGTGTCAGAGAAAATAAATGAGTCTAAACTAGGGATTAGTAGATGCTATCAGCAGAATAGTGTTTTGCGAGTGACGTGGCGGCACATGATTGGTTAAAATCAGTAGACCCCACATAAGACCCATTAATTTTAACCAATTATAGGGTTACACATCACACGCAAGGTGCGACATGTAATAAACCCTAAACTAGGTACATAATTTTTGCGATATTTTAATTTTCAACAAGTGGCGAAAGAAAGCAATAGAGATTAGAAATATATTTAAGTTATATATATATATATATATATAGAGAGAGAGAGAGAGCAGGCAGTGACAGTGAGATAGTGGGCATGGCGCAAGTCCGACCCAGAAATGGAAATGGGCGAATCTCCTTCCCCAATTTCTTCGAGCAATGGCTGGCTGAGCAAAACCAGCATCTGGAGTCGCTAGTTTCTGCCTCCAAAGAGAACGAACAGCAGCTGGAGAGTGGTCGCGCAGTCACTCAACAAGAATTGGATGGGAGAATCTTGAGTCCTCTCATAGAACGAGTCATTCAACACTACGAGCAGTATTATGGAACCAAATCCAATGGGGCCAAGGAAGACATTCTCTCCATGTTCAATCCTTCATGGAGGAGTAGTCTCGAAGATGCTTTCCTCTGGATCGGCGGCTGGCGCCCCAGCATGGCTTTTCACTTGCTTTACTCCAAGTCCGGCCTGCAGGTCGAGGCCAAACTTATGGAGCTCATACAAGGACTCACCACTGGTGATTTAGGTGACCTTTCTGCGGACCAGCTTGAGAAAGTTAATGAATTGCAGAAAGAGACCGTGAGAGCCGAGAAGGAGTTGACTGAGAAGCTGGCCAAGAAGCAGGAGAGCGTGGCTGATTCCAGCATGGTTGAGTTGTCGCATGTTGCCACGGAGCTCATCAGGGGAGGGGAGGAGGCGGTGGAGGATGGCCGGGTGGATGCGGCCTTGGATCCCAAGAAACAGGCGTTGGTGGAGATTCTGCAGAAAGCTGATGACTTGAGACTCAAAACGCTGAAAAAGGTGCTTCAGATTCTAACTCCCATACAGAGCGTGCATTTCTTGATTGCTGCTGCGGAGCTGCACCTGAGGTTCCATGAATGGGGGAAGAAAAGGGACGAAAGGAACCGTGAAGTTGCAGAGGTTGGAGTGGAGCCCAGAAACAGTTAGATGCTGCATGAGTAAAAACTGAGAACTAACAGTGTTATTATATAATATCTAATATAATTATGTGCTGTACGTTTTCCTTTATTGTCAGCTACTATGGGTGTATAATCTTTGGTAGTTTGGTTTAATTAGAGGATTTCATAACGTGTATTTGTTGTTGTACTAAGTATTATCTAAGGATGTTTGTCTAGTCAGACTGCAAATGTTGCTTGGTGATCAGTTTTTAATTTTCGTCTGTATTGGCATATGTTGTTTATCCGCCTTCGCAGTTATTATCCATTTTGTGTCCATTCAACCTGATCAGTTGAAGAGCGGTGTGATTGTGAGTGATTCTAGGTAAGAACCTCAGCCCTTCTTACTTGCTCAACATCTACAAATTTGTGTTTCTCTCCAACGGTGAAAGAAATACATTGGCTCAGATTAAAAACAAGAAATTTTCGCCGGTATGTTTATCATTGAATTTGGTAAACCAACATCTTATTCTCTTTCTCTGCTGCACGAATGCCTGCATTCTCACAATACAATACAAAGAAAGAATAAATCCAACAAATGCTAAGATTCTAACTACCATATATATAGATGGCCTACTTGTTGCCCATATATATAATCGACTCAGCAGCATTTTGATTTCATATGTCTTCATAATCAGCTAGCTATCCGCAGCCGCTCAATGGATCCATCATATTAGACCGATTCATAAAAATCATAACCATCTGCATCTAGTCCCAAAGATCACACGATTCTTGAGTCTCTAAACAACTAATGGATGTACATGGCTGCTGCCTACCCTTGATTTTATACTAAACTGTCCCATTCTTGATCCCATAATCAAACAGTCAGTCTTCTACATATAACCAGACATTTCTTGAAACAAAGACATCTGATCGTTGTACTGTATTTGGGAGCCTGAGAGGTAATCTTGATATCCATCCATATAGTTCAGCTGAGAATCGAGAAAATTTTCCAACTCACTCCACTTAGCTTCGCTTTGGACCTCCTTGTAATCGCTCAAAAACTCCGGTGACAACACGTGCTCGGAGCTGCTCGAGTCGGCATGATACTTGGGCATCGATTCTGATGTATCGAACTGCTGATGGCCATTCACCCTTCGTGTGGTGTAGGGATCCTGCACTAATGCTGCCTCCGTAGCCATTCTTTTACATTCTAATGTGTTCAAGTCTGGTTTTTGTTCTTCTTCGACTTCGGTATCTGAGAATTCCACGGTGTTTTCATCCAAATTGTAATGCTTTTCGAGAGTTCCTTTCTTGTTGTATATTCGACATAATACCCAATCATCGAGCTGCAACATCAATCAAATAGACAAAATAATCACAAAACTAGACCAATATAACGAAACATGAGCATGATAACATTAGCTTAGGCAAAAACATAATCTTCAAAGTTGGGTACAAGGTACAAGAATTAGTACCCTCGAATTGCTTCTTTTGCCAGCAGATCTATCGACATTAGCTAGGCGGTACTCATGCATAATCCAATTAGTTTTGACTCCTTTTGGAGCTTTTCCTGCATAAAACACCAGAGATTTCTTGATTCCCAGAGTCTTCGGCTTGCCCACAGGTTTATCTGCTCCTGTGGCCTTCCAGTAGCCGGCTCCGGCGGCTCGATTCGGCCGTGAACCGTTTGGGTACTTGCGGTCTCTCGGAGAGAAGAAATACCACTCCTTTTCACCACATAGTGCCATCTCTGTTATCAATCCAAGAATAGAAAATTCAAATATTTAAAAGAAACTTTCATAAAAAACTGAGAGGGGAGTGGGGATTATGCCATTTTCCGCAGTTCTCTTCAATCAAATAGCAAATATGACGTTTAAAACTAGATTCTCATAAATTTACTTGGTAAGAAGTAAAATCACCAAAAGGGTGTGGCAAACAAGAAGTGTTGAAAACAGAGGAAATTTGATAATGGAGATCTGGAAGAATCATGAACCTCAATCAACCAAGAAAGTGGGAAAAGTAAAAACCCAGAAACAAAAACACATATTTACCAGGAAGCTGCCAGGGATCAAACTTGTAGAGATCAATCTCAGCAATGATTGGAACCGCAATCCGCTGTCCCGCACACTTGCGGCAGAGGTAATGCACCACCAACTCCTCGTCCGTGGGATGGAACCTGAATCCCGCCGGCAAATCCATTTGCTGATGACCACCACCCTTCATTCACAGAGAATTTTTCTGGTGTGGAGTAGAATTTGCTGAGCTACAAGTCACGGTTGTCTTGTCTTGTGGTATGCTAATGCTGATGCTGCTTTGAAACAAAGAAAATGGAAACCTCTGCCTCATATATATACACGAACAATCGGTGGTTTGTTTGCAACACGTGGGTCCTTGCACTTCTCCCTTTTCCTTTCTTCTGATTTTTTTTTATTATTATTTTAATTTCTTTTTTTTGTGGATTGTGTGTTGCGTTGGTAGGCTTGTGCGTCTACGTGGATAGCGTATGTGTATTTTAATTTTTGGGAAAAAATATTTTAATTCTTTTTTTTATTTTTTCGAAATATTATTATAAACTAAATGGAAAATCTAAAAAAATTAGTATTTTATTATTCATTTACATTGGATATGTTGATAAAATAATAATAATAACAATTCATAGTTTATCAGACCAAAAAAATTTATCATGTTACATCATTGTTAGTAAAACCAATACATTGAACCAAAACTAACATGTATTCATACTTGTACGTTATATACCAAACCTACTTGGTAAACTTGGACTTAGTGCACTATTTGGGGTATATTTTCTATGAGAAGAGTTGATCTACTCTATATTAATTTTTTTATATAAAAAATAATATTTTTTATTAATAATAGAATAAATCACACAATTAAATTAAACAGTAACAATATAAAGCACAATAATTTGTGCGTTAATTTAGTTGATGTTAGTTAAAAAAGTTAGGGGGTGGGTTAAAATTGGTGTTTCCCTTGACCGAGGGTGGATGGCGTTTGCTTGGGGCGAAAGAGAGTTGACCCCCGAATTGGAGCAGAGCAGCCAATGAATATCCCGTCGTCCAATGAAAATATGCCAAGTAAACATAAAACTCATGCGTCATTGCTTTCGTCACCACCCATTCATTTAATCCCTTTTTACTATTTAAAGTATTACAGGTCAAACGCTGCTGACTCGTGGTTTCTAGAAGGCAACTGGGTTTGACGGCCATATTAACTATATACAAAATTTTGTGACAAGATATCTTGATCGGATCATGATAATATATTATATTTTACGTAAAAAAATATATATATATAACACTCTGTGGTAAATATGATTGAGTTTAATATGTATTACGGATAAAGATCGGTGAGACAACTATAATAATATTTCAATTCGATGAATTTTTTTTTCGATCGGATTATTCGAAAAACAAGATTACTAATGATGATGATAATAATAATAATAATAATAATAATAGGATAATGTTACGTGTATACAGAGTCTTACACGTTGGATTACACATGATACTTAAAATTACATGATTATTCTTGCACTTTATTTGGAAAAAATCTTTCAAAAATGCATGTAGGATAATCATGTAATTTTAAGTCTCATGTGTAACCCAACGTGTAACTCTGTGTACACGTAGCATTATCCATAATAATAATAATAATAAGAAATAAAACATGCAAATAATAAGAAGGATCGATGTAATGTAAAAAAAAAATAACGAAAACTTTACTGACTGCGTAGGTTCATGCACGCATGCACTTGTGGTGAGAATTTGATCAAAATTGGTGGAACGAGGAAACACACACTTGTAGATAAGTACATTCAACTCTATCCATTCTTGAAGAGACCCGAACCAAAAAATGGACCCCATTTGTCTCCCCTATGCTGAATTTCAATTTACTTGTCTTTTAGATGTCAATAACATTCATCTTAGATGTATTCGAAATTCTCTAGAAGCTAGTCAAGTTATACAAATTTAAACTAGATTATGAGTTCAAATCTATATATGGATCCGATGACAACTTAAATTTATTGGCTAAAATGGAGTATGAAAGTGATTAATAACGTGCATGGTGTGATGTGCTCCATGAGCTTAACCAAGATAAGGATATATGTTGCATGTTGTGTTTCCTGGAAGCTGCTTCGTGAGTGCATCTGGACACCCACCTATATTTCTTCTTTTTGTCTTTTCATTTTTTTAATCTATAATTGAATAATCATATAATAATTAAAATCTACGTGGAACACATCGATCTCACTCAATTGAGATTTTACTATTGTTAATTTGTTTATGTCAACATCGGATATCATGTTTCCTTGTATGAATGGATCGGAATTGAATTGGTTTAATATATACAACAATGTATCGGTAATTATATATGGTTTCTAAAAATGTAGTTAATGTTGCTTAAAAAAATAATGTTCTTTAAGGTAGTTGAATTCTAACTTGCTAAAAAAATTGAGGTGGTATGAATTTCAGTCCACACACATGTAATGAAAGTTGTTCAATATCTACTTGGAGTAGTGAATTCCAGACGGACGATGCAATTTTACATTTTTGTCTGAGTTGTCTCATCAATTTAAGTTTTACTATGATTAAAATTAAAATGATAATTTTAAATTTTTTTTATATACTTTTATTTATGTTGACGATTCACTACGTCCAAAATTCCAAATTCCAAATTCCAATATGATTGTCACACATTGACGAATAATTATTGACGCAGAAGTTGTTTTCATAGATATAATGCAGAATGGGGGTCCAACAGAGCCGCCCATTTTTTGCAATCTTTTGAGCATTTTGGTAGATTCCTCGAAAGAGGCTTGCTTAACATCATTAATACTTAATGACAATTATCAAAATGATTAGCCCAAAGCTAGATATTTTTTTAAAAAAAAAACAATTAATTTATTTTTCTTAAAGGTGCATGTGACGTAGCCAAAAAGATGAAGTGAGAAGATATTTCTTATATAGAAAATCTTAATTTATTTAGAGGGTATTTGACTAAACTTATTAAAAACAACTTATAAGTTTCTAGGAGCTTATAAGTTTTCAGGTATTATTTTAAAAATAAGATGTTAAAAGGGTTTGGATGAACTTATTTTTTAACAATTTAAAGATGTTGATGTGTTTGATATTATAAGATTTTTTTATTGTCAAAATTACCAAAAAATGTATAATACTACGAAAATAATGTAAATAGTTATATATATATATATATAATAGTTTTAGAAATTTATCATAAATTATAAACATATATTAAAAAATAAAACTATTTTATATTTTAATTTTAAAAAATTGATAAATTATGAAAAAATTTGGGTAGGGGGCATGGTAGGTATTTAATAAAATATATAAGGATAATATGAAAAAATAAAATATCACAAAAAAATCTTTTCTAAAAAAATAGGGATGACCTTACCTTTTTAAAAACAACTTATAAGCTGTCAAACAACTTATTTTAACAACTTAGTTGTTTGAAATTTTTTTTACCAAACAGATAAGCTGTTTTGGAGCTTATAAGCTCAGCCAAACACCCTGTTTGGCTAGCTTATAGGTTTTATATTAAAATTAAGCTGTTAAAGTGTTTGGATAAATTTATTTTAAACAACTTAAAGATGTTATGTTGCATGGATACGGGTATGAGTATCGTATCGGACACGACACGGATACGGCGATACGCCAAATTTTGAAAATACAAGACACGATACAGCTAAGATACGTCGAATATTAAATAATATAAAAATATTATATATATTAGAAAGTAAAAATCCTAAAGTAGAAAACCATATTTCATCAATCATAATATCCATTACAAACACAAGACAAAACAAAATATAATAAAACACCAAATCCATCTTAAACAAGTAAACAAATCAAACATACATATCGATCTCATCACCAACACCGCCTTTGTCAGTAAATAAGACCGACTCCAATTCAGGTTCATCAAGAGACAAATTGGCAATTTCTAGGATAACAGCACCCTCCATGTCCATGGAATCAAATCCATCTGCTCCAACATCCCACATCTTACTTTTACCTTCACTATAATGTGGACTCCTCTTAGATAAAAGACGAAGAATATAGTAAACATACACCAAATATTCCTCTCTTTGTGGTGTTCTTTTGTTCCTCTTTAGTGAGTGTATGAAACTATAGGTGCTCCAATTTCTCTCACAACAAGAGGAAGAAGATGGTTGTCCAAGTAGCTTTAAATCTAAGCTTTGAAGCGTTGGTGCAAAAGCACCATGGACAACCCACCACTTAGTTGGAGACATCAAACCTCGATCACGCATTGCATCATTATCAGCAAAATCATCAATGGCAGCTGAAAAAAAAAAAAGCAAACTCATCATTGACACTTCTTCGTTCAGATGAATTGGAGTAATATCTTTCAATTCACTTTTTCCTTTCCCTTGAAACTTTGATGTCCCTATGAGGAGGAAGATGATTGATAGATTCTTGTAGCCACTCATGGCTATAATACCTATATAAAAATAATGATAGTTTAACATCATTCATGAATTAATATTTCAAATTTGCTAAAACTTAGTGAAACGACCCTGACCCAACTTTTAAATTTAAACTAAATAAAAATACGGATTTTTCAAAAAGAATCAAAATATTAAAAATTTTATTATAAATTTCGGCATGACCTCTCTGTTTATAATACAACAAACCTATCTCAGACAACAACCAAAATAAAATAAAAGAAATGGACGACTGACGACACAAGTAATTAGGCCGAGACAAGAACGAGACCCAAGAAAGAGGTTCGACATAACAAATATCCAAAAGGTTTAAGAAATCTAGTGTTTACAAGCCCAAAACAATACTAACTATACTTCTCATATGCACTTGACAGATAAACAAAATGAATGCTTCATAACATATAAAATTCTATTAACTATGCGGAAGACGAGCAAAGGTCAGAGGAATGTGCCATGCCCGCATCGTAGTCCACTCGATAGTCTTGCCCCTCGATCTCAATGAAATGCACCTCACCTGAAAGTATGAAGAAGTGGGGTGAGTCTAAAAGACCCAGCAAGACTATGGGGGGGGGGGGGGGATAATGAGTACTACATAACTACAAGCACACACAGAATTCGAAATAGTGCGTAATAAAATAACCGTTAGTGCCCCTGAACTTATAAGTAATGAACATGTAAAAGATGCGAGTACAGGAATATGACAAGTGCAAGGCTAAGTCAAATAACTCAATAAATTGCATAACATGGTTCTGAACATAAACATATAAATAGCGAACTTAGATCCTTGAGTTGTGACCCTGTGGTTTCGATCATGATCATGGCTGCAGTGCACTATGCCGCAAGGAAGTCAGGATGTCTCCTAAACTCATCTTGCCCTGTGATTGGTAAGGGAGGCCAAGATTTCTCTCAACCCCACGCTTACACGTCTATATTTGGTAAGGTAGGCCAAGACGTCTCTTAACCCCACACATATATGTCCATTGGTAAGGTAGGTCAGAACGTCTTCCAACCCCACACATACACGTTATTTATATAGTCACAATCAGTTCACCTCGTTCGAAAAGTAATTTTCTTTCTTTATTGGATATAGGACTTAGCAAGCACATGTGAAAGTAATGAACTCAAAGAAAAACTGTTTACTCAATGTACATGCAAGAGACTCGATGGTGAATAACTGAAATGGTGATTTAGGAAAGTACCAGGGGTGGGATTCTAAACCATGATTAAAGCACTTAGGTGAAAGGAGCGGTACACCCATCAAATCTTATATCTCACACAAAACTTATTCAAAAAGAGTTTCGCTCGAAACCACGATCCCGTGAAACTTAGGACTAAATAAGGAAGTCATCTTCGGGGTATTATTCCTATCCCAACCATTTTATAAAAATAAAATAAAATTCCGGACAGCAGCAGGTCATTCTTCAAATTCTGCACCTATACATTCAAAGGCTTAGAACTCGACCAAAACTTAACCGAATTAATTCCCGCTTTTACCAAAATATTCCTAACATGTTGGCCTAATCCCAAACCCAAGCCCCTGTCCAAATTCTGATTTTAGCCTAACTTTAGCAATAAGTTTCTGGACAGCTCCACACCACCTGAAATTCTGCTCAAGATCAATGTCCTAAATTCAAACCGAACTTACCAAATTGCCCCAAAATCCTTGAACCACTAACCTAAGACCAAAGACCGATATCTAGTCTCAACCATTGTAGTGACCCTTACCCGAATCACCTACTAAACAGAACTTAGGCATGCAATTAACTTAATTAAACAGATATCAGAATAAAACTGCGGAAATCAATAACATTATACAATCCCAAGTAAAGGAATCTGTAATTATCCCATAATATACAACCAAATCGAATAGCTGTATAAACCCAAACAACAGTAATAAAACCTAAGCGAAGCTCCAGCCGGCCAACCGCTGACTAGCCCCTCCTGGATCCACCCTCCTCGTCCAATCGCAAACCTGCCCCATGGAATAGGGTGTCCAGAAAATACAGAGTACGAGACGTGAGCATAAATTGCTCAGCACGAGAGTATGAGTATACATGCATGCAAAGTGAACTCCCTATAGACTTGAGGTCAAGGATCAGATAACAGAGACAGACCGGGCCCTGGTATGTAGCACGCTGTGCCGTCGCTTCAGGAGGTGGCTCCCATACCGAGATAACCGTGGAAACGCCGGACCCAAATCGATGGAAGTCCATCCACTAACAGGATAGGGTACAACCCTACTACAGACATCTCGAAGGAGATACAGCAAGATGCAAATGAATGCAGCATAATATCATGGCATATAATTCATGCAGTCACATAATACATGCATACTCAGTCAGGATATCTCGAACAGTACTTTCGTACCTCAATACAGTGCAAGCTCTACCAACTCTAGGTCCACGCCTATAGTCTGCTCTACACTGCCAAATGATACTACTATCATTAAAGTGCTCTAAAAGCCTTAACTAAGCTATTGCATACTCCTAAATATTTATAGGAAGCAAAAGCTATACCTTCGTCCGTCGTTAGCCCTTTGATGTCGATGCCTCCAAAACTTGGGCACAACTCCGCTACGACTATCGAACGCCCCGCCGACCTCCGGACCAAGCCTAAGAAGACTAGAACGGCTCCAAAAGGACTAGAAAGGAAAGGAGGACTCGGAATTGGCATTTGAAAGTGAAGTCTCGGCCTTCTATTTATAGACAACGATCGGAACTTCCGATCCTTGATCGGAACGTCCGAACCCCGATCGGAACGTCCGATCCTGCCATCGGAGCTTCCGAAGATCCTGATCTGCCACGTGTCAAAATATCACTTGTTGACTCCGGATAGGGGTGATCGGAGCTTCCGGTCCTGATCGGAGCTTCCGATCCATCCACACGTCATGCCTGACGTAATAACATCGGTGCCTCCGATCGCTCATCGGAGCTTCCGATCCTGTTCGGAACTTCCGATCGTGCCTTCGGAGCTTCCGATCCGTCCGATACCCAATTCAATTAATTAGCATTAATCCTTTAATTACTCAATTAGGGTACGGGCTACTACATTCTCCCCCACTTAAGATATTTCGTCCTCGAAAACAGATCTTAAGTACCGAATGCAAAATACAGAAATCAGAAACATTCTTTATTCAAATCAAACGTTTACAGAGTTTGCAACTGAATACATCTTAAAGAATGAAATCAAAACAACTCAGGATGGTCTTTACGCATCCTGTCCTCAAGCTCCCAAGTAGCTTCCTCAGTGCCTCGGCGCTGCCACTGAACTAAAACCAAAGGAATGAATTTGTTCCGTAAAACCTTATCCTTATAATCCAGGATACGAAGAGGTTTCTCAACATAAGTCAAATCCTTGTCTACCTGAACCTCAGACCGCTGCAGAATATGAGATTCATCCGCCACATACCGTCGCAATAAAGATACGTGGAACACGTCGTGAATACTGGACAGATGCGGTGGCAAAGCTAGTCGATAAGCCAAATCGCCAATACTCTCCAAGATCTCAAACGGACCGATAAATCTGGGAGACAACTTGCCCTTAAGGCCAAATCTGAGAATCTTGCGGAAAGGTGACACTCTCAGAAACACTTTCTCCCCGACCTCGAACTGCAAAGGCCTACGCTTGATATTAGCATAGCTGGCCTGACGATCCTGTGCAGTCTTAATCCGTTTCTTGATCTGATCAACCATGTCTATCGCCTGCTGGATAAATTCTGGTCCCTCAGCCTGTCTCTCCCCCACTTCTTCCCAAAAGAGTGGAGTACGACAACGTCGCCCATACAACGCCTCAAAAGGTGCCATCCCAATACTAGTGTGATAGCTGTTGTTGTAAGCGAACTCGATCAACGGCAAATGATCCTGCTAGGCTGAACCAAAATCCATGACGCACGCTCTAAGCATATCCTCAAGGGTACGGATAGTGCGCTCTGACTGGCCATCAGTCTCCGGATGATAGGCTGTACTCAAACTGAGAGTAGTACCCATCGCATGCTGAACACTCCCCCAGAATCTAGAAGTAAACCTGGGGTCCCGATCACTGACAATGCTCACAGGCACTCCATGAAGTCGGACGATCTCCTGAATGTACATCCGTGCCATGCGATCCACAGAGTACTCTCGGCTATAGGCAATGAAATGCGCTGATTTGGTGAGTCGGTCCACCACCACCCAGATAGCATCACAGTTCCTCGGGGATACCGGCAAATGGGTCACAAAGTCCATAGTGATAAAATCCCATTTCCATTCAGGAATAGGCAGACTGTGAAGCAATCCTCCAGGTCGTCGGTGCTCTGCCTTGACCTGTTGACACACCAAACATCTCGAAACAAACTGATAAACACTGCGTTTCATTCCCTTCCACCAGAAACGAGTACGTAGGTCCTTGTACATCTTGTTGCTCCCAGGATGAATACTCAACTTAGTGCGATGTGCCTGAGATAAAATCTCCTCTCGCAACTCTTCATCCTGTGGAATCACAAGCCTACCAGACAAACACAAAAAGCCATCTGACTGATAATGAAATCCAGACGAGCTACCCTCGTTAGCTAGATGAGCTAAACGCTGGGTCTTCGAATCAGACATTTGAGCATCTCGGATCCGCGAATACAAGGGTGGCTCAGATAATATCGCAAACATCTGGATACTCTGCATACCTTTCTTATGCTTGAAGGTAAAACCTGAAGTACAACAGTCACTGATCGCACTAGACATCGAACAAGTCTGAAGTGCGGATAGTCGCACCTTGCGACTCAAAGCATCGGCGGTGAGATTAGCAGCTCCCGGATGGTACTTAATCTCGCAATCATAGTCCTTAAGCAAGTCCATCCAACGTCTCTGTCTCATGTTCAATTCTGCCTGAGTGAACAAATACTTGAGACTCTTATGGTCGGTGAAGATCTCAAATTTCTCGCCATAAAGATAATGACGCCAGATCTTCAAAGCGAACACAATGGCTGCTAACTCCAAATCATGGACTGGATAGTTGTCCTCGTGAAGCTTCAGCTGTCTAGAAGCGTATGCGATCACATGCCCATTCTGAGTCAGGACACAACCTAACCCCTGAAGAGAAGCATCCGTGTAAACTACATACCCTCCAGATCCTGACGGTAATGCCAACACCGGCGCAGAAGTCAACCGCCGTCGAAGCTCACGGAAATTCTCCTCACACTCGGAGGACCACTCAAAATCCACACCCTTACGGGTAAGCTGCGTCAACGGTCGAGCTAACTGAGAGAAGTTCAGAATGAAGCGACGATAATACCCTGCTAGACCCAGAAAACTACGGATCTCAGCAACTGTCGTCGGACGCGACCAATTAAGTACCGCTTCAATCTTGCTTGGATCAACAGAAATTCCCTCCCTGGATATGATATGGCCAAGAAAAACCACTCTATCCATCCAGAACTCACACTTGCTCAGCTTGGCGTACAATTGCTCATCTCGAAGAGTCTGCAGTACCAACCGCAAGTGAGAAACATGCTCTTCCGTATTACGCGAATAAACCAGGATGTCGTCAATGAAGACCACGACAAACTTGTCCAAATACTCCCTGAAGACACGGTTCATCAGATCCATGAATATAGCCGGCGCATTAGTCAAACCAAATGGCATCACTAGGAACTCGTAATGACCATAGCGAGTATGGAATGCAGTCTTGGCTACGTCCTGATCACGGACTCTCAACTGATGATACCCAGATCTCAAGTCAATCTTGGAGTAAATTGATGTGCCCTGCAGCTGGTCAAACAAGTCATCAACACGAGGCAACGGATACTTGTTCTTCACAGTGACTCGATTCAGCTGCCGATAGTCAATGCACAGCCGCATCGACCCATCCTTCTTCTTCACGAAGAGAACAGGAGCTCCCCAAGGAGATACACTAGGACGAATGTACCCTTTGTCCAAAAGATCCTGTAGCTGATTCTTCAACTCACGCATCTCTGACGGAGCCAGACGATACGGTGCTCTAGAAATAGGCGAAGTACCCGGCATCAACTCTATGCCAAACTCGACTTCCCTAGCAGGAGGAAAACCCGGAATCTCATCAGGAAACACATCTGGAAATTCATCCACAACAGGAATGCTCTCTATCCCAATACTCTCAGCGGACAAATCAACTGCATAGATAAGGTAGCCTTCCCCGCCAGACTCCAGAGCTCGACAGGCTCTCAAATCTGATACCAAAGGCATCGGGGGTCGCGCTCCCTCACCATAGAAAAACCAACTCTCACTCCCTTCCGGATGAAAGCGTACTAATCTCTGATAGCAGTCCACTGAAGCTCGATAGGTAGTCAGCACATCTATTCCCAGAATGCAATCAAAGTCGTCCATCGCCAGGACCATGAGATTCGCTAACAGAATGTTCCCTTCGAACTCTAAAGGACAACCCATCACTAGACGCTTAGCCAAAGCAGATTGGCCCGTCGGAGTAGAAATAGACATCACTACGTCTAGTGCAATGCATGGTAACTTATGCCTCTTAACAAAACGTGCAGAAATGAAGGAATGAGATGCACCAGTGTCAATAAGTACAAGAGCAGGTATACCATAAAGCAGAAATGTACCTGCGATGACTTTCTCATTCTCCTCCACAGCCTGATCATGTCTCAGGGCAAACACCTGGCCAGAAGCTCGTGGCCTAAAATGAGAACTCCCAGCAGACTGTCCCTGCGACCTCTGCTGTACGGTAGCCTGAGAACCCGATCCAGAACCTGAACCTGAACCGCCTCCCCCAGACTGTGGACAATCCCTCCGGATATGACCAGTCTCTCCACAACGGAAACAAGCTCCCGAAGCCCTGCGGCACTTGTCGGATGGATGGTTCTTCCCACAGTGATCACACTTGTCCTTCTTACCATAACGAACAACACCTCCAGAACCAGAGGAAGAAGAAGATCCAGACTTCTTGAAAGTTTGGGCACGGGGACCCAAAGAACTAGCAGGCCTCGACTGAGGGAAAGACCTGTTCCGCCGAATGCTGTCCTCTGCCTGATGACAACGGCTCACCAAACCCTCGTAGGACATGTCGTCGCCAACCGCCACACGGTCATGGATCTCAGGGTTAAGGCCCTGAAGGAACAGATTATACTTCATCTCTGAGCTATCAGCAATCTCTGGGCAATAGGATAACAGATCAAAGAACCTCTGCTGATACTCATCAATAGACATGGCTCCTTGTCGCAGACTCAATAGCTCGCCCGCCTTCGACTGTCGGAGTGCAGGAGGAAAATACCGCTTTTGGAAAGCTGTGCGAAACTCGGCCCAGGTGGCCACTCCTCTCGCCGCAACAAAAGGTGCAGAAGTAAACCTCCACCACCTGCGCGCACGCCCATCCAGAAGATAGCCAAGGGTCTCCACCTTCTGCTCATCGGTGCATTGAAAAGTCTGAAAAGTCGTCTCCATGCGGTCTAACCAGTTCTCCGCATCCTCCGGAGACTCACCTCCAACTAAGGGCTTAGGACCCATAGCTAAGAATCGACGCACAGTGAAACGCTCGTCGTCATGGTGACGATGACGCCGTTCTCGACGAGGCTCCCGGTCGGCATCACCCCAACGCCCACCAACACTACCATGAGAACTCTGATCGTCACGATTTGACATCTACAAAAATACCTCAAGATGAGACTAAATCCCAAGAAATCTTTTGCATGCTCTGATACCATAAATGTAGTGACCCTTACCCGAATCACCTACTAAACAGAACTTAGGCATGCAATTAACTTAATTAAACAGATATCAGAATAAAACTGCGGAAACCAATAACATTATACAATCCCAAGTAAAGGAATCTGTAATTATCCCATAATATACAACCAAATCGAATAGCTGTATAAACCCAAACAACAGTAATAAAACCTAAGCGAAGCTCCAGCCGGCCAACCGCTGACTAGCCCCTCCTGGATCCACCCTCCTCGTCCAATCGCAAACCTGCCCCATGGAATAGGGTGTCCAGAAAATACAGAGTACGAGACGTGAGCATAAATTGCTCAGCACGAGAGTATGAGTATACATGCATGCAAAGTGAACTCCCTATAGACTCGAGGTCAAGGATCAGATAACAGAGACAGACCGGGCCCTGGTATGTAGCACGCTGTGCCGTCGCTTCAGGAGGTGGCTCCCATACCGAGATAACCGTGGAAACGCCGGACCCAAATCGATGGAAGTCCATCCACTAACAGGATAGGGTACAACCCTACTACAGACATCTCGAAGGAGATACAGCAAGATGCAAATGAATGCAGCATAATATCATGGCATATAATTCATGCAGTCACATAATACATGCATACTCAGTCAGGATATCTCGAACAGTACTTTCGTACCTCAATACAGTGCAAGCTCTACCAACTCTAGGTCCATGCCTATAGTCTGCTCTACACTGCCAAATGATACTACTATCATTAAAGTGCTCTAAAAGCCTTAACTAAGCTATTGCATACTCCTAAATATTTATAAGAAGCAAAAGCTATACCTTCGTCCGTCGTTAGCCCTTTGATGTCGATGCCTCCAAAACTTGGGCACAACTCCGCTACGACTACCGAACGCCCCGCCGACCTCCGGACCAAGCCTAAGAAGACTAGAACAGCTCCAAAAGGACTAGAAAGGAAAGGAGGACTCGGAATTGGCATTTGAAAGTGAAGTCTCGGCCTTCTATTTATAGACAACGATCGGAACTTCCGATCCTTGATCGGAACGTCCGAACCCCGATCGGAACGTCCGATCCTGCCATCGGAGCTTCCGAAGATCCTGATCTGCCACGTGTCAAAATATCACTTGTTGACTCCGGATAGGGGTGATCGGAGCTTCCGGTCCTGATCGGAGCTTCCGATCCATCCACACGTCATGCCTGACGTAATAACATCGGTGCCTCCGATCGCTCATCGGAGCTTCCGATCCTGTTCGGAACTTCCGATCGTGCCTTCGGAGCTTCCGATCCGTCCGATACCCAATTCAATTAATTAGCATTAATCCTTTAATTACTCAATTAGGGTACGGGCTACTACAACCATGACCCTTAGACAGTCTCCAATTCCTCCTTGCTAAAGCTCAAAACCCGGACAGCCCAACACAGTCCCTAAGCTGCTGTCAAGTTCGAACAGCCCCTATCACAATACTCAAAACGCATCCGACTCATTCTATTGCTACCACGTGAACTACGTATCACTCATGGTAGCCTCTATATCGCCACACCAATCAAACACCATCAACACCACAACAAAAAACGTACAAGACAGCCCAAAACTTTCTGGAATTTTCGGAAAATAAAACAAGCATGAAGGCAATGGCATTCGAAGATTTTAACTCCATCATTTAACTCATATGTGCAATAATAAACTCACGGCAATCAAAATTCCAGTGTTAAAAAAAATATTCCAGCCGTGAGAACAAGGGAGCAGGGCATGCACAAGGGGGGAAAAATACTTTCTATACAACAACAAAATGCCAATCAACACAACTAACATATTCTATAAAGCATATGAATGAATTCCATAATCTTTCCTTAAACTAAAAAAAATCAGAAATGGAGGAGAGAGCTCGGTTGAGCTGGAGCCGATTCCATTTACTTCGAAACAAGGGCACGAACTTTCTGAAAAAGAGTGAAATGCGATTACCCAATCTACGCACGACCCAAAACTCTGAAATGGTGAGAAAAGAACTAATATTATTGCCTTTGCCCGAGGAAATTGAAGGGAAGGAAAAGAGAAGAAGCCGAGAACGAGCTGGTACAAGCTTGGGAATGAGCTGGAACGAAGGAGCTCACTGAGCTCGAGCTTCAATCGGAAATGGCGGCTCACGGCGATGCAGGCAGCGATCAGGAAGAACAAGGAAATAAGAGGTATCGCGAGAAGAACAAGAATGGAAAGAAGGGATGTCTGTATCGGCTTTAGGCTTGGAGAAGGGGTGAGGAAATTGGGTTGGAGTTAATCCCTAATGGGCCGAGAACTTTGGGCTGGGAAATAAAAGTAACTCCTTTGGGCCGATGAAATTAAGTGTGCGAGGGTCTTAATGCATAATATATAATGTATGACATTTATAAGCGCTAGGTCTAAATTTCGCAAATACTTGATTTTATAAAATTTAAGAATTAAATACTCAAATTCTCTTTACTGGGTTTGCAAATGCTAACTTTTAATACATAAATATTTTGATGTCACACCGATAAATAAAATATTTAACTCATAAACTGAGCGATTTAAAATAATTTAAACGAATTATACTAACGTTTAAAAGCAATTTAAATAGACACACAAGCGGAAAATAAAAACCTTTAAAATGATTTGGATAATTAAAAATGATATAAATAAATAAGCTAGACATTTAAAATAGTTTAAAATAATTTAAAGTAACTAACCGCTAAACTTAGGCTATTTAAAAATAAATAAGTTGGACACTCGAAAATATTTAAACAAATAAGCTAACCAGTTAAAATCATTTAAAAGAATAAACTAAACAATTAAAAATTATTTTGACAAATAACCTTAAACAATAAAAAAAACATTAATTAAATAGTTAGTACAATAAAAATCATTTGAATAAATAATAAAATATTTTATTAACACATAAATCGCATAAAGAATTTAATCAATTAATCTTAAAAATAATAATCCTAATATTTATTTAATTTAATACATGTGATATAGTAGATTGGATTTTAGGCGTCACACTTAGATAGTTAAATTTTTTAGAGTTTTACGTTGGATTCAAAGAATGCGCCAAACAATGTAAAGGTGTGTTCCTTTTATTCCATCGCTTCCATCAGAATATTATGAACAACATCATAAAACTTTGAATCTCCACTATGAAGCCCCTTTGAGATAGCAACTCTCATTTTCTCTATCATTTCATCCCATCACTCATAGACTAAATGAAGACAAGGTTGATCAGTGTCTGCTTTCCTTAGCATCTCATAAATCGGACTTGTGAAAGCAAGTATATAATCAATCTTTTCCCAAAATTGATCATCCAATATATTGTACTTCACTGCTCTAGCGTTCACTACATCATCCTCCTTGTACATATCCTATCTTTCACTAATCATCATGTTTTCAAAACATCTTTTGATTTGTCTGAACCTCTTAAGTATAATGATCGTGGAAGCAAATCGAGTATCTGCAAGTGATAGAATCTTCAAGTTTGAGTTATCGTTGAACATCGATAATCTCATATTGTGATTCATGATAAAATTCTTGATCATTGAAGCATCATTTGCTACTTCAGCTATCCACTTTCACTCATCAAAGGCTTATCTGTTTTGCAGAGAGTCAGTCGGTGCACAAATATTTTTCAAAGCAAGATTCAATGTGTGCACAACACAAAGAGTCCAAAATATGTGTGGGTACTTTGCCTCAATGAGTAACCCAGCAGCTTTGCAAATAGGAGCATTATTAGTGACCACTTGTACAATATTCTGATGTCCCACTTCATTTATGGCATTAATGAGTAACTTAGAGATGAAAATTTTATCCTTGTACTCACCTTCACAATTAATCTCCTTAAAAAACATAGGACCACTCTCACACACTTGACATGATATGAATTAACGGTCTTCTTTGCACATCCGACCACCCATCACTACAAATACTAACTCCTTTTTGTTTCCAAACAGCTTTTGTTGGCTCCAACAATTTTTCAATATGAGCTTTTTCTTTTTGAAGAAGTGAAGTTCTCAATAAATTGTATCAAGGTGGAAGATAACCTGGAATCGTTCGTTGAGTAGAACTGAAAGCACGAACGTAATGAGGATTTCTAGCAATGTTGAAAGATAATCCCCCGGTGTAAAACAACCTAGCAATTTCAGAGTGAAGATCATCTCTAGCATTCAAGTTAAAAGTTTTTTCAAGAGGGCCAATTGGTACTTTCCTCTTCTTTGTTGGATCATCGCTTTGCAAAGGACCACTGAATGAAGATTTTGAAGCCATGTTTGATGATACAGATGATGAAGGCAATGGAAATTCTTTCGGTTTAGAATTTTCTTTCTCAATTCCGCATCATCCACAAGCTGTTGCATACGATTCATTTGGTCCATTGTAACAGTCGTACAACCAGCAATTCCAACTCATTTTTGTTTTAACAGATGTGCTTTTACCCTTGAATATGATCCTTTGCACATTTTAGTACATATGTTGCATGACCAAGTGACATTTCCTCCTCCAGTTCCCTTTTCCACCTTGGTTAAAAATCTCCACAAAGGAGAATAATCATCAACATTCTCCTGTCCACTCTCATTTTGAAAGCTTTCCATGGCAAATAGGCTGAAAATAATGCAAACATATCAATCAATAGACTTTCCAACAAAGCAACAACCTACTGCTTAGTGCCTATTGTACAACCTAGTGCCTAATGTGCTGTACAAAATCAATCAAGACTTTTCTGCTAGAAACAACAATTAAGAAGATACATCCCAAAAGAAAAAAAATAATCTGGGCAGTGGGCACTGATTTTAGAAAGAAAAATAAAAAAACGTACCAAAAAACTAGAGTGAAGCTACAGGGGACGGAGAGCGGCGAGTGGCGGGACGCGGTGAGGGACAACGACTGGCGACTAGTGTTGGGAATTCGGGATGACTGATGATAGATGGACGATGTCGATGACGATAGAAAGACGCACTTGGGCAGAAAATTAATCGGAGAAGAAAGACTACTGATTAGGGCTTTTTAGGCCCAATTAATTTTAGTATATTTATTAAATAGTCCTCAGAAGTCTTATTGCTTTTCAATTTAACCCTAAAAATTTTAAATTTTTTGCAATTGAGCCGAAACGTATCCAAAAACGTGTCCTAGTCGTATCCTCGTCGTATTCGACTGGTTAAACTTCAAAAAAGTCAATGACACGTTTTTTACCGTGTCCGATATGCGTATTTGTGTATCGTATCCGTATCTGATACTTTAAAAAAATCTGCAATATCCGTGCTACATAGTAAAGATGTTGATGTGTTTGGTATTTTAAGATCTTTTTATTAAAAAAATTACCAAAAATTATATAATATTATTAATGTAATGAAATAGTTATATATATAAAAACAAATGAAGTAGTTTTACATTTTTATAAATAAATGTTAAACTTATATATATAAATATATAATTAAATCTATTTTATATTTAAATTTAGATAAACTGAAAAAATAAATTAAAAGTTTAATGTATCATTAATATTTCAAATAAAAATTGTAGTTAAACACTATTCAATAATACGTCATACACTTTTTAATCATGCTTTACTATTTAACAATTAATCATGCTTCGTAATTTAAATCACAAAATCATGTAATTCAAATAATTCTCAATTAATAAAGCATGCTCGCATGGAATTCAAATAATCAATAAAAAATTCATTCACATGCGAGAAGAACTAAATCAAGTAGACTCGATCTACCCCGCTCACTTCTAATACAGTTCAAAAACTTATTGCTCCGATAGTACATAATGTGAGGACCTCGGTTCTAATAATCTAATCATAAGTAAATCATGCTATCAACGAAAATAGAGGTAAGAGATCAACCATAAATATTTTTTTAAAAGGGGCCTCGCTCGAACGCACGCTGACCGCGCTCGAGCGAGCAAAGTCCTGCCCGAAAAACACTGGGTAGCTCGCTCGAGCGGCGATATCATGCGCTCGAGCAAGACAAACTATATCTCAAGGCGCTCGAGCAAGACAATGCTGGGACAAATTCCTAGATCTGCTCTCACTCCCAAAACTCAACTCAAATTCCAAATACAACTCCAAACATAATATAACATGCATTGATATACCAAGTCAGCAAATACCATACAAGAAGTTCTAGAGTTATTCAAACTAGAAGAACATGCTTTGGTTCTAGGTTTACAAAACAAAATACAACAAGTTCGAATTACAAATTTGACTTCTAAAACCAAGTTCTCACTTCTATCCTCTCGATCCCAGTCTAATCACGCTGCCTCGATCCCGAACCTGTCCTACCTGTTTTCAAGCACACATACAAAATAAGACAACAACCGGATAACTCCGATGAGAATAACATTCTCAGTAAAAGCAACAAAATAGGCAATATCAATTAATATATCAAAACATGATATACCAATGACCAGACATGTAATTTCACGTAGTATATCAACAACATGAATAACGATATCTCAATTCAAAATGCAATAAAATGCAATGCATGTCTTTGGATTTCAAGATTATCTAATCAGATAATCAGATGGAATTTTTTTCTTTGATTGGGATCTCGAGGCCAAGATATATCACCGCAATCTCACCGACTCTCTCGATCGAGGTGAACGCATAATATCTCGCTCATCTAGACTTTGGAGCACTATAGATAGTTAGTCGGGTCATTGGAATTCGTCTCAACTACCAATGCCCCTCAACTATAATCCTCAAATTGTCTAATTCGAACAGTGAACAAATCATTGGCTCAATATGTATGCATATGGTAATCGTAATACATTTAGAAATTCAATTCAATGCATTTAATCAACCAAAATAGGTAACAATGCATGTATGTGATTTAGGGACTCGTGAATCAATCGAAACTCGAGTATTCATCCATTTTTCCATTCGATGTCGTATTTTACCTTTTTCTACGATTCGATGTAGCTGAAATCTGGACAAGCTACAAGAACAAGAATTTCCAATCAAAATTCCATTCAATTGTATTTCAATGATTAAGGTAAACTCGTTACCAAAACTCGATCAATTTTGCGACGCTTCGGATTTCACGAACTCTGAAATCAACAATATTCAACCAAATATGTACGGAGATACAAAAGAGCTCAATATCAAACAATCCAATTCAAATCAATCCCAAAAACGCAATCTAACTCCTAAATTATGAAAATCTCAAACCGACGGCATAACGGCTATAAAACGGTTAACCGAAAAACCACAGACAATAATATACCGATCCAATTCAACTTCTAACAACAAAAATCCAACAAACAATTCAAATCTCAACACAAACCCAAACCTCTATTTCGAATTTAGCTTCCAAAAATCATAACAATTCCAAACGACGTTCTTTTTCCGATCCGAATTCAAATATAAGATCTATTCTTGCTCAAAAACGATATATCCAAAAATAATCAAATTCTGACAACATCCGAAAATCGAAGTATAACCGATCGAAGAGAAACTTATTGTACAACGGAGCTCTCGCAGCCATGATCGCGAATATACCTTCGGATTGAAATTCTATCGAATGGATCGAGCAAGAACCGGAATCAGGAAGCTCAAAGGAGGCGTTTTAATGGAGGCTGATCGGTCCAAGGAAGAAGGAAGGAAGAAGAATGGTGACTCACATGTTCAAATCCATAATATTAAATACTTGGTCAAAATCTCCAATTTGTACTTTGGTCCCTGAATTCTTCAAAATTTTCAATTCAGTCCCTAATCGAATATCAATTCAATCTTCAAATTTCCTAATCTCCGATTATCAATATTAATCTCTTAAAATCTCAGTTAAGCTAATTTTGGGGTTTTACAATCGCGCACCACAATCCCTACACTGTACTGATTTCTAACACCATCAAAAGCTGCATCTACATCCAATCTCACTTGATCTAGCAGTGGTGGCACCTATCTCCTGCCAGACTGGAGCATCGATTTCGAACCTGTATCATGACCCCTACCACATACATTCATATATGCTTCCAACAGAGGAAAAACCCAATCAATCTCTATACCCTTTCTCTGGTATATTGCATCATGTTTGCCTTTGCATATCTCCACCCAAATCGACCAAACCATCATTGCAAATAATTCCACATCCTCCTTATTCATGGAATTCATCACTGCCCCTCCACAAATCACAAAAGACTCATTCTGAACCTGTTTCAACACATCCCAAAAAATCGATTTTTTCCTAATATTTCGAATCCCATCACAGTACAACTGACAATGACTGGTATTAGCTTGGAACAATCTGCACAAAGAGAAAATTCCATTAGTAGGCACATGTTTCATCATTAGATTTAACTATGTCAGAATAAATTCTCTTGAAGTTCTCCATAAAAATACGTGCACTTTGTGGGGAATCCGCATATCCCAAATAAACTTTCACCAGCTTTGAAATGAGTGAGTTGATTGGAAAGGAGGAGGATCTCAGCTTTTCATTCCAAGGTGATATCCGGATTTTACAGAATACATACCATTCTGAATACCCTCCCAAAACCTTATATCCTCTCCTCCCCTACGATTCAAATGTAACTCAAGAAGAGCATTAGTCTTATACTCAGAGAATAGATATCTCACCATTCCTTCATTCCATTCACCCTCCGACGAAATCAAATTTGAAACCTTCATGTTAATATCTGACATTGGATTGACACAACATATATGCGATGATATACCATGAATCCAATTATCAGAGAATACAGATAAGGTTCTCCCATTAGAGTACACCGATTGATGAATTTTTATCAATTGATATCTTCTATGATACAATTTCACAGATATTTATCTGTGAGATGAGTCGATCAAATTCATATATAAAAATAAAAAGTAATACTTCTTGACTCGGATCGTGTAGAAAACCGTTATCATACAAAATTAATTTACGAGATGACTTCACACGAGTTTTTGTGTTTATCAATAGTTGACCCATATACGATGATAATTATTCAACTTTTTTTTATATATACTTAGGGTGTGTTTACTTGGTTTGATAATTATATGACGAGCTTATAAATTCAATCTCATATATTTTTTATTTACAAAAAAATCAATTATCCTCAAATCTCAAGGTCAGTCATTCAACCATAATTTCATGAGATTTAATATCCTTAATTACACAAGGTATAACATATTCTGAACAATATTTGTAGGAAAAATTCACAGAAATCTTAATCTACCTTTCTTTCATTCCTTTTTTCTTTTCTTTTTTTTTTCCTTTTATTTTGTTTGATTTGACTTTAATTTCTACGATTGGGAGGATAAGTGAAAATAACTCACATGCGAATTAATAATAATTTACAATAATAAAAAATAATCCAATCCATATTATTATTATATGAATACAAAATTAAACATAAGATTATTTATCATAGGTGGAGGATAAAACTGTAATTCGTCTCTCAATGATTATTTCAATATCAAAATTAATAACTCAAAGTAAACATGTTATTGTTTATCCATCGTTATTCTACATCTTTCAAAATCATTTTAATAATACTAATATGATTTATATACATATAATCTCATCTCATTAAGTAACACAAGCCGCAGCCTTTGGGATATTACTATAAAGTAGCATGAAATCTCCCTCGTTATTCTTAAAAAAATTTGTGTAAAATGTATACTCCCAATCTAATATAAATGTGTCTATTATTTCACATATATTAAAAAATTTATTAGAAAAAAAGATTTCAAAATAAATTTTGATTTTGTAGCCTTTTAATAAATGTGTTACTAATATATCAAAATTGTTGGAACTCCCTGATAATTTTAACGAGTAGAGGACTAGACGTATAATAATAAAAAAATATACAATATAGACATTGAATTATTTGTTTCGAATTAATAAATAAAAAAGGAAAGAGAGTTTTTATATATATTTTTTTTTGACAAGAAAACTCGCAATTCTTATTAACTAAATAATGTCAGATTACAAATTTTCTAACTAAGCTGGAAAATTCTCAATCTCCCAAACAAGAGGGGAAGGAGAAGAAGAAACAAAGTGAGTTAAATTATGTGCAGAAAAATTTGTTGTGCGTTTAACATGTCAATAGCTTGAGTTTTCTCCATAAGTTTTTGAATCTGAAAAATCCGCGCTCCCATATAATTTAGATTCTCATCACTACTCGTGACTGCTTGCACAGATGTTAATGAGTCGAAGACAACCAATAGTCTTCGTAGTCCTCGAGCATTCGCGAAATTTAAACCTTCGTAAATCGCTTGGAGCTCTCCCTCGGTGACCGATTGTGGTGCTAATGTACTTCTCCCGAAACCATATAATTTCCTGCCCTGGTGATCTCGTAGCACTCCTCCAACACCAAACTTATTCAGATTCACATTAATACAAGCGTCAACCTCTAACCGTAAAACTCCCGGTGTTGGCTCCAAACAATCTGTGGTGGTTTGTCTGCTTAATTTGGAAACATGGGGATTCATTTTCGTTGCACAACTTTGAAACTCTCGGAGTAATTCTTCGCACCATAACAGATTTTGATCCAATGCCCCATTCTCCTTCCCGATAGATTTCAACCTAGCATATGGGTAATACCCCAATGATAGATATAATGTTTCATGATTTGCCACGTCAACAATATATAATTAATTACGCCTATGTATAAAAATACGAACCGTTGGATGCATGGTTTGGATATTACCCATATACTAAAATCTCATCTACCCTTCTTCCCTTCCCATAGACAACTTTCATCCGCATCTTCCACAATAATACTTAAAGTCTTTATATTTGAAACAAATGAAATGTTACTTACTAAAAATATATAATTGCATTACCTTTTAATGCGTTACAATTTGTTTCGACAATAAAATTTAAATCACCACGTTCTCCAAACTTCAAAAAAATTCAGCCTGTTGGGGAACTCAAAAGTAGCAAATAAGACCACAAAAATCAGGAACGAGTCTTGTGTTTGATTTATTTTGGGCCAATAAAATTGAATCGTAGTTTTTTTGGGCCATGGCCCAACGAAAACCGGGCTAATGAGTCAGACTTCTCCTTTTTTAGCCCGTAAAATTTAGACCCATAGCTGCCACTCAACTTCTGTTCCTGGAATCCTTTCACGGGTCGGCAATGGCTGTGTGTGTGGGGGGGATTTCGATTTCACTGAGCAAGCAAAGCCATTCTTACCTTATTGGCACTCTGCCTTCTTTATCAACTCTCAAGAAACCAATCCAACTTCTTTCTTCCTCATCTGCCTCTTCTTCAAGTGTCGTAAGATGGAGGGAGAGGTTAGGAGGTTCTTTGGGGAGAAGAATGTTTAATCTGTCAATCTTTGGGTTTTTATCATCATGGGACCTAGCATTTTCAAGATTCTTGTTTTGCTCCGAGGCTCTGGCATCTCCATTGTTGGAGCTTGATACATACACCGATTCCAAAGAAGGCTTCAGTCTCCTCGTACCCCCTTCCTGGATTAAGGTCTGTTTCTTGCTTCTACTCCAAAAAGGGGCTCATTTTTAGATTTTTTGTGCATGATTGTACAGTTAGGACAGAATTCACCGGAAGAAGGTTGCAAAAAAAAAAAAAAAAGGAAAAAAAAAAAGGGCATAAAGTTGTCATTTTGGTCGTCCTAGGTGGTTTTCACCCGTTTACATCAAATAAGGAGTGACCCATGTTCAAGTTTTAAGTAGGGGTGCATCTTTAATGCATGTTTATTTTGACTCTATATAGTGTGATTTTTGGGACTTGGTGTGGATGGTATGGAGCATTGACAGCAGAGGCATTCAGAACAAATTAAAATATTGTTCGTGTTTATTACGAAGAGTAAAATACAAGGCTACTTGTTGAATTGAGAAAATGAATTTTTGATTAACTAAACAGTGGTCGTTGTACATGTAGTTATATGTGTTGATCTAACTGAAAAACTAATCTACTGTAATCAACTAACAATTAATCACTAACCACTAATACTAACCACTAATGCTAATAGCCCCCTCTCAAGATGGACGGTAAATGTTTATTATAGACATCTTGGACATTAAATGCAAAAGAGAAGAAACAGGAATAGGCTTAGTAAACATGTCGGCGAGTTGAAGATGCGAGCAAACGGAAAGAAGCTTGATTGATCCGTCGGTAATTTTGCCACGAATAAAATGGCAGTCGATCTCTATATATTTCGTACGCTCATGAAATATGGGATTGTGAGCCAAATGAATGGCGGACTTATTGTCACAAAAGATGGATATGGGAACAGAAGCTTGAATATGTAAATCCTTGAGAAGTTGAGTGAGCCAGAGAACCTCACTAGTTGTAGTAGCCAATGCTCGATACTCGGCCTCAGTTGATGAACGAGATTCGTACGCTCATGAAATATGGGTTGCCTGTTTCTTTGTTTTCCAGGAAACTAAGGCATCACCCAAAAAAACACAAAAAACAGTCACCGATTTTCTTGTATCTGAACAGGTGGCCCAATCAGTAATTGAGTTGACGAAGATGCTGGAAAAAATATCCCTTGGCCCGGATTAGATTTGAGATATCTGAGAAGTGTATGTACAGCAGAGAGATGAGAAGTACATGGTTTGGAAACAAATTGGCTTAGCTTGTGTACCGCAAACATAATGCCTGGCCTTGACAAAGTAAGATATAACAACCGCCCAATTAGTCGACGATATTGTGTAATGTCAGCAAGTGGTTCACCATCAGTAGCAGTAAGACGAGCCCGGGAATCCATTGGAATTGTTGCTGGTCCATTACTCTGTTGAAATCTATCTTGGAGATCAGTCCATATATCGGCAGCTGATTCTGCAAACAAGATACTTGCAGAGATGTCTTTGGAGATGGAATTTAGAAGCCAAGAAATGACTATATTATTGTTTCTTGTCCAAGCATGCAACAAATTCGACTCCGATGCTGGTGGTTTAGAAATTGAGCCATCAATAAACGCCAACTTATTCTTTACCGATAGAGCGATCTTCATCGCCCGACTCCATGAGGCGAAATTGTCACCAGTGAGCTGCTGCGAGACAAGAAGAAGCCCAGGACTATCAGAATGATGTAAATAATAAGGGCTCGAGGGATCGTCAATGGCTGATCTGCCGATTGGCAAGTTCCATGCCGGTGGATTCGAAGTAGCCATGAATGCAATTGAATAGAACGCAAGAAACCTCGATCAATGCTGGAAGTCAGAAACTCCGATCAACAAAAGAACGAAGAAGATTGCCGATGATTGCCGATGATCGGAGGAGTACGTGCGGAAACGGTTTTCTGCTTTGATACCATATTACGAAGAGTAAAATACAAGGCTACTTGTTGAATTGAGAAAATGAATTTTTGATTAACTAAACAGTGGTCGTTGTACATGTATTTATATGTGTTGATCTAACTGAAAAACTAATCTACTGTAATCAACTAACAATTAATCACTAACCACTAATACTAACCACTAATGCTAATAGTGTTTTTCTCTAAAAATATGTGTTTTGCACCTCAAATTCCATTGCACCATCCCTGCTCAGTCCCCTCTCTCCAAATTCCTGGAGATTGACATTGGAGTGAATCAGGTTGATAAAGCGGGGGCAACTGTTTTGTTTGAAGATTCAAACAACAAAGCCAACAATTTGGGAGTTGTGGTGAGTCCAACTCGGATATCGAGCCTTGGAGAATTTGGGACTCCTGAATTTGTGGCTGATAAGCTTATTCAAGCTGAAAGGCGCAAGGTAAGTCAACTTTGTCTTCTTGTTTTTTACAAATCTTGATTGCCATTCGTATGTTGTTGTGTAGTTTGCTGTTTATGCTAGAAGCATTGCCACTTTCTTGAAATTATGTTGCCGTAGGCTGTGAGTTACCGTATTTTGTTTGTCCGGGCAAAATGTAAATATTTCGGTTCAGCAACTCTGTTAGACCATGATATTCACAAACCTTTAACTATGTTTCCCAAATATGGGATGTGTTAATCCATTAGACTAGAGGGTAAGTGGTGGACCTATGATTTCTGGGGGAGATTCAATTGAGCTGGAGGGTGAAATGTACATTCGAAAAATTACATTTCAAACTTTAATTTACTTTTTTGGTTTAAGGGGCAACTAACTTCTGCTGGATGAGCCCCTATAATTTTGATAAGAGAAGTCAAGCGATACACATATGTATCATTGTCCTAACCCATTATGTAAAATGGCTGTTGAGAGTTTTTAGCTGTGTAGGAAAGTACGAAAGAAGCCGAGGTGATTTCTGTCTCAGAGAGAGTGGGCCATGCAGGTCTACAAGTTTATGAAATTGAGTACAGGGTTGATAGCACCAGGGGAGGGATGAAGAGGGTATTTTCTGCTGCATTTGCCACTTCTAAGAAGCTCTACCTTTTGAATATCACTCATTCTGATACGTTAGACAACCCTCTGGAATTGAAGAAGAGAATGATTCTTGAACAAGTTCTTCATTCTTTCGATGTTGTTTCTTCAACCTAATCGACCATCAGATTTTTTCACGATACACTTATGACTTATTCTGTCTTCCTGGCCTTAAATACTCCTCAGTAAGCTTCTCTAATTTTTTAGTTCTTTTCACTTCTGTTGTTACTTGCTTATTATCAACATTTAATCCATGTTATCCAAAACCATGTTCTTTCAGGTGCCATTGCTACTATGAGCGAGTTGAAATTGATGGTTGAATGTACATTGCAGAAAGCAAGCTGTAAATTATCTCATTTGACACTGCAGCAAAAATACGTTCTCTTCTTTGATTCATTCTTTCCCATTAGAAATCAACAAATTCTTGAAAGTCGCTAATTTTGACAGGTATTGTGCAGTATTTTCAGTTTCTTCTCTCTGACTATTCTTCCTTCCCTTTCACCGTGTCAAATTACTACTCCATTCATTTCTTTTGAATGGATCTATTTGAATTGCTACTTTGAAAGAATAACGATAATGACCTAATATTTCTTCTTCGTTTGGAAAGAATCAATATATATAACACCAGATAAATAATTCTATATAGAATGCCCTAAAAATAACATCGGAACAATTTCATAGAGAAAACATGACCTGATCCTAACTGAGATAAAAGAAAGAGCAAGGTCCAGTTACACTCGTTAATGCTTGCCAATAAAATGAGAACAAAGTGAAAGATCATGTAATTGGCAATCAAGAAACGGAAGAAGTGGAAAGATTATGCTTGAAAATTCAAAATGGATCAGACTTATTAAAGTTCAATTGTGTCAAGTAGTGGTGGCTTTGGTAACCTTGTTTTTATTTACCTAGAGAGGTCTATTATGTTAAGATGAGTCTCAAATTTGTTTTATTTTTATTAATTTCTGATTTTTGTTGTTGCTTTTTCTTCGTTACAATACATTTTATTTTACACTCGCCTTGTGGCATTCAAAACCACGGATCTATCAATTTCATTACTCTAAAAAGTGGTGTTTGAAGCAATTCAAAACCTTGGTAAAATCTGATTTGTTGTTATATAATCGTCCGTTTACGGAGCAAAGCAAGATTTAAATTTCTGTTTAGTGGGCTGGTAGAGTGATATTTGTTTATCTGCTGAAGTCATTCTGAAGAAAACATTTGGCATCATGAATCAGGATCTCTTTGATATATGTTTAGCTTCTCACCACAACATGTATGGATGAATTAGAAGGAGAAGATTTTGGACATTTTATTACGTGAAAGCACTTTCACGTTAAAAAGCTGATTAGAATGCTTTCTTTTACTTTCTGAAGATATACTATTGAACCATTCCATCTTGGAAGCCTGGAAAATGAGGTTGCAATAGCTGTAATTGTGATTTAAGCTCCTTCCATTCTTCTCGAAACAAATTGTAGCTTGAATTTTCCGCGAAGACATCTGCAGACACCTCCTTCTGGTTAATCAGCGAGCTTGCATATTGTTCAAACATTTCGATCTTTTCTAAGAGAAGTGTACGGTTTCCTTTTTCAGTTTCACCTCTAAACTCATAAATGCAGTCTCTTGCTTCTTCCACTCTCGCCCAAAAGCACGAATCTTGTGTCAAACTTGCGAATTTGCTTCTCGGGTTATTTTCTTCATCTCCAACCTTCCTATCCCTCCACCACTTATCAAAAATCTTGAATCTTCTCTCTCTGCCATGCTCAATATAATGACCTTTCTTCTTATGCTCTCCATTTCTGTAGTATTCAGCAATTTCCAGCGGTTCAACGAGTAGTTTGTAGAATTGTGCAGCATTCACGTACTTCGGGAGCTTGTGAAAGTCATGGGTTAGTTTGTTTGTTTGTAGCATGTCGATCAGTTCGTCCCAAAACCATCCCAGTCTGATACGGTTCATATTAACTTTGGAGCCTCTCTTTGAAACACTTCTTAACTTGAATGAGTCATAGTATCCCAACTTTTCATCTGAATCATCACAAAATGCTTTGTACCACTCGATTTGTGCTCGAAGTGGGGTGATTTTAGCTAAGTTGACAGCCATCTTTGCATTGTTTAGGTTGCGTTTGCATCCTAGTTGTCTTGCCTTTAAGAGGCAGTCTTTTGCATCTCCGTATGACGGTTCCTGTGAGAAGCAAACCAAATTACTCCTAAAGAAAAATTCTGTGTGGAGCTTGTAAGGTGCTTCAAAATTTTAGCTATAAGAGGTAATCAGTGTAATGGATGGTGCCCATGGGCTTAGGCTCCATTCTAAATACAGAGACATCCCTTCGGCTCAAATGATGACACATACATCCAGTGAGTTTCGGCTAAACTTCCCGTTTAATGCTCATGCACGATATGTGTTGAGGGCTGAAAAAGTAGGAACTTCATGTGTTAAGACTAGCATCTCTCAGGCTAAGACACTAAGTCATCATAGTTTTTGTTAAACCTCGGGCATTTTTGAGCTCTTAAGGTAAACATCAGGGGGTTTAATTTGTGGTTAAATTTACCTGAGTAGTTAGCTCCAATGACTGCAATGCCAATGTGATCCCTGCATCATTGCTTGACTCGGAAAAACACGAATCCACAGAGCCTGTCTTGAGTAAATACTGCCAGCAAGCTTTCTCAACATATTTTCCATACTCGAGGTGATCCTCTATGCAAGAAGTAGCCGAACCTTTCGTCATCATGGAGTAGAGAAACTTAACAATTGCCACTGCATTATCCAAACATATAGTACCCTTATCTGTGCAGAACATATAACTCCCAAACGGCCAAAACATGCTCGTTTCTCGATCTTCACCTCCTTGCGACCGGCATGCAACACAAGCCAAAACTTTGTCAAACAGTTCGTTATTTTTCTCATCTGGTATTTGGAGAGAAATTTGTCCAAAATACGGGGAAGTCATAGACAAATGCCACAGTTGGAAGAGGGCATGAAATTGAGAATCAAACAGATGTGATGGAGTTAAGAGGAGTCGTGGCAACAAATCGTGTCGTGCTACAACATGGCAGAAGTTTCCAGCCCATCTTTCTTGAAGAATGGCTTGAGAAAACGGCTCGTTCCCCAGCATTGGTGAACCGTAGGTGATGCAGAAGACAGTGATAGAGGATGAATTGGTTTGAATGTCTGAAAGAAGCCAAAGGGCCGAAAGGGAAGCAATGGCACCTCCCAGGGAATGACCGGTGAAAACAACTGATCTGCATTCATTCACTATTTCAAGAATCTGCAGATTATGATAGCAAAGGTTCGTTATAAATCATTTTAAGGTTAATATTGATTCTATTTGGTGCTTGATATTTAAGAAAACAGCTGAAATATAATTCTAACAGACGCGTAAAAATCGTTGCCATCTATTAGATTAAGCAAGGAACATGTTATATTTGGGAGAAGTACATATATTCTGTTTCTTATTTATTTTCAAAAATAGTCCTTGTTCATTGTTTTGAGGAGGAAAAATGTAGCAAGTTGTTTCAACCAACCATGTCCTGGTATTTGTTACGTTCAAACATTGTCTTCTAGAATGAGAGAATGTTTTTGGTCCGAAAGATGTCTTCATCGATGTACTGTTATAGTCTAAGGTGTGAAAAGAGACTTTGAATTCTTAGCTGACATATTAAGATTTGACGTGTACCTTCGAATACCAAACCTGTTCTTTCGCACTTCAAATCCTTGAATACTAATTTAACTGGGAAATTCACGTTTATACGTCTACTTTAAATTATTTTTTTTATTGCTTTATAAATGAAAAATACTTAAAAATGTGTGTTTAAAAAGTATTTTAAAAAAATATTCTCTTAAGTATATATTTTTTTAAAAGAATCAAAATATAGTTTTTAGAAAACACTTAGAACGAAATTATGGAAAAAAAATGAACAACATTATTTTTGAAATATTAAAATATTTTTATAGAATAGTTGTTTAAACACGTATTATTCAATCAATTTAGTGAAATCATAATTAATTTAAACAAAAAATTGTTGGATATAAATTTGAGGAGATGTTAAAAGAAATGAGGATTTGAAGATAACTTTGTTATATTGATTAAGATTTCACCAAGTTGATTGAAAAAGTGATTTGTAAAAGACCTAGATTTTTAATTAAATAATAATATTATTACACCGTTATTATTATCCACGTTTTTTTTTTCGAAAAATAAGAATATAATTATCCTTACAACACGTCAAGATGTCACATTTTTGCCGAAGGCAACAAATTCTTTAAGGACTACAACAATCAACAGGGACCTAGACGATGAGCCAACTCAATTCATTGAATGTAACAATAAAGTGCAAAACCTTGATTTCTCTTTATTTATTTTATATTATATTATAAAATAAAATATGTGTGTCTAAAATTCTTGGTTTTTTTTTTCCTTAGTTATTTTATATATTTACGAGCTTTCAACATTCACGTCTCTTATTTATAAAATTATTCACGAAATACGTTATGCTAATACTGTAAAATTTAGCAGAATAATAATACAAAATTAGTTTGGTAGCAACAAATTCCTCGCGTACGTAGGTTATTATCGCCAAAGCTCCAATTTGTAACCTTAAAATTGCATGCCACAAAAAGGGAATTTGAATTTCATTGTCGTAAAATAGTAAACAAGAGAATTTCATATTTTTTTTTCAAAAAAAATATATATCTGTCAACCCTTTTAATTTCTAGAAGATTGAGCAAAATCATTGTATTTTATTCACCAACATTCCACTTTCAAAAAGCAAATGTAAAACGAAGAAAATGACTTGTTTTACTTCCTTGACTAGCTAATGGATACTAGCTTTCATAAATGCTTGCTAATCCGGTATTTTTTTAAATTATATTTTCAAATTTTGACATATTTTAGTTGACACAAATTTTAGAATTAGGTTTGCTAAAGAAATATATATAAAAAAAAAAAATCAGTTATCAACAAATTTTTTTCTGTAAACGAACTAACATACACTCGTTTCATTCTCAATTGACCTTGAAGTTTTAAAATCTTTTATGTTAAGAGGGACTCTTCTTGTGATTGATAAATTAATGTTTTTGACTATTCTTTTAAAAGAATATATATATAACTCATACTTGTTTGATGTGAAGTTATTGTTCAACTTTGATCATCCTCATTAAAAAAATATCTAGTATTTAGATTAAATTAAGCAAGTGGTAAAAGTTATGCAATAAAAAAAAAGGATAAAATCTAACCTTTTGTTGAAAAATCTGGGAATTATAAAAGCAGAGGAAGAGTTGCAGAAGGCCACTGTGCACCATAACCGTTTCTCCACCACCGCGAGGAATCGCATCGAAAGCTCCGGCGCAGCCACTCTGGATATCCACCAGATTCCCGCGACTCTCCTCCGGCGAAATCCCTACCATCTGCACGCCGGAAAACGCCACGTACGCCACCTCCCCCGCCCTGCTCACAGCGAAGCTCCGCGGCGCCGCGGAGTTGGCGTGGCTGCACAGCCTCCATGATTCCTCCAGCAGCGGCGTGGAGGCCAGGAATGTTGCTAGAGTTTCACTCGATTCGAACCTGAAAATGGATCATCCCAAACAATTCCATGATTTTTTTTTTTTGTTACATACATTTATGGAGGCAATTTAAAATGTCAACAGATTGTGGTGAGCTTCGCTTACTGTGAAGTTTCGTGTCCCATTTCGAAGCTTTTTCTTTTGGAAGGGATTGTGTGAATGGGGAGAGATCGCTAATTAGAGTTATATTTATAATTTTCAAAATTTTAATTTTTTTTTTTTGTTTTGTTTTTACGTGAAAAACAGCAATAGATAGTGAAGACGTTGCTAAAAAAATCGAACTTTTAATTAATACTAGCGACCGAGGCACACGCGATGCATGTGTGACGGTTGTACATGAATATTAAGTATAACATGTGTAATAATCAATGTGCTATGATATAAAATTATGCTGAGATTGATGGTCTAAAATAATATTGTATCTTGACTTACAATTGAAATGACATAGTTGTTGATAACATAAACTTGTACATAAAATTAAACTTGGTCCGCGACCACTAAAACCCGGTAGTGGGTTTAGTGGTTTTTGTATTTTTTTCGCATCATGGTCGCGAACCAAGTGGAAAAACATGGTTGGGCAGCTGAAAATTCCTCTATATATATATAATTTAAACACAACGATTTTTTTATAAACGATCATAATTCTCAACAATAAATGCAACAAACCAACATCTACGGGAAAAAAAATCAAAGCATGTAAGTCATTGAAAACATATTTGAGCTAACACTGAAAAATTTTATTGTAAATCTAAGTTAAAACTCCTTGTAATAAAATTTTTAATATCTCTGCTATTCAAAACATTGAAATTGAAAGTTGTTTCACAAGCTCTCATGATCCTTGTGATATACTGATGCATTGACATGTTATGTGTCCAAACAAAAACAACCTTAAATAGAATGAATTCCAAAAGTTGACATGATTTTCAATACGAAATTTTTGTTGTATTTAAGAATGTCATAAGGGGATGAATATTAAATCATGTTAAAAATGTAATAATATTCATTTAATTCTAGCAACCGTGGTACACGCGTTGCGTGTGTAACGAAAAAATATGACAAACACATTCGTGTATATAAAAATACATGTTTCAAAAATAAATTTAATTTAATGCAGTCAAATAAGATAACTAAAATATTTAAAACACATATATATATACATGATCATGTACCTTTTATATATACAACATGTTCCACGAAATAAGCAATAATTTTAGTTAAACTTCAAATATATGAACCAAATAATCATTGCGGTATAAAATCCAATATTGTCATTATATTATAATTTCTAGCAAAATAATAGAGGAAAATCATTAATTAACATACTTATATACCAATAGTAAAATTGCAATAAAAAATGTTCATGAAAAGTAATTCTAACTAATTCAAAAAGAAACTTGAGAAATTACAATTTCAGGCTATCAAGAAGAAGACAACATTGGATCAGGAAGTCATCGGCCATATACGAAAACTTAGGAATAAGACACTATAAAATGAAGAACACAATAACATTAAAATTTATAGATGAATTCAAATCATGGCAAAATTACAAAGTAATAAACTTAATAATATTTACAGTATATATTTACCAAAAAACATACGAATAATTTTATTTATGTCTATGCTAGCTTCAACTTTGCGTAATCAAACAAAAAATTTACACCTATACATATTTAGACAGATACACGTACATGCTTTAAACACAAATTTTTATTACTATATTTCGAAAAAATTTCAAAGAAATAAAACTTTAGAAAAAAATATTTTTAACTTATCAGAAACTTTGGGGAAAAAAATGGAAAATTGCAAATATCACTTCTGTGAAATGTCGAGTTTGCTAATAACTCCCTATGAATTTTTTTAAGCTAATAACCCCCTGTGATTCAAAATTTATAGCATACACACCATTTCCAGTTAAAAATTGACAAAATACCCTTACTTAAATAAATAATTAAATTAATTTTATTTTATAATTCTATATTTAATTGAGTAAAATAATCAAATTTTATTTAAGTAACTATGAAAATTATATATAATTATTTTATCATAATATTTGTCATACACGAAATATATTTTAATATTAAATTGTATTATAACATTAAGGACATTTTAGTCATTTTTTAGCCAGAAGGGAGTGTATGCTATAAATTTAGAATCATAAGGGACTTCTAGCTCAAAAAATTTTCATATGGGGTTATCAGCAAACATGCGATTTCACAGGGATGATATATGCAATTTTTCCAAAAAAAAAAAACAAAAGCTCCCAAAACGATACCAATAAGGACCACGAAAATAAAACAGTATATGAAAAAGTTCATACTATATGCCATCATTTTAAACTTGCATGTTGGTTTGAAGCCACATTATGCAGTACTCATAAGCCAATAAAATAAAATTTCATCAAATTGAGTAACATATATAATCAGAAAAAAGAGTGATGTCTAAAAATAAAAATTCGATAATCAAATATCCTAAATAATATTGAATCAGTCATATGTAAGAATTTAATAACCATAATATTCCAAATAACATTGAATCAACCATCGTCCATCACTTTTCAGAATGTTTAAATTAGATTTTTTTTTTAAAAAAAACAAATTAGATTTCACTGTCAAGCTATTGAACTGTTACATTGGGTTTGTCCATATCGCCAAGCTATTGAACTGTAAAGCTACCAATACACACACATTGCGTGTGTAATATAATATGTAAATATAGATATTATATCTTGTTGTCGTGTATATATGGTTTATTTATAATAAATTAATTTAGTTAGTTATGATTATCTATAAAATGAATGAGATATGAATAATATTTTTTTCTAACCTCGAAATAAATGAGGTATATAATAATTTTTTTCTGACCAATGAACCAATTAACATAAGTTTATTCTTGAAAACCACAGAAAATATAAATATGGTTTTCCCGTTAACACATTATATCGAATAGTTATTTTGCAAATGAAAAACATAACAAACAATAATTTGATGCAAAATTGCTAAATACTTTTATTTTTCATACCGTTCACAACAATACAACTTATATTAACAATATAATTTTAACAAATGTATAACTAAATCAAGTACAACAAAAACGCCTGCTTCAACCTTTGAAGCATAAAAAACCAGCAATAATTTTGAATCTTGAATTTAAACATTTGATAAATATAACTTCAAATTTAGGTAGCAAATTATGAAATTTGGCAATCTTCTTCAAGAGAATCAGTCAAGGTCCCATACATGCAGATGATGGTATTGCCCATTTGATTTCATTCTCCGGACAATAATCATGATAAATGTTTCAATTAAAATCATTTAAGCTCAAAATAAATACACGTGAAAATAAAGACTATTAATCCTAGAAAAAAGACTATTAACATGCGATCGAATGAATTAATACATAGTAATCTTCTTCTAAACACGATGATTTGATGGCATGATCAATACTAAAAGAATGAAGGTAGAAGTTAAATAACTTCCATAAACTGAAATTGAGAGCAAAGACCTAAATGCCAAAATCCTATATATGAATGAAATTATTCCATGTGATAATAAATATGAAATATAATCATGGAAAAAAGTCAGTAGAACTTTAGTGAATAGTTGTGTATGGATAAAGAATTATGCCACATAAAAATAACCTAAATGATGAAGTAAACATTAAAAACTATTTTTTTTTCCCTTGTGTCTTCGAAAATCCGTCTTGTGAATACTACCTTTTTTTTTTTTTTTTTCAAATTAAATGATTGATTTTGGTCTAAGCTTTCTACATGTTTTCCTATAGTTTGAAATGTATACTTTTCATAATTAAATTCAAATATAATTTTTAGCCGAGAAATGAAAAAGTAACCACATATAAAATACAAAAGTACCTTAATTTTCATGGCTTCGAGTCGATGGCCCCTGTACTGTAGTAGAACTTGGGAAATTGCAATCTATAGAGGAAAATTAAAAAATTTGCAAAAACGTGAGGATAAATTAAAGGACATCAAATTTGCAAAAAATGTGACATGTAAAACAACATCACTGTCATCATCAACCATGCATAAAAAATATAAAAAATAAAATTCTTCAAGACCATGTATTCCAAACACCCCTCATAAAAAAGTAAATTTTGTCTTCAAAACATATCTACGTGATCTTTATCTCTAAATTTAATGCAAGGCTAAGATAGTAAAAGTGGAAAAAGTTAAAATGTTCACGGGGTTAGAACAAATTGAAGTATCACAAATATAGCTTAAACAACCATAATAAAACAAAGAATAATTTGTAAACAACATAATATAACTAAGATGAAAAGAAACAAAGGCACCTTAAAAAAGATAAGAGAAAACCTGGAAGAAATTGATTGGCTGGATTAAAGGTATTTGACAGATCTTCGAACATCTCCGTTACTGTTAATTGGGATTCAAATCCTTAAACGAAGGGCACAAATTTTTTACACACATGTCGTCTAATATAAGGAGATTGGCTAATGTGAATGATCAATATAAAAGCAGACAGAAATAACTTGCTCGCACTAACAGTCCCTCAGATGGTGGTGATGTTCGGTGGTACTTCTGCAAGTTCCATTTGGCTGTAAATGGTTAGACAGACCTTATTCATTGAAGGAATTTCTTCTTGGTTTATGTGGAAATATATCTCAAAACTATATTGTGTTTGAATCTACATTAATTATTTATAGTTTTACTGATTTTATATTATCATTAATACTTTTAACTCATGATCTCATATTAATATGTAGTTCAATGAGCGCATATGACTTTTGAGTGTGAAGGCTTTATTTTTTTTAGATTCAAAACTGTAGCTGTAGGAGTTAAAAAAAGAAATTAGTGTAATGAAGTTTAACGTTTGATGAGTAAACATTTGTACCTTATAAGGGTTCGTCTGTTGGTTTTGGTGTTCAAGGTTTTGAAGATTTGATGAAGGAATAATGAGGCAGTGAAACGCATTCACCTGCGGCGAAACTAAATTAAACCAATGGATAGTTGGTTTAGATTTAATTTAATGAATGGCCGGTTTGATCTCACCTCTTGTGGTTCATCTTCTGCAATTGTAAAGGAATCATGCATGTCTTCGAATCCAATTTAGTGGCTGAAAAACTTTGTCGGCATCGACTGACGAACCAGTGAGTTTTGAACTGAAGGATTTGTGGCAAATAGATTTGTTTTGTTTGAAGCAGGAGGCAGAAAATGCTCAGTGGTTATGAATATTATTTTCAACATCTCATGACGGTTTTCACCCACGATGAGAGAAGAGGTGAGTGGAAGTGGAAGTTGTCATTTAACTGAAGTGGTTTTTTTTCCATTGGTTTTTCCAGAAGCAAATGAAGGGCCTTATTTAAGTGAGGTGATTTTTTAAAATAATTTTTAATTGATTTGGCCATACCAAAATTAATGGGTTATACCAAACAGTTGGTATAATATACTGAGTCTTTATTAAATAGAAAAAGATATCCATAAAATACCAATTTAATAGTATCCAATTTTTCATAATAGGCGTTGCAATATATTAGTTCGATATATTCGATATTTGATGATGGAGCGAAATATCAAATTCCAAACTCTAAACAATACTTTACTGGTAATTAACTGTTTTTTATTTATGAAATCGTTGAAATAATTTTTTTAAAACAATATTCCCAAAATTAATAAATATTATGCTCTTTTTTTGGGTATAATATTAGTCTTTGTGTCATTAAGGAGAAGCATATATGCATCAATCTCTCAAATATAATTGGAGCTCATGTTTTTAAATAAATTGAAGGGTTTATAATTAAAAAGTAATGGGGGAAATTAATTATGTCAAAGCTTTTATTTTACATTTTTTCACTCTTTGTTTAATTAATATCATTATATATATATATAAATTGGATAATTTGAGAGGCCGTCACCCCTCTAGCTCCGTATCCAATTATATGTAGGTTGCATTTTATATTATCTTTCCACTTTGTGACGAGCATACGATCGATGAGTATGACAGAACTGGAAGTATATATATACATATATATATATATCATCATTTGATAGTCATGGTTAATATTGTTGAAAAAAATATTTGAATGAATTGAAGAAATATTTGAATGAGTTGAAGGAAAGTTTGTTTCAAGTAAATTTGAATTTGGTGAAATGGTTTGGAGGGAAAACTTGGTTTTGGCTTGTCCTACATTGAAGTTATTTCAATGTATTGTTCACCTTATATAATCCAACTTTGGATTATGGGATTGAGCCCTTAGGGCACCGGATGTTTTATAAAGGGGCAAGATGCTAATCGATGCAACAAACACACCCGGCTGGCCGGTGCGGCGAGGTCTTATGATCAATTATTCTTTTTGGATAAAATTTGATCGGTAAGAAACTATCGACCGAGCGCAGCCCTCACCTTGCGAGACAGTAGGCTTGAAAAAAGTTGGCCGACCGAGACAGTGTAAATATACCGACCGAGTGCAGCGTCCATTGAGCGAGACAGAAAGTTGGAAAAAGTTGAGGCGCCCGAGCGGTCAAATATTACCGCCCGGGTGTGCCTTCTGCAGTCCGAAAATTCATGACTCTTTTTGGGCTTTTTCTATCATGAGTTGCATCCCTAGGCCTTCAGACGTGTTCCTAGCTTGAGAAAAGTTGGCCGACCGAGCAGTGGAAATTTACCGACCGAGCGCAACGTCCATTGAGCGAGACAGAAAGTTGGAAAAATTTGAGGCGCCCGAGCGGTCAAATATTACCGTCCGGGTGCGCCTTCTGCAGTCCGAAAAGTCATGACTCTTTCTGGGTTTTTTCTGTCATGGGTTGCATCCCTAGGCCTTCAGACGTGTTCCTTGGGAACTCAGTTGATATATATGATATATATAACGCAGAGAAACGTATAGAAATATATCTGATAACATCAAACGATAGATTTCAGATTTTCTCTGGATATTCTTCCCTCTCTCTCACAAAGATAAAGTAGACACTTATTTTCGTTCGACGAAGATCGAGATATTTATTGTGCTCCTATATCTCGGTTGTATAGTCGTTGTATCTTAGAGACGATTGCCGCCAACATTTAAGCACTGTTAACGGGAATTTCGTCTTGCGGATATAGAGATTTTCTTGCCTCGACTAGTTTGCTGTTATTGTTGTTAAAATTTTTCAGAATTCGAAATACATCCAAATAACAAATTTGAATTTCACAAAAGCGTTTAAGATATTATAAAATAATAAACACAATGGTTACATAAATTAAAAACAATCAAATAATATATTATTGATCTTTATACATTATAAAATAATAAACACAATGGTTACATAAATTAAAAACAATCAAATAATATATTATTGATCTTTATACATTATTCATGAGTCATGAGTCATGACAGCCATAGCATCAAATGTCAAATGATATAAAAAAATTATGATTCTTTATATGAACTACATTTATTATAATTCCAATTGTCCTAAATATATAGGTTTGTATGCATAGCAATATTTTTTTCTATAATTTTCCTAATATATCTCTATTTTATTTGGAGACTAGTAAATAACTAGCTATTAGAAATATAACAAACCATTTATATAAACATTCATTAAATAAGAGTAATACTTTAAAACTGTTTTTATAATTGATGTTTTAAAATAAATTTTATAATTGAGTAGATCTTTTGTAAGATGGTCTCACAGACGTGAGATGGTCTCACGACAGACAGATCAACCATGTTCATGTTTACAACAAAAACTAATATTTTTGGCATAAAAATAATATTTTTTCATGATTGACCAAACAAGATATGTGTATCATAAAATTGATCTTTGAAATAATCTCATACGAATTTTTGTGTTTTTGTGTTTTTTTTGTGTTTAATTTGTGTGATCTATGTACTCGACGACGGTGGTATTTAAGAAGTAGGAAGTAGGAGTGTAATAATGAAAGCAACTGGACTAGCTAGTAAACATCATTTGACGGGAAAAAAAGAAAAGAAAATTTGAATACGCGGATTCAACAAGCAATGACTAATTCCTGAAACAACAACCACCAAAAAAAAAAAAATTCAAAAAAAAAAAAAAAGAAGCCATGACTAACTTTGACCGGGTAAACTGGAAAAAAAAAATCCAATTTCCACATCTTTTTAGATTTTACAAAACTTCTGCTTATGAAAAATGAAAGTGTTTTTTTTGTGTCTAAGGTTGTATCCCATGATTTGAAGTGTGGAATATATTAATTGGGTTTTTATCTAACAAGAAAAAAAAGAACGTGCTTCAACCTCCCGTGTAGGTTTGAAAAAAGTAATATAAAAATTGAAGTGCTTAGAATCGAAAATGGAAATTCGAATTCATCTACGAAAGAAGATAATTTTTTTTTTGAAAAATGTCAATTTCAGTCTTGTATTTATTGGTTTCTGACATTTTTAGTTCGATATGTTTCGGTGAATTAATTATAGTCCTGTAACTATATATTTTTTTTATTAATTTTAATAATTTTCATCAAAATAAAATAATTAAAATTTATAACTACATATGTTTTTTTAAAAAAAATTATCAATGATATTCGTCATTTAATTACATTATTTTAGGTTGAAAGTTCTAAACTTGAGCAAAAGAACATAATTACATGATTATTTTTTTATTAATTGAAATATACACAACTAAAAATATCACACATTAATATATGCATGACTAAAATTGATATATTTTTTTTGTTTACTAACTTGTCCAACTTTGTGTTTTATCTATTAAGTTTCAAAATTTGATTTCGGTAAACTAACTTTTAATTATCAGCTATTTTGTTTTAATTTTTGATATGTCATCGAAAAATAATCATGTGTCATAGAAAGTAGATGACTTAGAAGACGTCATACCAGCAATTGAATCAAAACTAAAAGTTAAAGTACCAAAACTAAACTTTAAAAACTTAGGCTCAATTGTTTTTAAAAAAAATTATAACATGTTTTAAAAATTGTTACAAGAATGTGTTTGGACAATTATTCTATAAAAAATTACTTTAATATTTCAAAATTAATGTGTTTTGACTTCTATTATTGTCTTCTATTATAAAACTAGTATTTCGCTGCCCGTGTTGTGTGCTCGTACATTTCATTTTTTAACAAAGAAAATAAATAATAAATTGTAAAATTAAAAAATAATAAAAATATAACGTTTTTCTAAACAAATACTCACAAAAAAATATATATATCTTATAAAGTGAGTGTCATTTTTGTAAATAAAATAATATCAAAGGTAACAAAGTGAGCTTTTAATGGCTAGAAAAGAGAAAACCGTATAAAATGACTATTTTGCCCAATAATTTTGGTTTTATTGAAAATTAAGTTAGGAGATAATGGTAATTTCAAATCAAGATTCATCAATTAATTGAAAGTTTGTTAATTAGAGGATCTCTACTTTAATAATATAGTAATATATCTAAAAACACTTTCAATTGTTTTTTAAAAATTGTTCTTGGAGAACACTTTTTTTAAAAATATTTTTAAAAAATATTTTACAAAAATATTGTCCAAACACACACTTTAATTTTTTTTTACTTATAAAATACTAAAAATATTTTAAAATATATGTCCAAACGAAACTTTAATGAACGAAACCTAAAATGAGGACAAAATAATGAAAAAAAAAAATTCAACATTTTTTCAATATGATAAGTGAAAAAAACATACATATCGTTTTCTGTTTACATATTTAATTTAAAAATGTTTGAAAAAATTCATTTTCTGTTTACATATTTAATTTAAAAATGTTTTTTTTTAAAAAATAAACATTTTATAATAAAATCGAACAAATTCTTGGACTAGTTGGACTTGTTCTCGCCGACGCCGTGTGGGGCTTACTCTGGTCTCTGACCATTGTACCTGGTCAACTTTCCGTAAAAGCGCGTTTTGGATAACACAATTTCGCTGGGAGATTATAATGCTCGCTCGCTGCCTGCCCCATCGCCCACAGCTCAAAGACTTCACTTTCATATATATATAAGCCTGTATAATTGTACATGCCAATTCCAGCAAAAGGAACCAATGTATAACCCAGCTAAATATTTATTTTGGAAAAACATTTATAAAAGGGTGTACTGTGTATATATATCTATAAAGATATAGATTTTATCTTTTTATATTAGAGTGCACCTCATAGACACCGCAAGATGTTTATTGTCGTTATAAAAATGAGTTTTTTTTGATATCATTGTCGTTATTTGGGTATCATAAACATGTTGATTGTTAGCATGCATCAAGATTAATTAAGGTAGCTACGATGTGGTCGTATCTTTTTCAATCTTTCGGAACAACAAAAAAAACATCATAGTTGTGTTATAAAAATGTGGTTTTCTCGATCATAATTTACTATTTGTTGATTCAACTGCACGTAGCATCCACGAATGCCAATAAACCAAGTATTTGAAATTGAACATATGAATTTGTCCAATAGAAAATCCAAAAAATGGCCCAAAAAAAAAAAACCAAATTCAAAACTAAAACCGTCTTACGTACACATGACCCAACAATTTATATATTCATACAATTTGCAGCTTTTAATTGAAGGAAATCAAGAATAGAAGAGCTTTCGATTTCATCAATGTTATAAGCTGCCAACCTTATTCAAAGACCCAAAGAAGGAAAAAGTAAACAAGAAGGAAATCCAATATTGCATTTTCTTGACACATAAATACACACAGAACTGCACATTAAAATAAAAAACCAACCCCCAATATCTGATACACAAAACATGATGATCAATAATTCAACCACATAATATATATATGTAGCTAGCTAGGAAGTCTTAGTAGCTAGTTTTGAATGGCTTGTACACCTTGAGATCAAGAATCACGCCCGCAACAGAACCGGCAGCAGCGGCGACAGAGATCACTAAACAAGCAAAACTCAGCATCTGCAAACAAATCCATCTAGTACTCCACTTTGGTATCCTTTTCTGCGCGATATACATCTCAACTGGGAAATAAACCGTCAAAGGCCAGAACCCGAAAGCCCCCAGAATCCCAACCACATCATTGAAAAAAGGCAGCAGCATCGATATAACAGTAGTGATCACCACAAACATAGACCTCCATACTAACCGGAACAAGTTCAGGTTATAATACGAACACTTGAGAAAGGGGACCGGGATACCGATTTCTCGGGTGATGAATCCACTATCAGGCCATTTTTCGGATGCTTTTTTTTCAAGAAACGCGAAAAGTGGCTGGCAGTAGACTTGGTAAGCACCTACTAAGTGTATCACGATGGCTGCGTTCGCTATGTCGAGGAGCCAGTAGGGGTTGTAGAATCCAAATCCGGTAAGAAGATTTCCTGGTGCAAGGTCTCCGAATGCTGCATATCCCATACAGCCACATAGCATGTAGAATGCAGTTGTTACAATAGTGCTGATAAGTGTGGCTTTTTTCATGGTTTTCGACTCGGATGGAGGTGATTTTACCGTGTCCTGAATGGGGTCGAATTATTACATAAACAAATGTACGTACTTTTGGCAAAGAAAAATCATAGAAAACGTACGAATTAACCTGAATTTCAATAAGAATGATTGAAAATGAATAGGCAAAGGCTATGTCCCCTAAAGCTTGGAAGCTCCTCCAAATCTTTTGTGTCTCAGTCACAGTTCCAATGCTTATTCCAGTTAAACTACCCTTGATCATTCCAGTTTCTGTCAACCAAAAACAAGTAACTTATATAAGCTAGCTAGCGTTGTTTAATTAGATCATTAATAAAAATTCTTCGCATGCATGATCGATCACCGTTGATTCAAATGAAACTCAACCTGCCACTTTGGCGATTCCGAGTCCTAAACCGATAGACGAATACGTAAAGGACATGACAGCAGCAACTATGGACAACCACCATATCTGATCAAAGTCTGGGATTTGAGAAAACAAGATTTGTGTGATCCCAAAAGCGATCATATACGGATTACTCGACATGCGGCACGGGTCTAATTTCCCTTCACTTTCGTGGAAACAATCTGATCTTTTGATGGCCCTGTTGAATTCATCAAGATCAAGAATTAGCACAATTCATGCACTATACATAATTAAAAATCTGAAGTTTGAACTTGATATTATAAATATGAACATCAATAAGTACTTCATGTATTGATAAGCATACTTACATCATGCTTATAGATGCTGCAATGGTGTACCCAACAGCCACTCCAAATATGTTAAGGTACTGGATTAGCCCACATAACTTCACCTTAAATCCACCTGTTGTAACATTATATTTATTTATAAAAACAATATATTAATAAAAAAATTTGATTATTTATTTATTATGTGGATATATATATAAATATTGTACCAAGATTTGATCGGACGGCATCCATGTAAGTGTAGTTTCTCTTGCCAAATAATGGATCACCGGAGCGGTAGCAATCGGCTAGGAGAGTTGAGGTGTAATAAATCACGAAAGAGAACAGGAACATCACAGTTGGGCCTGCGACCCATCCCAATTGGGCTATGGCCCATGCCAAGGATAACACTCCCGATCCAATCACCGCGGTTATGATGTGTGCGCTCGCGGTCCAAACATTCCCTGCCTCAAAACATACAGTATAAACAATTTAATTTCCTTCTGCATACAATTTATACAGGCAGCTTCAATCTGTGTGTAATACACGTATAGATCTTTAGTATTATTAAATTTAGGCAACGACATTTTGGCTCAAGTTTTACAAAATATTAGTTTTATTTGTTATCCTTATATTACGTATTCTCGTCGTCTCATCGACTAACCAATGGAAACGGTGTCTTATGGTGTTAGCTGGCATGTGACACTCATGTCTCATCATCTCATATTGTGTGAAATATGAGACAACGCGAATAGTTCAAATTAATACAAAAAGTTTAACCAAATTGGTACGTGTACGTACCGGTTCTTTGTGGTCGACCATCATCATCGATATCTTTGGGTCCAAAATGGGGTGGCAGATTGACGGAAATGTCCGCCGCTTGGTTGCGGTGGTGGTGGTGGTGGTTGTTGGTGGCAGCGCCCTCACCCATCTTGTATTTAAGCAAAAAGAAAGATTATACACACTGTCCCGAGTTAGTTAATTAATATATATATATATGATGAATATAATCTTCCTTTGTAATATACACGTACAACTAATAGCAAAGAAAAAGCGAATCAAAGAGACATGCACACTAAGTATATATGCATATATTTCAGAACAAAGAGAGCAAAGATTAGTGGAGCTGAGTGGTTGTTCATGGCAGAGTAGAGGAGGGTTTGATGGATATTTATAATACTAATTTGTAACTCATCAATTAAATTTTCCAAAGGTGGAATATATCAAAATTGAAAAATCTCATAACATGCATGCGTAGTTTCTAACATTGGAAAAAGCCCATGTGTTTAAGTAACATCGAAGGGCCAATTTTTCACAAGTTTAGTTTCAAAAATGCAATCAAAACGAGCAACACTAACTCCAAATGTCAACGCATGCACACAGTACTACTCATATGTTCAAAACAAAGATCAATTATAATTTATGCATGTGATAGTCAAATCTGACAATATTATAATAATGAGTTATGATACATGTACACATTCGATTACATACATGATTATTTGACATGCATGTACGAATGAAAAGATCTCTACATTATAATAATTTTGTAACTTCAAAGGTAATATATGTGTACATATAACATTTTTTTCTAATAAATAGTAAATACTGACACTATATATTTTCTAAAAGTAATTATTTACCTGATATATTGTTTGTAATTAGCTAGCTCCCCCGGAAGGAGGAACAATAACTATGTACAAAGAGGGATTATTTGTAATATATATTCTAAAATGGGATGAGAAAGCAACTGCTGCACACTCTTTCAGCTGGCTGCTTCTTGTGCTTATATATAGTGAAAAAAAAGGGGATCTAGTGGCAACCAAATTAATTAACCGATTAAGTAATCACACTAGCTAGCTATGTATATATAAAATCTTAGTGCATGTTTGTCTAGTGTGTTCTTGAGAAATTTATAATTGTAATAATATATCAATTAATTTAAAGGTTGCTTAATTTTGGTCCATTAATTCAATTATAACGTGTAAGTTTTCCTTCCGTTGAATTTGGAAGGGGCACAAGTCTTTCACACCCAAGACGTATTGTTACTAGTAGTACTTAATCATTGCATAATTCAGTACTCAAGATCACGAATAATTTAATTTAATATCATAAAATATATAAAATTAAGTTGAGTTTTTAATTAGACTGGTGAATTTTTGTTAAGGTTTAGGAATATCATGTGGCAAGATCAGTACTTCATGAAGAACTAGTGTATATTATTATGTATATAGAAATACAATATAAGACAGTAATTAACGCATTACACCATATAGGCTATAGCAACACTTATGTACTTCACAATCGATTTCTAAATTAATTTATTCATATAAGATAATTAATTTCAATCAAGTTAAGAAAATTTTTTAGTTTATTTTAATCATGAATATATATATGGTATTTATTTAAATATTGTACTTAAATAATATTAACCAAGTTATGTTTTGGGTTGAAGGGCTCACTCACATGCATCCATTATATATACTAGAATATTTGCACACACGATGTGTGTGTCGAAAATTATTATTATTTTAATTATACTTAATTAATTTCAATAAAAAATTTAATTAATTTATAGTAGAAAAAATAATTTTTTTGGGCTAAGAATGGTAACCATAAGAAGTAATTAAAACATCATTTTTTTATCAGGTATTTCTCGATACATTAGTTTTTTCAAATAATTTAAAATTTGAAAATAGATAAATAAATAGAAATTATTATTAATTTTGTGTGGTCATACCAAGAGACCAAGTGGTTTCTATAAGGCCTAGCTTCTTACTTAATATATAGAAGATATAGATTCTTGTGTGGAGGAATTTGGTCAATAAATGAACTATTCCTTGTGATATTTTAAATTAGGTTCGAGTCTTGTACCTAAATAAAATTATTTGATGCATGAATGAAATGAATGACCCTACCACCATCGCCATGCCACCGGTATATAGTCAAACCCTTCAAAAGAAACCCACTTTCAATGGTAGTTCTATAAATTGGACGTCCCCACAATATATATTATATTATTATATAAAATAGTCTAGCATGTACAGTGTCATCCATATATGTAGCGTACTCATGATCTTTTGATAACTAAATGTTAAGCATAATGTATATAGATTTGTTGGTACATATTTTCATAAACGTTAAACTTGAAATAACAATCGAACAAAGTTCTGGTACTCGATCGTTACAAGAATTGAAGTCTGAAAACATATACGCAGGTATGTAGTTCAATAAAAAGCAGTAATGATTATGAAAAAATTGTGACTTTTTATAGTAGTTTTATATATGTTATTTTTAATAATTTTTTATCGTTAGTATTGACATGATATTATACATACACAACAAAAAAAATGACTAAAACTGTAAAAAATAAAAAAAAATTAAAGCGAATCAAAACTGAAATGACAAAAACTTATGTGAGACGGTCTCACAGATATGGGTCTCATATTTCGGCACCATGAAAAAATATTATTTTTTTATAATAAAAATATTATTTTTTATTGTAATTAAATATGAGTAGAATTTATATATCCGTCTGATGGATAAAGATATGCGTAGAGGTGTCAAAACGGACCAGCGGGATCGGTCGGCCACAACCGTCACAACCCACCATTAGATGGGCCAACCCGCAACCCACCACAACCCACCATTAGGCAGGAGTCGATGTGGGCCGGTCCACCTTGTAGGCGGCCGGGTTGGAAAATTGTCAACCCAATAGACCAATTTTGTATGGTTGGGCGGACCAACCCGACGGGTCTGACCCATTTTGACACCTTTAAATGTGCGAGATTGTTTCACAAAAGACATACTTAACTGAAATAACATTCAACAATTTTTATTTTCATTTTTTGAAAGGAACGTTCTATCAGCATCCTTGATACACAATGGAATTGAAATCCATATTAGTTCCTAACGTAAGACCATCAGTGGCAAGGATATCATGAGCTACCATGTAATTAGCTTGCCTAGGACGTGTGCTGTATACCCATTGAGCAATTTTTGACAGAGGTAAGAAGGAAATTTTTTTTGGGGTATTTGAGTTCGTTGCAATATTTAGAAAAATTCGAGTTTGGAGTGCGGTGTAATAAACCATGATTTCTATAGTTGTTCTTGAATAAATTTATATATTTTATGAATGATAATATTAATGTAAAATATAGATTTTATTCGTCCATCATATATATATGTTGTTCGGGAGGGGGAAAAAAGGTTGTCTACTCCCTTGCAGCCTTAGAAGCCGCACACAGAATAAAGTTTCGCTGTATATAATCAATAATGTTGTATTACTTTATAATGCATGTTGTTGATTCCTCGAGTATCCGCCACTGAACTTGCATAAAGTGAACAAAAAGAATATTATTGCGTGATTTGAATAGTATTAATGACGGTGCATGATGTTAAAAGCACTATCATAGTATCATTAATTCCTCATACTTTGGGCCATTATTTTTATATTTTAATTTTAATTAAACAAGCCAAGAATCCGATTCTTCATTTGAGAACGTCTAGTGCTTAATTAGAAACCACTTTTTATTTTATCATAAAAATGTGCGGGGTTCATGTTATGAAAGTAACACGTAGAATAATGCACAATAAATCTGTACGCTATTTGATTGACAATGAATGTTGGACTTTACACATTGGGTTTCATTTGGGCTTTGTGAATGAAAATTGGTTTAGCCACTAGGCTTATCAAATTGGGATGGTTAAGTGTGCGAAAAAAAAAAAAAAAAGTCCCACATTGAAAAACTAATTTAAAATGAGTGATTTTATCTATATCTTATGAAGGTAAATTGAACTTTGTCAGGTAGACTGATTCGAGGTAAACTAGATTGAAGGTGAACTGAATTGACCAAGACCCGAACTTAGTGAACTTAAGGTAAACTAAACTAAACTCAGTCTCCATATTAGAACTGATACATTAACTCAGAATTAAAAACCCAGATGCTCCAGATCTGTAACCGACCCACGACATTTAATGGGGAGCCTAACAATCAGATTTCTCCCTATAAATAATAATGTGATCAGATTTTTCCCTATAAATAATACTCAGATTTTTAAAAGTTAAGAAATTCAAATATGAAATTATGTTTTAAATGATTCCAGCATGTATGATTTGCATTCAAATATGATATTATGTTTTAAACAATATTTTCATTCACATATGATATTATGTTTTAAACGATTCCAGCATGTATGATTTGCATTCAAAGTATGAATTTCGAAACTGATTATGATGCACTAAGACTTGTGAACTAGTGGTAGAAATATATATTCTAAGTATTCTGTTTTGTTTATGTTCTGTTATGTTCTGGTTTCTCACCCTTTAGATGATAAAATATAAGGGGCTGATATCAGTTAACCACAAAATTCAGAAGTTAATTGGTGCATAACATGATTATGTATTCCGAGGCTTGTTATGTAATGTAAAAACGTTAAATAACGTCGATGTCAACTAAGCTCAGTTTTGGGACGTGACATTGAAGTGGTATCAGAGACCAACCAGGTTTCATAGACTAAGGGGAATCAAACTTCAAAAACAATAGAGAAACTAAATGCGAAAACAGTAGGGAAATTGAATATTTGTTAGTCGACTGAAATCAGTAGTTGAAACTGAGACTGAGTATGTAGTGACCAATCCCAAAATCACTAACCAAACAAAACTTAAGCATGCAAAATAACTAATATAATAATAAATTAAAACAGCGGAAATTTAATCATTCAACTAAGACTACCAGCATGAATACAACCGGCCCAAAAACAAATATCAATAAATGTTATACAACCCAATCGAAGATAATGCTAAACTCCACAAAAAAAAACCTGGTACAGTACAATCCACCCTGCTGCTGCTCAATGACCGCTACCTCCCAGTCCGTCCAATCTAAGTCATGTCCTGTAGAATGGGGTGTCCAGAACCAAAACTGAGGACGTGAGCTAACAACGCTTAGTATGAAAGTATGAGTATACTCATGCTATAAATGCTAAATGCAAGTGAACGGGTATCAAAAACCTGTCACGGTAGAAACTCTTGCTCAACAAATGGCGCCATGGTATGTAGCACACTGGACCATCGTATCAGGAGGTACTCTCATACCATAAGAAATAAGTGGAATATCTGGACCCAAATTCATGGCATCCATCCACAAAAACCTCGGGGCTGAGCAACCCCTCTACAGGTAATATCAAGGTGCAGGCTCAATGTGATAATGCATGCAACATAATAATCGTGACATAATAAATGTACATAAGTCATGCCATATAAACCAAGCAAACATATAATATGGATACTCAATCAGGATATCTCGGATAGTACGTCCGTACCTCAGAATAAGCAACCTAGCGATACTGGCTCTCTAGTCCAAACCTATAAGCAGACAATCATCATATCACTAAACATCTACTAAAAAACCGTAACTAGACTAATAGCTACTCGCTGAAACTGTAGTGACCTGCACTGTGATCATCTACTAATCAGAAACCTAAGCATGCAATTAATCTTAAACAGAAAACCAAAATCAGAGTTACTGCGGAAACTTAAACAATCTACAATCTGAAAGAAAAAAAACTTAAATTATTACAAGCATATCAAATAACAATAAAAACCGAATAAAATCTTAATCTAGAAACCTCTGGTGACCCCTGCTACCAAGCCCTGATCACCGACCAACCATTTATCTCGATCCTGATCCACCTGCTAACCTGCTCCGCCGAATCGGGTGTCCAAGATAAAAGCAGGGACGTGAGAGCTAATGCCTAGTACGAAAATATCGACTATACAAGTTTATATGATGCATGCAACATGAAATATGAATGCTCTGGTAAACTGGGATCATAACTGGAATAACATGCTTAGAACATAGGCACCTCCAGTATGCGCATGCTGCTCAGAAGATTCAATGGGTGCCACACAACCCGATCTTGGCTATCATCGTCCTGGGTAAACCGCACACGCTGTCCCGTCGGTTCAGTGGATGTCACATGATACCCGATCGTACAAGGAAAAACCCTAGGGATGAGCAACCCTAGAAACACTGGTTATTTCGAAAGGATAACAGACTCAACATGGTATGCAAATGCCGCATAAAAATCATGAACAATATATCATCATGCATCTCATGCCAGATAATAATGCAACACATAATAATGCAACACATAAACATGCATACTCAACTGGATATCTCAGTCTGAACTTAAATACTTCAACTCAATAGTCTAGCTGTCCATTTGTCTACAGTCCAAGCCTATAAGCCAATACAATACCATATAACTATAACTTATCTAAAAACCTTAACTAGAATACTAGCTACTCCCAATATTTTCTAAGAGTCTAGACTTATAACTGCGTCCATCGTCAGTCCGATGATGTCGAAGGCCCTGTCCCAAGCACAGCTCTGCTACAAGCTCTGTAGCACCCTGCTAGTGCCCGACCCTCGATAATATAACCCAAAACACTCAAATATAGACTAATGGTTCGAAAACCCTTTGAATTTGCACTTGAAAATGAGGTTTTAACGCCTATTTTAGTCCAGAGATCAAAAGTTCCGATCTGGGTTCGGAAGCTCCGATTTGCGCATGATTCCCACGTGTAGAAAGCATTTTGAGACCTCAGGCTACTGGTGAGTTCGGAAGTTCCGAACTGGGACCGGAAGCTCCGAACTGCCACTTGTCCAATCCACCTTGACACCTGGTTTCTGTTGAGTTCGGAAGATCCGAACTGGTTTGGAAGTTTCGAACTGCTCCACTTCTCCCAAACTGGTTTGGCGGCTTTCGAACTGTCCGAGACCCCCGAGACTCTCCCTACCATTTTCGGATGTTTCGGAGCTGATTTTCCACTTATTTTAATCAAATAATGACTTATTAATCATGTTTTTCACATTTAAAATTATATGTCATTTTATAACATGAAAAATGGAACTCGGGTTACTACATTCTCCTCCACTTAAGTATTTCATCCTCGAAATCAAATCTTAAGTAAACAAACATAGAATAAAACGTTCCTTTATTACATCTCAACATTTTACAAGATATAATAATGAAACCAAAAGAACAATAAAGTTAGGCAACCACTAACAGGTTCCTTTTCACTGGTAGAATCTTACACTGATATATACCATTACATCTAATTCCTGAACACTGGAATTACAAAATTTCCATACTGAGTCTCAATTCACCTATCTATGACATAGTAAAACGATAACCATAATAGTCACTGGCACTAATCTTGAACCAGTCGGAATTTACTTATAAAAATTACTCCTGATCCAATTTACAATTGGAAACTTTGATGTACACTCAACCCTGAACATACTCGGATTTAGAAATAATCCTCTTATCTTAGACAATCATGTCTCACAAAACCTTATTCCTTATTTCTGACGAAGTCAGACGACAACTAAATAAAACCACTAGTACTACTAGATCTATTCAAAATAATCCATCTAATAACATCTCAATACTGAATGTATACCCTATCTGTTCAGAACGTCTCACATGTCGAAGAATACCCTTTCCTAGACTTTTCTAACAACAGAAAATCTCAATCTGTATCTCTGAAAAAGTCAGACGATAACAATACTAATTCCTTTGACACTAAATCTGTTATCAAACTATTTCTCTTCAAGAGAATCCGACTGTAAAATAACTAAACACTTCTGTGACTGTTTAAAAAAAACCACAAGACTAAGTTCGCCTCCCCCGAACACACCCTCTTCTTGAAGCACGAAAGGTTTCCAGAGTAATACTGGCATAGGGTCACGCTTCCTCTCTATCTAGTCATCAATTCTCACAGTCCACAGTACTTGGTATAATCCATCATCGTTCCCTGATGAAACCCATCATCACTTGACAACAACCTAGCAAAGTCCAAACTAAATTAACTGGTCTAGGAAAACTACCCAGGTCAAATCATACAAACTGGTATGAATCATGCCCCTGATGAACATCATCCCTAGCACTACCTCAAGGTCAATAACTTATCCAACATTTTAGGAAAATGCCTAGAACTAATCATATCAAGTGCTTACAATCAGACTACTCAATCAATCCAAGAGTCACAATAGTTTAATACCCATAAAAAAACACAGGAAAATAAATAAAAATGCTTGAACCACATACCCAGGTTCTTTAAAATTCTTATTACAGTTCCAAAATAACAAAACAGAAACAACCAAATACTACTAGATGTACCCATACAGACTCAACCTTCAAAATCACCCTGGGTATCATCATCCATCCTAGACTGAGTCTAAGCTCCCTAAAATGCATACATCTGACTCTGCATCCGAGACTGATGACCGTCTCCAAGATGCATACCCTGGGTCTTCTGCTGCACTGACGCCTCAGACGATCTACTAACATGAGATCCCATCCTAGATGCTTGATCACTCCGTCCACCATGCTTGGGACACTCTCTCTTGAATTGATCTACAACTCCACATATGAAACAAGCTCCAGACGCTGCTCTACAGTTCTCAGTGAGATGATATCTCCCACAATGATCACACCGCAACTTCTTCTTGCCCGACTGATGGGTCTCACCTGATCATGCAGATGAAAAAGATCCGAAATTCTTGAACGACTGACCTCTCGATGCCAACACACTCGGAGTCCCACCAATTTGTAAAGACCTCTGTCTCAGGATGCTGATCTCTGCTTGTCGACACCGATTCACCAAGATCTCGTAAGAAGTAGGATAATCGCAAACAGATACTCAATCAAAAATCCTATAATTCAACCCTTGAAGAAAGTGATCATACTTTGCTGTGGATCTCTCATTGACGTGGGGAAAAAGGGCATCAAGTCGATGAATTTCTGCTGGTATTCATCGATCGACATATCCCCTTGCTTCAGGCTCAACAATTCCATTGCTCTTGCTTGACGGGAAGACGGAGGAAAATGCAAGTCTGTGAACTCCTTGCAGAAATATGCACAGGTAACACGCCCTTGCTCGGCTAGCACAGATGTAGACACAAATCTCCACCACTTGCGGGCTCTGCCCTGCAGAAAAAACTCAGCGGCATCCATCTTCTGCTCTTCCGTGCAACAGAAATACCGAAAACAACACTCCATCCACTCTATCCAATCTTCGGCAACCTCCGGGGTCTCATTTCCAACGAGTGGCTTAGGTCCTATACGGATAAACCTATGCAAATCAAACCTGCGACGATCGTCCTAATGACGATGATCTCGGGGATGCCTATGTGCCTCGTCTCCCCAATGCACATCACTAGTATCGTCATCAAATCCAGCCATCACTCTACAAATATAACCCAAGTCATCCCAAAAATACCATAACTATGTCCCAAAGAACCTTATTGCATGCTCTGATACCATAAATGTAGTGACCCACACAGTGATCACCTACTAATCAGAAACCTAAGCATGCAATTAAGCTTAAATAGAAAAAACAAAATCAAAGTTACTGCATAAACTTAAACAATCTACAATCTGACAAAAAAAAAACTTAAATTATTTCAACCATATCGAATAACAATAAAAACCGAATAAAATATTAAACTAGAAACCTCTGGTAACCCCTGCTACCAAGACCTGGTCACCGACCAACCACTGATCTTGCTCCTAGTCCACCTGCAAACCTACCCCGTCGAATGGGGTGTCCGAGATAAAAGTAGAGACCTAAGCGCTAAGACCTAGTACGCAAATATAGAGTATACAAGTCTATATGATGCATGCAACATGAAATATGAAATGTTCTGGTAAACTGGGATCATAACTGGAATAACATGCTTAGAACATAGACGCCTCCAGTATGCGCACGCTGCTTCCGAAGATTCAGTTGGTGCCACACATACTGAACCCGATCTTGGACTATCATCTTCCTGGGTAAAACACACACGTTACCCCATCGTTCCTGTTGGTGTCACACGGTACCTGATCGTACAAGGAGAAACCCTAGGACTGAGTGACCCTAGAAACACTGGCTATCTCGAAAGGATAACAGGCTCAACATGGTATAAAAATGCCGCATACAAATCATGAACAATATATCCTCATGCATATTATGCCAGATAATAATACAACACATAAACATGCATACTCAGCTGGCCATCTCAGTTTGAACTTACGTACCTCAACTCAATGGTCTAGCTGACCCAACTGTCTACAGTCCAAACCTATAAGCCAAAATAATACCATATCAATATAACTTATCTAAAAGCCTTAACTAGACTACTAGCTACTCCCAATAGTTACTAAGAGTCTAGATTTATATCTGCGTCCGTCGTAAGCCCACTGATGTCGAAGGCCCTGTCCCAAGCACTGCTCTGCTACAAGCTCCGTAGCACCCTGCTAGTTCCCGACTCTCGAGAATATAACCCATAGTACACTGTAGACACCGCAGCAGTGTTAGTGGACATAATTGTACTATTTATCAGAAATTATCTCCAAGACTTAAAACTCAAGGCAACAGATTTATATCGAGAGAAACAAATACTTGTTTATGCATATGACCGTTTCAATCAGTTCCTATAAATAGGCTTGAAGTTTGGTTGAAAAAGACTCTCAAACTTTCATACTACATTCAAGCTTTCACAACAACTAATATAGCATGCCAACTGATGTTATATGTCTGATTGGTTAGGATCACATTGTGCTATGTTTTCAAAGTGTAAAGTTTATACTTGTAAAACCATTTTAAGACTGTGTATTGTATTGTGAATTTAATTTTTAAGTCCTCACTGAATCAGGGTCATGCAAATAACTTTCAATAGTTAAATATTCTGGTGAATCCTTCCCAAAAAAAAGAATGGGTGACGTAGGAGTCTTTAATCTCCGAAAATCCATAAACATATCACGTGTCATATTTATTTTTGTCGAGGTATTATACCCGTGTTCAATCTGTTAGTCTAATTCCTTCTGCACATTAACTTTGTTGGTTGATTTAAATCGACAATGAATAAAGATCTGGTAGTTTAGTTACAACCGAGATTGTTATCTGATTAATCACCATATTGAAATCTTCCTCCACCATCCATTTATGTTCAACAAGAATTTCATTAAAACCCATTCCTACTAGGTACTGTAGGTTTTGAAGGTCATGTAAATTATACAGTCGGTTCAGAAGATCCCAAGAGAAATGTATAAGAGGTTGAGAGGGATTACTGTAAAAACCCATCAATCTCCAGACTTTCATCTCGTGCTTAATGATAAAATCGATATGGCCTAGAGAATAGGAACAAATAGATACATCCACCGATTGATTCCACAATAACACCAAACCACCTTTTCTTCCCACACAATCTAATGAAAAAATCCCTTTAAATGGCAGACATGTTCTCCAAGAATTATATTGTGCCTTAATTAATTTAGTTTCAAAAAAAAGAAGAGATGGGTGACTTATGGCAACCAGGCCCCTCAACTCCCGAAATGTCCGTGGGTTCCAAAGCCCACGAGCATTCCAAACAAAGCAATTCAAAATTTTTGGCGAGGATATAGGGAAACCGCCACAGTTTCAACCATATTTGCAATATTTGAGTTGGTGTCATTTTTGCATTTTTTTACTAACCTGAATAGAGTGCTCAATATCCTTCCTTGGCCGCTTACCTTCAAATTCATAAGTTTTTTGAATACCCTGTTCAATATTATCCGATAACTCTTTTCTTGATAGTAGCCTCCATTGTTTAGTGCTCCGTTTCAGAATTTCAGGAATTTCATTTACTAAAACGTGTTCTTGGTCACCCAAGTACTGATTCACCTCCAATTCCGAATGCTTCGAGAAAGAACCAACAATTATCTGTTCCGTTTAAGTCATTATTTCTGAGTCAAGCCCATCAACATTCTCCAATGACTCAAAGAAACCATTTTCAATCAACTGTTTTTCAATATCATCCAAAGGAATTGGTGATACCTTCAACAAAGTTGTAATATGATCTGGATTCGAATCACTCGGTGACTCATATGCCTCACCTGGTCCTGAAGGAATGCTAGAATCAAAATTTTGATGCATCATCATTCCCATATGCCGGTTCAAAGACACCATTGGTGCTCTCATCCAACTTCCAAAAGCTAGATTATTTTTTTCGGCCTCTTTATCCTCACAATCTTGCAAGAGGTGGCCCATCTGCCCAAAAGCATAACAAATGTTTGGAAAATATTCATGTAGCATAATAATATATGATTCCTATTAGGAATCTGCCAAGCTTACACATAGACCTTTTTCTAACGGATTTTCAATATTTTGCAGAATTCAGAGACACACAAATTTACTGGTACACTGCCCCTTATCTTCTAATTCCGCTTCAATAACCTTTCCCAGCTTTTCACCCAATGTTATCAATATAAAATATTGAATAAAAGCATTGTAAGTTTATGGAACTAGACCCAGATTTGTACCTCCTTAAACGATATTTCATTCGGATTCTATAGTCCTTGAGTGCAGTGACCATACCCAGATCACCTAATAGACTTAAATTTCTTCGGCATGAAATAAAACTTAATCAAAATAGTAAAACAACAGAAACTTAAACTGTGTTTACAATGAAAACTGACGGAATACAAATGACACTAAAACCCTAAGAAATGAAGTTATACAACCATATCAAATAAACTGAGATCTGCCCAACTTGAGACCTGCCCCATCCAAAATGTGTTCAAGAAATAACAACAAGGACGTGAGCGACTAACACTCAGAACATAAAGTACGAATATACAAACCAATATAAGGCATGAAAATTACTTTGACTGGTAAACTAATCAAGTTCTGCTCAGTCTAGGCGCCAATGAGTGTGTATTACCATATGAGATCTACTCCACTAGGTAACTCCCCACGCTCATCAAGATCAATGTAGCATCAGTCCTCGTCAACATGGCGTCTCTTGGTTTTCGACAATATAGGAAGGGTGTAGGGTTGATCGGCCCTACTCGAAAAAGATACGACTCAACATGAATATGCAATGCAAAATAATATAATAAAGCAGTGAAAAGTGGATCATAACAAATAAAATGCAACATAAAATAATGCATACACGCTGTTTATATCAGTAAGTGCTTACGTATCTTTCTAAGCCAGTCCTAGAAATACAAGTCTAGGGTCCAAGCCTACAAGCCAATAATTATAATATCGCTAAAACTGATCTAAAAGGAATAACTAAGCTAATAGATACTCTATGTAGTAATCCAACCCGAATCTTCTATTAGTTAACAACTTAGGCATGCACAAATTAAACTTAATCAAACAGTCAAGCAACTAAACTGAAAATGAGTTTAACCAAAAAAAATGGGCAGAAATACAACCGGCACTAAACCCAAAGAGAAAAATCTTATACAACCATATCGAATAAAACTATGGAAAAACCCTGAAACCAAAACAACTACTCACTGAAACACCGATCCTGCTCTCAACACCGTCTCGATCCTCCTGCCTCGTCCAATGTGAAACCTGCTCATCGAATAGGGTGTCTAAGAAAATTACAACAAGGAACTAAGAGACTAACGCTCAGAACGTAAAGTACGAGTATAAAAACTGATATGATGCATCCAAATGGTTGGGTACTAGTCAATTAACAAGTCCTGTACTCTAGTTCGGAACTTTCAAACTCTCTCAAATCCAATTACCCAATCAAAACTCATACCCTGTCTAACTGGAGCAAGATCGAAGCTTCTGATCTCCAGTTCGGTACGTGCTTCCAAAATAATCGGTACTTCCGATCACTAACTCTATCTTACGACAGCTTTTAAACCAAAAAAATCGAGTCCAAAACCCAAAAAATTCGAAGAGGGAAGAACATGAATAGTACCTCATTTGAAAACTCAAGATTCCCAACGATCTAGTCGTCCGATCTCCAATTTATTTGTACCAATAGGATCGTATATGTCTCCTCTAGGTTGTGACCATTCGGATCTTCCATCGGAGCTTTGACGAACGACCGGCAAAGGCAAAACCAAGAGCTGCTACAGCGAGGGTCGTGAAATTCGGGAAATCGATGCATAAAAATCCGATCCGTGTTTTATTTTAGATGTTTTAGTGTGTGTGTTTGATATTTATAGCAACTCGATTTCCCAGCCCAGACTAATTTATTTGATACTTAACTGATAAAATTAGTCCCCAATCTGATATTTTTCTGGTACACATAGCCAACATCTACCAACACCAAATATTGAGTCATACTTAGACACTGACCAGTCAACTCGGTCAAATACTCTTTCAAATTAATTTTTTTGGCATAAATAATTAATTTTGTTTCAATATATCAATAATTATTTCAAAAATTCAAAATTACTAGATATCCAAAAATAGTAAAACTGATATGAATCTTGATGAGTATGATTAGCAAACACGATTGCAAATTAAATCACACCCTCTAACCAATAAACAAAAGATCCAAAGAGTTTTTTCCAATCTTTGAAACAAATAAAATTGATAGAATTTTGATTTCCACCTTTAATCGACGGAACGATTAACAACAGAAATCACAACAATCAAAACCAAAGAAAACCTTCAGATAACTTGTATCTGACAATCTTCAGTGATAAGTCAATTTACAAACGTTTTCAAGTAATTAAACTGTGAAAATTTTGATTTGAAAAGCCTAAGCAAAACTTTGAATAAAATTCAAGAGAGAATTCCAATAATTTTTGTATAAACTGAATCTGAATTGTTATTCAAAATAATGAATGTATGGTATTTATATTACAACTAAAAGATCATGCAAAATTTTGCAGAATATATCTAAAGATATCAAAGATATCTCCTAAAAGTTTCCTAATAGACTTAAAAAAACTCAAAATAACATAATATATCAAAATATATCAAAAATTCCCGAACAAACACAAACACCTTCGGTGTGTGAAAAAGCGACGGCGCGGGCGTGCAGCTCCAAGGCGCAGACACGCATAGGACTCGCAGAACAGGGCGCGGGCGCTCCTGAGGCTCGAATTGAACATTGAATTCTTGAGTTTTCTTCAATATTTTCTTCACTTTCTTGATCCCTTTGGACTTCAATAACATTATAATAACCTCCAAAATGATATCCAAGCATTCCAACTTGGTTTCCATGTAGTCCAAATCCTTCAAGTCTCGACGGCAGATTACAGAGCAAATCTTGGAACAATGTAGTGACCCTGCATGGAATCACCTACTAACTGGCAACTAATATCATGCATTAAACTTAATACAGCAAAATACTTAAAAGAGTAAAACGTGCGGAAACATAATCCATAAATTACATATCAGCTTAGTAAAATATATCCAGGCTTAATACTGTAGTGATACAACCATATTGAAAAACTTAAAAGTAAACATTATACAACTATATATAGAATCCTGCTGTATAATTAACTCCTCAAGGATCCTGCTCCCTAGTCCTGCCTTGAACTACCAGCTCCGTCCATCCTGCGACCTGCCCCATGGAATAGGGTGTCCAAGATAACAAATAGGACGTGAGCGCTAACGCCCAGTACATAAACATGAGTAAACATATGTATATAATGCATGCAACATGATGACTGGTAAATGGTCATCTGAAAAGTTATGCTCAGTACCGGCGCCACATGAGTGCTGCCACCGCGCGGATCAACCTCTGGGTGCAACCACACTCGTCTAGTACACCAGATTAGTAGACATACATGTCCCCACTGTCGCGGTACTCTCAGTGACAGACTATCGAGTATAGAGCTGAGCGACTCTATAATCAGGTATATCAAGGAATAGGCTCAACGTGTATATGCACATGACATATGAATATGGAAAACGGTAAATCATATATCATGCCACATAATAATGCCAAATAAATGCAACATATAAACATGTATACTCGCTGGCAATCTCAGTCAATGTGTACGTACCTCTAGGCTAGTTCAAGTACAGTAGGATCCTAGGTTCCAAGCCTATATTAAAAAGTTCATCGTATCAATACACAAGTTCTATAAGCCTTAACTAAGCTAATAAGTACTCCCAAAACTAAATAGATTCCCGGACCATACCTTCGTCCGTAGTAAGCCCTTTGATGTCGCTGACTCTGGATGACTATAACAATTTCTTTGTTATTCCAGAATCTCACAATTACCGATAGGGCCCACAAGTGTATAACTCACACTATATAACTGAAGAAGGAAAATCGGGAATTTGTAATCAGAAATGAATCTGAAGGCCCCTATTTATAGGAAATTTTCCGGTCAAGTTCGGACCCTCCGAACTTGGGTTCGGATCGTCCGATCCAACTCACTGTCTGCATACGAGACACGTCGAGTTCGGACCGTCCGATCGTCACTTCGGGCCGTCCGAAGTGTCCTACATCCGACACTTGTCAAAATCCATGGCTGAGTAATCCTGCTTGCTTGGCACAAGGGAGTTCGGGCCGTCCAATCCTACTTCGGACCATCCGAACTTGCCTTAACTCCGAAGTCAACAAGCCATCTTCGGAGCCCCTGAGTTGCTGAGTTCGGATCGTCCGAAGTCCTCTTCGACCCGTCCGAACTGGCTCAAATATTGACAATCCAATTCTTGATTCTGAATTCCGATTGAACCCTGGAATTGGTTAATTACTAACCCTTAATCATGTTTAACATATTATTATCTTAAAATGAAATATGGGTTACTACATTCTCCCCACCTTTAGACATTTCGTTCACGAAATAAAATCTAAAGGCAAATCAAGATAACAATATGAAACATCAAACCATGTTTTATTACAACTACTGTAATTACATCTTTACATGGTAATCAAAAGTACAAAGAAAACAACTCAGGATATTCCGCTCGCATACGACTCTCGATTTCCCAAGTTGCTTCTTCAATGCCTCGACGTTGCCACTGTACCATCACAAGTGGTATAGTCTTGTTCCGAAGAACTTTCTCCTTCCTGTCTAGGATACGGAGTGTTCGTTCAACAAAAGACAGATCTGGCTCTAGTTGAACATCAGTAGACTGAATAACATGAGATTCATCAGCTATATACTATCGAAGTAACGACACATGAAAAACATCATGTATATTGGAAATATATGGCGGTTACGCCAAACGATATGCAACATCTCCAATCTTCTCCAGTATCTGGAAAGGCCAAATGAAACGAGGTGATAACTTGCCTTTCACACCGAATCTCATCACCTTCCTGAAAGGTAATACTCGCAAGAACACATATTCACCAGGCTCGAACTGCAGTGGCCTCCGGTGAATATTAACGTAACTGGCTTGCCGATCTTGAGCAGCTTTGATCCTTCGCTTGATCAAATCTACCTTGTCTACAATCTGCTGCACCAACTCAGGACCCTCGACTTGTCGTTCCCCGACTTCATCCCAGAATAACGGAGTACGACATCGTCGACCATACAATGCTTCAAAAGATGTCATATCAATACTACGATGTTAACTGTTATTGTAGGCAAATTCGATCAAAGGTAACTGATCCTGCCAAGATAAGCCAAAATCCATGACAAAAGAACGTAGCATATCCTCCAACGTACGAATCGTCCGCTCTGACTGCCCGTCAGTCTCCGGATGATATGCAGTGCTTAAACTCAGAGTGGTACCCAACGCCTGCTGAAAACTACCCCAAAAACGTGAGGTAAATCGCGGGTCTCTATCACTAACTATGCTCACTGGAACCCCATGTAATCGCACTATCTCCTGAACATATAAGCGTGTCATGCGATCATAAGAATACTCCCGATTGTAAGGAATGAAATGTGCTGATTTTGTCAAACGGTCAACGACAACCCAGATAGCATCACACTGACGTGAAGTCATAGGCAAGTGAGTGACAAAATCCATAGTCACGTGCTCCCACTTCCATTCGGGAATCTCAAGATTCTGCAGTAATCCACCTGGTCGTCGGTGTTCAGCCTTAACCTGTTGACAAACCAAACATCTTGAAACAAATTGATATACACTCCGCTTCATCCCTTTCCACCAGAATCTGGTTCGCAAGTCCTTATACATTTTCATGCTTCCAGGATGAATAGACAATCGACTCCTATGAGCTTGAGATAGAATATCATTCCTGAGCTCCGCAACATCATGTACAACCACTCGATTTGATAAGCACAATAAACCATCTGCCTGATAATGAAATCCAGATGTATTAACCCCATTGGCTAGATGTGCCAAACACTGAGTCTTAACATCAGATATCTGAGCTTCCCTGATCCGGGAATACAATTCTGGCTCAGATAATATAGTATACAAACGAATTCCATTTCTTCCTTTCTTGTGCTTGAGTGTAAAACTCAATGAACAGCACTCCTGAACCATATGAGTTATTTCACTAGTCTGAAGTGCAGAAAGTTTCACCTGCCGACTCAAGACATCAGTAGTAAGATTAGCAGAACCTAGATGATATTTGATTTCACAATCATAATCCTTCAAGAGATCCATCCAACGTCTCTGTCGCATATTCAACTCCGCCTGAGTGAATAAATATTTCAGACTCTTGTGATCCGTGAATATCTCAAATTTCTCGCCATAAAGATAATGTCTCCAAATCTTGAGCGCAAATACAATGGCGGCTAACTCGAGATCATGCACTGGATAATTATTCTCATGCGTCTTCAATTGTCGAGAAGCATAGGCAATGACATGTTCATGTTGTGTCAGAACACATCCTAACCCCTGACCAGAGGCATCAGTATAGACAACATAACCTCCCAATACAAAATGTAGAGCGAGCACAGGTGCAGTAGTAAGATGTCTACGCACCTCGTGAAATGACTCCTCACAATTCGAGGACCATATAAAGGTAACATCTTTTCGAGTAAGCTGTGTCAAAGGCCTGGCCAACTGTGCAAAATTTTCGATGAACCGACGGTAATAACCCGCTAGACCCAAGAAACTACAAATCTCAGCAATTGTCTTCGGACGAGACCAGTTCAGCACTGCCTCTATCGTATTCAGTGAATAAGCTCTGTTAACTTCTTGCTTGCTTGCTTGCTTGCTGCGTCACACTACTCACTTCTAATGTTTTTTTTTAATAATATAATATATAAAGGACATATTTTAATATATTTTTTAAATAAAATAATGACTAATAACATCAATTTTTTTGTTAAATTTGAGTCAAAATTATATAAAACAAAAAATAAATATCAATTAATGTTATATATTCTGCATCAAGATGTGCCTAATGGTATTCTTCTGCTCACGCTTTACATGTTTTTTACAATATTAATTAATTTGCTCTGCAAATAAATTTAAATTATCAATTAATACAATATTAATTGATAATTTAAATTTATTTGCAGAGCCAATATATTGGATATTGCATATACAATTGAAATTTATGTCACTATCGTTTAATGGAGCAATTTAGAGAGAAATTTAGGGTCTTTCCAATTACCACAATGTGGCCTTGTATTTTTATTTTCCTTTTTCATTAATATACATAATTCCTACACTATGTTTGGATTGGGGGAATTAAATAGGATTTTGTGGGATTTATAATTAAAAATACCGTTTTAGTATTTGGCAAGATGAGATTTCAAAACGGGATTGGTATTTGATGAGATTTCATAGGATTTCACTTAGTTAATGAAATCTTGACAAAATTGGTCGGATTTCACTTAGCCTCTCGAGACAGAGGATGTTTCTACTGCTGATGCCAGTGTTTCTGTTGGTGTTGTCAACACCACCGACAACACTGTTGATGAGGAATATGACATAGATTCTTCTCATTCCCTCATGTTTTATTCTGGCGATGCCGTTGCTGTTTGGCCTCTGTTCATTCATAGAGGACTGCTGGATGAGAGGAACATTGATGTACGCTCCTATGATATGTACAATCTAGTTGATTTTTTGAAGCTTAGGAAGCTTTATTCTACTGTTGTTGCTGTGATACCCTATTGTAAGAGGGTGATTCTGGAATTCTATGCAAACCTGACCTCAAGCATTGAAGATCCAGAGTCTGCAAAGTATGGTTTGGTGTATCTTTGGGATAGGCTGTTTGAGTTTACTCCAGCTGTCATCAACTCTCTATACTCAACCCCCGATGTTGATGAAGGACCCCATCCAGATGTCAATGAAGTTATTTATGTCCTTACTGGTGACTTGGTCAAAAAGTTTTCTGACCATTTTTCTGCAGCCAAGTTAACTTCATTTTATTATGTCCTTCACAAGATAGTTGTGAGGAAAGGAATTGGACGCCTTCATCAAACTCTACAGTAATCACAAGGCCACATGTGTTCATTCTTTATGCCATTGGGACTAGGAGTCCTTTCAATTTTGGGAAGCTGGTATTCAAGACCGTGCTCCAGTTTGCTGATGGAGGTCTAAAATCTACCAAGCTACCATTCTCATCTTTGATTTATGGCATTTTAGAGTCTCAGGCATTCATCCGCAATATCACAGAAGATCTCTCGGATCAACCTGAGATTTTGAAGTTAGCAGTTGGACTCCTCAAGGGAAATCGAGTTCTGGATTTGCCCTGGACTGCCACTCCTACTCCTGCTGCTGAAGTTGCTGATGTTTTACCCGGTGTTGCCAACACGGGTGACAACACTGAAGAAACAGTGCCTACTCCTACCTCTCTGGAATTTACCACTGCCACTATTCAGCTGCTAATGACTCGTGTTGAGGAAAAGATTACTCAAGCAAAGAAAGATATTGTCTTCTATAGCACGTTCTTGGCTGATTATCGGAGACAACTTGGCATTTCTGGCCAAGCAGGGGGAGATAGTGCAAAAGCTGAAGCTGATGAAGCTGGTCCATCTGGGAAAGATGATGAGGATGAAGCTACTGCTCAAGAGGGATCCAATAGTGATCAATTTTAGATTTTTCTTCTTATCTCATCCTTGCTTAGTTGTTTAGTTTTGATTTTAATATAACTGTTTTGTTTGATCTAGTTATGTGCTTCAAGTACTCTTACATGCTTTAACTAGACTAACATCTTCTACCTCATTTATGCTCTGAATATGATTTATAGAATCCCTTACTCATGGCTCGTGTTATCCTAGGTGTTGCCAACACGAGGGACAACACTTCAGGGGGAGACTTAAAATTCAGGGGGAGAAGAATTTTTAAACTCAGGGGGAGTTTATGATTATTTCGTACTTGTGCAATGTTTTGTCTAGAAAGCAAAAAAGGAAAGATTGAAAGGAATATTATTCCTTGAATATTTTGGTCCTTAATATATTTGATATTATAAGATTTTGCTTCCTACACAAGTTACAATATTTGGCGAATATTATGTGTAAATTTCAGATATCCTATGAAATATATTTGTCATGATAAAATATATCTTGATAATGTAGATAATCGATATATTAAGTATTCGATATTATCAAGATATGATTTTATAGATTTGATAGAGTTTTATTCCTACTTAAACATGTTTTCTTATTCATGTAGGACTCTATCTAAGAAAACATTCTAGTCTTGGACTCTAATCTATAAAGGGAGGTTTTCACGCACAAGAGAAAAAAGACTTCAGACGTACAATCCGCTGCTCAATCTTTGATGAATTCTGTTGAAGAATTTGAAGAATCTGAAGCAAGGTTTGCAACCTTCGTTGTTTCATGTCCCCGTGTTGCCGTTCGTGTTGAAGACATTAGAGACAACACTGTGAAAACTGTGTTGTTGAAGATCTTTACTGTCTCTTCAAATTTAGGCTATGGGAGTTGCATCTATTGTTTTTACTCTGATTTATTTAGAATGCAAGTTTGATTTCTCAACTTGTTGAGAAATTTAGGATTTAATGACTTTTCGTAAAATCACGGTCTTACGTTTACTAGTGATATTTAGCCCTAAAGCACCCGCACGAGTTTTTATACTCGTGCAAAATTATTTACTTGTGTTTTATTTACGCTTTAAATTTCCGCTGCACAGTATTGTCTTTGGTGTTACAACACGAAGTACAACACTGCCTATTTTATATAACAAACCATGTACACCGTTTATTTTACACTTTAATCCCTTTCCTTTTAAGAACAACCTGAAAAACGTATTACATAAATAAATCATTAATTACGAATGTAATTAGAACAAATAAATGTTCATAAATAAATAAATATCAATATAATGAGTTTATAGAATCAGTCGAGATTAAAATATGAGCCAGTCGAGTTAAAAAACAAATCGATCGGTATTTAGTCGATAATTCGTGCTACATAATATAGTCGAGATTTATTAAGTCATCGGTCGATATACGAAACAAATCGGTCGGTATATAGTCGATAATTCTTGCTACGTAATGCAGTCGAGATTTATTAAGACATCAGTCGATATAAGAAACAAATCAGTCGGACGCGGTCGATATTTTCTAAGATTGTACTACGGTCGAGATTTATTAAGTCATCAGTCGATATAAGAAACAAATCGGTCAAACGCGGTTGATATTTTCTAAGATTGTACTACGGTCGAAATGAGTGCAACAAAGTTAACAAACATATGAAAATGTTCATGAATTAATAAAAAAGAACAATATATCTGAATATCAAACACGAAATATAAAAAACTAGGTTTCTCGCTGACTTACAGTAACGTTTTCTTCTGCCATTTTTTGCTTGTTGTCATGAACGAAGGAGGTTACGCGGAGTCCAGGAACGACGATGAAGGAGTGCTTCAACGACGGTTCGGTTCGGTTCGGTTCGGTTCGATTCCGTTCCGTTCCGTTCCGTTCCGACCTCCGACAATTAAAAATTTGAAGAGCAAAAACGAGAGAAATTAAAGTTAAAGTGGAAGATTTAATTACATCATTCAAGAACTCGATTACCTAGTCGACGAGAGATGAAATGGTTTTTATCTCATTTTCGATAAAAACAAAACCGGATGCATATACCTCATTTCTCCTGAAACGAACTGTCCGGACAAGTCACAGGATTGATAAAGAATTGTATCATCTCTAATATTTTATTTATTTTTACAAAAAATAATAGAAAGGCGAAGAAGAAAATATCTAGGAATTTGGATTGTCCATATCCCTCGCTTCCATAGACGGAGACCATTTACTCAGCGCAGCAAACGGCGAATGGCATTCTCCATGCCGAGATTTTCTACTTTTTCAGCAGATTTTTCGCATATTTCGCAAAGTTCCTCGAGCATACTTTCCCCCATTATTCGCCCTCTTCAATTCGGATTCAACCATTGCTACAAAAGTTCAAGATTCTGGTGCAAATTGAAGTGTTGTTCTGCCGCCGCAAAGCAGGAACGAAGTGGTGGGTCTTCGACGGCGAAGAAGAGAAAGAAGCCCGGTAGCAAAAATGCCATCGAGAATTCGATTGAAGATGATTTTGTAATTGGAAAAACCGGTGGTGGTGGTAGGGTGGAGGTGCTAGAGTCACCGTCCCAGTCGGAGAACACGGCGCTTCTGCTTCCGAAGCCGCCTGCGGGTTTTGTGTTGGATGATCGAGGGAGGGTTTTGAAAGCTTCTAGTAAGCGTATTGCTACTATTGTGAGTTTTTCGCTACGTTTTTTTAGTATTTTGAATTCGAATAGTGATAACGTACAGTAACTCCTAGTCTCCTACATGTGTGGGCGTGCGGTATTACTTTGCGTCAGTTCAATGTTATAAAGTTTCGTTCTTTATGCTAAATTATCTGTAATTGTGGTAAGCCAATCACTTGTAGTTGTCCTTTCATTTTACTACGATGGAATTTATGTTTAATGAATTTTAAGTTTTTTTATGGAGAAGGGCCAATTGACCAATGCCAAATGCATTGTGAGAGATCAAATTCTGAAATAAGAAATATAAGCTACGAGTGTGGTCGAAGGGGTAGCAAGAAAATTTTCCATCTTGGCAATTAATTAGCTATTAGAAACGAGTGTCAGAACTGAAGATGATCATAAAAGTATTAGTTTTTAGTCGCCGGAGTTAAGTCTACACTATCATGAGTTTGACTCGTGCTAAAAAAATTGTCCATGGATGGATTTTTTTATTTTATTTTTCTGTTTTACTTTTACATTTGCAGCCAACAAAGACATTTAGTTGTATTAGGACAGAGAAATTTGTATTTGGATTCATATTCTATGGAAGTAAATTGTGAAATCTGTTGCATACTTATTGGAGTCCATCAGCAATGTGTGTTTCTTTCGTTACCTAGGACAACAAACTCAGAGAAGAGAATGGGTCTTCCGTATTTCTTTGTAGATTAATTTTTTCATTCTAGATTAAGTTACGCCAATGTTATGATTTGACAATAGCTTGCTCTTTCTAGGCTCCATCTTTTTCGTGTGCATGCTGATAACATTTATTTCTCACCTGTTTCGTCAATGGTTTATGATATCTAAAAGTCAACATCAGGTCGATTCTACCAATAACTCTCCCCTGGAGTGCATTATAAGGAGGATATTTAGAAATTCACAGGGAGATGAATGTATGCTACTGTGCCCAGTTGATACGTAAGTAGATTGCAGGTTGTGATCAAGTTAGTTTCCTTGTCTTTACGAAAAGGATTGGCTACTTAGTACTTACTATTGTTGTCTACAGACCTGTTCAGATTCTGAAGAGTGTCAATGTTGAAGGATGGTCTGCGGTACGTCTGAAAATTCTAGCTCGCTTATATTCTTTGTGTTTTTTTAACAATTTTGCAACAGTGTCATTTCTCTATCCTTTCTTTGGCAATCATGCTTTTACATTTTTTTTATTGTATGATTATAACATGAAAAACCTTCTCCTTTGTAAAAACTGCTTACGCAATTCTTGCACAAGAACCATCTACAACGATATGCTTGAGTTGGAAAATTCATTTTCTTTTTAATAGATGTTTTAAGTTTTTTTTTTTTGGTCACTAGAACCTTTAATTTCAGCCCGTGTTGCCCCGTTACGTCATGATACATGGAAGTCCCTGCGTAATGTTAATCTGTGAACAATCAAAGATCACTGAGTGATCATTTATATATATTTGTCAATGATTACTTCTGCAATGGAAAATAATTGATTGTTATGACTATGTCTAATCACTAACCTAAATGTCACTGACCGTAAATGAGCGTGTCCGATAATATATTTGTGAGATATGAAAATCTTTATATTAGAAAATTTTGTGCTTCTCTTTAGTTCAAATAGGATTATTAACTTAAGTATTCGTTCTCCTGATGATTATTCACGGTATCGCGTGGATCTTCTCTGAAACTGAAAGGTTTGGTTGGCCTGCTTAGTATTTATTGTGATGCACCGAGGTTGTGTATATTAGTGGAAGGAAGATTAGCAAGTGGCGCTTCACATAACATTTGTCAAATTGTCATTGTGCATCATAGTTGTTATTTCTGCTTGCCATAAGGGACCTTTATAGAATGGAGCATGCATAACACTTATGAATTCCCACTTTATGTTTCTTGTTTCATAAATATATTGAACTTATCCATTTGGGGTTTCACGTTTGAATATCAATTGCTTCTCATTGCAGGAAAAAACCTCCTTTCCCTTTTTGTAACATGCTTTCTATTTTAGTGTATCATGATATGAACTTCTTTTTGTTCTAATTGTTTTACAGGTAAGTGATGAAGAAGTAGAGGCCATTCTTCCTACTGCAGCTTACGCCCTTGCCAAAATACATATGCATTTGGTATACAGCGGGTATGATGAGGCATCAACTCAATATTTAAAGAATAATCGCTGGAGTGGCATATGGTTGGGAATTTTGCCTATTTTAAGTCAAAAATATCGATAAGAGTTTTGAGGATTTTAAAAATGAAATAGACATTTTCGTATGAATTTGAAAGTTGTATGACGTATGGTGAATTTATATTGTCTGACCATATGAAAGTTGATATGGCATAATTTTGGGTTGAAAAACAATTTTGAGAAAACAGTACGATTTCTGAATTCTCGGTATTGAATTAATTTTAATAGTGAAATGTCGTTTTGAGTGATCTTTTAAAGTAAATACTTCCAATAATTTTAAAAAATAAAGCTCCACTCGGCATCCCGACAAACAATGCCTGGACATTTTCTCCCTGTATCAGAATCTTGACCATTTTTCCTTCATATTTTGTCCTATATCGTGTAATTTCTTCCTTTACTCCCTCTAGATTTTGCTATACAGCACGAGGCGGGTTTTGCTACACCGAAGAAGACATTTTTGAAGTTCATATGGGTGAATTTCTTACCTTTTTCTCGTTCAAGCTTAATCTTTTTCAAAATAGTAATTCAAAGAATGAGAATATTTTGTAGTTTAAAAAATAAACATCGTAGAGAACAAAAGTACTTTCTATAATTACGTCTTATTTGATAACATAGTAGAAATATTATGTCTTAGATGTAATCAATGATGTAATTTTTAAAAATTTGTAAATCAAGAAATCAAATTAGTTTTTATAAACTGTTATTGATTATTGTATGAGTAAGATCACGAGGTTGCAAATAGCCATTCATCATCTGCAATAGGACCACCATGTGAACATGACTGCATTGCATGATGTGAATTGGCTGTGGAACATATTTTAAATGGTAATTTATTGATATCCACCAAGAATCAAGCTCCTATGCTTATGAGCACCTTTGTAGACATAAAAGAATATGATAAACGTGTGGTATTTCTGAATGAGACATTTTAGCTGTAGGTATCATATATTTGAGATTAGTTGGGCCATTTAATTTTTCATTGTTATGTGATTTTCTTAAATTTTGAAAATGCAATTTGTTGAAAAGAATAATGATTGCAAGAGGAATGTGAATGGGATGAGAAAACTTTCTCGCAAATGAAGTTGAAAATGAGTGCATTTCTGAAAAATGTTGCCGTTTTCCAGAATATGAATTTTTAACATGCTAATGAAAAGTTCACTTATATGCAGACAGTGGTGAAGATGTAGATGGTTTGGCGACTGAAGGCATTGAAATTGTGTGCTTCCATCTGGTATGGTGTTAGTCGTGTTCTGCTGAGCAGATATACCATTTAATGAGACTGATTTTATATTGTGTTGCCTAAGCTCTAAATATCAGTAGTAAAGATCTTTACGGACGAGACAATAAGTTGCACAATCCTACAAAATGCCTGTGCATAAAAACCCTGATCAAAGCTTTTTCTGATCATGAAATTTCTCACCATGCAGGATGGTTCCCACTATATGATCTATACGCCTTCCGACCCTCTTCTGTTTGTTGCTGTGAAGGTAACAAATTAGTAATCATATTTGTGTTCAAGGAAGCTTCTATTCTTGCTCATAGTTCAATGTGTCTTGGAGTAATATGTTGTTTTATCTGAAATTTCTTATCCTTATAAGTTTGATTCTGCACAAGAGGCACTGTGCTTTTTATCTTACAGGAAGTCCTTTTCTCGTTGCAGGATAAAAATGGGGTGTTACAGATAGCTGATGATGTAAGCATTTTAGGCTCGCGCCATTCCATCTTTTTTATAAAAAAGAATAAATAATTCATTCCATTTTCTGTTTGGTGTTTGAATTATGCTAAAAGCACCAATATTCAGACTATTTCTTAAATGGTAAGCAGTATCACAAAACCCACCCCTACACAGAGTCGTGATAGAACTCCAGAATCCAGATAGTTTTGATTCAAAATTTCTGTGTTTGAATTTTATGATTGGAAATCGAGGAGTCTGATACGACGATATTGGATGTGAATTCGGAGCCATTTCTTTTTATTTGATGACATACTATCAACTGTTTAAAAGCTTTGATCAAAACAAATGCTGTAACAGGAACTTTTGGATGATCCCGCCGTAGTTAGCTCCATAGACGAGGAGACCGAGTTCAACGCCTTGGTGGTATGCATGCCTCCTCATTCACTGACCCTCTAAAGCTTACCAGCTTAAAAATTTACCACAACTCAAGTCTATATTTGTATTTGCAGGAAGAAGAAGCTGCTCTTTTTGAATCTTTAATTGGAAAAAGGTGATCCATCTGTTGTATCATCGATTGTAGGAAGCAGGTTACACTTACAGATGTATTTGTTCCAGTAAATTAAATGTCGTAGCTAGCTCGTACAATCAACATTGTATATAAAATTACTCCCCTTCAAACCACGTGGATACTTGAAATAGGGATGTAATCGAATCAAATCAAGTTGAGTATAATCAAAAACTTTTAAGGCTTGAATGCGAGCATAAAGTGTATTTGAGCTCGAGTTAGATCCGAAATTAAAAGTTTTTATATTTTTCTGCCCAAGTTCGATTCGAGTCAAGGTTCAAGTTCGATCTTGATGCGAAATATTTGAACATGATCGTGGGTTATTCAAAAATAAAGATTTTGTAATATATTTATTTAATACTTTACAAAAATAAAATATATATTTATTTAATATATAATATATAATTATATTATTTTAATAAAATATTGTAGATGTGAGTGACTCGCAAATCATTGAATAATATTATATAATTATATTATATTTAATAGATATTTTTTTTATCTTTATTAATATTTTAAAAATTTTAACTTATCAACCCGTTGGATCAATATTCCTTTAAAATTTCTTTAGCAATTTATTTTTTATTAATTCGGCAAATCCGTCACATAAAAACCACAAAATAATATGCACAAATTAAAATAAAAATAATGACCAGCATAAATTTTCTTTAAAAAAAAAATAATAATAATAACACTATTCGTTCGAAAACTAGATTAAACTAGATTCAAATGTTAATAGATATACAAAAACAAAGCGCTGATTCAAATTAATCTAATCACCAAGCTCCAAAAAATCACTCCACAAATCCCCAATCAATCATTCAAGAAATCCTCTTAACAAATCCTCCTCTTGCTTTTTCTTTTCTTGTATCAACTTGTGATCAGAAAGCTCGTCCAAAATCTGTTTCCAAAAAACTCTGTACTCTTTGTGATATTAAAACTCAAAATCTCCATCATATATGCCTTCATGATCAATTCGGTATTCATACGATATTATTGATTCATTGTATTTTGATGAAAATAACCATTTGTCTAACGGAATCAAGTCATCCCCGAAAATCGGAAAAAATTCCAGTTCCTCCAATGCATCTTGCGGTACAAACAACTTGTATTCTTCTTCTTCTACTTCGTCTTCATCAAAAGTCATACCAGCTCTGTTTAGAGGTACCCAAATAAAAAACAATATCACAAAACTTTCTTCATGGATCAAGAACTTAAAGAAAGTTCTATAGCATGCGACATCCCGTGCACAGTTTATGTGTGGAGACGCCTGAAAAATAAAATCATGACGTTGATTATGATTCAAATTAGTGTGAATGAAGAAAAAAGATTGAACGACAGATGGAAAGAAAACGTACGAAGAATTATTAAGGCTGAAAAAATATTAGTGTGAATTGTGATTCAACTCATGCATATATATAAGATATAGAGAGAGGAGCAAAAGGTAACATGGTGGGCCGACATAATTAGGAAATAAAGTTAATTTAGGAAAATATCGTTTGATTTATTTTAAGGAAGTGTGAATATTCGTATAGAATTTTGGCGTTTCGGGGGGGGGGAGGGGCGGGGTCCTAACCCAGAAAAATCGTGCCACGTGACTTTTTTTTTTAAAAAAGAAAAAAGGAATAACTGAATAATCACTTATACAACTCTATCCTTTTACAAAATGACCAATTTTTCATTTCCGTGGTCAGATGCACGGAATTGGGTTTTTAAAAAGACGAATATACCCAAATATTTTTATCATATTCATATTTATATATATATATATATAGCTGTAAACCAAATTGAACCGTTTTATCTTAAAAAAATCAGTTTAATCGGTCGGATCGTTTTAACCGATACAAAATTATAACTGATATTTTGAATATATTTATTAATTTTTTTAGTTATGGTAAATTTTTTTTTTAGTTATATACATCTTTTGGTTTTTTAAAATTTAAAATATTATTAATCGATATAATGAATAATATTTTGAATTTTAAAAAACCAAAAGATGTATATAACTAAAAAAAAAATTTACCATAACTAAAAAAATTAATAAATATATTCAAAATATCAGTTATAATTTTGTATTTTTTTAAATAATTAATTAAAAAATCTAAGTATTACTAAAATAATATTTTTAGTGAAGTACAAATTTCAAATAATCATGTATATATATATATATATATATATATATATATATATATATAACAAAATATTAACTTTAAAGTTTTAAAAATAAAATAAATTATTTTTTCAAAAAAAATAAAAAATTCGAAACCGGTTCGACCGATTCAACCGGTGGAACCGATTTTCCGGTTCTTAATCGATTATGATCGATTCTGGCCGGTTTGACCGTTAAAACGGATTTTGAGGGTGTTCCAGACTAGACCAGTGACCGGTTCTCAGTTGGTCCGGTTTTGAAAACATGGCTATAAACTTCCTTGTTTATCTTGTTTTTTTTTTTTGTCCAAAGCTGTAAACTTTCGGTTAAAAAATCTACTCGAATTTGTAGTATAAAACAAAGACAGTAACGCAGATGCGAAACAATACAATACTACAACCGTAAAAAAATTGAAAACCAAACCGAGACCTGTTCTATGGTATAATGTCCTTAAAACATATTCATTCCCTCTAGAATGTGTTTCGAAGATTACGATGGACTTTTGTTTCTCGAGATACAACAAGTAAACCTGTAGCAAACTAGCACGATCGAGTTACTATATCGACGAACTAAAGAAGTACCTAAACTTTATCACGAGCACGCAGAGGAAACAGAAGAAAACGAAATGAGAGGAAGGATGGAGGAGGAGTTGTTGTGTGTTCTGAGGACTCTGGACACCTCTATATATAGGTGCACGAGATGACATCCGAAAAGCCAAAAGTTGGTTGGTTGGAGCATCACCAATCAGGCAAGTGGAAGGTTTCATCCAGAAGGATCTAGAATGAATTTTCGAAAATAAATAATAAAAAAAACAGCAAAAGTCAGGTGAACCTTGGTGGGCAACGCACCCATCGTACACTTGCGTGCGTTGTGCAAGTCAAACGTTCTCCGATGCAAATTGGGCCCTCGATTAGGGACCCTGCGAGTCAAACGTTCTCCGATGCAAATTGGGCCCTCGATTAGGGACCCTGCGCGGGAACGTGTGAGAACATTTCATCAATCATTTTTACAACTTCATAAAATATAACAATATAATTTCTTGTATGAGACATTTATCATTCCACACTCAACCATCAACTTAACAAGTTCATTAATATCTTGTCCCATTTCCAATCACCTAAATGGAAAAACCAATCAACATAACACAACCCAATATACAATATATATAATCCAACACTTCCTTGTGTTGTCTACTTAATTTGTTTAATTTTAGCCAGTTATTCAAGTTTTTATCAAATAAAGATTTGTTTTTATAATTTGAGTGGTAAAAAACGTAGCTCCCTGTCCATCTTCTAATTTTTTTGTCCATACTTATAAATTTCCTTGGCCTTTTATAGGTGTGTTATCTTCTTTCTTTAATTTTAGTATACGAGTCAAATTTTTATCGAATTGCTAAAATTTTGTTTTTCACAATTTCAGTGATCAAAAACTAAGTTGATGGTCAAAATTTACACTTTTTAAGTATGGATTTGCTCAGTTTCAAAAACTGATCAAAACTAAGTCAACCGTTAGATTTTGCAATTTCTGTCGATTAAAGAACGGTCACCTTTTGAATAGAATGTGAGATTTTGGCTGAAATTTGGGTACCTAACTTAGCATATTATATCGTTTACAAACTTTAAAAACAAATGATTATTTTTGTATTAAAAAAAAATTTAAAAATCTATACACTTAATTTTAGAAGTTGCAACACTTTCTAAATTTACCAAGGCTAAGTAACTTAAAGTTAATTTACTCAAGGCTAAGTAAAGTTTGATACAACGGTAACTTATTGCTTGCAAACTATTTTTTATTTTTTGTTCTTCTGGAAGGGGACACCCAGTTTTCTATCGTCTCTTGCTCATTGAGAGTATTCTGCAGGTGAACATTCTCATTTTAACCTCTTCGATTATTCTTTGCAGCTTTGTTGTGGGTACCTGAGTAATTCTCAAACCTCTATACTGCTTCAACGCTTCGGAGTCCAAGAGATTAGCTGCACGATTCTGTTCTATATAAATATGTTTCACTTGTACTTCCCATTCTCTATCCATCATAGATCCGCACAAGGTTATCAAATTTAGTAGAGGAGAGAAAGGTTCATATTTACTAGAGGAGAGAAAGGTAACACGTAGTTATTTAACCACTTAGTTGTCATCTCTGAATCCATCTCGAGAATCCACGTAGGTGCTTACGGGATTAGAACAAAATGTCTCCCAAGATAGAACGCTGACAACTTCAAGTAGTAGCACTACAAACTCGAAGAACTTCGAACAAAGTGTTTTAAGAAACTCAAATGATGAGAGAAGAAGAGATGAATGAGTGAATTGGTGAGTTGAAATGAATGTAGATGGAGTCTATTTATAGACATTGGAAGGCTACCTTGGACAGTCGCATCACTTGGCTGCACACTCGGCCGGAAGGGCGCATTGGTTCTGACCGAAAGGATGCACTGGTTCGGGCTGAGGGGACGCACACATTCGTCTGAATGAACACACTGGTTTGGATTGAGAGACACAACTCTTCAGACATGAATCTTCCGGAATAAAATAAATATCTAGTACCCCGTAACCGAAATTGGTAATTAAGAGATTAATTATGTTAATTAAACCAATTTGGTATCTGAAGGATCGGAAGCTCCGAAGGTGAGATCGGAAGCTCCGATCAGGATTGGAAGCTTCGATCGATATTACGTCATGCATGACGTGTGGCAGGATCGGAAACTCCGATCGGGATTGGAAGCTCCGATCGCCCTATCCGAAGTCAACCAGTGAGATTTTGACATGTGGTAGATAAGGATGTTCGGAAGCTCCGATGGCAGGATCGGACGTTCCGATCAAGGATCGGAGGTTCCGATCGATGCCTATAAATATAAGGTCTGAGGCATTCATTTCTTGCCAATTCCGAATTCTCTCATTCGCCCTCGTGGTCCTATTTAAGGGCTTTGGGTACTCTTATTTTAGAGTTGGAGTAGGGTATTTGTTTTAGTATAGTCAGACAGTGTCTGACATAGTAGCGGAGCAGTGCTCGTGTTGTAGAGCCATGTTCGAGGCTGTGGATTCGCAGCAGGGGAGTGCCCTAGTTGCGGGATAGTCGCCATCAGTGGGCTGACGACGGACGCAGGTATAGCTATGGTCTCCTTAAATTATTTAGGAGTATGCAATAGCTTAGTTAAGGCTTTTAGCGCTTATTGAATGATGCATGGGTATTTGCATTGTAGACTTGATGATAGGCTTGGAACCTAGAGTGGGACTACTAGGACTGCCTTAGAAAGGTACGTGAGTACTGACTGAGATTGCCAGCGGATATGCATGCTTATATGTTGCATTTATGTGTTTGCATGTTATTATTGTTATGCGGCATGTGCATATCATCTTGTGCCTATACATCTGTATATCTTTCGAGATGAGCCAGTTAGGGTTGCTCAGCCCTGTTAGGACGTTTGATATCGAGTAACCTTAGGTACTGATACCTCGAGGACTCCACGGTCCGCGTCCGGGATTCGGGAATGAGTGGTCGCACACAGTGGTTAGCTACCCCGATGTGACGAGCTTATATCCCAGGCGCCAGTTTGAGCAGTTTGTATACAGTTATCCCAGATATGGATACCCGGTCATTTGCATGCATCATATTTGTATGTTTATCCGTGCTTTCGTATTGAGCTTAGAGCTCAAGTCCAGTATTTTCTGTGTATCTGGATACCCTATTCGATGGGGCAGGTATAGGTGCAGGATTGAGCACCAGGAGCCTGGAGTAGCCAGTGACCGTGAAGACATCAGGATTAGCTGTAGGTTTTAATTAAAGTAATTCGATTGGGTTGTATAAATCGAGTTTGATTAGCCGGTTGTATTCTGCCGGTCTACTTGTATTTAGTTTTCCGCAGCAATTTGATTTAATGCATGCTTAATTATGCTCTTAACTCTGATTAGGTAGTGGATCCAGGTCGGGTCGCTACATTTATGGTATCAGAGCAACTGCATGCAAGGGACTTAGGAAATTGATAATAAGACTTCTTGATTATCCTTGTAGGATTGATTGAGGCTAGCGAAAGAAGATTTGGTTCTTCATTTCCAAGGTTTGCGGCAGAAGTTTTTACTATAAGGAATGCAACAGTGATGAGAACACCAGTAGTAGCATATCGATAGATAGACTGACTGCTGTGGACGGTTCATCATTCGATGCATTGGGATGTTGATCGAAGAACATATGGATTCCACCCAGGGAAGACTGGAAGAGAAGATTGGTTATATCGCGTCAGATACCTCTGAGGGCTTTTTGGAACGAATGGTGTTTAGTAATCCATGTGGTTCCAGTCCTTGAAGATTCTCCACTCGTAGTTGGAGAGATTGTCAGATAGACCTTCACCAGAGAATGCCTCGAGTGCCTAAAGCATGACAGGTTTCGAGAGTGAGGTCTTTAACCTCGTGCAGAACATGGTTTTGCCGGTATGCTTGTATCGATGCTTTTGGTAGGCATACGGAAAACTTTATGTTCAAAAGCATGATTTAGATACAAGAAGAATGCTGATGGTAGATCGTGAGCAGAAGAAGTCGACTGACATGCACTGACGCAGAGCATAGCTGGTTAGCTATCACGTGCCATTTCTCCGGAGTTCTTCGCTGGAAGACATGTAGAGAGACTTGGACGAAAGTATGCTTGTATCGATGCGTGTGTCGATTGGAAGCTTCATGCTCAAGGAGTGAAGACAAGTTCGACGATTTTAAATACTGTATTGATGTATTTGTAAACAGTATTTTAGTTGTAATGAATCATCAGAAATTGGTTGTATCAGTTCAAGTTATTGGATGTACATTTTGTTGTATTTTGAAATACTGTATGTATTACATGGGATTGTAATAAAGGAAATTGTACATAACTTGAAGTAATGATACATGTTCAAAGATTCGTGTTTGATTACAAGTAATTTTACTAAGTTTGGCTTGGAATTAGTTGACTAGGATAGCTCATGGATTTTGAGTAAGTCAACGGTAACGGATTGACATGGGGTTAGTCTAGGTGTCTTCCTAGGGCTGACCTAATTAGTCGTTTGACTGAGTTAGTGCCATTGATGAGGTAATTCATCTGGGAGCATGGAAATATCGATCTTGTTTGGAATTTTGAGTTTTTGTTCTAAGTTGTTTCCTTAGGACGATAGTCTGATTGACCTGCATAGGTTGAGACTTCGTGATGATGGGATTTCATCGGGATACCAAGCCAGGTATATGCCGAGAGTTGTGGACTATGACCATGACTAGACATGATGGAGCGCGACCCTATGCCAGTGTTACTCTGGGAGTCTTTCGTACTTCGGAGAATGCCTGGAAGCCTTCGTGCTTCAGGATTTGGCGGTGGGAAGGCTACTTAGTCTAGAGTTTTGGTAACAGTCACGACGGGGTATGACATTGGATTTGATGCCTGGTTAGGTGTCAGCGGTTTAGATATCATCTGACTGTCGTCGGAGATATTGGTTTGCAGTTTTGCCACAAGGACCAGTCTTGGAGGGATTTTCCTTGACGAGTACGTACTCTGAGCAAATAGTTTTAGTCTATTGGATACTGCTAGACTAATGGATCTAGTTGGGGTTTGGATGCTCTTGTGATAGGGGCTATCCAGGAGTTTTGGTTTGTGAAATTCCTGAAACATTTGACTCGGAGATGAGTAGTTTTCAGCATTAATGGTTTCCTTCAATGATAGATTATATCCGATGCTAAGGATTGTACATGACTATTTGAGGCATGAGGATAGCATGATTTATGCCAGTGTACACTTGGTGGTGATTTCAGGTGGGACACCGCGGCAAGTAACCTCAGTCTCGATTTGTTGCAGTCTTAGCAAAAGATATGGTTATCAGGAGCAAGTTTAGCGAAAGTTGGTAGTGAGTCAGTATCGATGCGAGATTGGTACTGGTGACTACTAATAGCTATTGTCTGACTTTGTCAGAGATAGGTGAGTTGAATCAGCTGTGATTCTTTTGATTCCAAGTATTTGGGATATGCGGACGTATGGCCGTGAGATCATGATTATTGATCGAGCCATGTGAGATTTCAAATGACCAAGACCTGGCAGATGGTTGCCATAATTTGGTTGATACTGACAAGTTGTGTGATAGTCACAACTTATCGACGAGGTCGATTGGTTGAGCAGATCAGTAATTAAGATATCATGAACCGAGAGATACTTGGGACGATACTATAAGCCGTCGTGCTTATGAGTTTGGATCCTTTAAGTAAATGTCTCAGAATAGTAAGAGAATTATTTGCATTCAGGATTCTCGGGTGGTTGAGATTTTCGGAGTGCAGTCGTTTGGACTTTCAAGTTCGATAGATCACGGGAGGTGATTGCATGTTTTGACTTTGGTAAGTCATGGCTAGTTCGATAACTCGGGTAAAGTTATCAGTGGTAAGAGAAGACATAATTGATCTGAACATTGCTTGGTATTTGCAATGGTTGACCCAGTTTTGGAAATAAAATTGTTCCATGCTATTGGATTACAGTTTTGGGAACTGTTAGCCGAATACTTGTTTAGGCATTTCCAGCAGTTTTCTCGGAGGATTTTCGTTAAATTGTGATTCGACGAGTGTTGCGGAATTCAATGAGCATTAGCAGGCCGATATCAATTGTTTGTTCGTGGGATAATACGACAGCTGAGACTATGTTCAGAGTCTAGTGAGATTGTTGTCGGTGATTTTCCAGTATGTTCTGATGTGCTATGCCATTGAGGTGTTGGGATCGACCGAGATCTATCGGGTAAATTCGTTGGTTTACCGCATGTGTCATGGATTGCGCGAAGGGTTGAGGTGAACTAGTTTTGTTCATCTTGGTAGCAAGTCAAGTGTGACTTGGGATTGTTATCTATGATTGGATAACCAGTGTTGCGAATTCAATTGATATCTCGAGTGACGAGATAGTGGTGATCTTTAATCTAGACTACTAATGTTGTAGATGTTGCGGTCCCATCTATGTGTTCAGCATTATAGCGGTGACATTCTTTGAGAATATTAGTCAGCATCGAAGAAAACAAGTACGGAATATAAGTCTGTCGATGTTAGGAACTTTTGGGATTGGTTGTATCTGGTCTTCTCGTTAGTACGAACTGATTCTAGCAAGAGGGATAGTCGATATCAAGTGGTATACTTGACGAGGAACTATCACTGCTAAGGTTCATAGGAACAGTGGGTATTCGAAGAGCAGTCGAGAGCACTTTATTGATCGTAAGGCTCGGTTATACATCGAAAAGATCGTTCTACTTCATGGATGCCGGTGGGCATTGTCAGCGATCGAGACCCAGGTTTACTTCCATATTCTAGGGGAGTGTCCAGCGTGCTACGAGCACTGCTTTCAGTTTAAATACTGAATATCATCCAGAGATAGATGGTCAGATGGAGAGCGCTATCCATACCTTGGAGGGAATGTTTTGGGCGTGTACTATGGATTTTTGGTTCAGTTTAGCCAGATCAGTTGTCATTGATTAAGTTCGCGTACAACAAATAGGTACCATCGTAGCATTGGGAGGACACCTGTTGAGGCATTGTACGGACGACTTATCATACTCCATTCTTCTAGAAAGAAGTGGGGGAGACAGTATTTCTGAGAATGTCACTTTTTCGTAAGATTCTCAGATTTAGTCTTAAAGGCAAGTTGTCTCCCAGATTTATCGGTCCGTTTGAGATCTTGGAGAACATTGGCGATTTCACTTATCAACTAGCTTTGCCGCCGCATCTTTCCAGTATTCACGACGTATTCCACGTATCACTGTTGCGACGGTATGTGGCGGATGAGTCTCATATTCGGCAGCGGTCTGAGGTTCAAGTGAGCAAGGATTTGACCTATGCTGAGAAACATATTCGTATCCTAGATTATAAGGATAAGGTTTTACGGAATAAAGTCATTCCTTTGGTTTTAGTTCAGTGGCAGTGCCGAGACACTGAGGAAGCTACTTTGGAGCTTGAAGAAAGGATGCGTGAAGACCATCCTGAGTTGTTTTGATTTTAGTTTTGAGTTGTATTCGGTTGTAACGTTTGATTTGAATAAGGAATGTTTCTGTACCTTGTATTGCATTCGGTACTTAAGATCTATTTTCGAGGATGAAATATCTTAAGTGTGGGAGAATGTAGTACCCCGTAACCGAAATTGGTAATTAAGAGATTAATTATGTTAATTAAACCAATTTGGTGTCTGAAGGATCGGAAACTCCGAAGGTGAGATCGAAAGCTCCGATCAGGATCGGAAGCTCCGATGCAGGATCGAAAGCTCCGATCGATATTACGTCATGCATGACGTGTGGCAGGATCGGAAACTCCGATCGCCCTATCCAAAGTCAACCAGTGAGATTTTGACATGTGGCAGATAAGGATGTTCGGAAGCTCCGATGGCAGGATCGAACGTTCCGATCAAGGATTGGAAGTTCCGATCGAGGATCGGAGGTTCCGATCGATGCCTATAAATATAAGGTCCGAGGCATTCATTTCTTGCCAATTCCGAATTCTCTCATTCGCCCTCGTGGTCCTATTTAAGGGCTTTGGGTACTTTTATTTTAGAGTTGGAGTAGGGTATTTGTTTTAGTATAGTCAGACAGTGTCTGACATAGTAGCGGAGCAGTGCTCGTGTTGTAGAGCCATGTTCAAGGCTGTGGATTTGCAGCAAGAGAGTACCCTAGTTGCGGGATAGTCGCCATCAGTGGGCTGACGACGGACGCAGGTATAGCTATGGTCTCCTTAAATTATTTAGGAGTATGCAATAGCTTAGTTAAGGCTTTTAGCGCTTATTGAATGATGCATGGGTATTTTCATTGTAGACTTGATGATAGGCTTGGAACCTAGAGTGGGACTACTAGGACTGCCTTAGAAAGGTACGTGAGTACTGACTGAGATTGCCAGCGGATATGCATGCTTATATGTTGCATTTATGTGTTTGCATGTTATTATTGTTATGCGGCATGTGCATATCATCTTGTGCCTATACATCTGTATATCTTTCTAGATGAGCCAGTTAGGGTTGCTCAGCCCTGTTAGGACGTTTGATATCGAGTACCCTTAGGTACTGATACCTCAAGGACTCCACGGTCTGCGTCCGGGATTCGGGAATGAGTGGCCGCACACAGTGGTTAGCTACCCCGATGTGACGAGCTTATATCCCAGGCGCCAGTTTGAGCAGTTTGTATACAGTTATCCCAGATATGGATACCCGGTCATTTGCATGCATCATATTTGTATGTTTATCCGTGCTTTCGTATTGAGCTTAGAGCTCACGTCCAGTATTTTCTGTGTATCTGGATACCCTATTCGATGGGGCAGGTATAGGTGCAGGATTGAGCACCAGGAGCCTGGAGTAGCCAGTGACCGTGAAGACAGCAGGATTAGCTGTAGGTTTTAATTAAAGTAATTCGATTGGGTTGTATAAATCGAGTTTGATTAGCCGGTTGTATTCTGCTGGTCTACTTGTATTTAGTCTTCCGCAGCAATTTGATTTAATGCATGCTTAATTATGCTCTTAACTCTGATTAGGTAGTGGATCCAGGTCGGGTCGCTACAAAATAAGTTGTTATTTTATCTAAAAATTTAAATATGTGCCAAAGCCAGCCACGCCCACGTCGAGCCGGCCGGACGGACGGCGACGGCGGCGGCGCGCGTTGTCATTATTTGAACCTAGCATGATCTAGTTTCTCACCACTTTACAAACTTGGGTATCCCCTTGGGGGCCCAACCCCTTGGCTCAACTTAGCTATTTATTATGAATTTTACTTCAATAATTTTCTTATGTGGGATGAGCATGAAAGTCTCATTCACCACCATCCAATTTTCCAACCAGTTTTCAAACAATCTCCCACATGAATGTGAATTTATGCGAATATATATGCATATGCTCTAAGAGAGTTTCTCGCGAAAAATTATTGCATAGGGAGAGGTAGCTTGCGGCTTTGAATCTTCCTTAGTGAAATACTATCGGATTTACTTGGTTGCTTAGTGAACGTGATGTCTTGAAATATTCAGTCGTTGATGTAAACCAAGACAACAGTATTTACACAATAATGTTTTTCACACTTTATTTGTTCTCATGGTTTTGTCCGTTTTTGCCCTGGACAACATCTTGGATTCTTAAGTGCTTCATTGAAGCGGCCCGTCTTCACACGTATATAGGTGATCTCCTATTATAAGAGTATCCTGTCATACCCCATTTCATAAAGAAATATAGGAATCATTAAAAGTTTGTTTAAAACTTAACCTCACTACTTGCGCAGGTTGCACTTGAATCCTAGGAATGAGAATAGAAAAAAGTTCTAAGTGCACACGAACATTCATAACTTGATTTTCCCATTGAACCAAGATCTTGGGATCTCAAATCTACAATGTTGGGTTTTCGCTATGAATATCTTTTAATTTTGTAGGTTTTAGTCTCATTCCTCTTGATAAGCAGTTTACTTGATCTCTCTCTAAACCTTTTGTTAACGGATCCGATAAGTTATCTTTTGATTTCACATAATCAAATGCGATAACACCATTTGAGATCAACTGTCTAATGGTATTATGTCTTCGACGTATGTATCGCGACTTACCATTATACATACTACTTTGTGCTCTACTTATAGCCGACTGACTATCGCAATGTATCATTATTGATGGCACTGGTTTCGTCCAACAAGGAATATCTTCTAGGAAATTACGAAACCATTCCGCTTCTTTTCCTGCTTTGTTTAAAACTATGAATTCCAATTCCATAGTTGAACAAGCTATACACGTTTTCTTAGAGGATTTCCATGACACAGCTCCTCCACCTATGGTGAACACATATCCACTTGTGGACTTAGAGTCTTTTGTGTCTGAAATCCAATTTGCATCACAATATCCTTCAAGTACAGAAGGATATGTTGCATAATGTAATTCATAGTCCATTGAATATTTTAAGTATTTAAATACTCTTTCTAATGCTTTCCAATGATCATCACTAGGATTACTTGTGAATCTACTCAATTTATTTATTGAGTGAGAAATATCAGGACGAGTACAATTTGTAATATGCATTAGACTTCCAATAATCCTTTCATATTGCTGTTGAGATACGGGTTCACCATGATTTTTAGATAAATGTAAATTTAAATCCACGGGTGATCTTATCGGTGTAACATCATACGCATTGAATTTCCTATGTACTTTCTCAATATAATGAAATTTTGTTAGGGTAATTCCTTTAGATGTTTTTACAATCTTAATTCCTAAGATTACGTCTGTTTTCCCCATATATTTCATATCAAATGTTTTGTCAACATTTTCTTAGTATTCATGATAACATCATGACTATTACCCATTATGGGCATGTCTTCTACATATAGACAGACAATTACATATGAGTCAGATGTGCCTTTTATATAAACACATTTATCACACTCGTTAAATCTTGAATCCATTCGACATCATTGTTTTGTCAAACTTTTCATGTCATTGTTTAGGAGCTTGTTTTAGCCCATAAAACGATTTAACGAGTCTGCACACTTTATTTTCTTTACCAGGAGCAATAAATCCTTCAGGTTGTTCAATATATATTTTTTCTTCTGACTTACCATTTAAAAAGGCCGTCTTTACATCCATTTGATGAATTTCGAGATCATTTAAAGCAGCAATTGCTATAAGTACTCGAATAGACGTTATTCTCGTAACAGATGAATATGTATCAAAGAAATCCAACCCTTCTTTTTGTCATATTTTAGCCACTAACCTTGCTTTGTATTTTTCAACAGATCCATCAGCTTTGTATTTCCTTTTTATGATCCATTTGCATCCTAAAGGTTTGCTTCCTGGTGGGAGATCTACTAATTTCCATGTATGATTTTGCATGATGGAATCTATTTCGCTGTTTACGGACTCTTTCCAAAGCGGAGCGTCAGGACTAGATAGTTCTTCGCTTAAAGTCCTTGGATCATTTTCTATAGCATAAATAAGAAAATCAGGACCAAAAGTTTTGGCTATCTTAGCTCGTTTACTACGCCTTGGTTCTTCACTTTCATGAGTTTCCTCATTAGTGGATTCATGAACTCTTTTGAAAGAGCTCTTTTCTTTTCCTTCCTTACAAGGAAAGACATTCTCAAAACATGCAGCATTCCTTGATTCGATTATCGTATTTTCATGTATATCAGGAATTACTGACTTGTGCACTAAGAACCTATATGTACTACTATTGTTTGCATATCCAATAAAGATGCAATCCACTGTCTTAGGTCCAATATTTACTTGTTTCGACTTAGGTATTTCTACTTTTGCCAAACACCCCCACACTTTCAAGTATTTGTATGAAGGCTTGTGTCTTTTCCACAATTCTTAAGGAGTTTCATTCTTTTTTTTATGTGGAATTTTGTTAAGAATATGATTTGCCGAAAGTATTGCTTCCCCCCACAAGTTTTGGGGTAGTCCAGAACTTATTAGCATGGCATTCATCATCTCTTTTAGAGTACGATTTTTCCTTTCCGCTACACCATTAGATTGTGGTGAATAAGGAGCAGTTGTTTGATGAATAATGCCAGAATCATTGTAAAATTCTTCAAACAGAGCAACATATTCACCTCTTCTATCACTACGAATTCTCTTGATTCGTTTTTCTAGTTGATTTTCAACTTCATTTTTATAAGTTTTAAAACTTCTAGAGCTTCATCTTTGCTTCTCAAAAGAAACACATAACAGAATCTAGTGCAATCATCAATGAATGTAATAAAGTACTTTTCCCACCTCTAGTTTTTACAAACTTTAAGTCACAAATATCGGTGTGAATTAGTTCTAGAGATGTTTTAATTCTTTCCACCGTGTGAAAAAATACTTTAATTAATTTTGCTTCAATACATACGCCACATTTGTGTTTCGAATCAATCTTAGTCAGTGGAATAAGATTTAACTTTTCGAGTTTCCTAAAAGTCTTGAAGTTAACATGTCCTAATCTAGTATGCCATAAATTAGAACACTCAACCAAATAATTCAAAGCTTTAATTTTATTTCTTTCAAAATTTTGAAGTACATTCATTTCATTCATCTTGAACAGTCATTTTCTATATATCATTTTCCTAAGAACTGTCAATTTTTCATGATTACAACTTTGTCGGCTTCAAACACTATTCTAAATCCGGCCTTAACCAGTCTAGAGCCCGATACAAGATTCTTTCTTATGTCTGGAACATGAAGGACATCGATAAGAGTAAGCTCATTTTCCGAAGTCATCTTGAGCACCACTTTGCCTAAGCCAACGATATTAGAAGTTGCATTGTTACCCATGTAGAGTTATCGTCCACTTATGGGTGTATACTTCGAGAATAACTCTTTTTCAATACAGACATGTTGGGTTGCTCCAGTGTCAATCCACCATTCTCTTGGATGATCTACCATGTTTGCCTCGAAACCACAGCTGAAAGATCCAATTCAGACAAGTCAATAGGCACATACCTATGTTCGATGAAATTTGCCCGATTTTGATTGTCCTTCTTTGGTAGGCGATAGTCCTTGGCTTTGTCGTTCGATTTTCCACAATTCCAACAAGTTCCTTTCCATTTTTTATTTTTCTCTTGCTTTGGACCTTTTCCAAATTGCTTTCTTTTCTTGGTAGCGTTTGGCTCTACTAAATTTATCTTTGCTTCATAGGCATCTTTCCGGCTTTAATTTCCGATTTGCGATTGTCTTCCTCAATTCGCAGCCGGACGATTAAATCTTTGAGCCCCATTTTTTTGCGTTTATGCTTCAAGTAATTTTTAAATTCCTTCCACAATTGCGGCAGCTTCTCGATCAAAGCAGCAACTTGGAAAGATTCACTTATCATCATCCCTTCGGCCATTATGTCATTGAGGATGATTTGAAATTTTTGCACTTGGTTTATCACCGTTTTGGTATCAACCATCTTGAATTCGAGGAACCTTCCGACTACGAACTTCTTTGTGTCGGCATCCTCCGTTTTGTATTTCTTCTCTAAGGACTCCCAAAGTTCCTTAGCAGTCTTTGTTTCAGAGTTACACTATAAAGTGTATTATCCAACTCATTCAGTATGTAGTTTTGACATAGGAAGTCGATGTGAGACAATGCATTGAAGGCATTCCTTGTTTGCATGTCTGCATCTGCTGTCGGAATAGCAACATCTTCCCTTAAGTACCTCGCAATATGAAGCGTCGTGAGGTAAAACAACATCTTTTGTTGCCATGTTTTGAAGTCCGTACCGGAGAACTTCTCAGGTTTCTCGGCATGTGCAATAGCGGCATGGCCGGAAGGAGCAACGGGGGCGGCATGAACAGCAGGGGCGGTTGGAACAGCGGAAGCAAAAGGATCAGTGGTCGGAACATCAACCATTGGTTACAAAAAAATCTGTCTTAAACTTGTTATTAAGTAACTTAGTGCGTAATCAATGGAACAGTGACAACAGCGAGCCGAGCGTTTAACTCTCTATCTTTAAGACAGATTTGCCCCGCCTAGGTGCTTACGAGATTAGCGCAAAATGTCTCCCAAGATAGAATGCTGACAACTTCAAGTAGTAGCACTACAAACTCGAAGAACTTTGAACAAAGTGTTTTAAGAAACTCGAATGATGAGAGAAGAAGAGATGAATGAGTGAATTGGTGAGTTGAAATGAATGCAGATAGAGTCTACTTATAGAAGTTGGAAGGCTGCCTTGGACAGTCGCATCACTTGGTTGTGCACTCGGCCGAAAGGGCGCATTGGTTTGGACCGAACTTATGCAATGGTTCGAACCGAAAGGATGCACTGGTTCGGGCTGAGGGGACGCACACATTCATCTGAATGGACACACTGGTTTGGATTGAGAGACACAACTCTTCAGACATGAATCTTTCGGAATAAAATAAATAAGTTGTTTTATCCAAAAATTTAAATATGTGCCAAATCCAGCCACGCCCACGCCCGAGCTCGGTCCGTGCCGTGCCGACCGATCGGACGGGCGGCGGTGCGTGTGTGGTCATTATTCGAACCTAGCATGATCTAGGTCCTCACCCCTTTACAAACTTGGGTATCCCCTTGGGGCTCCAACTCCTTGGCTCAACTTGAGCTATTTATTATGACTTTTACTTCAATAATTTTCCTATGTGGGATGAGCATGAAAGTCTCATTCACCACCATCCAATTTTTCAACCAATTTTCCAACAGACTTCATCAATTGTGTACGATCCGATGTTGTGTGTGAATCCCAATATCCAGTCTCCAAACTCATTCCGTAAAATTCCTCCTCCACCTGCCTTGTGTCCTTGTTGTTTACAACTTTCATCCACGTTGAGAGTAACTCATTGACTAGGACGAGGTATCCACCTGATAATCCGATTCTCATATCCATATGTTACCCTAGGCACGACTATTTTAGAGGTGAATGCAGCCTTAGGGGTGTATTGGCTCTAGACTTTTAATGACTTTTGTGGAGTTTAAAAGTCCAGAGGTATTCAATCTAAACTTTTATATACTCCATAAAAGTTTAGTAATATTCAAGATGAACATTTCTAGAATTTTAAAAAATCATGTGGTACTCAAACTTGACTTTTAAAAACTTTACAAAAGTCTAAAGGTATTCAAAATGTCAATAGACATAAGCTACAACAATAAAATGTCAATAATTGTCTTTAGTTCATGCTAAAAGTTTGGGTGGACATTTAATTTATGTCTACACATTTTCATCTCTATTAAAAATAAACTCTATACAAACAATATTCTCATACATACTACTTAGATTAAAAATAATCTCTATACAAACATTTTTTTTCTATTTTCAAATTTACAATAAATAAAAAATAATAACATCATTATGTGAGATTCTACAAAATTTTTACTTCAATTAAACATATTAAAATTTTACAGAGTTACATCAACTATGTAATTGCAATGAATTTAATACTAGTTATCAATTTTTGGAAATAAAATCGATAAGTGAAAATTTATTTATATTATAGATAAAAAAATATTTTAAAAAATATATAAATTGAAACTAACTACTAATTCAAAGGAATAATAAATTTTAAAAATTACAATCATAAATTAAAAAATTAATAGGATTCTAGAAAATTTACAAATATCCGTAAAAATCATAAAAAAAACAAATCTGTAAGATTTTGTAAAAATATTTAAAAATCTATAAGATTCTACAAAAGTTAGTAGACTATCAACTCCAAAAAAATTTGTAATTTAAAAAAAAAGTCTGTAAATCTCTGTAACGAATACACTCTCGAAATATGCAAACCGGTCAAAAAAATGTATCTGCAAATAACATAATGATTTACAAACTTTAATAACATATATTGAAATATAATATGAACAATATTAAAAGTTATCGAAATACAATATGACCAAGTAACACTAACACCCTCAAATCCAAATAAAATTTGGCATAAGAACAATCAATGTATCGTAACAATTAATAGGCTTTATTTAACAAACAACAATATAATACGAACCTAATCACAAATTCTTCTCATTCGTAGCTTTGGTGGATTTCTTCATATTCCTAGCTATAGTCGAATTCTTATTCTTTCGTGGGTTGGTTAATAATATTTTCTGAAACTTTTAATACTTTAAAGAATTTTCAGAAAATTGAACAAAAATTCGAATAATGAACTAAACCTTAAAAATTGGACATGAAATTGTAATAATTGTATACTAAAAGGAATAAACACACTACAACAAATATGACTTTTCGCAGCGCGACATCATCATAGCACAATAAAAGTACATCGTTGATGTTATTATTAACAGCGTGCACATTTGTGTGCGCTGTTAATAATTGATAATTTATATACATAGGCTGCACTTGGTACATATGATGAGATTATTATTGTAAGGATAAAATGTGGGATAAATATATTTTTCGTAATGATTTTCTCAAATTAAATTAAAATTATTTTTTTGTTTGGTTCGTTTCTTATGGTAAGGATTATATTGTGTACCATTTTTATCTTGACCAAAATACCCTTTATTATTTTACAAATTACGAACTGTTGTGAGATAAAAATCTCTGCCTCTCACTTTGGGCTTACTCCTTACCTCTGTCAGTGCAACATCTGCGTAATCTTGTTTCAAAAGTGTTTGCTGCATTCTTCATCAAAAAATACTAACGCTATGTATTTTTGGAACGAAAATTGAAAGTATCAAAATTTCTAAATTTCCAGAAACCAACACAGCGAAGAACACGAATGATATCAGAGCTTCATCTGTTCCAGCTGAAAAATTGACAAGCCATTTCCCTCAAGAAATTGACACAGTGGCATCACAAATCATTCTCTCAAGAATTTGACACAAACTCTGTTCTCGTACACAGTCAATTACGTACAAAAACTGAAGAATTACCAAGGTCGGTGACGAAGCAGAAGGAGCACCGACCTCTAGATATGAGTCACACAAAGTTGCTCTGATGCGGTCGTTCTTCGAAACAGACAAAAAAAAAGGTATTTTTCTAGGGCAAAGGGTAGTAGTGTAAATGGGTGATGTAATCTTTCCTACTGTAGACATCCGGATTCTTAATACCTTCTGATATTGAGGATTAATTTTCGACATTTTCCTACTTGCATAGTTGCCTAATCACGGGCCCATAGTTATCAGATTCACCCTTAAAAACCAGAATAATTATCTAATCCATAAGTAATCATGCGTACCAAACTGGCCCATAGTAGTTTCCACGGCGTGCAACTACAATTAAAAAAGAGGAAACACAAATCACCTCATAAAACTAAACCCTAGATTTTGTGTATGAAATCAGTCGGTAGATTGAGTACCACAACACACACATTTCTTTTGGAATCATTCAATTCAAAAGGGTAAAATACAAATTCATTTTATTTGTGCAATTTCAAAGAAAAAACATAAAGTTTGAGCCTAAAATTCGAACATTTTCCTCATCTTCACATTTTCACTGGTTTTTAGTTCGATTAGGTGCATTTCTTCACTCTAAACTCCTTCTGCCTCTTCGATTATTGCCTTCAAATTCCAAAAAAGTTTGGTTGAAGGACGTGAATACACACAGAGGGTAGAATTCGAAGTTAAAGTAGGAGAAAAGAGAATGTTGGGAATGAAGAGGAGAACGAAATATTTATATATGAATTTTCTCTGTTTTAATATAATAAAAGGGTAGTTGTGAATTTTCATCATAAACAATGGCAATTTGGTATTTTGATGTTCAATAGAAAGTTCAAGCACATGAAAAAATAAAACTGGGACTAAACAAGGACAAGTTCTGACATAGGGACTGACCAAACATTTTAGTTTGGTATTAAGGATTTATTGATCATTTCTCTTTTTTTAATTTCTTTTTTAAAATTCAAATTTGAATACGATGTCTTTGGAAAATAGACACTACATTTAAGTTGTTGATTATATCATTTAATTTAATTTCGGTTATGTTTTTTAGTTTTAATGTTTTATGTTACATTTATATATTTAATTCTCATTATTTTCAAAATATTAAATAAATGTTAACACTTTTATGTATTATTATGTTTTTTTAATTTTTTTAGTGAAGAGTTTCATCATGAATTTACAATATATTGATTGTTCGTAAATTGATATTATTATTGTCGTCGTCTTCTTAATTTAATGAAAATATTTTTAATATGTTCAAAAATATAATTAAAATTTTTAATCCTAAAACTATGATTGGCACTTTAGTTATTATTATTTTTTCATTCAATTAATATTTTTGTCATTTACACAGTTTTTTAAGGTTTTCATTTTATTTTATAGATTAGTCAAGAGAAATTAATTTGTGTCCATTCATTTATTCAAGGTAGATTGAAAGTTGTTTTAATTTATTTCTCTATATCTATATATATATATATATGTGAAAATTTAGTTATTATCATTTTTTCATCAGTTTTGTCCTCATTATTTCATCTAATAATTATTTTTTTGACATTTCTAAGGGTTTTGAAGGTTTTTGTCCTCATTTTATTTTATTTAATAATTAATTTAATTTGTTGTCATTTTCAATAATTATTTTAGGTTTTTTATGTCATTTTATAATTCAATCAATGAGTAATTAATTTGCGTCTATTTATTTATTCAATATAGATTAATTGTTAATATGTAATTCATGTTGATGTTTGTACTAAATTGCAATACTTGACTAATAGAACCAATTAAGGTTAATACTTATAAAATCGTAAAAATTTGTGTGACAAAAATTAGAAAATCACACTAAACTCAAATCGATTTTATGTCAAACAAATTATTTTTATATCTAAGTTACTTAAATCCTTGAAGTGATTGAATATAAAAGTTTTTAACTTCTTTAAAATATGATTGTTCATCCTCTCAAAAAAACAAATATTTTTCTTCGCATTTTTTTTGTATGCTCAAATTTTTATTGCAAGTAATATATTTAATATACTACTCTTAAAAATTATAAATTAATTATCTCACTCCATATATAAATGTTTTTATGGCATGTACAACAACATGTATTTTATATGTATATCAAATTTAAAACAACTCGGTTTGATTATTATTGAAGAAAATTAAGCAAAAAAACATATTTGAGTCTTATCAAGGCATTGTCATATAAATTAATAGTTGAAACCATAGGTAATGGGATTAGACGACATATAATTATTCTCTCCATATACTTGATTAGAAGTTCGAGAAATATAAATATAATATATTTAGACTAGAAACTATGTTATTAGAGATAACAATAAAAAAATCATTTATTTCTATGGCTTATAATCTCGAATAGGAAAAAAAATTTAAAATAATGTCATCATTCCCATCAAAGCTAATTAGCAAATAAAAATATAAAAAAAATTTGGATTAACTGTTGCATATTATATGAATTTGTTTTCCAAAAAAAATATATTTACCACATATGAATATGTTCGATTTTTAAAACAAGAGTTTGATGGTCTTATGATTAACATGGTTTACCAGAAGAAAATAATACGTGATTTATATTTACTTTATCAATAAAAAATCAACTTTCATCTCCAAACAAAGTTTTAAATAAAAGAAAAATAGTTTTGTTTTTTTGTTCACTAACTTATTTAATTTTAGAATTTGCTCCACTAAGTTTTCAAAGTTTGTTTTTGGTACGCTAAATATTAATTCATGGCTATTTTTGGTCTAATTGGTGACGTGACACTGGAAAATACTTATTTGTAATTAAAAGAAAATACTGACATGACGTAAAAATGCTGAAATGAGATCGAAAATTGTTGAATTGTCAAATATCACGTCAGCAATTGGACTAACATAGTCGAAATTAAAAGTTAGTGCACCAAAACCAAATTTGATAACTCAATGGACTAAAACTCAAATTTGGACAAGTTAATAAATCAAAAAATCATTTCTCTGAAAGAAATTATTGTTTTATACTTAAAACCCAATATAAGTAAATTTATCATTTAACAGAAATTATTTATGCTGGGGTGCAATAATAGTCATTGAGATCAATCAAAACATGACGTTTGAGATTTTATATTGTTTAAAATATTTGAGTCGTATTGTTACCATCAAGTATAAATTTTGGTGAAGCGAGACGCGTTCAGTCATGCAATTAATATCGGAGTCAAGGTCATGGTTTCGATTTACATTGATCGAAAGCACAATTATTGATAAGGTGATTGTTTGGGTGCAATAATTATCCTCCTCCTGGGTTGAACAATTGAAACATGTTTTTTTGAACTGTTGTACGATTTATAAGATTTGAGTTGTAGAATTACCTATAGTTTTTAGTAAAACACAAATCTCTTGATCCTACAGTTTATAACAAAAAAATATATATATTTTACGCTTTTCAATAAATATATAACATATGTTATTGTTTTAAAGTTGTTAGCTAAAAAATAAATCAAACTCAAGGTATAAAATATAATATCACTACAAAAAAAAAGTCGATCAGAAAACGACAAATATCACAAAATAGAAAGTTAAAGACGTAATATTCCCGCTTCAGTAGCTAATTAGATATTGAATCATAATGATGAAAATTTGAACTTACCCGTAAAAAGTATAACACTTGCTTTTAATAAAGCTAAACATTCGAAATTTGATAACTTCGATCTCAATCAAATAAAATTATTGTTACATGCAACGCACGTGCATTTTTCTAATACACTTAAAGTTACTATCCGTAAATTAAGATTATTATCATCATCATAATGATAATTTAATGTAAATATTTTTAACATTTCAAAATTATAATTTTTAATAGTAAAGACTAGAATTTAGACTTTTTAAAAATATTTATTCATTTTTTAAAAATTTTATTAATTGATAAAATAATATATGATTTAAAAATTTTCGATAATATTTCTACTCATCCAAGATATCGAGCGCAATTGTAAAAAAAAAAAGTCAAATTGATCACGAAATATTGTTATACACACTTGAGCTTTATCTCAAATGAAATATATTTTTATAATAACATTTAAATTTTGAATAATTCATTATATGAGACTAATAATTTTAAATAATTAGTCAAACACTTAAACTACGAATTTTAATTATTAATCACATACAATAACACGTCGTGTATCACACGAGTGAGATATCATACAAGTAATATACTTGTAATAATAATAGACAATCCGCCCCCAAGTGGGTGTCCAAGTTAATGGAGTAGGTAAACTCTTGGCCATAGGTCATAAGTTCGATTCCTCCTGTCAACACCTTCTTAGACTAGTCTGTCACACAGGGTTTGCCTAGTGTGGTTACCTGACAAGCGTGGTTTGCAGGCTATTGCGTTAGTCCGAGGTTTACCCAGAGCGCACCGAAAGATAGCGACTGCAAGTTTCCACGTCACAAAAAAAAATTAATAATAGACAATCCAATAGTTCCAACGTGGAGGATTGACTATTTTTTTCTCGGTGAAATCTAGGCAGTATAGCCAACATCTAATAATCAAATGGTTACACCTGAAAAACAAGAAACTATGCCTATCAGACAAACTCTACAATTTCGATTACAAATGTTTGAGTACGGGTTTAAAGAACGAAAGAATGCCTTGACATGATAAATGCCACAAGCTTCGTGAAATTTCAAAACTAAATAATTATTCCATTTAAGTGTTAGGCGGAAGAAGGCAATCATAACCCTCTCTATACAGGCTTTACTTGTATAAAACTTTTAATCATCAACCAAGATTATAAAGGTCCATTTCATCATCCACGTCTACTGAGAGTTAAATGTGCAAATTCTGCCAAGAAACTCATCGTTTTAAGTCGTTTGAACATCAATATATAGTTATTGCAATAAAATTTTGGTTTTATACTTGTACATGCATGTTTGTGCAAGGAGAGGGAGAAAGGAGCAAGAGAAGTGCACGTTGGCTTTTAGCAGTGAAAAAGTGCAGCTGCTGAATGTTCAAAAACTCATCACACAGTATGTCACGAGTTTCAACAAACTATGTTTCATTTTAGGTTTGATGCACGAATTAAAGCTCTAAAAATAACTAGATATCGGGATACACAAAAAGCTAAATACATAAAAGAGACAACTTATGCGATACATTTACCTTCCAAACTTCCTGTGGACATGCAAATAACATTGACAAAAGATAAGCATCTAAGTTCATAGATAACAAGCAAAGAACAAAAAAATGGATGCATAACTTCCAGATATTTCCCATGAAAACAGTAAAGGTTCTGACCAAGCTCCTCATACACATGCCGGTGTTCAAAGTATGAGAACGGCCCAATGTCATACAACTGGATTTTTGTCGTACACGACCGCAAAGATGAATGGGATCTTGACAAGAGTTACTGACATGCAAGAACTTTGGTAAAAGAAAAACAGAAACAACGAAAGTAAAGGAACCTCAGGACCAAGATTGTTATAGAATGGACAGCGCCACGGAAAAGTTCCTTGTCGTGAAATGCTTCCAACATGCTTGACATTTCATTTGCCACCATCATTTTGTCCTTCCGACCAAAGGTATCTAGTAGAAAGCCACCAGAAAACGAGTTATCAACAATGATATATAATTACCTAATAGCTAGGAAAAATTAGCTCACAAACCAGTAGGAAGGATCTCGTGCAAAAGTTGGAGTGATCCTCCCTCGTGTATATCTGCCCGGCGTCTTTCACAACGGAATCCAATCAAATTCGCTACATTTGGATGTATTTTATCTCGGGAACCCTCAATAGGTTGAGTCCTATGACACACATTATCAGATATAAAAAACAGAAATTGTAAAAGGTACCATAAGTCCTACGTGGATTCGAGTTGTCTGATGATAGGTTTGCCAAATGTGAATTCATTCTGGATGGTCCCTCGGTGAAGCATTCCCAGCACGGTGTAGCATTCAAAAGTAAAAATTGTAAACAAATTAAGGAAACAACATTTTCGAACTGAAACAGAATGAACACGTTTTGCCATACAAATGCCACCTTATTCTCAATTAGGAGTTAGGACGACATTTTCAAGTTGATACACAACCAAACAATGACGAATCACAATCAAGTGAAGCCACAATTTTGACCCGATACACAACCAAACAACACAACTAGTTTTTTGATTTTTTTTAAGATCAGTTTATGCTCAACATTATTCTTTAAAACACCAATATTTCTGCAATTTATTATTTCACCACACATTTAAAAAATGTTAAGAAAAAAGAAAATTTTATTATCACAACATTATTACACAATATCCTTATAAAAAGAAACTTAATTCATATAAAAATAATTTGTAAAATTTAGTATCTGTAAATAATTTGGAACCGGCCTGTTACCTTTAGTGGTGGTGCACATGATTCACCGACGGCTGCTTGTTAATTTGTGCACCAGCCATATCTCTAATCTCAACCCAGTCATTACAAGCCAGCCGTTTGTCTTGGCCCCTACATATTAGAATTTCCAACGACTCAAACTCGTCCCTCGAATACCAATACAACACATGGAGATAACTAGAAATCATAAATCTGCAATGACTTCCAGACAACTTCATCAAAACATTGGATTTAAATCAATGACAATGTGTGCGATTATATGATATGATGTATATGAATAAACCATTAAAATCTAAGCTCATAACTAACTATGATCGTGCAGTATCACTTCTAATGACACCAAGCAAACTTCAAACGCAGAAAACATAAATTAAGCACATCAATGATGTTCAAAAGTACTTGTGCTTTTCCACTCAAAAAAAAAAGTACTTGTACTTTTCACTTGGCAGTAGGAGTTTGATAAAAATAAGGCTTAGGCACCAGCACGAATTCGATACAAGGAAAGCGAGTCATCATCAGTAGTAGTGTTCATACTTCATACGTGATGTATATGGCAAAACTCAACTATTGCAGCTAAGAAATCCCACCATGACATAACCATAAGAATTTTTTGGTCAGAATCCGGACATAATTGAAATGATATCGCACAGTGCAGAACAACTAAAAAGTCATTAAAGCGCAAATAAAGGAGACAGAAACTTTTTTCGTCGTGGACCAAAAACGTTCAGCCGTGCATATAACATCTTTTTCACAAGTAAGATGCACCCCAAATACAATAATGAAGCGCATTCAATCCACACATAAACCCAACTCTATCTCCATTAGCAACCAAATAGAAAACTTCGATTTAAGAAAATTTCGCTTTATCAACTAAGTTTCTACAAACCGGGTCATTTCTCAAGAACAATAGCTAAAGGACCTGATACTACCACTTGGATCTGGAACCTACATGCTGATGCTCACGATTTCGATAGCCATACCAGTGATTTGGAGGAGATCTCTCGAAAAGTCTTTAGTGCTCATTTTGGTCAACTCTCCATCATCTTTCTTTGGCTGAGCGGCATGTATTTCCACAGTGCTCCAAAACGCAAAGCAAAGCAAAACAATGCACATTGCACAACAACGGAAAACAAAATTCAAGCAAGAAAAGCCACATCATCGTTGAAAGTTCCCTGGAATCAAACATCGTCTATTCTCCAAACTCACTTCCTATAACAAGCAAATCGTTTTCTTGAGCAAGAAAATTACCACAACAAATAATAATATGGCATGCAATTAATTTATATCTATAATTTCATTAACTAAACATGTAAACTGACAAGAGAAACAAAGTCTAAAGGCTCAGATGTAAACAATAAGGGCAGCGAAAACACAACATTGGATATCTATAATTTCATATGGGTAGAGTGAACGCGTTTTGCCATACAAATGCCACCTTACTCTCAATTAAGATTACATTTTCAAGTTGATACACGATCAAAGAGTACCGAAAGACAATAAGGAAGCAACATTTTCGAGTAGATACATAACCAAACAATACCAATAGTTTCTTGAAAGATCGGTTTCTGGTCCACGTCATTCTTTAAAACACAGGTATGTCTGCAATTTATTTTTAAAAATGTAATTAAGAAGTCTAAATGCAGAAAACTTAAGCTAAAAAAAAGAAGAATAATACAAATTGGAGGCTCAGATCTTCAGAAAGAGGGTAGAGGAAACACAAACACGCCAGGGCTGCAGACCACCAGTTGCATGCGACGATGAGCGGAGCCCATTCCGTCACACCGTCATCCGGGAACGCCCCGCAAAGATACGGGTTGGATAATCCCATGCCCGACCCATTAGCTCAACAAAATTGAAGAAAAACAGTCATCGTTTACGTACTTCTCCAGAAACAGCATGATTCAGAACACTATGTTCTTTTCATCGCCGGCTGAAATATAAAACAGCAAACAGTACTGTACTGCATACACGCAAACTTATACATATGCAGACAATGTCAAGATGAAGAGAAACCACAGTGATCGACAATGAAGATGAAGTTGGGTAGGGCAACAAATCGGTTTTCTTGTTGGTTTAAGACCTGTTGTTTAAAGCCTAACACCAAAAAAATCTGAGTTGATAGTCAAAGTCAGGCTGTCATATCGACACAACAAATCTGTACTGCATATACGCAAATCTCATGATTTACACATTGACTTCCAAACTCTAGGCCCTTGTTAGTGTGATTTGTACTTGTACTTTTCACTTTTCACTTGGAAGTTGGATTTCCACAAAAATCAGACTTAGGCTCGAATCGATAAAAGGAAAGTGAGACATCATTGGTAGTACTGTTCATACTTCTTAAATGATGCATAAAGCAAAACTAAACTCAACTATTGGAACTAAGAAATCCCACCAGAACATAACCATAAGAAATTTTAGTCAGAAATCGGGCTTGGAAATGATTTCGCTGAGCAATACTACTAAATTCATCAAATCAAACCGCAGTAAAGGAGACAACATTTTTTTATTCGTGGTACTCGGTAGACCAAAAACATTCTGCCGCGACTATAACATCTTTTGCCACAAGTAAGATGCACCTAAATACAAATACATCCACAAATAAACCCATATCTCCATTAGCAACCAAATAGAAAACTTCCATTTTAGAAAATTTCGCTTCATCAACTTAGTTTCTACAAATCCCAAAGAGCAAAGCAAAACAATGCATAACAGAAAACAAAATCCAAGCAAGAAAAGCCACTCTTCGTTGAAAGTTCCCAGGAATCAAACTTGGTATATTCTCCAAAACTCAGATCCTCCAACTATCAAATCGTTTTCTCGAGCAAGAAAATTAGCACAGCAAACAATATGTGACATGCAATTACTTTTACATCAATAATTTCATTAACTAAACTGTAAAAATTGACAAAAGAAACAAAGTCTAGAGGCTCAGATGCTAACAACAAGGGCAGAGAAAACACAACCACGACATGGCTGCAAGTCACCGGTTGCGCACGAGATGAACAAAGCCCATTTCATCACATCGCCATCCGGGACCACCCCGCCAAGATACGGGTCGGATCACCTCATCCCAACCCATTAGCTCGAAAAACCGAAAAACCCACAAAAAAAAAACATCATCACGGCCTCTCACTTAACCAGATGCATGCCTAAGAAGAAGAAGCAGAAGTATCAAACAACAAAACCCGTATCGGTTTGCATTGTAACTAACAAGAAGCCATGAAATATTCACTGTCTCTCTCTCTCTCTCGGTCTCTGTGTGATTGTGTTGTTTGTTGAGGTGAAGGGCTGTATTTTTATTTATTTTATTTTATTTTTTTTGAGGTGAAGGGCTGTTGGTGCTTTGAATGTGGCGGAAAAATCATGGGCGAAACAGAGAGGGGCAACCACCCTTGGAGAAATCCCAATCTCTGTGGCCTCATTTTCTTTGTTTTTCGAGCTAGTGTCTGGTTTCCATGGCCGAAACACACAGTTTATATGGTGGCGCAGTTTCCCGTTTTGCCCTTGTTTGGGTTTATGAATTGCAACATCTGTAATTTGTATGTGGAGGCTGATTGAGGGTACTATAGGAAGGAATTTCACAATAATTGAAATTCAACCTAGCTAGTTCCTCGTTTTGGTTAATTAATTACGTATAGTTCTTCTGTTATCTCTTTAAGCTATATATTTTTTTTTTCCATCCATTCAATTATGTAGTCTATTTTCAATATCTAATGTTATATTTTACACTATTTTACTAATTTACTCATATTAAATTAATATAATTAATTATTTGTATAATTAATATTTTATTTTATTGAAATTTTCATTAAACAAGAGTAAAATGAGAAATTACTTGATAAAATTTATTTTTTCAAACATATTTGTAATGTGAAAACACGCACAAACCTAAATGAATGAGATAAAGAGAGTAACATTTAAAATCTCAAGTGTGACTATTAACTCTTGTGTTTTCAATTTTTTAGAATGTATACTAGTGAGGACATGTACGTAGATGTGTATACTTGTACTTACTTGAAAATATGAGAATGTGTGTGCTCCAGATTTTAAAAAATAGAGCGTTGGCAGATTTTTTTGTTAGAAAGTTTTTAACTATGTCAGAATTTTATGATAATAGTGCATGTATTAACCCCTTTTAATACATTATATATTCCAAATTAACTTTCTCATTTTATATCATGTGTTACGAGAATTTAACAAGGTGGATAATGGTATTTTTGCTTAATTTAATACTCTCTTCATCCTGATTATATATAGTATGTTTTTTTCAAAAAAATTAAGAAAATCATTGGAAAGGTAAATTATATACAAACTTCTCTTTATCCGTATTTAATGTATTTAAAAAATAGTTGCACATTTTTCAAGATATAGTTAATAGGGATATATTAGTAAAATGGTGATAAAAATAGGGAAAATGACATTTTATTCTTGTATTTGTATGTTTGGGGTAGTATCAAATTTAGTCATTTATTATATTTTAATCAATAATAGTCTTGTAAGTTTCTTGTAGTCATCAAGTTTGCTCCTTTACACCAGAATTTTATGATTAAGTAAGTAATGACGTTATTAAACTAAGTTTCTTGTAGTCATCAAGTTTGCTCATTTACACCAGAATTTTATGATTAAGTAAGTAATGACGTTATTAAACTATTTCAAATACACTGAACATCACGTGTTTCTTAAAACACTTGCACCCTATTTTTGGGGAATAACTTTAACCCTTGTAAATGTCATATGACATTTTTCAATACCTAATCTACTTTCATCTTACACCAACTTGCTCATCTTGCCATATGAAATACCCACAACCGAGTTGTTCTCTAAGCATAAAAATCAAAATTTTAAAATCAATGTATCATTTTCAAATATCTCAGATTCTCAGCATAAGGGAAAAAAGGCTTCACTTTTTTCATTCCATAAACAAAGAAATATTTTTTTAAAAAAATAACAATAGAATTACTTACCCAGAAATTTGAGAATGTGTAGGAACTTCTACGGAAATTTGTTTCAATCCACTAAGTTTGAGTAGCGAATTCTCTCACAATAGCAGATAAAGACATTCCTTTGCTTAAAAGGGTTAGAGTTTTTTTTTCCCTTCTAGAGTTTTCCCTTCTAGAGTTTCTGGGCTCATATCAGAGATTGATAGTTGAAGAAATAAGGAATTTGATGCAGATTTGGGCTTATGGTTTTTTCTCTCAAATTCGAGAGTTTTAAAATATATTATAGACATGTGAGGTTAAAAAAATGCTTAATTAAAGTTCATATCGTCATTAGCTATCTGATCAAAGGATTATGGATTATGGATTATGGTATAAAGGATCAAATTTGATGACCGGAAGAAACTTACGGGACTATTTTTTATTCTAATAAAGATAAAGGACTAAATTTGACATTAATCCAAAAAATACAGGACTAAAAATGACATTTTTCCTTTAAAAAATATTACTAAATATAACGTAAACCTCTATATTTGGGACAAAAAAAAAAAAAAAAATGGTCTATGTAATCGGGACGAAGAGAATAGCTTTTAAAATGATTTTCTGAAAATTTGAATCTATACTGCAAAAGAGATTATGTCAACAGGTGACATTGAATTTGCCTTAAAAAAAAAAGACTGAATTTAAAAAAAAAATATTCTCTTGAAAAAAAAGAAATTGAATTGAAAAAACAAGAAGTGACAAGAAAAGCTGAATGTAAGGTTAAATAGCAAACAAGATATTTATCATAAAAATCTTAAATCTGATTATTAACGTCTATACTAGGTTTTTTTGTTATGATGCTGCTCTTTTTTTAACTAGAAATTAAAAAAAGTGCTCTTTTTAGTATCTACAAATTTTATATTAACTCTCTCATATAATAATATATTAGATCATAAATATTAGTCTCAAATTCTCTAATCTCGAACACCATATTATATAAAAACTGAGCCTAGAGTGGGGAAAAAACTTGTGATTATGGAGGAGTTGAGTTTGATTAAACAATATTAGCTTGTTAATTATTTTCTTGTACTACATTTTAGCCTCCAAAATATCTTAAATTTCAAACTAGCTCTTTCCCCATCATTTGATTTATAACAGCATATTTATTGAAATAGAAAATTGAAGTGTTGATGAAATAAAAGATTGATATTTGAATAAAAGCAAATTACATGAATATCAAATATTTCTGTAAACCTGTTGATCAATTATAATTATAAAACACTAAACAGTTGAAGCAAAAGGTTTCTCTTAGCCTTGTTTATTTGACTTAAATAAAACGAAAGATTGAAGACTACAACTCCACAAAAAAATACATCCGAATCCATAGGCCTCACCTACCCAAAATTTCAAATGACACAATCATACACATCATATAATTAGCAACACATCCATTTCAGAAATCTTCGCCACCAAACATCACTTTCGACTAAAACGTACCTACAACAGGCAAGGAAGATGAGTACTTATCGGTGAAGTATAAGCTTCAGCAGGATGGCACACATCTGGTAGTGCATTATCCGGGTGAAGATACTTCAAGATCTCCTTCCTTCAACTCCTTGACAGCACTTATAAGAGCCCTCGTTCTCCCGTTCAGAATGAAGCCGTTCTCTCCCATCTGATCTTGAAGCTTTTCCGCTGCTTCCCAGTCTAAAGATTTTAAACAGAGTGATTTTATCAGTTTATTGTACTCGTCGTGGCTAGGCTGAACTCCGTATTGTTTCATATCCCCTAATATATCCACAGCCTTGTCAAATTGTTCAAGCCTGCAGAATCCACGAATGAGAGTGTGGTAGGTTATTGGGGTGAGCTTGGAATGCTTCTTTTTGGCTTCGTCGTATATCTTGCATGCTTCCTCCATTGCACCATCCCTTGCATAACCACTCATGATTACAGAATAAGTGTACACATCGGGTTTTAAACCTCTGCTTTTCATCGTTTCCATTATTTTCAATGCTTCATCCATTTCCCCAGCTTTTGTAAGCCGTTGATTACATAGCTGAAGCTGGAATTTCCAGGAGGCGGACCTGCATCAATCATTTCAAGTAACAACCTTTTTGCCCTGCCAATATCTTGAATCCAACACAACTTCTTAAGGACACTTGAAAATGGTTTAATTGCAGACTTTCGATCTACTCCTGGATAATCGTTCAGCATCTCTAAAGCAAGTGATACAGTTTCTTCATCAAGTTCTTTATCAAGTTCCTGTCCAGTTCCCCTATCCGTCCTCTTAATTCGAGAAAGAGAGCTAATCAAGAAATCGATAGACGACCTGGGAGGATAAATCTTCTTATCTTTTGCATATAGATAAACCAAACGTGCATCTTTAGCCCTATCTCCTTTACACAAGTAAGAAATTATCTTTCCAACTCTCTCAATATCAGGCAATTTATCTGCCTCTAGCATCTTCTCACAAGCTAGGAATGCCCAATTATAAAAAAACCTCTTACAAAGAGCTTTGATGGTAAAGTAATACGAGTCAGCATTTAGGAGACATCCAAATTCCTCAAACTTATTGAACACATCAAATGCAGCCTTCTCTTTCCCCAGACTTGAAAACTGCCCTATTAATTCGTTTAAACTCTCTGTACTCACCAACCCCTTCTTCTCCCCGACCTCATTCACAAAATCCCACAATGAATACGCATCTCTCTTACTATCTTCTTGGCATATCGTGCTAACTAGTGAGTCCATCACTCGCGTAGTCACCTTAAAATCCAGCCTCTGCAGTGCCCATCTTGCAAAGCTGATCAAATTTTCCGCTGGAACATATGGTGTACCAAGAACCTTTAATACAAATTCTTCATTCAAGACCAAACCCATTTCTTCGAAATGAGATACTTGTGGCCCAGTTACGGTACCCCTACTTTGAAGCAGAGACAACAAGCTCTCCACCCTATCCGGATCATTCTCCTTCACTACCTCGATACCCTCATCTTGCATCGCCATTTCCCCAACAAAAATTTCACCAATTCCCTCGTAAACCCCTACACTATCAGCCCCTTATTCAAAAATTGAACCCGGACTCTCATATTCCGATGAAGCAAACATAGTATTTTCATCAAAAGTACTCGTTGAGCTAAAATCAAAATCCTCCGCGGCCTCGTCAGCCTCGGCCATCGGCGATTCAGAAGGTGAATCCTGGTAGCTCTCAAATGCAGTCGATGATAAAACTCTATTTCGTTGATAAAACTCAGATCTTTTCGAGACCCATGAATTCGAGAACCGAAATAAGGGTTTATCAGGTTGAAGATTTGAGATTAGGGTCTCATGACATGATACCTGAGAATGAACTATAGGATGACGCAATTTTGACACAACCACGCGCCTCCGTAGATAAGCTTGTGCTGCCGGCGATCGCCACATTGTCTCCGCCGCCGCTCTCTGAGTTGGGAAATGATAGATGTTAACCTAAGCGCCCAAATTGCCCCATCCCCTCCTCCCTCTTCTGTACTGTCTTCTTATCTTCTTCTTCGTTTTTTCACGAATGAACTACTTTTTTTTTTTTTTTTTTTTTGCCTTATTCATCCACATTAAACAAAATAACATTGACCCGTTTGGTTTCAAAAGTCAGTCCAAAAAAGCATTTTTTTAAGTGCTTTTCATTTAATAAAGTGTTTGGTTGACCAGAAAAGTGCTTAAATAAGCACTTTTTTAAGTCAAAATTAGGGCCCCGTTTGAATTTGGTAGACATTTTAAAAAAAAAAAGACACTTTTTAAGCTATAATTTTTTGCTTTTGAAAAAGCTCTATAGCAGAGTAAGAGTAAATAAGGAGAGGAATCATAAATGTGGAGCCAAAGAAACCTCAATAGCAGAGAGTGGAGAAAAAACCTCGATTGCGTCTGGAGAGTAAGAGGAAATCTGGAGCCGAAGAAACATGAAGCAGTTTTTGTGGATGAGAGACAACGTGAGCCAGTTTTTGTGAAACGGGGAGTGAGAAGAGGGTGGATGAGAAGAAATAAGAAATTAAAATCAAATGCCAAAGAGGGGTAAAAATGGTATGAAAAATGGTGTCCTCACTTGAGTAGTTTTTATAAGGGGCTGAAGTTTTATAAGATACTAAAATAAGTTTTAATTTTTCTCAAATATTTTTTTAATATATATTTACTGCTTTGTATTATTGTGTATATATTATAAATCTAATTTTCCATATATTTTCATCTTTAATTGTTCATGCGCCAATACTGTAAGTTCATTCGTCCAACTAGTGTAAAATAACTCAAAGAACGATCGAAGGTGACTGAATGATATTATATAAAAGTGATAAATTCATGAGTTATAACTGTTTCTATATAATTTTCATGGATGTTAAGACTATAGAATTTAAAAGTAGTGTAAAATAACTTAAAGAGCGACCGAAAGCGACTGAGTGATATGATATAAAAAGTGATGAAATTCATGAGTTATATTATTTTTATATAACTTTCATGAATGTTAAAACTATAAAATTTAAATGTAGTGTAAAATAACTCAAATAGTGACCGAAAGCGACTGAGTTATATGATATAAAAGGTGATGAAATTCATGAGTTATAATTGTTTCTATATAACTTTCATGGATGTTAAGACTATAAAATTTAAAAGTAGTGTAAAATGACTCGAAGAGCGACCGAAAGCGACTGAGTGATATGATATAAAAAGTGATTAAATTCATGAGTTATACTATTTCTATATAACTTTCATGCTTTCATGGATGTTAAAACTATAAAATTTAAATGTAGTGTAAAATAACTCAAATAGCGACCGAAAGCGACTAAGTTATATGATATAAAAGGTGATGAAATTCATGAGTTATAACTATTTCTATACAATGATAGACTTTCATGGATGTTAAGACTATAAAATTTAAAACTGTAGTGTAAAGTAACCCAAAGAGCGACCGAAGGCAACTAAACGACGACTGAGTGATATAATATAAAAGGTGATGAAATTCATTAGTTATAACTAGTTACTCTATAATGGTAGACTTTCATGGATGTTAAGACTTAAGACTATAAAATTTAAAATTAGTGTAAAATAACCCAAAGAGCGACCGAAGGTGACTGAACGACGTATTGAAAATATATCTTTATAAATATTGTGTATATCTTTTGTATCTTTTTATTTATTTATTTCCTTATCTCTATCTCGTGAGATTGTATATAAATATACATTGTATCTTTATTTCTGAATATATATGAAAAATATATTCCCCAAACGTTTCTACATGGTATCAAGAGCTCCCGGCCTACGCCACTAAACCCTAGCCCTACCAAGCCGAAGCCGCCGCCGCCGCCCCTCCTCTTCCAATATACTTTTTTTTTTCTTTCGCCGACTAACATGGCTGCTGCACCCGGTCCGTTTATCACGCTTCCAATCTCCTTCAATGTTGCTGCTCATGCGCCTTTGAAGCTGACATCCACAAACTATCTTTCCTGGCGTCTCCAGTTCATGACCCTTCTCACTGGTCATGATCTCCTTGGGTTTATTGATGGATCTTACCCTTGTCCACCACGGGCCATCCTCGTCGCTGCGACGCCTGCCGCCGTTCCTGCCACTTCCTCTTTGAATCCTGCGTATACCGCTTGGATTCGTCAGGACCAGTTGATTATGAACATCATCATTGGATCCCTCTCTCCCTCCTTGATTCCATTTATTGCTACTGCCACCACTGCCGCCGACGCATAGACCACTCTTGCCAATACCTATGGAAAGCCCTCTCGTGGTCGCATCACTCAACTCAAAACACAGCTTCGGAATCCGGTCAAGGGATCTCAAACCATAACTGAATTCATGCAGTTCATCAAATCAAAGGCTGATGAACTGGCCCTCATGAATGCTCCGCTCGACATCGAAGATCTTACAATCAAAGTTCTGCATGACCTTGATGATGATTACAAGGAGCTTGCTCATGCCATTCAAGCCCGTGACACTGCCATCTCGTTTGAGGAGCTCCATGAAAAGCTTCTCAATCATGAGGCTCATCTATTGGCTCGACGAGGCTCTCTTTTTGCCCTTCCGGCAACAGTCCACTCGACCCAGCGCTCCAACCATCAAGACCGCCGCCCGCCACTTGCTAATGTTCTCGGCGCCTCCACTGCCTAGCCTCGTCACGGCGATGCCTGGAATCCGCGGCCTGCATTCCACCAGCCCGCCCAGGTGCAGGGCCAGCGTTTCTCGCGCCCGTATCTGGGGCGCTGTCAGCTCTGCAGTCATCAGGGTCACTCTGCTCAGCGCTGTCCTGACTTTCAATTCACGTCAGCTCCGTCTTCTGCGCCCCATGGTGGTCAACCACGCGCTGCCCCGAGTTTGCCATTTTCCTCGGCCGCCGCGTTTACTGCTGCCTCGCCTGCATCGTCTGACTGGCTCCTAGACTCTAGCGCCACGCATCATGTCACCGCCGATCTCTCTAACCTATCTCTCCACACTCCGTATGCTGGATCTGATGGAGTTGTTATTGGTGATGGCAGTGGTCTCCCCATCACTCACACAGGTTGTCTCCTACCACCCTCTAGTTCCTCTAAGCTTTTGTTTCCACACGCCCTATGCGTTCCTTCCATTAACAAAAATCTGTTATCTGTGTCTCAACTTTGTAAAACTAATGTTGTCATTGTTATTTTCTCTTCCTCTGATTTTCAAGTAAAGGATCCTCGCATGAGGGCTATTCTCCATCAGGGTCCACTTAAAGGTGGTGTCTACTCATGGTCTGCGTCTTCGTCTTTTCCGCCACTGGCACTCTCTGCTTCTGTCGTGTCGCTCCCTACCTGGCATAGTCGTTTAGGTCATCCGTCTGCTCGAGTTTTACGTTATTTAGTTGTGTCTAAGTCTGTGTCCTGTTCGCCTTCAATTCGTCACTTTCATTGTAATTCGTGTTTATGCAATAAAAGCCACAAACTTCCGTTTCATGACTCTTCCCTTACTTCGTCATTTCCTCTTGATCTAATTTTTTCTGATGTCTGGACCTCTCCGATTATCTCAAATGATGGGTATAAATATTATGTTATATTTGTTGATCACTATAGCAAATATATTTGGTTGTATCCTTTAAAACATAAATCGGATGTCTTATCTGTCTTTAAATGTTTCAAATCTTTGGTTGAGAAGCGATTTAATCATCCCATACTCACTCTGTATACTGATAATGGTGGAGAATTTCTTGCCCTCAAAGACTTTCTTAGTGTGCATGGAATTTCTCATCTCACCACTCCACCTCATACTCCTGAACATAACGGCTACTCTGAACGCCGTCATCGTCATATTGTGGAAACCGGGTTTGCCCTTCTCCAACATGCGTCAGTCCCTACTCATTTTTGGCCTTTTGCCTTTGCCACTGCCACCTATCTCATAAATCGCCTACCAAAACGAAACCTCTCATATAAATCCTCCTTTGAGTGTATCTTCGGCACGACACCTAACCTATCCAAACTTTGAATTTTTGGTTGTCTCTGTTATCCGTGGCTCCGTCCCTACTCTCCTCATAAGCTTATACACCGGTCATCCCCCTATGTCTTCCTTGGTTATTCTCTTACGCAGAGTGTCTATCTCTGCTATGAGCCATCTTCTGGTCGCGTCTTTGTTTCTCGTCATGTTGTCTTTGTTGAGTCTACTTTCCCTTTTGCCAGTGATGGTTCTGACAATGGACGTTGCTCTGGTACGCCGTCTGGATCGCCTGTGGAGGACCTCTATGTCGTTGATTCTTTACCTGTTGAACCTTTTTCCCCACGCCCAGCTCCACCTCTCCATCGCCCTGTGTCCCCTGCCGTACAGCCCGAACCCGGGCCAATAACCGAGCCACTCCCCACCCACGCAATCCCGCCTGCCGACCCACCACCTACCCCTCCTAATTCCAACACTCATCCCATGGTCACCCGATCCAAAAACAATATTTTTCAACCCAATCCCCGCTTCGGTCTCACTGCTATCACTGACGCTGCCCCATCTGAGCCTACATCGCACACTCTTGCTCTCAAGGATCCTCGCTGGCGTGCTGCCATGTCTGAGGAGTTTGATGCACTTCTTCGTAACGGTACTTGGGATATTGTTCCGTCGGATATGGCGCAAAATGTTGTTGGTTGCAAGTGGGTCTTTCGGCTTAAGCAGAAGTCTGATGGTTCTATTGAGCATTACAAGGCTCGTCTGGTTGCCAAGGGATTTCATCAACGTCCGAGTCTTGACTTCACTGAAACCTTTAGTCCTGTGGCCAAACCCACCACTGTTCGAATTCTCTTGTCCTTGGCTGTTTCCAGTGGTTGGTCTCTTCGTCAAATGGATGTGAACAATGCTTTCCTTCAGGGTCATCTGGACGAATGTGTTTATATGGGTCAGCCACCTGGCTTTGTTAACTCTGATTTTCCGGCGCATGCCTGCAAGTTAAACAAAGCAATTTATGTTCTTAAACAGGCACCAAGGGCCTGGTACACGACCCTGCATCGGTTTCTAATCCGTATTGGTTTTGTTGCCTCAGTGGCTGATACATCCTTATTTATCTTTTGTTCTGGTAACGTCATCATGTATCTCCTTGTCTATGTCGATGATTTAATTCTTACAGGAAATGATGTTGCTGCTCTTCAGAATTTCATTGATCAGTTGGGTGCTCGGTTCTCCATAAAAGATCTGGGTTCTCTCTCTTATTTTTTGGGTGTTGAAGTTATTACCACTTCAGGGGGCCTTTGCCTATCTCAGCGAAAGTATCTCCTTGATATTCTCTCTAAGACAAACATGGCTGATTCGAAGCCCGTCTCAACACCTCTTGTCACAACTGCTCCTCTGCACCTCTTGGATGGCTCGCCTCCTGCTGATGCTACCCTATATCGTCAGATCATTGGTAGTTTGCAGTATCTCTCCTTTACTCGTCCGGATATTGCCTTTGCAGTTAATAAGCTATCACAATTCATGCATGCTCCCTCTTCTCTACATTGGGGGGCGGCCAAACGTCTTCTCCGCTATCTTAATGGCACTCGCTCATACTGTCTTATGCTTCGCTGCCACAACTCGCCATCTCTTCACGCATTTTGTGATGCTGATTGGGCGGGTGATGTTGATGATCGCACCTCTACTGGTGCGTATATTGTTTTTCTGGGTCCCAATCCTGTCTCATGGTGCTCACGTAAGCAGGGTTCTGTTGCTCATTCTTCTACTGAGGCTGAATATCGTGCAATTGCTTCCACTGCTGCGGAACTACAATGAGTTCGTTCGCTGCTTGATGAACTCGGCCTTACTACTGTCTCATCTCCAGCCTCAATATATTGTGACAATGTTGGGGCTACTTATTTTTGTGCTAATCCAGTTTTCACTCTCGCATGAAGCATATTGCTCTGGACTATCATTTTGTTCGTGAGCCGGTTCAACGTGGTAAAGTTCGTGTCTCTCATGTATCCTCCTCTGACCAGCTTGCTGATGCCCTGACCAAGCCTCTTTCTAGTTCACGTCTTCGCCTTCTTTGTTCCAAGATAGGTGTCTCTCCGCATCCACCATCTTGAGAGGGCCTATTGGAAATATATTTTTATAAATATTGTGTATATCTTTTGTATCTTTTTATTTATTTATTTCTTTATCTCTATCTCGTGAGATTGTATATAAATATACATTGTATCTTTATTTCTGAATATATATGAAAAATATATTCCCCAAACGTTTCTACACAGCGACTAAGTGATATGATATAAAAAGTGATGAAATTCATAAGTTATAACTTATTATTATATATGTTAGACTTTCATGGATATTAAAACTATAAGTCTATAACATTTAAAACTAGTACGTAAAATAACCAAAAGAGAGACTGAAGACGACTGATTGATATAATATAAAATATGATGAAATTAATGAGTTATAACTATTTACTATATAATGGTAGACTTTCATGTATGTTAAGACTATAAAATTTAAAATTAATGTAAAATAACTTAAAGAGCGACCGAAGGCGACTGAGTGATATAATTTAAAAGGTGAAGAAATTTATGAGTTATAACTATTGTAGTGTCATATCCATGAAAATATACCTTAATATAGTAAATATCCTTAAAAACATGAATTGACTCACTTTTTTACTATATCACTCGGTCGCTCTCGATTGCTCTCAGTCGCTCTTTTACTTATTTCACACTAAATTTAAATTTTTTATTGTCATATCCATGAAAATATACCGTAATACAGTAAATAACCTTAAAAACATGAATTGACTACTCAATTTTTTACTATGTCACTCGGTTGCCATTCGATCGCTTTTAGTTGTTCTCAGTCGCTCAACTTTATTTGGCAATTCACCAAATTTCTTATCTTTTATATTATTACATACAATATATAAAGGAGTTTTGTATGGATGTAAAATAAATTACAAAATTGTCGAATCCAAAAAACACAAAATACTATTTCAATACAACCGCTACAAATCACTAGTTTTTGTTTGCACTTAGTACAAAATTTAAAAGCTAAAAAACATCCCACAACCATCAAACAATGCCACAATATTATCCTGCATAGGGCTGGGTACGGTATACCGTACCGAACTACGATACCGTACCGTATCATACCGATATAAAGAAATTCATACTGGTAATTCGGTATATCAAATTTTCGGTATGGAGAATTTTTATACCGAATACCGTACCGGAATTAAAAAAAAATTCGGTATACCGACAAATTTCGGTATACTGAAAAAAAAACTCGGTATACCGAAAAATTTTTCGGTATATCGAGTTTTTTTTCGGTATACCGTGAAAATTTTTTTTAAAAAAAGAATATATCGAAATAAAAAATTTTATATACCGATACCGATACCGAAAATTTCGGTACGTTACGTATACCGATTTTTCGGTATATTCGGTAAATTTTTCGGTACGATATGACGGTATTTTCGGCATTCGGTATTTTTCCTCAGCCCTAATCCTGCATTATTTCCGAGTCCATAAAGTTAAATTTACAAATCAAATTAATTTTTTTGAATTAATATGAATTAATATTAAATTTTATAGAAGTCCCACCCCCCTCATTATTTTCCCAGTCCGAGAATCAAATTATACTGCATTATTTCCGAGTCCGAGAAGTGAAGATTTCAATGCTTTTCTTGTCCCACAAAAATTTGGGTTAAAAATTCGCTTCTTTTTTTTCCTTTTCTTTCAAAATGAAAATGGATTCTGAGAATAGTATTTTCTATATACAAATGCAAATCAGAGCACTTCCTTTTCAAGTTTAAGCACAGCCATGAATGCTTCTTGAGGTACGTCCACTTTACCAATTGCCTTCATTCTTTTCTTTCCCTCGGCCTGGTTGGAGTGCAACGAAACCATTAGTCGACCATTACAGGTTTGATAAGGAAACATACATACAGATATGCGGGTCAACAGTTCCTAGAAACTGCCATAATGTAAATATAAACCGACAGGAATACAATACGTTAACCCGCATATCTATTAAACACACCTGTTTCCGCAATAATTTCTTCTTCCTCGTGATGTCTCCACCTGGAGAAAACAATCAAGAAAAGTAATTGCATAGAAAATGTAAAGGTTGGTAAGATTTTCATCATATGTTCTTCCCCATGAAAGAGTTGATTCAGAATAATCTCAATAAATGAACACCATTATATATCAAGAAAGTATCAAAATAAGAGTAGGAAAACGATGTGTCATGAGAAACACAATATTCTGATATGATGTTAGAGACCATTTTTGTTCAAAAGTTAGGACTTGTGGAGGTATCCAACAATAGTTTTAGTTTAATGTATATCCTTCCATAAAGTAACAGACTAGAGAACATATACAACAAAACAATATTATGCAAGGCGTACATATCTATGTCAGCCTTGTATTGAGCAACAAAGGGCCATAAAGAACCACCCAACCACCAAATACCAACTTACTAAATTTAAAAGAAACTGTGAATCTAGTATAATATGAGAGCTGTTTTGATAGGATGCCGGAAACCAATATTAGTAGTTTTATATTTTAAGTCATGACCATACAATCTTTTATATCTTTTTAATTTGACCTAGCATATGAGCTGTATCATGGACATATAACATATTAACATCATCGCTGCAGTTGGCAGTCTGTTCGTTGAGACATAATCTCACCATAGCATTTCGCAAGAACATCCTTCCTGATAGCAGACAAAGTTTCGCTGGCGATCACTTTGGAGCCTATGCATGCCTGTGAAAAAGGTGAGGCACTTTTAGACTACATAGTCTACATTACAACCAAGAAAGCTCCAAAATACATTTTGTGGTGGTTCGTTTCATTTGGATAATCAGATTTAGTAAGCATATGGAAACTTATAGAGAAAGAAGAGTTACATGCACAATCCACATCTAATCGCAAGTGGCATTTCTTACAAGATTGAAGTGAATGAAAATTTTAGGTGGATTGACCCTGATAGAATCCTGATAGTGCTTCCCAGAAAATAAGTGAAGTTACCTGGATTGGAACTTTAAACATTTGTCTGGGTATTAGTTCCTTCAGTTTTTGAGTCAAAGCTCTCCCAACAGGATAAGCCTGAGAAAGGTGCGTATGAGTATATATTTCATTCTGTGAAAATTCTAGCAAACCAGCCAACAAGAGTTTGATACCTTGTCTTTATGCACGATAGTTGATAAAGGCTCCACAAGATCCCCATTAATTTGAATATCAAGTTTTATCAGATCACTTTCTGTATACCTATTCATGATTCAAAAAACTCATGGTAAAACAGTCATAAATCTAAAAATATAGTTAGTATGTGCCTTGGATAGCTAAAAGGTAATAGAAGTAATTAACTGAATGAATGTAAATATAAACCGACAGGAATACAATACGCTACAATTTCAAGAAATGAATAGCTTAGCCTGCTAATCTAAGTAAGAGTGATGTTCATGAAGAAAGAAGAAGAAAGTGTGAGGCTGGTTCGTCAATCCAGAACAATATCTAAATAACAACAGCAGTTTCACAGCAGAAGAAATCTTTTGCCTAGTTTGGTTTATAATTAACTATTTACTCCAAAAGATCGATTGATGTGTGTACCCAATTAAGGAGTACTCCATGCTAGCATAGCCTTTGCTCTTTGACTTCAGCTGATCAAAGAAATCCCCTACCATCTGCACAATGAACAACCCAAATCCTCGAAGTGAAACACAAGACAGAAAATGAAGGCAATACTTTCTAATCACCAGAAATTCAAGTCGCTTTAACCTCAAAGAGGGATACCTCAGCTAGTGGTAACCTATAAATTATCGATGCTCTACTCTCAGTAATAAACTTCATTTCAGTGAACTCTCCTCTTCGGTCCTGAGCAAGCTCCATTAGGGCACCAATATATTCTTTTGGAGTGAGCATTTCAATCTGTATGTTGGGGAAAATATCAGTTAATTACATGCTCAAGCTATCTGTTAAAAACTTTGAAACTGGTACCGACACACAAGGCCAAAGCAAAGGTGACCAACCTTAACAAATGGCTCTTCAATTGACCTTCTGTTTCCAGGTTCAGGAAGTAAAGATGGATTTGAACATTCAACCTGTTCCAAAATAGGAATACATATAAATTCATTAAGAAAGAGACGGCCAACAATATCTTACTTCAGAATGATAATGCATAAAACCCAGCGGCAGCAGAATTCAGTCAACAAAAAGAAATTTAGGGAAATTACAGAATAGATCAAAACTATAACATGTGAGAACATTACAAGGCATAAACATAAGAGGGAACCTCTAAAAGTGGTTCATATAAAATATGGACTTCAATAAAGACTTGAGCTGGTGACAATTAGATATTTATCATACAATTATACTTAAATTAAATCTTCAAATCCATATCCATGCAGGACCCTGACAAATTTACTCTTTTCATATATAAAATGATTTGATAACACTTTCTACTAAAGCAGCTGGTTTATCAAAAGATGTGCATATTACAGATATATGAGGACATGGAAACACAAATAACTGAAACGATAAAGCAAGGAACCCAAATACCAAACTGTAGCAGTCCAACATGACTACTATTGCGTTCATATTCCTAATGCTACAGAAGAATAGCACTTGTAGCTACAGAAGAGAGACAGCTCTCATGATAAATGTTAATAAATAAACAAGAATCAGCGAAAAAAATCAAGAATGGGACAAGTAGATATTACAGTATCACCGTTTACACAGTTCACCCTGTAAACAACACTTGGGGCTGTGGTTATTAGACTCAAATTGTATTCACGTTCCAGCCTTTCCTGTGGAACAGAACTCATTCAGAACAGTATCCATATCATTACAAAGCAAGTGGTTCTAGTAGATGTAACCAAGATTAAAACAGCAAAACATACTGAAAAACCAGTTCACCTGCACAATTTCCATGTGAAGAAGACCTAGAAACCCACATCTAAAGCCAAATCCCATAGCGCTTGAGGTCTCTGGCTCAAACTGTATGGTAACACAATTACTGGGAAATATATTTTTATGTATATTATTCAGAAGCGTAACATAAACAAAATGGTCAACAAAAACTTAGATGGGGCACAATTGTACAACATCCAAAGATCCCAACAAAATAGAAAAACTAATGGGGTCTGATATAAAATGTTCTTCAGTAACGTTTAGCATTTGTCGCATTTGATACTTTTTTTCTCAAAATTCTCAGAAAGTAAAGTATCCTCGTAACTTTCTTCTCTATTGCTCGGTTACTAGCGATAATGGTCCCTGAACCAAGTAGGGGAAGCAAAGAAGACAGAAATAAAGGCTCGAATAATCGATAAATTTGCTACAAGCTTCTGTATTCGATGTTTTACAAAAGAAAACAACCATCTTTATTTATACTAACAACTCACGCATGCAATAACTCGCATGCATATATTTTTAACCTAATTAATTATTTTTAAATCTTTGTTTTAAATTATGATCAACAAATTATTTTGTTGTTTTTAGAATTTACTAAGATAGGTTTTTATATTAATTTTTATTGAACGAAAGAAGAAGGGGTATTTTGCCAATCTACTAAAATGAGCGAAGTAGTTATTCTGAACTGTTGGTGAATTACTTATACAATATATAGTATACAATTATAATAATAAGATTAAGATTTATTTCCAAGATGGTTTTACATGTATATTTATAATTTTATTTTTTAAAATCCTCCAATCCCCAAAGCACAATCTTGCGACAAAACTATCAAAGAGGGCCTACCTTTAGAGCAGCATCATTAAGCTGCAATTTGTCTAAAGCATCACGCAACTCATGAAATCTACAATAAGAAAACAATCATTGTAATTTATTCAAAATTGCAATCCCCAATATATTAAGCACATAAAGAATGAAACAGGGTAATACTGGTCAGCATCAACAGGAAATAGGCCACAGAAAACCATTGGTGTAACCTCCTTGTATCCAGGCAGCGATTGTTCAGCTTTCCTACTGTACTGTGTTATTGTGTCACCCACCCTAGCATCTGCCACTGATCTTATGGAAGCTGAAAGATAACCTACCTGAATGATATGTGTTGCTAAATATTTGTACTGGAAATAAATACTAAAATGCTTAGAGAACAAACATAAAAATGACATCGCTACAGAATTGTCAAAGTACACTGTACGAAAAGGATTTCAAAGGGGAGAGTAAAAAATCCAGTGGATGAGTTACTCTCGTTTTTCTGAGCATCCATGAAAAAGTTTAACAAGAAAATTCGATATTTTCCACGTCTCCAGCATACACTCTTCAAAGAAAATGCGTTCAAATTCTATCAAAGAAGCATGCATCAATCACGAGACCAAGCAAGATGAGATTTTCCACCTCTCCAGCATACAACTCTTCAACCTGCAACTGGTTAGGAGATAAAACTCCAACTTCATCAGCATAATAATCCTGCATTTGAAATTCAACATTAGCGCTGATTTTGCGTAAAATCCGTAGATCCAAGCTACATTTCAGAAACGGGGCACCAAAAATATTTAAACATATTTTTTCCCAACTACATGCTGGAATAATAAATCCAGATGGGCAAGCAATCAGTTACAGGTAAATCAATTAACTGGTAAACTATGGAATTTACTCTCTCAGTAGATTCACGCATCAATGAAATTAGGTCTGAAAAGGGCTGACGTTCCTCTCCAGGCTCCTCAAGAAGTATATAACATCATTTTCATAAACGAAACCTCATGAAAACGCTGCATGATTGTGGGGCCATACCTTTCCACTTGCCATAAAAAATATTCTGTCTCCTTTTCTCAAAATTCCATCAATAAGTCGAAAATATACAATGACCCCTCTGTATGCATCATAGTAGCTGCCAAATATTTCAAAACCACATGCAGTAAGAAGATGATTGACATATTAACAAAAGCAAAGCCAAAATTAAATCAATTCGGCATCTAAAATTAATTTGATGTATGCAAATCACTATACCTTTTAAAACAGAATCAGGTAATTAGTACGGAGAACATGATAAGGTAAAGTGAAAAGTTTCAGTTTATCGCGTAAAACATTATCTGCAAATAGAAAACATTTGTAGCAGAAGACATGAAAACAAAAGATTTTGACTTCTCAAAACCATGAAAAGAAGTCCAAGAAGGTAAATTTCATCAAAAACAAGTACAACAGAGAATATGCTATTTATATAAAAACCACGCACCAAAAGAAGCCAGACATTTCTTTGAGTTTTTTCTCTTGTTGTAAGGAAAAGATTGAAAAATTCAAATCAATCTGTTATAGACTTATAGTAGGAAGATGATTATTTGAGGAAACTAACAGCAATATAAAATCATGTAAATAACTAACCAACACAAGAATTGAGCATCACAGAGTTTATTATAGTAACAAAATTTTATACCTATAAAATACTAAAAGAAGCCGGACATTTCTCTTGAGTTTTTTCTCGTGTTGTAAGGAAAAGATAGATTAAAAAATCAAATCAATATATTATGGAAAGGAAGAGGATTGTTTGAAATAACAGCAATATAAATTCAAGCAAATAACTTACCAACACAAGTATTAAACATCATAGAGTTTATCATAGTACCTAAATTTGATACCTATCAAATATGAGAGCCCTCAAGGGTCTTTCAGCAGTATCTTGAGGCGGGGGGATCTTTTGGACAATTGCATTTAGAATTTCCGTGATACCTATCCCTTCCTACAGAATAATAGTAAGTATTAAAATTTACCCAAGACCTCCCCGACGATCATCCACAAACCCTTTCTCCCACAAATGAACCTTTTTATACATCATAAAGTCGATAGAGGATAGCATTTTCTGTCAAAGTCTAAATGGCAAGGAGATGTATGGAAATAGAGCCAACCTTCGCCGAGCAGTGAATTGCTTCACTACAATCCAGACCAACAATCTGTGAAGAAAGATTAGCAATTTCAGAACTGAGAGAACACTTTTAGCATAATCAAGAACATTTTTTGCTTCTTAAGTTATTAATCCTTGACTTAAAATGAAAGTCATGTCGAGGTAATGACTGCTTTTGATAAATATGTTTAAAGATTGAAAAGGTCCATCATAACAAAAGACAATGTTATCATCATAACAATACAATTCCCTAACTTGGATCCAAATTCCTCATTTTGGTGAAATTCTTCAGTAAACCATCAAGCATGACAAACCAACCTCTTCGATCTCTCGAGAAACTCGATCTGGCTCAGCACCTGGAAGATCTATTTTGTTCAAAACCTGAAGAACACAAATGCTTGAAAACTCAATTGCCAAGTGATTACAGATCATATAGAATAGCAAATTTTGATGAGCGATTGATAAAATTCTAAGAGTACGGAATTGTTGTTGTATATGGGTCCATCTACCAAAAGCTAGACTGCCAAGAAATTACCTCAAAAACTAAATAAATGAAACTCACCAAAAGCTAGGGGAAATATGATTTCGAATTTCTCATTGTGGATTAAGTGAAAAACACAAACCCAAAAATATGCTTTTTTGCAGAGATTCTAACGTGCAAGATTGAAGTTCACGCAATGCACTTCATTTTAATCCTTATCACTGTCCTCACCCAACACCAACACCGATTTCCACCCCTGGTTTCACCAAACCAGCGTCACAGCAACAACATCATTCCTAGCACCACGATTCTGCCTTCAGCAGGGTTATTTGCTCTCTTTGAAATTATAAATTTTTTAAGAAATGTACAGCCATCTTAAGTATCATATTTAGTTTTATGTTTATGTTTAGATTTAAATAAACCATTGTTTCTGTTAAATAGTCTGAGTTCAAATACTGCTAGCATTTATTGCGTTGCATTATGTAGTCTTCCTAATGTGCATCTCATTTTACTCATTCCATGTTCCATGGGGACACCACATATCCTTCAAAAACAATGCATTCTAAAGTTAAAAGAGAATCAAGCAATTTGAAGTTAGAGTGAAAGTTCCCCTTACTGGAATGATCTCAAGATTGTTTTCCAATGCTAAATACACATTAGCCAGTGTTTGGGCCTCGACCCCCTGCAAAATAATGTTTAACCACCAATCTTAATATTGACTATCACAAAAAATATATTTCTATTTGAGACTTCGATATGATAAAATTGGTTCAGAAAAGGATAAATTCATGTAAATAAGTAACTCCCATGGGTGTTGGGAGAGAAACAGGTAGGATTGAAAAATGACCATGCATTGAAAAGAGAGAAGCGGCTCACCTGAGAAGCATCCACAACAAGGAGAGCACCCTCACAAGCGGCAAGAGAGCGAGAAACCTACAGATGTTGTAAAAGAGAACGAACAAATGTGGGGAATACTGGTGGGCACCATCAAATATCAAAATTTCATCAAAAATAATCTTACAGTGTCAGTAATATACCTCATAGGAGAAGTCTACATGACCTGGAGTATCAATAAGATTTAGGCAATATGGTTCATTTCTATGAACATAACGCATCCGCGCAGCCTATGAGGAAAAACATTTCAATGTTCAATAATTTTTAAGTAACAATGATCACGGTAGAGAGCAACTTCAACTTAGATTTCATATTACCTTTAACAGATCAGAATAACAAGGCATTACAACAAATATTAGGCATCTTACCCAGCGGAAAGGCTACATCTATTACCGGACCTATGATTTGGACAATACACCCCAGTTTTTTTCCCCCAAGCATCAGATTGCAGGTCGAGAAGAAAAAATTGTATCTAAATCCATCTCCCGTACGAGAGAAATTCCAATAACCAAGGGCTATTTTCACTAGAAAGATCGCAATGTACAACTGTGAGACTCTAATGTCACGGAAACAATTTTGGATTATAGAATACTATTGTCACCTTACATGCTGAACTCCAGTGCCCTTAGAAAATAATATGTTGCAACTTACAGCAATTATGTGGTCGCAAGAAGATCAGATCTGCTATTTAACTCCTGATACCTAATTTATTCTATGAGCTGCACTCAGTTGGGGAATACAACTATCCTTTGATTCAGGTAATCTCGTGTTGAACAATTCTTAAAAATATTCTGCAGTCAACTTCGAACAGAAATATACATGAGAGATCATGCTATGCAATTTCAATAAATAACTAACTTGAGGTTGCATCTGATTCAATGACATGCAACAAGAGCCTAACAGACCAAACGAGAACTAACTTCACACATGTTTTATATATCAATTAAAGTAATTACTTGGCCACAAAGTCGACCTGTAATTTAATAGTTATGCCTCTTTCTCTCTCCAAGTCCATGTTATCGAGAAACTGTTCCTTCATCTCTCTGCTTTCCACAGTGCCAGTCATCTGCAACAGTTTATCCGCCAAAGTCGATTTCCCATGATCAATATGAGCTATGATGCAGAAATTCCTTATATTTGATGAAGGCACCTGCCATTTCAATACATAATAACATTTATTTTAATCTAAAAAACAGCTCGCTCTTCATATGACATAACACGGGTTTGATCTTCAAATTTTCCTCATTAGTGGCACAATGGAATTAAATGCTTTATTTCTTTATCTACCCTCACAAATATGGTTCTTCATCACTTTGGTTTAGTGGTAACGGCTCCAAGGAATAAAATTGAAAATCTTACCACTCTATATCAGCATTCTTCCTAATTCTTTTTCCTAAAACCTAGTTGAATGATTATTAAGGGACAATTTTCAAAATAAAAACTGTTCTCTCGGAGAAACTACAATTTCGGAAGTACTGAAACCTTCGAAAGGCGGTCTTTGCCAGCACGAGCGGCAAGTTCGATTTCAGCATCAGAAGGAGGGCGTCTAGGCTGAATGCCAGTAACCTGGCAACGTACGCCACCAAAACCACAACGCCGCTTCTGGTGCAATAAGCCGATTTCTCTGGCAGAAAAGCAATTCCTGTGATGAAAAAGAGATTCGGCTCTGCTTAAATTAGAAGAGCGACGAGGAACGAAGGCAGTTGAGTTTGAGCGGGGATTTGGGGCCAAAAGAAATTTGAGGCGGTAAACATCGGCGGCGACGGCCATATTTCCGCAGCGGAGCGGCAGTGGTTAGCGTTTTGGTGTTAATATTTAGTTGAGCTCCTCCGGGGGTGAGTCGCTGCCATTGTTTGAGCTTTGGTCTGTTTTCAGCCACACACAATGAATGAGAATCAATACAAGACAACGGCTATCTGGACAGACTGCTTGCTTCTTCTTCTCCAGTTTTCTTACTGCTTTTTTGTCCAATTATACCTTGGCTACTCACGACTTCTATATGCCAAGCTTTTTTTTTTTATCCGATTTAAAACAAAATAAAAATAAAACATCATCCATGTTTAGTTTTCAACTTTAACTTAAAAAAAAATGAGTAAAACTTATTTTGATATACCAACTATTGATAAATTATCAAATTGGTCTATACATTATTGAAAATATCTTAATTGGCGCATAAAGAAATTATAACGTAAAATTTACACATTACTTAAATTGCATTTAAGTTTAATTTTTTTTTTTATCAAATTTAACTACATACACATTTTGTTTTTCAAAATTATTTATCGAGTAAATTTGTAAAATAATTAATATTTTATTATACTATTTATAAAAATTGTGTATCATACATACGTGAAAGTGTTCAACATGAAATTTGTATTCATAAATAAAAAGACATATATGATATATCACATTGGAAAAAACGGCTAATGCAAATAGCGACACAACAATACATGAATCTCACTCATCATCTCGATTTGCACAATACCACTCATCGAAAGTTTTTGTGTTTGATTTAAACATTTTTAACTATTTTGATGTTTTTTTTTTATTTTTATTGTACTTTTAATGAATATAAAAACAAAAATGTGTATTTTATAGTATATTAAAAAATATTTTAGTTGTCTATATTTTAATTTATTTATAAATTATAATTTTTTAATATATAATTATAGTACTATAATATATATAAAGAAAAAACATCATTTTTACGATATCTTTATAAATATTTTTTAATATATATAAATTTTTAGTATATATATTTGTATTAAATAATATTTATAACAATTTTTCACCAACTCTCAATTGACTTGCCTCGAACCGGCTTGTAGATCAATTTAACTGGTCTAAAGTCTAAACCTATACTGATGTTTTTATTTTCACCTATAACACTATATTTTTTTAAAAAAATATATATTTGGTTAACAATATTTCTTTTTAAAAAAATTAAATAATAATAATAAGAATCACACTATATTTTTTAAAAAATCTTTGGTTAACAATATTTCTTTTTTAAAAATAAATAAATAAATAAATAATAATAATTATTATTATATTAGTATTAGTATTAGTATTAGTAGTAGTAGACAAACAAATAAATAAATGCAAGCATGTTTCATTAGAAGCTTCAAACCTTCAACTAGGTAATTCATAGGAAATTTCGAACCTACCCATGGGGTATTACCCCATGGGTGGTGTGGAGTGTTGTGATTGGTCTAATTATGTGGGTCCCATATGATTTTGTGTGGATCCCACATGATTGGACCAATTACAATACTCCACACATGGGGTATTACCCCATGGGTAGGTCGAAGGAACCGTAATTCATATGCGAGTGCGACATCATCAGCACTCCAATTAGTATTTTTACTGTGCACCTAACTTTTAGCAAATTTTATAATTTACGAGGTTATATATAAAATATATAATATATCTTTTTCTATTTAATAAATACTCAGTATATTATACCAACTGTTTGGTATAACCCATTAATTTTGGTATGGCCAAATCAATTAAAAATTATTTTAAAAAATCACCTCATTTAAATAAGGCCCTTCATTTGCTTCGGGAAAAACCAATGGAAAAAAAACCACTTCAGTTAAATGACAACTTCCACTTCCACTCACCTCTTCTCTCATCGTGGGTGAAAACTGTCATGAGATGTTGAAAATAATATCCATAACCACCGAGCATTTTCTACCTCCTGCTTCAAACAAAACAAATCTATTTGCCACAAATCCTTCAGTTCAAAACTCACTGGTTCGTCAGTCGATGCCGACAAAGTTTTTCAGCCACTAAATTGGATTCGAAGACATGCATGATTCCTTTACAATTGCAGAAGATGGACCACAAGAGGTGAGATCAAACCGGCCATTCATTAAATTAAATCTAAACCAACTTCCATTGGTTTAATTTAGTTTCGCCGCAGGTGAATGCGTTCCACTGCCTCATTATTCCTTCATCAAATCTTCAAAACCTTGAACACCAAAACCAACAGACGAACCCTTATAAGGTACAAATGTTTACTCATCAAACGTTAAACTTCATTACACTAATTTCTTTTTTTAACTCCTACAACTACAGTTTTGAATATAAAAAAAATAAAGCCTTCACACTCAAAAGTCATATGCGTTCATTGAACTACGTATTAATATGAGATCATGAGTTAAAAGTATTAATGATAATATAAAATCAGTAAAACTATAAATAATTAATGCAGATTCAAACACAATATAGTTTTGAGATATATTTCCACATAACCAAGAAGAAATTCCTTCAATGAATAAGGTCTATCTAACCATTTACAGCCAAATGGAACTTGCAGAAGTACCACCGAACATCACCACCATCTGAGGGACTGTTAGTGCGAGCAAGTTATTTCTGTCTGCCTTTACATTGATCATTCACATTAGTCAATCTCCTTATATTAGATGACATGTGTGTAAAAAATGTGTGCCCTTCATTCAAAGAAAGATGGATAAACTTTTTAAAGATTATTTTAACTTTATGTTTGTTTATATTGATGATATTCTTATAGAATCAAAAAATATAGACGAACACGTTAAACACTTAGAGATTTTCTCTAAAATTTGTAAACAAGAAGGACTGGTCTTATCTGAAAAGAAAGCAGTCATAGCAACAAGGAAAATTGAATTCCTTGGTATTGAGATTGATGAAACTGGAATAATTCTACAAACCCATATTGTGGAAAAGGTAAAGAATTTTCCAGATAAACTCAAAGACATAAAACAACTCCAGAGTTTTCTTGGAGTAGTTAATTTCGCAGGGATGTTCATTAACAACCTAGCAATGTACAAAAAGGTGTTCAGTCCTTTGTTAAAAAAGGATGCTAGGTTTATATGGACCAAAGACCATACTCAAGGGGTAAACCAATTAAAGGAGATATGTAAGAATCTCCCAAAAATGGCTATACCCGAAGATAAAGATGATCTGGTTTTATTTACGGATGCTAGTGACGATTGGTGGGCAGCAGTCCTTACCAAGATCACTCCGGATGGAGAAATACCATGCAGATACTGTAGCGGTCTTTTTTCAGAATCAGAGGCCATCAGATGACATATCAACGAAAAGAAATTTTATGCAGTTAAAAGGGCTTTCGAAAAATGAGCATTATTTTTACTTGCTAAAAAATTCACGCTAAAGGTTGATAACACCCAGGTAAAAGCTTTCTTAAAAAATAAAATTGAATCTAAACCTGAGAAAGCTAGGTTATTAAGATGACAAGCATTATGTCAAAATTATATTTTTGATATTGTTATTATTAAATCTCATGAAAATATTCTTGCAGATTTCTTAACAAGAGATAGAAGGCAGTGACGTGGATTCCATCATGAAAATGCAGAGGCATCTCAGGGAACACCTTGGGTTGCTTCAAACCGAGTTCAACTAGTTAGCCATTAATGCTGAAATGGCCGGCAGGTTACAACAAGCTGATCGGATCAAAGTATCTAATTGAATTACAGGGTGTATGCAAGCTCAAACACAACTATGGGCTGCTATTCAAGGGCCAATTGTGAAGGCCATAGAAAAACCATTGGTTTCTCATAAACAAGATATGCTAAAATCATTGGTTTTACAAAAACAAGAAATACAACCACCGGTTGGAAAACAAGATGTTGAGGAAGCTAATGTTGGAAAACTGGCGTTCAGATCAATCACGATTGATACCCGGTGCAGCGGAAGTTTAAAAATTTTATTATTATGGAACAATTCCATAGTGTGGGTATCAACCGTTTAACGATTAAATTATAAGTGTGTGTAAAATTAAATAACAATTATTAAATTTTACCTTTAATCTCGAATCGAGATTCTGGACACCAACAGATTTAATCTGCTCTTGTTGTCTCTCCCTGGAACTGATGAATATTCTGTCCTTCAATCAGGTCCACGAATGGAGGTTTAATTCCTCTGATAGATTACACTAGAAAATCTATCAGAAGTTTTCTACGAAGAGAATAAACGAATTTGATTCGCTATTCCAGACTGCAATTCAAAATCACAGACCGGAATTTCTCACGCAGAGAAGGGAGGGGGCGGCCGAATTTCTTTTGAGAGAGAGCTAGGGTTTTCGATTTTCTGTCTCTCAAATTATGACCAGTTGTGTGTAATTTCTGTACTGCAATAACTTATTTATAATGCAGGCCACTAACACCTTAGGGCCCATTAGTCATAAGTTGAGGCCCGACAAGCAAAGCCCGCATGTTCAGAAATTAATATAAAATTCATCGTGACTCCGATTGATGAACCGATTTCACCAATGTGCACAGAAACCATTTCTGCACATTTTAAAGTCAAGATAAATTTTCCTGAATCCGAATTCAGTGGTTTCCAAAAATGTACATCCCTATGTCATTTTAGGAAATCCTACCCCCTTACTCTTATTTAAGAAGTCCAACTTCTTTATTCATTAAATTGAACTCTTTAAATTTAACTATCTCAACGGGGATAAAAACTCCATTACACTGTGTGACCCTCAATGGTTCAGGGATACAGCTAGCCGTGGGCTCACAACTCCTTGTGACTCAGAACAACACTTTCCGACTTGCCCAACGAATCATGGTAAAGCGCCTAGCAACATCGCCCCATGATTCCCTAGGTATCACTGATAGTGCCTACAAGAACCAGTAGATTTTGGTTAGCGTACAGTACGGTCCCTTCATCCATATATCCCGATCGAATCAACAACCATTGGTATATCGAGAGTCGCTCAAGATTCGATAACTATGCAATACATCTTGAAGATCAAATTAGTGACATCGCATGTGCTACTAAGAAACCATTTCTTAAATCACATCAAGTACTCTGGCCAGAGATTCGTCACACTAATATCTCCTCAGATCGCATAGGATATCCACACTCGCAAGTATGTGGTCAATCCTTGACAACAATGCATCGACTCCTATATGTGTTGTAACTGTACCCAATCCCGACACCTGATGACCCCCATAGAGTCGGTAAACGAGTCAAAGCACAGTACTAGCATATAGAGTCTCCATGATGTTTCAAGTAGTAAGGACTAATGGTGTACAACCAAAACCGCGGACTTTATCCACTCGATAAGTGATAACCACTTGGAAAGTCCGGATAGGGTAGTTCGATTATTCATCCTATGAATATCCATTTGCATGCTTCGAACATCTTCATGTTCCCTACCAATGAAACGTGGTACTCCGCATCGCAAATGCTAGTCTCAAACTCGAGCGATCCTTATCCTTATTATCGGACGGCTCAATCGACTAGGAACAGTTTAGAATATACAGTGACTATAAGATGTATTTCATGATAGACATCCCCATGTTCTACCACATCTTACATACACTATAGTATATTCAAGGTCTTTATCAAAACAACAATAGTATATCACAATATAACAATATGAAGAAAGATAAAGTCATTGCCATTAATAAAAGTGTAAATTATATTAAACAAAAGATCGTTTGTACAAAGAGTCATCAAAGCCCATAGCCACAAGTTGGCTCACTGGGCACCCACTCTTTCAGCTAAAACTCAAGAAACAAGTGCTAATCTATCATCAGCTTTTGATGATCTAGATGAAGCAACAATTGATGAAGATTCCTCATCAAGTCAACCCTCCGCCTCTGGGGTAAAAGAGAAAGAGATCAATCTTAGGCCCAACACTGACAAGGGCAAATCTAAGATCGATACTAATCCAGCTATTATTTCTCCATTTATGGTTTATCAACAGAGGTGGGAGAAATTAAGTACAAAAAGTGAAATTAGCCCTAATACTTGCAGGATTGATGTTGCAGGGATATATCCAAGTGTATGGCTAAAAAACAATGTCAATCCTAAGGATGTAAAGCTTTGGTATGAATTTGGAGCCTTGGCCTCAGTTTATACAACGTCACCAAGCTTCCCGGAGATATCACAGTTACCCAAATGGATTCAAGAAGCAGTCCAAGAAACATGGGCAAAATAACGACCATTTGTCCAGAGGAGATGTGCTTGAATTATATTTCTTTAGTGCAGCTCCAGAACTAATAGGGAAAGGATCACACGAACCCTTTCATTTCATCAAGCTAAGAAGACCTGACATGAATAATCAAAGATTCTTTAAGGACCCTATTCCTGAGAAAATACCATTAGTGTCCACTTTTGGAGAAAATGAAATCTCAACCAGAAGGGCATGGGATATTTGGGTTTGTCTCACCGAGATGGACAAGGTCAAGTTTTCGTTCAAATTTTATCAGAATTCTGTGAACGGATCATTCCTGTTAAACACAATGACAGAAAAAACTACGGCTTTTGCGGAAGAACTCTTCGAAAAGAAAAGAAACTTTTTATGGAACAACAAGCTGCCGGGGAGTAAAGAGACTCGCCGAAAATTTTGTAACATGGCTCATATCGGAAGATGGTCAGAGAACATCTGCCCAGAGTGTCCCAACCAGAAGGAGCCAGAATTCGGAAAAAACTTCAGACCCCGAATGGATCGAAAAGATTTTTCCGAGACAAGAAAAGGTGGACAAGGACCACCAAAGATGCGTTTTCACAGGGGCCTACTTCAAAAGCAAAAGATGCCCCGACAACAATAAAGCAGGCATGTGAGGAGAATAAAGCCAAAAGAAAGTGGCAGACATGTGATTCCTCCACTAGTAAAAGACGCCATCAATAATGACATAAAGAAATAGAAGATAACTGTAAGATTCCCTGAAGTTTCTCGGTGAAACGAGTGGAACCTCAGCTATAAATACAAGCGTTCAAGAAAGCTGAAGATATCGATCATTCCCTTCAGTTTTCTTACAAATAAATTGTTGTAATATTTCTTTCTCTATTGTATTAGGTTTTCTTTATGTATTACAAGAACAAGGCTACTATGAGTAGCTAAACAAGTTGTCTTCTCCTCTTCAAAGGAGTTGATTTATGTAATAATATCATGTCTGAATAATTTCTTTAAAGCCTCTTGTTCTTTCATGCTCATATTTTATAATTAAATTTATATACCATACGCCTTAAGGTAGAAAACAAATTATGGCTGTGCTGGGTGTCGTTGAAGGAGCTTGTGCAGAAACCATCTGTTGTGACTGCGTGGTTGGAGTGTGAGGAGCACTTCGTAAAACTCAGCAGGTATGACCCGACGACATTTTGGTCAAAGAGGTATTTAAATTTATTTCATCTTACGGAAGCATGTTGGACCCTAATTCGGAGTATATCGGCTGAAAACCTTGCGTAACTGATAGTCTTGTATGGCCGGGACTGGTTCGATAGGTTAACAATGCCACGTACAAAGGATTAGTTGCTAAACAATATTTAATTCAAAAATGGGAACCACTAGGGAGTTGAAATAAAGAAAATTATGGTTAGGGAGTTAAGATAAAGTTTGAAGGGTTGATAGGAATTTTTAAATAATTTACCCATAAAAAAACTATTTATAAAATTTATTTCAAAAACAAAAGTTACGTTACTGATAAACGATGTGCTATGTGATTAAAAAGCAGGAGATTATATTGTTAATATTAATAATAAACAATAATTCAGCTTTAAATACTTTGACAGCAAGAATCATACACGACTCGATATGATAAAGGGTTTTAGGTTGTATTTGCAAATATTGTGACGATTTATCTTAAGCAATCACAAATATTTGTGATGGTTTACTCATAATCGTCACAAACAGAGATGGTTTACTTTGAACCGCCGCTAAATATTTGTGACGATTTAGTCAAAATCATCACTAATTGTATCAAAATCCCGATTCAAATAGTCAACGACGGTGCATTAAAAAACTGTCGTTACCGATGATTTATAAAAAATCGTTGTTAAAATTTGCGTTGGTTTTTAATATAACGATAAAAAATTTCGTGTTTTTTTGTAGTGCCAAAATAATTAACATTGTTGCAAAGATTAAATTTTTACTTGTATATATGCATCATTTCTCTAAAATTCTCAGTAAAATTCAGTCTTCATGACATCGGTCTCTCAAGCCTCAATTACATGCACACACACAAAACCCTTTCTTTCACATTAACTTTTATGTCATTGTAACTGTTGTGTACACAAAATTCTCAGTAATTGATTGATTATTGGAATGATGCAGTTGAGATATAGATGGGATAATGTTACTGATAGAGAAATGAGAAAAGTATGGAATGAAAATGCAGCTGAAAGATTTAGATCAACAATTCATTTGGCTAAGAAAGCCGCATTATCAGCTGCATATGAAGACTTAGGAAGGGAACCAAATATATTAGATATGATAGGTAAGAAACCTGAACGGATTGGAGTTAAAATATGGGATCAGTTGGTGAGGAATCATTGGAATAAAGAAGATCACAAGATCAAATGTGAAGTAGCAAAAAAAAATCGAATGACTCTGAAGGATGGATCTATTACTAGACATGCTGGAGGTTCAATTTTTTTTGGAGCACACCTCGAGAAAATGGTCAGTTTTTAGAGCTTTCATCCAAATACACTTCTTATTACATTTTTGCATTTGTATATTTAATTAAATACATCTAATTTGTTATTTTATATATTGGCATATATATTCATAGAAGAAAGAGTTGGGACGAGAAGTGGATGAATTTGAGGTTTTTGAACGCATGCATAAAAGGAAGCAAGGTACTGGAGAGTTCGTGGATAATGAATCAGCCCGGATTAGTGTGAGTCAAATTAATTAAATTATTTACTATTTTTTGATTGTGTCCTATTGCTATCATTTCATATTGTTGATATAACTGTGTTTGTGGATTTGCATTATTGCTTATCTGCCAGAAAGATCACAATTCACACCTAGCCGGTGGCTGGAATGCAAAATTAAATGTTATTTTGGAATGGTTCTTTATTGCACTATATATTACTGTAATATATCTTTTTGTTTGAGACAATATACTTTAACTTGTGAGTAAAGTTTATTAGTTTAGCAATGTTGCAGTTAAATTCTTATATATCTTATAAATTCTAAAACATCATTGATCTTATTGGTTTGTTTCTATATTATGTTAATGAAAGTTATTGTTATATGGACAGGAAAAATACAGAGAGAAATTAAATATTGATGATCAATCTTTGAATCCTATGTTTGATCTCAAATCATGGTGTGATGTGGTGGGTCGTCCATCTAAGGGCAGGGTATATGGATTTGGACGTGAGCAACACTCTAGAAGAGCACACAATGGAAATTCGCTATTACCAAGTCATGAGATATGTTCCAGCGAGAAAAACAAAGAGTTAGAGAAAGAAATTGAAGATATGCGAGCAAATAGTAAAAGAATGGAGGAAGAAATTATCGAAAGTCGTAAGAAGTTGGAACTTGTTATCATAGAAAACAGGGAGAGAGAAGACAAGCTTATGGAGGAAAGCAGATTGAGAGAAGAAAATCTCAAGGAGATGGTCCGTAAAATGATTCAAAAAGTGGGGTATACTAATCACATATTCCCAGGAGGATCTGGCGCACGCGAGAATCGTAATAAATAAGGCAAATGCAACATAAGTTTCAGATTTTTAAATTTATTTAGTTATGATTTGATTTGATTAGATTAATTATTTAAGTTAGTTGGATGCTAATGTATTTTTTATGCTACGATTAGTTCCATGGTATTTTATTTGAATTGGGAAGATTAGTTGTTCTTATTTTTAGTTTATTTGTAGAGGAATATGACAATGAATTATAATATTAATTATTGATTTTTTTTATAAAATTAGAAATTGATTTATAAACAAATGTTTATATAAAATTGTAAACAGATTTATAAATGGAATGAAATAACAATGGAGTTGAGACAAAATTAGTGACAGAATATGATTATATTTGGTTCGTTGTTTGAGATTGAATAATGACGGATTTGAGATAAAATTAGAGACGGAATTTTAACGGAATATAATTATATTTAATATATTGTTCGAGACTAAATAATGACAGATTTGAGACAAAATTAAAGACGTTATTTGAGTTGATTAGAATTATGCTCAAACGTTATTTGAGACGGAATAATAACGGATTTGATACAAAATTAGAAACGGAATTCAATTTTGAGATTATTATCATTAAGTAAAATTAAAAACGGATTCATAGACGGAGTCATAGTCCATCACTAAATTTAGAAACGGAATTTATCTGTCTCCAAATCAGGGACGGGACTATTGAAAACGGATTTTTGAGACGGAATATTCCGTCTTAAACTTACTTTAGAGACGGAAAAATAAGTTTTAGACACGAAAAAATCCGTCTCTGAAGCCTTGATTTCTTGTAGTGTGTAATGCGATTTTATTAAAAATTCAGACTTTCATGATTGGGGAGATTAAAAGTCCCAATTCGTAAATAATGAAAGTAGAATTTGTAACTTTTGATTAATTATTTGTTGTTGAATCAAAATAAATTAAGGTTGGAAAAATGAAAATTTCAAGTCGCGCATATTTATTTTTGTATTACCATAAATTCATGAAATTTTCAAATTAGATTCGAAATATATATCGTATATAAAATTTATTATATTTTTTGACAATAATATATGATTTATTATATTAAGTTCAAGTCTCTTAACTTTAATTTTGGATTGGTCATTAAAATCCTTGAAAATTTTTTATTATAGGTCAGGGGTCCCTTGACCTATTGATAAAGGATGATGCCCTCAAGACATGATATTATGATCGAAAATGTGTGTAGATTGATGCAAATAAACGTTTGATCACTAGGCAGATAAAAATATGCAGTAAAGTAAATAATACATAGGTTTTTATAGAAGTTCGAAATTTAAGCTTCTACATCTCTTTTTTTTCTGTTTCAAGAAGGATTTTCACTAGAAAACTTTGATTTATACAACAACTTGCACAAACTCAATTCAATCGACTCTTGATTGGAACTCCTAAGAACTTAAATAGTAAAAAAAATGAAATATCTCTCTCTACTCAGGACAATTTCTAATAGAGTTACATCATGTAGTAACCTGTACCCCATTTTATGAGTTTAATGGTTAAACATGATTAAGAGATACAAATCTTAACCAACCAAGTGTTTAATTGGATCAGAAATGTGGGATCAGGATTTCGGAACCACCGAAGAGATCGGACCTTCCGAAGTGGGTTTGGAAGCACCGAACCATAACAACTGAGATTGGAAGCAAAATGTGAGTTTGGACCTTCGGATCGTGAGATCTGAGCTTTCGAAGAGTTAGGCCATGCGCACTAGTGACGTCGCCAACGTTTTGATCAGTGTTCTAAAAATCTTGATTAAGCCTCGCTTATCTCGCTTAAGCTTGAAGCGTCAACAAAATGCTTCGCTTCGGCCAAAAAAGGTAAAAAAGCGATCAGACATAAGTTGACCATTTCAAGTGTCGTTAAATACGCTTAAATATGACTTTTCTAAAAACCAAAATTGATTAATAAGACAAAAATAGATCATAAATTAACGATTTTATTAGTGAGTGATTGTTAGCAATGTTAAAAATGTACAATATTATATGGTTAAGTGTAGCGATGATATGAATGCAATACATATTGAGGGATTTTACAACTAATGTTTAAAATTAGACCAATTAATTTAGTTTATGTTCGATGATAGAGGATATGAAATGAATGATGAAATAAATTGAATTAGAATCTCACAAAAAATTAATGCATTACACTTGAACTTATTATATTTATTCATTATTTACTTTGTTAATTTGTTTGAGATGATTATAATTATAGTTTAAATTAAAAACGTTTTTTTACGCTTAAGCGTACGCTTAAGATCGTAGTAATCGTGCTTAAGATTAAAAAACTTGAAGCTTGGCTCTCACGCTTCGACACGCTTCATGTTTTTTAGAACCTTGGTTTTGATACGCAGATTCATGAATGGGATTAGAGATTCCGAAGTAGAGATCGGAGCTTCCGATCAGGACAGTTCGAAAACGTGGCATGCATGCAGATATCGGAACTTTCGAACGTCGCCTATAAATATGGCATCCAAGAATCAGATTTTTTGCTAATTCACAACTTTTCCCTCTGTTGTCTTGGTGATTCTTGGGCGATTCTAGCCATCTAGGCGAGGCTTGGCTGATTGGGAGACGTTTCCATGGTCGTAGCAGAGTTGTTCCCAGGAATAAGGGCATTTGACTTCAGCGGGCTTATGACGGGCGTAGGTATAGTGCGAAATCCTTATTAGTATTAGGGAGTACATATTAACTTAGTTTAGGCTTTTAGATCAGTAATGGTGATATGGTAAATATCTTCTTGTGGGCTTGGACCCTAGACTTATGATACTAGGATTGCCTTAGTAAAGTACATAAGTACTGAATGAGATAGTCAGCGAGTATGCATGCTTATATGTTGCATTTTATGTTCCATGATACATGTTTTACTGCTTTCATATATTATGCTGCATGTGCATATTCATGTTGCCGAGTCTCCTTTGAGATAAACTTTGTAGTAGGATCGCTCAGTCCTATATTTCTTGATTATAGACGCCTTTTTGACGAGGATTGACGCTACGGTGATCTGGACGATTGTGTGGATGTGCCCAGTGGATTTGACCTCATATGGTACTACATACTCATTGACGTTTAGACTGAGCAAGACTTGTGTTAACCAGTACCCAGTCATTTTCATGCATCATACTAGATTTGTATACTCATGCTTATCGTACTGAGCGTAGTCGCTCACGTCTAGTGTTTTGTTCATGGACACCCTATTCGATGGAGCAGGTCTCAGGTTGGACGACACTGGTGGGTCGAGGTAGGGTTAAGGCTGGAGCGGTGGTTTTCGTGAGTTTCTTTAGTTTAGGGGATTTGATACAGTATCTTCGATTTGGTTGTTTAATAGATTTATTGCCTTCGGTTTTTAGTCACCGGTTGTATTCCACCGGTTTTGTTTGTAAACATGGTTTTAGCTTTCGCTGTTATTTTTATTTATCATTTTCGATTATTTGGAAGAGCTGCGTGCCTCTATTATTCATGATGTCCGATTAAGTGGAGCTGCTGCCAATTACAGGGATGTTGTAGACAAAGCGATGCTGTCAGAGAAGGACAAAAATGATATTGTCAAGAAATCCCAGGGAAAGAGGGCGAACTATCAGGGCCGTGACCAGCACGGACCTAACGCAAAGTGGTCGTATCAGGTCCCGACTCAGAGGAGGTCGTAGTAGCAGCAAAAAATGGCATTTCAGCTTAAGCCTCAAGGGCCACGACCAGTTGCTGGAACCGCTCCTAAGGCCGAAAACCGAGTAGCATGTCCCAAGTGCGGGAATTTTCACACGGGTCAGTGCATGATGTGACAGAATGTCTGCTACTATTGCAAGAAGCCAAGACACTATGCTAAAGATAGTCCGCAGTCTCAAGAACCAGTCAGAGGAAGAGTCTTTGCTATGACTCAGGAGCAAGTGGACCTGGATACAACCATTATAATGAGTATGATTCTTATTGCTGATTTACCTGCCCATGCTTTGATTGAATCTGGAGCTACCCATTCCTTTATATTTGTGGTTTTTGTTGCAAAGTTAGGGGTTACACCTGATAGAATATTTATGGACTATAGTGTTTCCTTACCTTCTGGTGAAGAATTGCATAGTAGTAGCATCGTTAGAAATTGTAAGATCCGGATGCAGGATCATGTGGTTTATGCTGATTTTATTGTTTTAAGCATATTCGAGTTTGATGTTATCTTTGTAATGGACTGGTTTTCTCATCATGAAGCTGCTATAGATTTTAAGCGGCGCAATTTACCTTGAAACCGTCTAATGCTGATCAGTTTGTCTTTTATTTTGCGCCGAGTTCAAACCTGCCTTATATAATCTCTGCTTGTAAGACACGATGTCTGATGAGTAAGGGGTGTGAGGGTTTTATAGAAAGTATCACGGTGGAATCAGAGTTGCCACGACCAAAGTTGAATGATGTGGAAGTGGCACGAAACTTCCCAGAGGTATTCCCACATGATATTGTCGGCTTACCTCCAACAAGGGAGGTAAAATTTTGGATTGAACTTCTATCGGGTGCCACACCAATTTATAAGGCACCGTACCGGTTAACATCTTCTGAAATGAAGGATTTGAAGGATCATTACAAGAGTTACTCAATAAGGGCTTCATCAGGCCGAGTGTGTCTCCATGTGCGCACCAGCATTATTTGTCCGCAAGAAAGATGGGTCCATGAGATTGTGTATAGATTACTGAGAGCTGAACCGGTTTACTGTGAAGAACAAATACCCACTGCCGAGAATAGAAGATTTGTTTGATCAATTTCAAGGAGCATTAGTGTTTTCCAAGATCTATTTGAGGCCGGGTTATCACACGCCCAAAGGTGAAAGACGAGGATTTTCAAAAGACTGCCTTCAGGACTTGTTATGGACATTATGAGTTCCTTGTTATGCTGTTTGGATTGACTAATGCTCCAGCAGCTTTCATGAACTTGATGAACCGAGTTTTTCATCCGTTTCTAGACTAGTTTTTCATTGTCTTTATTGATGATATATTGGTCTACTCTCACAGCTTGGAAGAGCATCAACAGCATTTGGCTACAGTTCTCCAGATTTTGAAGGAGAAGATATTGTATGCAAAATTTAGCAAATGTGACTTCTGGATAGAACAAATTGCGTTTTTGGGTCATATAGTTTCCAGGATAGGGATTGAGGTCGACCCAGCTAAGATAGAGGCGATATGTAACTGGGCTAATCCGAAGAGCGCCACTGAGACTCAAAGTTTCTTGGGATTGACAGGCTACTACAGGAGGTTCATACAAAATTTCTCACGGATCTCCTTACCGATGACTTCAATAAAAAAAAGGCGTGGAATTTGAGTGGAATGATGAGTGTGAGAAGAGCTTCAATGAACTGAAGGAAAGACTGATGACGACACCAGTATTGACAATTCTAGAGGGAACCGGATGGTTTGTGGTGTATACGGATACGTCCAAGAATGGGTTGGGAGCTGTTCTGATGCAAGATGACAAAGTTATTGTCTATGCATCAAGACAGTTGGCATGAACGAAAATATCCAAATCATGACCTCGAATTGGCAGCAGTGGTATTTGCCTTGAAACTTTGGAGGCATTATCTATATGGGGAACGTTGTCAGATTTTTACCAACCACAAGAGCCTAAAATATTTATTCACTCAGAAGGAATTGAACATGAGGCAAAGGCGATGGTTGGAGTTAGTGAAAGACTAATATTATGATATTAGTTACCATCCGGGTAAAGCTAATGTAGTTACAGATGCCCTGAGTCTCAAGTCGACGACATTATCACAGTTACCCAACTAGCAACAACTGATTTCAGAAATTCAGCGACTGATATTTGAAGTGTATCAGCCGAATAATGGTTTTAATTTGATGGCTTTGACAGTGGTACCAAATCTGCTTGATCGAATTCGATTAGGCCAAGCTTTCGATCAGCAATTAGTCGAATGTAAGCGTAGAGATGAATCCAAAGGCCACACCCTGTACACGATCAAGGATGAGATCGTGCAGTACAAGGTCCGCATTTGGGTACCAGAAGCCAAGTCACTGAGGAATGATGTAATGACTGAGGCACATACTACTCTGTATTCCGTGAACCCCGGGAGTACTAAGATGTACAAATATGTACAAGTGTTGTATTGGTGGCCAGGAATGAAGAAAGACATTGTTAAATTTGTGAGTGAATATCTTACATGTCATCAAGTGAAGGCTGAATATCAGAGACCGACCGGGTTGTTGAGACCTCTTCCTATCCCCACGTGGAAGTAGGAAGATGTTACCATGGACTTCGTGGTAGGGCTACCAAATACACCTCAAGGATCTAATGTCATTTGGGTGATCGTTGATAGATTGACGAAGTCTGCACACTTCTTAGCGGTGAGAACGACATTCACGATGACACATTATGCTGAGATTTATATTCGTGAGATTGTTCGACTGCATGGATTTCCTGCCCGAATAGTTTCAAACAGAGATCCTAAGTTTACATCGGGTTTTTGGGAAATTTTGTATTGTGGGTTAGGTACAAAATTTGCTTTTAGTACTTCTTTTCACCCATAGACTGATGGCCAATCAGAAAGAGTAATTCAGGTTTTAGAAGATATGCTTCGAGCTTGCGTGATTGACTTCTGGGAGTCGAAACTGCCCTTAGTTATGGGTAAGAAAAATATTGGTCAAATCGAGAAAACCAACTGTAGTGACCCTTACCGAGATCACCTACTAATCAAAAACTTAAACATGCAATTAACTTAATAAAATATTAAACCAGAATAAACTGCGGAAGCAATAAATATTATACAATCTCAAGGAAAAGAATATGCAAATACCCAAATAATTATACAACCAAATCGAATACTTTATCATCCCAATACATCAAAATAAAACCCTAGGCGAAGCCCCAGCTAGCCATCCACTGCCTAGCCCCTCCTGGATCCACCCGCCTCATCCAATCGCAAATCTGCCCCATGAAATAGGGTGTCCAGACACACAAAGTACGAGACGTGAGCATAAAACACTCAGTACGAGAGTATGAATATACATGAATGAAAGTGTACCGCCTACTGAACTAGAGGCCAATGATCAGATAACAAAGACAAACTGGACCCTGGTATATAGCACGCTGTGCCGTCGCCTCAGGAGGTGGCTCTCATACCAAATACCAGTGGATACTCCGAACCCAAATCGATGGAAGTCCATCCACTAACAGGATAGGGTAAAACCCTACTACCAGACATCTCAAAAGAGATAGCCCAATATGCAAATGTATGCAACATAAAATCATGTCATATAAATCATGTAGTCACATAATACATGCATACTCAGTCAGGATATCTCGAACAGTACTTTCGTACCTCAACTACTAGGCAAGCTCTAGCGGCTCTAGGTCCACGCGTATAGTCCGCACCACACAGCTAAATGATACTAATATCATTATATTACTCCAAAAACCTTAACTAAGCTATTGTATACTCCTAAATATTTTTAGGAAGCAAAAGCTATACCTGCGTCTGTTGTCAGCCCGTTGCTGTCGCTTGCCTCAAAACTAGGCCACAGCTCTGCTACGACGCCTGAACTGCTATGCCACTTCCGGATTCCCAATGGGACGCCTAGAATGCTCTAGATCTAAGCTAGAAGGCTAAGGAATTGAGAGAGAAGAGAGTAAGGTGCGAGTAGAAATGAAGCCTCAGATCCCATATTTATAGACGCGGAACGGAACGTCTGTTCCACCATCGTTGCGTCCGTCCGATGAACATTGCATCCTTCCGATGAACGTTGCATCCGATGTCCCATAACGGTTGTAAGCAATGACTTCGACTTGCTGACGTCACGGATGACATCAGCTGACCAGAACGTTGCGTCCATTTCACGAACGTTGATTTCGTTCCTGGTCACCCTTCGAGCCATTTTCGATCACTCTGAGTCCATTTATGAAGTCTATTAATCCATATGAAATTTCCTTAATCATTTTTTAATTACTCTAAACATGATCACTTGATTAATATACTCATAAATCGTTAATTTCGGATATGAGTTACTACATTCTCCCTCACTTAAGATATTTCGTCCTCGAAATCAGATCTTAAGTACTGAAAGTAAAACCATATGCAGAAACATTCTTTTATTCAGATGAAACTTTTTACAAAGTACAAATTAGTACAATACTGAAATAAAATCAAAATAACTCATGATGTTCTGAACGCATCCTGCTCTCAAGCTCCCAAGTGGCTTCTTCAGTGCCTCGGAGCTGTCACTGCACTAAAACTAGAGGAATAACTTTATTCCTCAACACCTTATCCTTATGATCCAGGATACGAATCGGTCTCTATACATAAGTCAAATCAGTATCCACCTGAACTTCAGACGGCTGCAGAATATGAGACTGATCCGCCACATACCATCGCAACAAAGATACGTGAAACACGTCATGGATACTGGAAAAAAGCGGTGGCAAGGCTAACCGATAAGCCAAATCACCGATGCTTTCCAAGATCTCAAACGGACCAATAAACCTGGGAGACAGCTTTCCTTTGAGACCAACTCTGAGAATCCTGCGGAAAGGTGAAACTTTCAGAAACACTTTCTCCCCAACATCAAACTGCAAAGGTCTACGCTTAATATTAGCATAGTTGGCCTAAAGATTCTGTGAAGTCTTAATCCGTTTCTTGATCTGATCAACAATATCTGCTGCCTGCTAGACTAACTCTGGTCCCTCGGCCTGTCTCTCCCCCACTTCTTCCCAGAAAAGTGGAGTACGATAAAGTCGTCCGTACAAGGCCTCAAAAGTTTTGATCCCAATGCTACAATGATAGCTGTTGTTGTATGCGAACTCAATCAATGGCAAATGATCTTGTCAGGCTGAACCAAAATCCATAGTACACGCCCGAAGCATGTCCTCCAAGGTCCGGATAGTGCACTCTGTCTGACCATCTGTCCCCGGATGATAGGCAGTACTCAAACTGAGAGTAGTGCCCATGGCACGCTGAACACTTCCACAGAATCTAGAAGTAAACCTGGGGTCTCGATCGCTGACAGGAACTCCATGAAGTTGAACGATCTCTTGGATGTACAACCCGGCCATACGATCAACAGTGTACTCTAGGCTATAGGGAATGAAATGTGCTGAATTGGTGAGTCGGTCCACCACAACCCAGATGGCATCACAATTCCTCGAAGACACCTGTAAATGGGTCACAAAATCCATCGTGATAAGCTCCCATTTCCATTCTGGAATAGACAGACTGTGAAGCAAACCTCCAGGTTGTCGGTGCTCTGCCTTGACCTGCTGACAAACCAAGCATCTCGAAACATACTGATACACGCTGCGTTTCATTCTTTTCCACCAAAACCGAGTACGCAGATCCTTGTAAATCTTGTTGCTCCCTGGATGAATACTCAACTTAGTATGGTGTGCCTGAGACAAAATCTCCCCCTGCAGATCCTCATCCTCCGGGATCACAAGCCGTCCTGACAAACACAGAAAACCATCTGACTGATAGTGAAATCCAGACGTACTACCCTCGTTGGCTAGACAAGCCAAACGCTGGGTCTTCGAATCAGACATCTGAGCATCCCGAAATTCGCAAGTACAAGGCTGGCTCTGATAAGATCGCAAACATCTGGATACCCTGCATACCTTTCTTGTTCTTGAAGGTATACCCTGAAGAACAACAATCCTAGATCGCACGAGACATCGAAAAAGTCTAAAGTGCGGATAATCGCACCTTGCGACTCAAGGCATCGACAGTGAGATTAGCAGCTCCCGGATGGTAATTAATCTCGCAATCATAGTCCTTCAACAAGTCCATCCAACGCCTCAGACTCATGTTCAACTCCGCCTGAGTGAACAAATATTCGAGACTCTTGTGGTGGGTGAAGATCTCAAATCTCTCGCCATACAGATAATGATGCCAGATATTCAAAACGAACACAATAGCTGCCAACTCCAAATCATGAACTAGATAATTTTCTTCATGTAACTTCAAATGTCTAGAAACGTATGCGATCACGTGACCATTCTGAGTCAGAATACAACCTATGTGAGACCTTGGTTCTAAACAACTAATCTCGGATTAAACAACAATTAAGCATACAAGATCCAAGACTAAAAACAAAGCAATAATTTTTTTAAAAAGGGGCTGCGCTCGGTCTGCTAAAAACAGCAAACCGTGCGCCTCCAACCAAACAACCCACTGTTTGGCTCAACAGGGGTTGCGCTCGGTCTGCTAAAAATAGCAGACCGTGCGCGGCCAACAACAACAAACTTTTTGGTTTGCTAAAAATAGGGGCGCTTGGTCTGCTAAAAACAGCAGACCGTTCGCACCCTGCTCCAGAACAAAAAACCAGAAATCAACTATCCAACTCAATCCAAAAGCCATTCAATGCATTAAAAACCATAAACATGCATTACAATCACCGACCCTCCGAATAATACATGGAGTTCTAGAGTTATACAAGTTTCTCAGAAGGTAGAACATGCAACAACAACCTTCAACCGGAAAAATCGCATAATCAAAACATCATAACAACGAAGTTCAATATCTAAACATGTTCCAACATCACAAGGTAGACATGCTGACACGACTTCTAAACCGAGTCTCACTTCTATCCCTTGATTCCGAAGCTAACCATGCCTCTTCTGACTTGGTTCTGCCCCACCTGTTGCCAAGTACACATACAAAACAAAGAAACAGCCGGATAAATCGATGAGAATGGTATTCCCAGTAAAAGCAACATAACAAGTAATACGTGTAATATCTCAACAACATGCTTTCAAGACAACTTAATCAAATCAAGATAATGATGTGCATGTCTTTAAATCGGGATATCAATTATGATAAACGAGGGATTGCTGCTGTGCTTTTGGGATCCCGAGGATGAGATCACGTAACAACTCACCGAATCTTCCAATCAAGGTGGTGCCACGTATCTCACTCCCCTAGACTTTGGTGCAACTATAAGGAGTATTCTGACACTAGGTGAACCTCTACACCCAGGCCACTCACAGTATAGCTCCCAAAACATCTAAACAAAAAGGGCTGTTCTGCCTGCTGAAATCAAAGTTGGCTCAAGATGAATGCATAACAAAACATGAAACATAAGCCACATAACAAAAGCTAAAACAACACAAAATACAAGTTCCACATGCTAGAACAAGTATTGATGCAAGTATGTGATTTTAAGAGAAAACTTGAGAACCAACTGTCCCGAGTATGCTATCCCGCTAACGATGACTGCTTTTACCTTGCAATGCAGTAGTTCCAACTCTGGAAAAGCTACAACAAAAGATTGTATCAAAAACTATACAACCTAATTAACAACAACGACTCAAGGTAATCTCTTTACCGTTCTTCGTCCAACTCTTGACGATCAAAAGCTGCCGACACAGGGCTCGACAAACTCCAAACAAATCTGTATGAAGACAAGAGATGATCAACAACAACAATCAACTCACAAGCCAAAGTTCTATGATTCAAACGGTTCAAAATCTCAAAAACTCAAACCGGCGGCATAACAGCTATAACTAAACAAACCGGAAACACAGACAGCAGTTCAACAACGATACTTACTCATAACAATGCTAAGACAACAACAACAAGGCAAACTCTTCAAATCTCAAAACTAGATTTTCGAAAATAGGCTTCCAAAAATCATAATAATTCCGAACGTCGCTTTATTTCAAAACCGACAGACAATAAACGATCATAACTCTGCCAAGAACAACATACTCGAATCTCGAACGATTCTAACAACATCCGAAAACTAGAATGTATCTGATCGTAGAAAAAATTACGATATAACAAAGCTCTCACTGCAGTGATCGCTAATCTGCCTTCAGAAATAATTTCAACAGACGGATCGAGCTCGGATTGAAATCCCAAAGCTTGAAAACCTAAAGGGGCGGCAGGGGCGGTTTCAATGGAGGGAGGCGGCCAAGGGAGGAAGATGGAGTGAAGAAGAGGTCAAGACAAGTCAAGATAATATATTAAACTCCAATTTTGAACTTTAGTCCCTGAAATTTCCAAAATTTACAAAATAGACCCCGATCAATAAAAAGTCGGCTCTTTAACTCTGGAAACTCTGATTATCTTAAATAAGCTCAATTAAGATAAAAACGGGGCGTTACAATTCTCCCCCTCTAAGAAGAGATTTTGTCCTCGAAATCAATAAGAATCACAACTCATAAGATAGAAGAAAGAACTAAAGACAGTAAGAAGAACTCACGTCATCCGAATAACTCAGGAAAACGATGTCTCATGTTGGATTCTGTCTCCCATGTTGCTTCCTCGACGCCGTGACGGCTCCACTGCACTTTCACCAACGGAATTAACTTGGTTCTGAGTTGCTTCTCCTTACGATCAAGAATCTGAATCGGTCGCTCAAAGTAGCTCAGAGTCTCGTCTAACTTGGCTTTGTCAGGCTGAAGAATATGAGAAGGATCTGGATGATACTTACGCAGCACAGAGACGTGAAAAATGTTGTGAATACCAGATAAAGATGGAGGAAGTGCAAGTCTGTAGGCAAGATCGTCTATCTTTTCGAGAATCTTGTACGGTCCGATGAATCTCGGAGATAACTTCCCTCTCTTCCCAAATCTGACAGTACCTCTGAAAGGAGAAATCTTAAGGAATACACGGTCTCCCTGCTCGAAACTCAGAGGTCTACGTCTGACATTCACATACTTTACCTGTCTATCCTGAGCTGACTTCATTCTCAACTGAATGATCTTAACTTGCTCTGCTATATCTCTAAGCATATCTGGTCCCAAATCAGGTGACTCGGACAAATCGTTCCAAAACAACAGAGATCGGCACTTCGTACCGTACAAATCATCAAAAGGCGTCATACCTATACTCGCTTGGAAGCTGTTGTTGTAAGAAAACTCGAAAAGAGGCAAAGAATCTTGCCAATTAGTGCCAAAGTCTAGCACTACCGCTCGCAGCATATCCTCTAACGTCTGGATAGTCCGCTCTGACTGTCCATCGGTTTGAGGATGATAAGCTGTACTCAGATGCAATCGAGTACCAAGTGCCTCCTGCAGACTATGCCAAAAGTGAAAAGTGAATCTAGGGTCTCGGTCTGAAATGATCGACTTCGGCACCCCATGCAATCTCACAAAATTGCTAACATACAACTCAGCCATCTGATCATGACGATACGTCATCCTGTACGGAATAAAACAAGCAGAATTCGTCAATCGGTTGATCACTACCCAAATAGCATCGCATCCTCGAACAGATCGCGGTAGTTTCGTGACAAAATCCATAGAAATGTGATCCCATTTCCATTTAGGAACAAATAGACTGTGCAACAGACCACCCGGTCGCTTCCTTTTTGCTTTCACTTGCTGACAGTTCAAACATCGAGATACAAACCTCGCAACATCGCTCTTTATTTTCTTCCACCAGAACTGGTTCTTCAGATCGTTATACATCTTACGACCTCCAGGGTATACACTGAACCGACTGCAGTGAGCCTCTCGGAGAATACGCTGTCTCAACTCCGAAATATCCGGCACAACAACACGGTTATTCACAAACAAAACTTCATCTCTAACCTGGAATTCAGACTGATGCCCAGATCTGACTTTCTCTATTGAAACCTGAATGCTTGGATCCGACTTCTGTGCTTCTTTGATTAATACTAATTGCTCTGGCTCGGCTTGAATAACACATACTCTGATAGTCTCTCTATCTTATTCAAACTCTAAACCAGAAGTGCAACAATCATCGATCAACTGATAAACACCAATAGTAGAAAGAGATAAAGAACAAATCTTTCGGCTCAAGGCATCTGCAACTGCATTCGAATTTTTGGGATAATACTTGATTTTGCAGTCGAAATCTTTCAACAGATCTAACCATCTTCTCTGTCTCATATTAAGTTTTGCCTGTGAAAACAAGTACTTAAGACTCTTATGATCAGAAAAGATCTCGAAAGACTCACCATAAAGATAGTGACGCCAGATCTTCAGAGCAAAAATGATCGCAGCTAGTTCAAGATCATGAACCGGATAACGAGTCTCATGCGGCTTCAGCTGCCTCGATGCATACGCTATCACATGCTTATTGTAACGCCCCGTTTATATCTTAAATGAGTTTATTTGAGTAAATCAGAGATTACAGAGTTCTCGAGCCGACTTGATTTTGATTAGGGTCCTTTTTGCAAATTTTGGAAATTTCAGGGACTAAAATGAAAATATGGGATTTTATATATTATCTACACTTAGATTTTTATTTGAGAAGTCTCCTCTTCCTCCCCAAACCGTGAAGCACCATTGAAGCTTGGGGAAATGCCTTTCAAGCTTTTCCAATCTCGGTTTTCGGTCGATCCGTCCGTTAGAAATTATTTCTGAAGGTAGATTAGCGATCACGGCAACGAGAACTTCGTTATATCGTAAGTTCTTCTTCGATCCAACGTATTCTAGTTTTTGGATATTGTTAGAATCATTCTAGATTCGAGTATGTTGTTCTCTTCAGAGTTCTGATCGTTTATTATCTGTCGGTTTTGAAATAGAGCGACGTTCGGAATTGTTATGATTTTTGGAAGCCATTTTCGAAAATGTGGGTTTTGAGATTTGTTGGGATTGCCTTGTTGTTGTTGTATTAGCATTGAATTGAGTTGTTATCGGTATTGAACTGCTGTCTGCATTTCCGGTTTGTTCAGTTTATAGCCGTTATGCCGTCGGTTTGAGTTTTGGGGATTTCGAACCGTTTTTGAGTTGTGATCTTGGCTTGTAAGTTGATCGTGGTTATTGATCATTTATTGGTATCTGAACAGATTCGTTTGGAGCTTGTCAAGCCCAAGATTAATAGCATTTGGTCATCGAGAATTGGACGAAGAACGGTAAAGAGATTACCTTGAACCGTTGCCTTTGTTGTTGGATTGTTTAGTTGTTGATTAAACCTTTTGTTGTAGCTTATCCAGAGTTGGAACTACTGCATTGAAAGGTAAAAGCAGACATCGATAGCGGGATAGCATACTCGGGACAGTTGGTTCTCGAGTTTCCCTTAAAATCACATACTTGCATCTACACTCGTTCTAGCATGAGGAACTTGTGTTTTGTTATTTTGATTGAGCTTTTGTTATATGGCTATGTTTTATGTTTCTGTTATGCATTCATCTTGAGCCAATCTTGTTTTCAGCGGGCAGAACCGCCCTTTTTGTTTAGATGTTTGGGAACTATGATTGAGTGGCCTAGGTCGTAGTCGTTTCACCTAGTGCTAGCATACTCATTATAGTTTCTCAAAGTCTAGAGGAGTGGGATACGTGGCACCACCTCGATTGGGTGAGTTGGTGAGTCGTTACGTAATCTCACCCTCGGGATCCCAAAAGCACAGCAGCAATCCCTCGTTATCAGATTTGATATCCCAGTTTAAAGACATGTATTTCATTACATCATTATTGATTTCGTTGTTGTCTTGAAAGCATGTTTATTGTTGTATTACTTGATATGTTGTTTTTACTGGGATTATCATTCTCACCGGTTTATTCCTTAAGATTTCTCCTTTCAGAGGTACTGTCAGATTTGGGAAGAGAGGGAAGTTATCTCCGAGATTCATCGGACCGTACAAGATTCTCGAAAAGATAGACGATCTTGCCTACAGACTTGCACTTCCTCTGTCTTTATCTGGTATTCACAACATTTTTCACGTCTCTATGCTGCGTAAGTATCATCCAGATCCTTCTCATATTCTTCAGCCTGACGAAGCCAAGTTAGACGAGACTCTGAGCTACTTTGAGCGACCGATTCAGATTCTTGATCGTAAGGAGAAGCAACTTAGAACCAAGTTAATTTTTTGTGGCTCGCTCGATCTGCAAGATCTTGCGGATCGAGCGAGGGCTGAGTTTTCCGGGCAGTAGCTTTGGCAAAAGTTGCTCGCTCGATCCGCAAGATCATGCGGATCGAGCGAGGCACTATTTTCAAAAAAAAAAAAAAATTTCTTTTAATTGCTTTAACCTTTGGTTGTCTTAGTGTTGTTTAATCCCAAGATTAGATGTTTAGAATCGAGGTCTCACACTTATGCTGCATAAAAACACAATCCAATCCTTGGTTAGAAGCATCACAATAAACTGTGAAACCTCCAGTACCTTTCGGAATAGAAAGAATCGGAGCACTGGTCAGTCTCCTCTTCAGATCAACAAAGCTAGTCTCACAATCTGCAGTCCAGACAAATGGCACATTCTTATGAGTCAGCTGGGTAATAGGCTTGGAAATAGACAAGAAACCCTCGATGAATCGACGATAATAACCAGCTAAACCCATGAAGCTTTGGATCTCAGTCACTGATGTCGGTCTAGGCCAATTCATAACCGCTTCAATCTTGCTGGGATCGACAGAAATCTCATCTCCAGAAATAATGTGACCGAGAAAGACAACTCGATCCAACCAGAATTCACACTTAGATAGCTTGGCAAACAACTGCTCAACTTGCAAAATCTGCAAGACGATCCTCAAGTGCTCTGCATGGTCAGTACGGTTCTTCGAATAGATAAGAATATCATCGATGAAGATAATGACAAACTCATCTAGATAGCGCAGAAAGATACGGTTTATCAAACCCATAAAAACCGCTGGAGCGTTAGTCAAATCGAACGGCATGACTATAAACTCGAAATGACCATACCTTGTTCTGAATGCGGTCTTAGGAACATCTTCCTCTCGCACTCTCAGCTGGTGATAACCTGATCTCAGATCAATCTTTAAATAGATAGAAGAACCCTGCAGCTGATCAAAAAGGTCATCTATTCGGGGTAAAGGATACTTGTTCTTGACTGTAGCCTGATTCAGTTGACGGTAGTCAATACAGAGCCGCATAGAACCATCCTTCTTCCGAACAAACAGAACAGGAGCACCCCAAGGAGATACAATAGGTCTGATGTATCCCTTGGCAATCAAATCATCAAGCTGCTCCTTCAACTCTCTCAGTTCAATAGGTGTCATACGATAAGGAGCTTTGGAAATAGGTTGAGTACCTGGCACTAAGTCAATGCTGAATTCGATCTCTCGAATAGGCGGCAATCCAGGAACATCTTTCAGAAACACATCAGCAAAATCTCTAACCACTGGTATATCAACCATGTTGGGCTAGATTTTAGTACATCAACTGCATAAACCAAAAATCCTTCTGCACCTCTCTATAACAAACGAGTCATAGATAACACTGAAATCAAAGGAATTCTAGATCGAGAACCCTTACCAAAGCATTTCCACTCGTCTGCCATTTCAGGTCTTAACCTGACAACTTTCTGAAAACAATCGACTGTTGCCCTGTACTTGGTTAAAGAATCTATAACAACAATACAGCCAAAATCTGACCGCCCAAGTTCAATACAGTCGAACTCTAACAAATTTCCCTCAACACATAGTTCACAGTTCCTAACTAATCTGACCGAAACAATTCCTCCACCCAAAGGTGAAGTAACATCTACTACAGTAGGCAACAACTCAGTAGGCAAAGCATGCAATAATATAAATTTCTCAGAGATAAAGGCATGGGAAGCACCTGTATCTATCAAAACATCAGCAAAATAACCAAAAATCGAACAGTTACCTGTTATAACACCGTCCGGTGCTGCCTGAGCCTGATCCTCTGTCAAAGCAAAGACTCGTGCCTGCTGTCTCGGAGGCTGGTTCGCACTAGGGTAACTTCCCTGTCTGTTTTGCTGTTGAGGCTGGAAGGAGTGAACTGTAGAAGACTGTCTCTCAGGCTGTGCGATAAGTCTAGATGAACTCCCACTCTGAGCTCGATCTCTATTACACTGAGGGCACACCTTAGAAAAGTGTCCCGATTGCTGACAGGTGTTGCAGTTCCCAAAGACTCCTACACACTGATTTGGTGAGTGTCTACCTCTACACTTGCTGCAATACAAGGATGATGATCCAGAACTCTGTCCTAAACCGAACTGTTTAGAACCACTGGAACTAGAAGAACTGTTCCCCTGCCTCTTGAACTGTTTCCCTCTTGCTTTATACTGATCCCTTCTGTTTCCCCCACTGCTTCCACCTTCATACCTCTGCCGCTGGTTCTGATACTGAGGTGTCTGATTGTGATACTGAGACGGTTGGTTCTGAGACTGCCTCTGCTGCTGAGGTACCATCTGATTTCCTCTCTGTCTCCACAAACCCTCTTTAGCTCCCTTTGCGTGATTCATAGCATCCGCAAAGTTATCAGTTCTAGTAGTGTTTACTAACGTGAAAATTTCAGAATTCAAGCCGTTGATGAACTGATCGTCTATGTGCGGTGCAAAACGTAACAGACTATCGAACTTGGCTACGTACTCCTCAATGTTCAGATTCCCTTGCCTCAGATTGGTAAACTCGGCTCCCTTATCCTTTCGGTACGAAACAGGGAAAAACCGCTTATAAAACTCAGTTTTGAAAAGAGACCAATTAACCACTGTACCTCTGTTCTCCATGGATCTCTTGGTCGTGATCCACCAGTTCTTAGCAACACCACGAAGCTGATGAATGACTAACCTGGTTCGGCGGTCATCTGTATAATCAATGGAATCGAACAACTGATCAATGTCATCCAACCAACTCTCACAGTCAACTGGATTCTCAGTACCCAACAACAAGGGCGGATTAAACGAATGAAACCTCTTCAACAAGGTTTCCATCGGCGTCGTTGTTGCATCCAACTGATCAACTTCAGTACTAGCTTGCTTAAGCACAGGAGTAAATGACGGTGAGTTTCTGTTTATCACTCGACGAGGACCCATCTGATAATCAAAGGTTAGGACACAAGATATCAATCGCTACAATACGGTGCCCTTACAACCACTTGGAATACCGGATACCCGCCGATAACAAAAACAGTTATATCTCAAGTAGTTCATGCTTTATAAATTAAATCACATAAGCATGTAATTCAATTACTTCTAAATTAATAAAGTATGCTCGCATGGAATTAAATAAACAATTAAATAACTCAAACACATGCGATGAGCCAATACATGCGGACTCGAACTACCCCGCTCACTCTAGTTCAACCAAGAATCTTAACTTTTCGATGCCACTAAATGTGAGACCTCGGTTCTAAACAACTAATCTCGGATTAAACAATATTTAAGCATACAAGATCCAAGAATAAAAGCAAAGCAAGAATTTTTTTTTTCAAAAGGGGGTGCGCTCGGTCTGCTAAAAACAGCAGACCGGGCGCCTCCAACCAAACAACCCACTGTTTGGCTCAACAGGGTTGCGCTCGGTCTGTTAAAAATAGCAGACCGTGCGCGGACAACAACAACAAACTTTCTGGTTTGCTAAAAACGGGGGCGCTCGGTCTGCTAAAAATAGCAGACCGTTCGCACCCTGCTCCAGAACAAAAAACCAGAAATCAACTATCCAACTCAATCCAAAAGCCATTCAATGCATTCAAAACCATAAACATGCATTACAATCACCGACCCTCCGAATAATACATGGAGTTCTAGAGTTATACAAGTTGCTCAGAAGGTAGAACATGCGACAACAACCTTCAACCGGAAAACTCGCATAATCAAAACATCATAACAAAGAAGTTCAATATCTAAACATGTTCCAACATCACTAGGTAGACATGCTGACACACTTCTAAACCGAGTCTCACTTCTATCCCTTGATTTCGAAGCTAACCATATATGCCTCTTCTGACTTGGTCTTGCACCTCCTGCTGCCAAGTACACATACAAAACAAAGCAACAGCCGGATAAACCGGTGAGAATGGTATTCCCAGTAAAAGCAACATAACAAGTAATACGTGTAATATATCAACAACATGCTTTCAAGACAACTTAATCAAATCAAGATAATGATGTTCATGTCTTTAAATCGGGATATCAATTCTGATAAACGAGGGATTGCTGATGTGCTTTTGGGATCCCGAGGATGAGATCACGTAACGACTCACCGACTCTCTCAATCGAGGTGGTGCCACGTATGTCACTCCCCTAGACTTTGGTGCAACTATAAGTAGTATGCTGACACTAGGTGAACCTCTACACCCAGGCCACTCACAGTATAGCTCCCAAAACGTCTAAACAAAAATGGTTGTTCTGCCCGCTGAAATCAAAGTTGGCTCAAGATGAATGCATAACAGAACATAAAACATAAGCCACATAACAAAAGCTAAAACAACACAAAATACAAGTTCCACATGCTAGAACAAGTATTGATGCAAGTATGTGATTTTAAGGGAAAACTCGAAAACCAACTGTCCCAAGTATGCTATCCCGCTAACAATGACTGATTTTACCTTGCAATGTAGTAGTTCCAACTCTGGAAAAGCTACAACAAAAGATTGTATCAAAACAACGACTCAAGGTAATCTCTTTACCATTCTTCGTCCAACTCTTGACGATCAAAAGCTGCCAACACAGGGCTCGACAAACTCAAAACGAATCTGTATGAAGACAAGAGATGATCAACAACAACGATCAACTCAAAAGCCAAAGTTCTACGATTCAAACGGTTCAAAATCTCAAAAACTCAAACCGGCGACATAACGGCTATAACTGAACAAACCGGAAACGCAGACAACAGTTCAACAACGATACTTACTCATAACAATGCTAAGACAACAACAACAAGACAAACTCTTCAAATCTCAAAACTAAACTTTCGAAAATAGGCTTCCAAAAATCATAATAATTCCGAACGTCGCTCTATTTCAAAACCGACAGACAATAAATGATCAGAACTCTGCCAAGAGCAACATACTCGAATCTCGAACGATTCTAACAATATCCAAAAACTAGAATGTATCTGATCGTAGAAAAACTTACGATATAAAGAAGCTCTCGCTACAGTGATCGCTAATCTGCCTTCAGAAATAATTTCCAACGGACGGATCGAGCTCAGATTGAAATCCCAAAGCTTGGAAACCAAAAGGGGCGGCTTCAATGGAGGGAGGCGGCCAAGGGAGGAAGATGGAGTGAAGGAGAGGTCAAGACAAGTCAAGATAATATATTAAACTCCAATTTTGCACTTTAATCCCTGAAATTTTCAAAATTTGCAAAATAGACCCCGATCAATAAAAAAATCGGCTCTTTAACTCTGGAAACTCTGATTATCTCAAATAAGCTCAATTAAGATAAAAACAGGGCGTTACAACCTAGCCCCTGAAGAGAAGCATCTGTGTAAGCCACATACTCTCCAGATCCTGACGATAGTGTCAACACAGGCGAAGAATTCAACTGTCGTCGAAGCTCACAAAAGCCCTCCTCACACTCTGAGGACCACTCGAAATCAACACCCTTGCGACTAAGTCAAAGGTCGAGCTAGTTGAAAGAAATTTGCAATGAAGCGACGATAATATCCTGCTAGACCCATAAAACTGCGGATCTCAGCAACCGTCGTCGGCCGCGACCAGTTAAGCACAACCTCAACCTTGCTCGGATCAACAGAAATTTCATCCCTGGATATGATATGGCCAAGAAATACAACTCGATCCATCCAGAACTCGCACTTACTTAATTTGGCGTCCAACTGCTCATCCCGAAGAGTCTGCAGCACCAACCGCAAATGAGAAAAGTGCTCACCCGCATCACTTGAATACACGAGAATTTCGTCAATGAAAACCTCGACAAACTTATCCAAAAACTCCCTGAATACATGGTTCATCAGATCCATGAATATAGCCGGAGCATTAGTCAACATGAACGGCATCACTAGAAACTCGTAATGCCCATAGCGAGTACGGAATGCAGTCTTGGATATATCCTGATCTCGGACTCTCATCTGATGATACCCAAATCTCAAGTCAATCTTGGAGTAAATCGAAGTACCCTGCAGTTGATCAAACATATCATCATTACAAGGCAAAGGATACTTGTTCTTCACAGTAACTCGATTCAACTATCGATAGTCAATGCACAACCGCATAGACCCATCCTTCTTCTTCACAAAGAAAACAGGAGATCCACAAGGAGATATAATAGGACGAATGTACCCCTTGTCCAAAAGATCCTTCAACTGATTCTTCAAGTCTCACATCTCTGACGGAGCCAGATGATACGATGCTCGATAAATAGGCAAAGTACCCGGCATCAACTCTATGCCAAACTCGACTTCCCTAACAGACGGAAAACCCGGAATCTCATCTGGAAACACATCTGGGAATTCATTCACAACTGGAATACTCTCTATACCAACACTCTCAGCGGACGAATCAACTGCATAGATGAGGTAGCCTTCCTCTCCAGACTCTAGAGCTCGACAAGCTCTCATAGCAGATACCAACGACATCGGAGGTCGCACTCCCTCACCATAGAAAAACCAGTATCATTCCCAACCGGATGAAAGCGTACTAATCTCTGATAGCAATCCACTGAAGCTCGGTAGGTAGTCAACATGTCTATCCCCAGAATACAATCAAAGTCTTCCATCGTAAGAACCATGAGATTCACTACCAGAGTGTTCCCTTCAAACTCTAAAGGGCAACCCATCACCAGATGCTTAGCTAACGCATATTGACCCGTCGGAGTAGAAACAGAAATCACTACATCTAGTGCAATGCATGGTAACTTATGCTTCTTAACTAAACGTGCAGAAATGAAAGAATGAGATACACCAGTGTCAATTAGTATAAGAGCAGGTATGCCATATAACAGAAATGTACCTGCGATGACTGTAAGGCTCGGGATTATTTTATTTAATCCAGGATTATTTAATATAATCCGAGATAATTTAATTGTAATCCGAGTATATTTAATTTGGAAATATTTAGAGTTTTGATTTAAATTCTAATATTCTTAAATTATTTAGGATTGAAATTGAATTAAAAAGAGGGCTGAGGACTGAATTGCAATTTACGAAGTTTGAGGGATTAAATTGCAATTTGTATTGAAGTTATCCGATTTAATATATATATTATCAGCTTGAAACGTGTATTGTATATAGACAATTCAGAATTCAGAAACAGAGGAGTCGGGTTCTTCAATTTTCTTTGAATTCATGATCTTCAAATCTTTATAACTTTTGCTCCGGATATCCGATTTCGATTCCATAAATTGTTCTGGAATCCTTACGACGAGGGCTTCGATCTCGTGTAAGTTTTGTGTTGTTTTATATGGATTTTGAAATCAGTTATTGAGCAGAGATCAGATTTCATGCTTTTGTCATGTTCTTAGCATTCTATCGATTGTTTATGCTATATCGGATCGAAGTTGGATAGTTGAATATATTGGTTATGACTTCTAGCATGTATATTGAAAATTATAGCAGCTGATATGAGGTTTGGGGTGATGAATTCAGCTGATATATAATGACCGAATGATTTGAATGATTAGAAATGATATCGATATTTTGTCGGTTACCGATTTTCAATCGCTATGCCGTCGAATCGTGTTTTGAAGCTGTTTTGATAGTCTATGTTTGAGCTGAAGTCTTTATCTAGTTGTTATGAATGTTATAGAATTTTTATTCTTCAGTTTCAGTTAAGTTGGAAGGCTAACGATACAAGACACCGAGTTGAATCGAATAAGAAGAAGTTGAGGTTTGAAATGAGATTGATTGATGAGCTATTGATGGTTTTGATTCGTTTCTGATATAATAAGCTTGAATGAAGTTTGATATGAGTATTTTGATTGTTATATTTCAGATTGAAGAATTCAGAACCAAGATATACGAAGGTATAATGAAGACATCGCAAATTAGGGACTTTGAAACTCAAGAACGACTATTATTGAGTTGGCCTGCAAAAAACCACATACTTGATATGTTTTGATTTATGTTTGATGTTGTTGATCCATCTCAGGTAGTGGATCTTTGAGTTTGAGTCGATATGATAGTATATTGAATTGATTCTATGCCAAGGTTGCGGTTAACATTATTTTCTAGCCGGGATGGCTACGATAGATGGATATTCATGTCAAGATCGGTTACGAATCTTGATGGAAATGACGTTTTATGAATCAATTCTTAATCGATATATGAGTTATTTACTCTATTGTTGAGTCGAATATGAATAGAGTTGATATGATTTTGTTAACGCTTTATATATATGTCAATTATACTGAGAATGATTTCTCACCGGAGTTTATCCGGCTGTTGTCTTGTTTTGTATGTGTGCATGACAACAGATGGGGCAGAAGCTGGTCATCGACGTCATTGACAGTTGGGAGAGAGAGTCTAGCAAGTGAGGACTCGGGTTGTAGATGAAGTCTTGAGATCTAGAAGTATCAAACATTAGAAATTGTTGGTTTTGGAATGCATGTATGAAACTTGAGATAGTTTATGTCGTTTATCGTTATTTAGTGATTTGTTTGATGTAACAAATGCATGTATAGATGCTTGAGAAGTTGTTTATGTTTATGTGCTTGATTTGGAACTAATAAATCATGTTTTGAGTTGATCTTGCATGAATTATGGGATTGGAATTCAGCTTTGATAGCAAAACAGTCATACAGATTTTCTGGGCAGAGAGGCCGCTCGATCGGCAAGATTTGACCGATCGAGCGAGGCCTTAAAATGCAAAACAGAGAAATGTAGTTTTTGAGCCCGCTCGATCGGTAGGATTTGACCGATCGAGCGAGACCAATATATGCTCAGACCCGAGAAGAAAGATTTTCTTCTCGCTCGATCGGTAGGAATTAACCTAAGATGAGTATTTATTTTAATACTTGATTAATTGTGTTATTAATCATTAATTGCCCTAAGATGAGATTAGCAACCCGAGGTCCCCACAATGACCTTCTCATTCTCCTCCACTGCCTGATCATGCCTCAAGGCAAACACCTGACCAGAAGTTTGCGGCTTCAAATGAGAACTCCCAGCAGGCTGTCCATGCGACCTCTGCTGAACTCTAGTATGAGAACCCGATCCTGGACCAGAACCAAAACTGCCTCCCCAAGCTAATGGACAATCCCTCCGGAGATGACCAACCTCTCCACAATGAAAGCATGCTCCAGAAGCTTTACGACATCTGTCTGTCGGATGATTCTTCCCACAATGATCGCAATTTTCTTTCTTCCCAAAACGAACAACACCACCCGAACCAGAGGAAGAAGAAGTAGATCCAGACTTCTTGAAAGACTGAGCACGGGGACCCAAAGAACTCGCAGACCTAGACTGAGAGAAAGACCTGTTACTCTGAATGCTATCCTCCGCCTGGTGACATCGGCTCACCAATCCCTCATAAGTCATATCATCCCCAACTGCTACCCGGTCATGAATATCTGGATTAAGACCTTGAAGAAACAGATTATATTTCATCTCGGAGCTGTCATCAATCTCAGGGCAATAGGATAACAAGTCGAAGAACTTCTGCTGATACTCGTCAATCGACATGGCTCCCTGACGTAGGCCCAAAAACTCGCTCGCCTTCGCTTGGCGAAGTGCAGGAGGAAAATATAGCTTCTGAAAAGCTATGCGGAACTCGGCCAAAGTAGCAACTCCTCTCGCCGCAATAAATGGTGCAGAAGTGAACCTCCACCACTTACGGGCTCGTCCCTCTAATAGATAACCAAGCGTCTCCATCTTCTGCTCCTCGGTACAGCGGAATGTATGAAAACAACTCTCGATGCGCTCTAACCAGTTCTCAGCATCCTCAGGAGTCTCGCCTCCAACCAAGGGCTTAGGAACCATCTGCATGAACCGATGCATACTGAAACGACGATGATCATCACGATGGCGATGATGGCGCTCCCGAAGATGATCACGATCACCATCTCCCCAGCGTCCACCTACACTATCATGGCTACTATGATCACCGTGATCCGCCATCTACAAAATTACCTCACGCTTATCTTATGCACAATCTAAATCTCAATATTTCTATGCATGATTTGATACCATAAATGTAGTGACCCTTACCGAGATCATCTACTAATCAAAAACTTAAGCATGCAATTAACTTAATAAAACAGTAAACCAGAATAAACTGCGGAAGCTATAAATATTATACAATCCAAAGGAAAGAAATCTGCAAATACCCAAATAATTATACAACCAAATCGAATAATGTATCATCCCAATACATCAAAATAAAACCCTAGGCAAATCCCCAGCTAGCCATCTACTGCCTAGCCCCTCCTGGATCCACCCACCTCATCCAATCGCAAACATGTCCCATGGAATAGGGTGTCCAGACATACAAAGTACGAGACGTGAATATAAAACGCTTAGTACAAGAGTATGAGTGTAATGCCCCGATTTTATTATAATTGAGTTTAATCGAGATAATCAGAATTGTTAGTGATTGAGGATAGTTTTGATATTTAACAGGGGGTTACTTTGCAACCTTGGAGAAATAAAGGACTGAAATGCAAAAGTTGGATTTTTATTATTATTATACAAGCAAGTTGACCTAGCCATCACTTCACTCTCCATACCTCTCCTCCTTCTCCTCCCTCTCTCTCGTTCATACGTACAAAAGCAAAAGCCATGCTACGATCTCTTGAACTTCGATTTTGTTGAGTTGTCAGAATTTGATAATATTGGAGTATGTCGTTCTTGAGCTAGTATAGATCGTGTATTCGAAGTCGGTTTGGAAAAAGAACGAAGTTTGGATTTTATATGATTTTAGAGTTTAAATTCAAAAATGATGATTTTGATTGAGGTTGGATTTGAGTTGTTTTGATGGATTGTGGTGATGATTGAGTTATTGTGATTGTTTTTTGATGGTTTGTATTTCCGGATAGTCAGTTTATAGACGTTATGCCATCGAAATCGAGTTTGAGTTATCGGTTTTGGTTCGGTTTGATTTGTATATCGAATTTGATTGAGTTTGAACTCCGAGTTGATATCGAATCCGTGTCTCGATGTTTTGACAGTTTATTAGAGATTGGAATTGGAGGACTTGGAGATCGGTTACCAATCGAAGAGTTGGAAGACGGTATAGATTGTTTGATTTATCGACTTTGAGTTTCGAATTGTTTAGAGTTTGAATCGAGTTGTCTCTTGTTTGACAGGATTGATTGAAGCTTCGAGAAAAAGGTAAAAGTCGGCATTGAAATGAATGGGAACAAATACTCGAGATCGACTTATTCTCGAGTTCCCGAAAATCACATACCGCTTGTTTATTTGCTTGCGTGAACTTGATTTGGTTATTGCTGCACTTGCATTCATATTGAGCCGACTTTCGATTCGTTTTGAAATTAGACGTTTTAGGGAGCTATATTGAAGTGGCTTTGGATTTCGAGTTTTTCCAATTGCTAGAATACTTCTTATAGTTGCTCTGAAGTCTAGGGGATCGAGTTGATCGACTTCCACCCCGAAAGGGTGCGTCGGTGAGTTGTCGTGAAGACTTGACCCCGGGATCCCAACCGAGTACCGATCGATTTTATGATTATCTGACTTGATAATCTCGACTTTTAAATTCATGCATTCATTCAATATCATTTCGATGTTATGATTTATGTTGACACATTTTGATTGAAGTGTTTATTTGATATTGAGTGCATGTCTCTTTTACTTAGAAATTATATTTTTAACCGGATTATTCCGGCTGTTGTCTTTGTTTTGTATGTGTAACTTGGCTACAGGAGGATCAGGAGCTGGACCGAGTCGTCCTAGTTAGCTTGGGGTGAGATTGATAGAAGTGAGACTCCATGTCGTAGGGTCGAGTCTATTTGGAATTGTATTAGTTTTGTTGAGCCGGTGGAACTCATTTATAAAACTCGACTGGTTATTGTATTTTGGGCAGAACCTAGATTTGGCATGTTCTAAATATTGATTGGTATTATGTTTGAACTTGGAATGTTTATAATTGCCTTGTTGGTTGTTTTTGCAGGCTCCTCGACCCCTCTGCCCATTTTGCCTGCACGCGGGCGAGGCATCACCTCGCACGCGCGCGAGGAGTTTGAAGAGGCTCGGGAGATTTTACCCGCGCGCGCGCGAGCTCCCTTCTCGCGCCGGCGCGAGCATCTCCGCGAGTCTCTGCTCGCGTAGCCTGCGCACGCATGAGGTGATGACCTCGCGCGGGCGCGAGGCTTCTTTTAAAAAAAAAAAATTAAAACTTTTGATTCGTTTTCCGCGGCTTATTATGTTCGATTATGATTAATTATTCGAGTTTAGAATATTAGAAACGGGGTCTCACATTAAGTGGTATCAGAGCGATAAGATTCTTGGATTTGAATTAGAGTGAGCGGGGTAGATCGAGTCCGCATGAATTGAACTCTCGCATGTGATTGATTTATTTAAATGATTATTTTTAAATACGTGCGAACATGCTTTATTGATTCTTGAATTAATTGAATTACATGAGTAGTGATTTAATTTATAAAGCATGAATTACGTGATATATATTTGTCCTTGTACTATTATCTGTTCTCGTATATCATTGAGATTCATGAGTACTCAGAGCAGAGCTTTGAACACCGAGGTTATGAGATTGAGAATAAGTCTGAGATATTGTGCCCTAACCCTTGATATCAGATGGCACCTCGACGATCTTTGAGAAGGAATCAACCACCTTTGACTCCTACTTCTACTGAGAATCCGCCGCCAGTGATAACTCCTCAGAATGATCAGGGTAGTACTGGAATGGATCAGTTTGATGCAACTGCAACCCCGATGGAGACTCTACTGAAGAGGTTTCGATCTTTCCGACCGCCTACTTTATCGGGTACCGAGAACTCCGTTTCTTGTGAAAGTTGGCTAGATGAAATGGATGAGCTCTTTGATTCCCTCGACTATACCGATGACCGCAGAATCAGGTTAGTCAGTCATCAGTTGCAGGGTGTTGCCAAGAATTGGTGGACCACGACCAAGAGGGCCAATGAGAATCGAGGTACCTTTATCACTTGGAGTTTGTTCAAGGCCGAGTTCTTCAAGCGTTTCTTTCCTGTCTCGTATCGAAAGGAAAAGGGTGCCGAATTTGCGAATCTGAAACAAGGAAACTTGAGCATTGAGGACTATGTGAGCAAATTTGACAGTCTCTTGAGGTTTGCACCTCACGTTGCAGATAACGAGGAAGCCAAGGCCTACCATTTCATCAATGGCTTGAACCCTGAGATATTTACCTTGGTCAATACCGGAAGACCCAAAAACTTCGCAGATGCTATGGATCAAGCAAAGGGATCCAAAGCCGGATTTTTGATGCAATGAGTTAATCAGGTAGCTCCTCAGCAGCAGCGGAGATCTTTTCTGAATTAGCCTGTTCAGTTTCAGCCTCAGCAGTCTTAGTATCAGTACCAAACTTCTCAGCAGTCGAATCAGCCTCAGAGGGTTGAAGGAGGCAACAGTGGCAGAAACAGGAGAGATCAGTATAGACCAAAGGGGAAGCAATTTAAGAAGTCTGGGAGCAATTCATCGAGTTCCAGTGGCTCTAGACAGTTCAGTTCTGGAAAGAATTCTGGGTTTTCTGGAGCTTCGTGCAGCAAGTGTGGAGGACGTCATCCCAATGATCAGTGTCGAGGCGTGTTTGGTAGTTGCAATATCTGCCAGCAGCCGGGTCACTTTGCTAGAGTTTGTCCTCAGCGAGGATCCGATAGAGCTCAGAGCGGCAGTTCTTCTCGACCGCCAGCTCAGCCCGAGAGATCAGCTTCTGCAGTTCATTCCTTTCAACCTCAACAGCAGACTCGTCAGGGAGGTAATCAGAATCAAAACCAACCTCCTCGACAGCAGGCGAGGGTGTTTGCCTTGACAGAGGATCAAGCCAATGCAGCCCCGAACGACGTGATAGCAGGTAACTGTTCGATTTTTGGTTATCCTGCGCTTGTGTTGATTGATACGGGTGCTTCTCACTGTTTTATTTCTGAAAAATTTGTCATGACGCATGATTTATTTGCTGAGCCATTATCTGATGTTGTTTCTATTACTTTACCTTTGGGTGGAGGAATTGTTTCGGTGAGAATGGTCCGAGATTGTGTAATAGAATCCGAAGGGAATTCGATTGAGATTGACTGCATCGTACTTGGATTATCTGATTTTGATTGTATTGTCGGGATTGATGCTCTGACCAAGTATAGGGCGACAGTAGATTGCTTTCAGAAAGTGGATTGATTCAGACCTGAGACGGCAGACGATTGGAAGTTTTTCGGTAAGGGTTCTCGATCCAAAATTCCGTTGATTTCTGTGTTATCCATGTCTCGTTTGCTACAGAAAGGAGCAGAGGGATTCTTGATTTATGCAATGGATGTTCAGAGGTCTAGTCCTGAGTTGTCTGAGATACCAGTTGTTAGCGAGTTTCCATATGTTTTTCCAGACGAGATTCCTGGTTTACCGCCTATTCGAGACATCGAATTTAGCATTGAACTTACATCAGGTACTCAGCCTATTTCGAAAGCACCTTACCGTATGGCTCCGTTAGAGTTGAAAGAATTGAAGGAACAGTTAGAAGATTTGATTGCCAAGGGGTACATCCGACCTAGCGTATCGCCTTGGGGTGCACCAGTGCTTTTTGTGAGAAAGAAAGACGGTTCTATGCGACTTTGCATCGACTACCGCCAGTTGAATCAAGCGACGGTCAAGAACAAGTATCCTATACCTAGAATAGATGATCTTTTTTATCAACTGCAAGGTTCTTCAGTGTATTAGAAGATAGATCTGCGATCAGGGTATCATCAGCTGAGAGTTCGTGACGAGGATGTGCCGAAGACAGCTTTCAGAACTAGATATGGGCATTTCGAATTCATAGTCATGCCGTTTGGTTTGACCAATGCTCCAGCAGTTTTTATGGATCTGATGAATCGTATCTTTCAGTGGTATCTAGATGAGTTCGTCATCATCTTCATCGACGACATTCTGATCTATTCGAAGAACCGTTCTGATCATGCCGAGAATTTGAGAATCGTATTGCAGACTTTGCGAGCCGAACAGTTGTATGCTAAGCTATCGAAGTGCGAGTTTTGGTTGGACCGAGTGGTTTTCTTAGGCCACATTATATCGGGAGATGGAATATCTGTGGACCCCAGTAAGATCGAAGCAGTTATGAATTGGCAGAGACCGACATCAGTGCCAGAAATCCGAAGCTTCATGGGTTTAGCGGGGTATTATCGCCGATTTATCGAGGGATTCTCTTCCATTGCAAAGCCGATTACTCAGTTGACCCAGAAGAATGCACCGTTTGTTTGGTCCGAACAGTATGAGGCTAGTTTCATTGAGCTGAAGAAGAGATTGACCAGCGCTCCGATCTTGTCTATTCCATCAGGTACTGGAGGTTTCTCTGTGTACTGCGATGCTTCTCACCGTGGTCTTGGATGCATTCTCATGCAGAGGAAGCACGTCATAGCTTATGCTTCGAGGCAGCTGAAGCCTCACGAGACTCGTTATCCGATCCATGATCTCGAGCTAGCTGCAATCATTTTTGCTTTGAAGACTTGGCGCCATTACCTATATGGCGAGTCGTTTGAGATATTTTCTGACCACAAGAGCCTGAAATACTTGTTTTCTCAGTCCGAGCTGAATATGAGGCAGAGGAGATGGATGGATTTGCTTAAGGACTTCGACTGCGAGATCAAGTATTATCCTGGAAAGTCGAATGCAGCTGCAGACGCTCTTAGTCGGAAGCTTTGTTCTTTTTCTCTTTCTACGATTGGTGTCTCTCAATTGATTGAAGACTATTGTACTTCTGGTTTGGAGTTTGAGACCGATAGGAGATCCATCAGAGTTTTTGCGATTCAGGCCGAGCCAGAGTTGTTTCAGTTGATCAGAGAGGCACAGAGATCCAATCCGAGCATTCAGAGTTCGATAGAGAAGGTCCGATCAGGTCATCAGTCAGAATTTCAGGTCAAGGAGGATGTTTTGTTTGTGAATAACCGTATTGTTGTACCCGACATTTCTGAATTGAGATAGCGTATTCTTCGAGAGGCGCATTGCAGTCGGTTCAGTGTTTATCCTGGAGGCCGAAAGATGTATAATGACTTGAAGACTCAGTTCTGGTGGAAGCAGCTTAAGGGAGACGTCACGAGATTTGTGTCTCGTTGTCTGAATTGTCAACAGGTGAAAGCCGAGAGGAAAAAACCGGGTGGTTTGTTGCACAGCTTGCCTATTCCGGAATGGAAGTGGGATCATATCTCTATGGACTTTGTCACCAAACTACCGCGTTCATTCAGAGGTTGTGATGCGATTTGGGTAGTGATTGATTGGTTGACGAAATCTGCTTGTTTCATTCCTTACCGTATGACATACCGTCACGATCAGATGGCCGAGTTGTATGTCAAAGAGGTTGTGAGATTGCACGGCGTGCTGAAGTCGTTAGTATCAGACAGAGATCCGAGATTCACTTCTCACTTTTGGCACAGTTTGCAGGAGGCATTGGGTACTCGTTTGCACTTGAGCACAGCGTATCACCCTCAGACCGACGGTCAGTCCGAGCGTACGATCCAGACTTTGCAGGATATGCTTCGCGCTGTAATGCTTGATTTTGGATCAGGTTGGCAGGAGCCCTTGCCTCTAGTGGAGTTTTCGTATAATAATAGCTTCCAGGCGAGTATTAGAATGGCACCTTTTGAACCTTTGTACGGGAATAATTGCAGATCTCCGTTATTTTGGGATGAGATTTCAGAATCACCTGAGTTGGGTCCAGATATGATTCGCGATATGGCAGAGCAGGTGAAGTTGATCCAAGTCAGAATGAAGACAGCCCAAGATCGACAGGCCAAGTATGCGAATGTCAGACGCAGACCACTGTGTTTCGAGCAGGGAGACCGTGTGTTTCTGAAGATTTCTACTTTCCGAGGCACTGTCAGATTTGGGAAGAGAGGAAAGTTGTCGTCGAGGTTCATTGGCCCGTATGAGATTTTGGAGAAGATAGGCGATCTTGCCTATAGAATTGCTCTTCCTCCGTCTCTTTTAGGCATCCACGATGTGTTTCATGTTTCAATGCTACGAAAATATCATCCGGATCCGTCTCACATTCTTCAGTCGGACGAGGCCGAACTTGATGAGACTCTGAGTTACTTCGAGCGACCGATTCAGATTCTTGACAGAAAAGAGAAGCAGCTCAGAAACAAGTCGTTTCCGTTGGTGAAGATACAGTGGAGTCGTCACGGAGTTGAAGAAGCGACTTGGGAGACCGAATCCGATATGAGGCAGCGATTTCCAGAGTTATTCGATTGAGGTGAGTTCGTCTTCAGTTTGTTTCGTTCTTGTTCAGTCTGTGATCCGTCAGATTTCAAGGACGAAATCGAATCTTAGAGGAGGAGAATTGTAATGCCCCGATTTTATTATAATTGAGTTTAATCAAGATAATCAGAATTGTTAGTGATTGAGGATCATTTTGATATTTAACAGGGGTTACTTTGCAACCTTGGAGAAATAAAGGACTGAAATGCAAAAGTTGGATTTTTATTATTATTATACAAGCAAGTTGACCTAGCCATCACTTCACTCTCCATACCTCTCCTCCTTCTCCTCCCTCTCTCTCGTTCATACGTACTGAAGCAAAAGCCATGGACGACTTTTTGAGCTTTTCTTCCGCCCGATTCGCTCGATCCGACCATTAGATTTTCATTCCGAGTTGAGATTCACGATCACCGCAACAAGGGCTTCATTTAGACGTAAGTTTTGCTACGATCTCTTGAACTTTGATTTTGTTGAGTTGTCAGAATTTGATAATATTGGAGTATGTCGTTCTTGAGCTAGTACAGATCGTGTATTCGAAGTCGGTTTCGAAAAAGAACGAAGTTTGGATTTTATATGATTTTAGAGGTGAAATTCGAAAATGATGATTTTGATTGAGGTTGGATTTGAGTTGTTTTGATGGATTGTGGTGATGATTGAGTTATTGTGATTGTTGTTTGATGGTTTGTATTTTCGGATAGTCAGTTTATAGCCGTTATGCCGTCAAAATCGAGTTTGAGTTATCGGTTTTGGTTCGGTTTGATTTGTATATCGAATTTGATTGAGTTTGAACTCCGAGTTGATATCGAATCCGTGTCTCGATGTTTTGACAGTTGATTAGAGATTGGAATTGGAGGACTTGGAGATCGGTTACCAATCGAAGAGTTGGAAGACGGTATAGATTGTTTGATTTATCGACTTTGAGTTTCGAATTGTTTAGAGTTTGAATCGAGTTGTCTCTTGTTTGACAGGATTGATTGAAGCTTCGAGAAAAAGGTAAAAGTCGGCATTGAAATGAATGGGAACGAATACTCGAGATCGACTTATTCTCGAGTTCCCGAAAATCACATACCGCTTGTTTATTTGCTTGCGTGAACTTGATTTAGTTATTGCTGCACTTGCATTCATATTGAGACGACTTTCGATTCGTTTTGAAATTAGACGTTTTAGGGAGCTATATTGAAGTGGCTTTGGATTTCGAGTTTTTCCAATTGCCAGAATACTTCTTATAGTTGCTCTGAAGTCTAGGGGATCGAGTTGATCGACTTCCACCCCGAAAGGGTGCGTCGGTGAGTTGTCGTGAAGACTTGACCTTGAGATCCCAACCGAGTACCTATCGATTTTATGATTATCTGACTTGATAATCTCGACTTTTAAATTCATGCATTCATTCAATATCATTTCGATGTTATGATTTATGTTGACACATTTCGATTGAAGTGTTTATTTGATATTGAGTGCATGTCTCTTTTACTTAGAAATTATATTTCTAACCGGATTATTCCGGCTGTTGTCTTTGTTTTGTATGTGTAACTTGGCTACATGAGGATCAGGAGCTGGACCGAGTCGTCCTGTTTAGCTTGGGGTGAGATTGATAGAAGTGAGACTCCGTGTCGTAGGGTCGAGTCTATTTGGAATTGTATTAGTTTTGTTGAGCCGGTGGAACTCATTTATAAAACTCGACTGGTTATTGTATTTTGGGCAGAACCTAGATTTGGCATGTTCTAAATATTGATTGGTATTATGTTTGAACTTGGAATGTTTAGAATTGCCTTGTTGGTTGTTTTTGCAGGCTCCTCGACCCCTCTGCCCATTTTGCCTGCGCGCGGGCGAGGCATCACATCGCGCACGCGTGAGGAGTTTGAAGAGGCTCGGGAGATTTTTCCCGAGCGCGCGTGCTCCCTTCTCGCGCGCGCGCGAGCATCTCCGCAAGTCTCTGCTCGCGTAGCCTGCGTGCGCGTGAGGTGATGACCTCGCGCGGGCGCGAGGCTTCTTTTAAAAAAAAATTAAAACTTTTGATTCGTTTTCCGCGGCTTATTGTGTTCGATTATGATTAATTATTCGAGTTTAGAAGATTAGAAACGGGGTCTCACAATGAGTATACATGAATGCAAGTGTACCACCTACTGAACTAGAGGCCAAGGATCAGATAACAAAGACAGACCAGACCCTGGTATGTAGCACGCTGTGTCGTCGCCTCAAGAGGTAGCTCCCATACCAAAATACCAGTGGATACTCCGAACCCAAATCGATGGAAGTCCATCCACTAACAGGATAGGGTAAAACCTACTACCAGACATCTCAAAAGAGATAGCCAATATGCAAATGTATGCAGCATAAAATCATGCCATATAAATCATGTAGTCACATAATACATGCATACTCAGTCAGGATATCTCGAACAGTACTTTCGTACCTCAACTACTAGGAAAGCTCTAGCGGCTCTAGGTCCACGCCTATAGTTCGCACCGCACAACGAAATGATACTAATATCATTATATTACTCCAAAAGCCTTAACTAAGCTATTGCATACTCATAAATATTTTTAGGAAGCAAAAATTATACATGCGTCCGTCGTCAGCCCGTTGTTGTCGCTTGCCTCAAAACTAGGCCATAGCTCATGTGAGACCTCGATTCTAAACATCAAACTAAACTCGGATTGAACTATAAAAAAAAGCAAACAAGATCCAAGATTTAAAAGTAAAGAATTTTTTTTTTAAAAGATCATCGCTCGAGCGGCAAGATACGCCCGCTCGAGCGAGCAAGGTTCTGCCCGCTTGCCAAGAAAAACTCTCGCTCGAGCAGGGAAGCACCCTCGCTCGAGCGAGAAGGGTTCTGTCTCGCACACAGAAAAATACTCGCTCGAGTGAGCACCAACTGCCGCTCGAGAGAGACCAAAACTGAGTAAATAAAACAGCAATTAGCTCAACCAATCCAATATAAAACCGATCCATTCTCAACATGCATACATGACCAAAACGACATTCAAACATAACATGGTTCATAATACATGTAACGACAACCTTCAGTCCACGATATTCGCAGGATCGATACAACAAAAACGACGAGTTCGAATCTAAACATGCTATGAAACATAAACTAGATTGGCATGCTGATTTAACTTCTAAACCGAGTCTCACTTCTACTTCTTGCCCTCGAAGCTAATCAGGTCTTCGCTGACTTGATCCTGCCCCACCTGTTGCCAAGTACACATACAAAACAAAGCAACAATCGGATAAACTGGTGAGAAAGATACTCCCAGTAAAAGCAACATAACAAGTAATACAATTAATAAAAATGCTTTCAAGGCAATACGTAATCACTATCAACGTAATGAAATGCATGTCTTTAAATCGGGATATCAATTTCTGATAAACAAGGGATTGCTACTGTGCTTTTGGGATCTTGAGGATGAGATTACATGACGACTCACCGACTCTCCCAATCGAGGTGGTGCCACGTATCCCCCTCCTCTAGACTTTGAACAACTATAATGAGTTTACTAGCACTAGGCGAGACGGCTACGACCTAGGCCACTCAGATTATAGCTCCCAAATGTCTAAACAAAAAGGGATGTTCTGCCCGCTGAAATCAAAGTTGGCTCAAGATGAATGCATAACAGAAACATAAAACGTAAGCCACATAACCAATCTCAATCAATCAACAAAATACAGTTCCACATGCTAGAACAATATTGATGCAATATGTGATTTTAAGGGAAACTCGAGAACCAACTGTCCCGAGTATGCTATCCCGCTACGATGACTGCTTTTACCTTTCAACGCAAGCAGTTCCAACTCTGGATAAGCTACAATAAAAAGGTTATATCAGAAACTATACAACCTAACAACAATATCGGCTCAAGGTAATCTCTTTACCGATTCTTCGTCAAACTCTAGACGATCGACTGATGCTTCTCTGTCTCGACAAATCCAAACGAATCTGTACGGAGACAAAAGATGATCAACAACAACTAACAAACCCAATGCCCAAAATTCTACAACTCAAACACGGTTCAAAATCCTCAAAACTCAAACCGGCGGCATAACGGCTATAAATGATCAAACCGGAAACGCAGACAGCAGTTCAATATCGATAACAACTCGAATCAATGCTAATACAACAATAACAAGGCAATTCCAACAAATCCCAAAAACCTCATTTTCGAAAATGACTTCCAAAAATCATAACAAATCCGAACGTCGCTCTATTTCAAAACCGACAGATAATAAACGACCAAAACTCCGTCAAGAACAACATACTCGAATCTCAATCGGTTCTAACAACATCCAAAAACTAGAATGTATCTGATCATAGAAAAACTTATGATATAACGGAGCTCTCGCTGCAGTGATCGCTATTCTGCCTTCAGAAATAAATTTCAACGGCCGGATCGAGCTCGAACTGAAATCTGGAAGCTCAAAAACAAAAAGGGGCGGTTTCAATGGAGAGGAATCGAGTTGGAGAAGATGAGAGGATGGTTGGACTAGTCAATGGAGTGTAGATAATATATTAAACTCAAAATTTGCACTTTAATCCCTGAAAAATCTAAAATTTGCAAAATGGACCCTGATCAAAATCAAGTCGGCTCTTGAACTCTATAAACTCCGATTAACTCAAATAAACTCATTTAAGATAAAAACGGGGCGTTACAGCTCCGCTACGACGCCTGAACCGCTATGCCACTTTCAGATTTCCAATAGGACGCCTAGAATGCTATAGATCTAAGCTAGAAGGCTAAAGAATTGAGAGAGAAGAGAGGAAGGTGCGAGTTGGAATGAAGCCTCGGATCCCATATTTATAGATGCGGAACGGAACGTCCGTTCCTCCATCGTTGCGCCTGTTCGCCATCGTTGCGTCTGTTCGACGAACGTTGCGTCCGATGTCCCATCACGGTCGTAAGCAATGACGTCAACTTGATGATGTCACGGATGACATCAGCTGACCAGAACATTGCGTTCGTTCCACGAACGTTGCTTTCGTTCCTTGTCATTCTTCGGGCCTTTTCCGATCACCCTGAGTCCATTTCTGAAGTCTGTTAATTCATCTGAAATTTCCTTAATCATGTTTTAATTACTCTAAACATGATCACTGGATTAATATACTCATAAATCGTTAGTTTTGGATACGAGTTACTACACCGACCGAACCGAAAAAAAATCGGAAATTTGGTTCGGTTTAATCGGTTGCTCGGTTATTTTTTAAAAAAAATATCGGTTATTTCGGTTTATTCGGTTTGGGGCCGGTTTTTTGGAAAAAAAAATCGGTTAAACCGAATAAACCGATAATTATTTATATTGATATATTTTAAAAAATACATATTTGGCCTAACTCTGATCTCCAATTCTAGTGTTTATTTCTGTTGGGCTTTAGGATTATATACCCAATTTTTCAAGTGTTTATTTCTGTTGGGCTTCCGGCTTTATACTTATATACCAAATTTTATTTATTTTAAACCTAGCCCAACTAGAAAATATATACATTATACTACGATTCATTTTATTCATTCCTAGTTTTTTATTTTCCCCAATGATTTGAGCGGCTCCCTAATTCCCAAAACCTCAGAATCTCTTCAATCTTCATGGAAATTTTTGGCCAATTCTTGGAAGATTCGAAATAAAAACAAGTCTGAAGGAAAGCACATAACATTGGTAGGTCTTAAACCTTTTAATTTCTCCATTACGAATCTCTATAACAGTTCTTTGATTTTCTAAAAAGAGGAGATTGAAAGACGATTGTGGTCGGTTAGATTTCATAAATCACATGTTTTTCCATTCTCTCGATTTTGTGATTTTCATGTGTACACGAATTTGTGGAGATGGTTTAAGAATTCGAGTCTCGATACGATTGTGCCTCTGGTTCATTAAATAATTAAATAAGTCTATATTATTTGACATGTTTAATTATCTTTTGGTTTGTTCAAAACTTGTATGAAATTAAAGTATAATTGGTATTTGAACTTGTATGATTGTATTCCAGTAGACAGTCTTTTGATTGAAGACATTATGGTTATATTTTAATTCAGTTTATTTATTTATTTTTTTTGAAAATGCCTTTTAAAAGGGGTTTTGTTAAAAAAAATACGAAATCGGTTATTTCGATTGAAAAACCAAAATAACCAAATATTAATCGGTTCGGTTTAATCGATGGAGTTGAAAAAATTCGGTCGGTTCGGTTTTTTCAAAAATGTGATCGGTCGGTTCGGTTTTTATAATTTCGATTCGGTTGGTTCGGTTATAACCGATTGCACACCACTACCCTTAGTGGAGTTCACGTACAACAATGGTTACCAAACTACGATTGGAATGGATCTTTATGAGAAGTTGTGTAGTGACCTGCACTGTGATCATATACTAATAAGAAGATTAAGCATGCAATTAAACAATAAATAAACTTAATCAAAGGAAATGCGGAACTGAAATAAAATAATATCAGAAAAATATAACCTAGTGGTCAACCCTGCAATCCTGTCTTGGTCAGCACCTAAACTCCCAATCCTCAAGAGAACTACCTGCATTCTGCCCCATCGAATGGGGTGTCCAGACAACAGAAAAACAACCGGACGTGAGAATAAAACGCTCAGTACGAGAGTATGAGTATACAATATTATATGTGCATGTATGCAAGTGTGCTGATTACCAAGACTCTCAGGTTAAGAATATCTGATCAAGAACAGACTTGAGCCCTAGGTATATAACACGTTGTGCTGTCGCTTCAGGAGGTGACCTACATACCCAACTGATGGTGACCTGACATAAGTCTGCGTGTCCAACCAATATTGGTGACCTCAAACGAGTTTATATGTTCAACCATCTACTGACAGGATAGGGTAAACACCATACTACAAGATATTACAAGGATACAAGCTCAAGATGATCATGCATGCAGCATAATAACATGTCAAAATATATGCAGATAAAATCATGCCATATAAATCATGCATCACATAATGCATGTATACTCAGTCAGGATATCTCGAACACTACTTCCGTACCTTTCTAAGGCAGATCCTAGAAGCTCTCATCTAGGTTTCAATCCTACCATGCAGCTCTACAATGCATAATAACCATGCATTATCTAACAGACTCTAAAAGCCTTAATTAAACTATAGCATAATCCCTATTTTCTGTAAGGATCCAGAGTTATACCTTCGTTTGTCGTCAGCGCGCTGATATTGAATGCCCTTGGGCATAGCCTTGCTACGGCCCCTGGACACCTCGCCAAAGCTCCGCTGCTTGGCCACTACTACGAACACTATCCGCAAACTATAAAAATACTACTATCTACTCCAACTCTTAAAGAAAGAGTCTCGAAGCCCTTAAAATAGAGCCATTATGGGAGAGGAGAGGTTTCATTGAATTTCAAAATGAGCCATCTCGGCCCCTATTTATAGGTCTCTATTGGACACTCAGATCTATGCATGAATGTCAAGTTCCAATCGGTCAAGATCGAAGGCTCCGATCCCCACTTCGGAGGCTCCGATCCCATGCATACAGCTACGTGTTCAATTTTTTGTTGACACGTGCATGACACTACGATCGGACGCTCCGGTCTCTTGTTCAGACGCTCCGATTTGCCCCGTATCTTTTGAACTCCTTTGCTGGCTCCGATCTGGATCGGACCATCCAAACTCAATTTGGATCCTCCGAACTGCCCGATCCCAAATAAGTCCATTAACCATTTTTCGGGCATTTTGGACCCAAATCCTAGGCCCGTTAGATCATATTAAAATCTTTTAATCATGATTCATTAAATCTAAACATGATTAGAAAATTAATCTTGTAAAAATGGAACCGAGCTACTACACGTTGTATGGATGAAAGTTTAGAACCCCATTGCATTGGGACGAAGTCGGAGAACGAGCAATTTTGGGGCCGGATATAGTGGCTCAAACAGTGAGCCAAGTGGCCAAAATAAAGATAGAATGCAGACGGCTCAAAGTTGACAAAATATTTATGCCGATCTACGGCGTAGGGACTTGGAGTTTGTGGTAGGAGATCATTTTTTCATCAAGGTGTCGCCTATGAAAGGGGTAATGAGATTTTGGAAGAAGGAAAAGCTGAGTCCGAGATATATAGGACCCTTCGAAATTCTTGATAGAGTGGAAACTCGAGCATATCGAGTTGCCTTACCCCCAAATCTGTCTGGAATCCACAATATGTTCCACATCTCCATGCTTAGAAAATATATTTCAAATCCTTCTCATGTGATTTGTCATGACTCGGTCCAGTGGACTCCGAACTTGTCATATGAAGAGATACATGTTCAAATCCTGGACAAGTTCGTAAGATGAGGAATAGATAAATCAAGATGGTCAAGGTGTTATGACGGAATCATTTATTATAAGAAACTACTTGGGAAATCGAGGCAGAGATGCACAATCGTTATACAAAGTTATTCGGTAAGTCGAATTTTGAGGACAAAATTTTTTTAAGGAAGAGTTGTAAGGTCCAAAATCCACATAACTTACTCACGAGGGAAAATTTTCAATAGCATGAGAGAATTTTATGTTTAATTGTTTAGAATATGAGATTTGGTGTTTCCATGTTAGTTTTAATGTTTTCCAGGTATGGATTAATTCCGAAGACCGAAGGAGTCGAGATTAGCCTACGAACGAAGAGTAAGAAAAATTTGAAGTTTAATGTGTGATGTTGGTTGGCAGATTTTTATTTAAAAATAGGAGTGTTATTATTATTTTAAAAAAAATTTTGGGTGGAGAAAACAATTAAAAAATATTTATTTAGTTGACGGTCCAGCTTTCGGTCATTCAGTTATATAAAAAATTCTTACGTCAAAAATTCTCTTCCTCTTTTCCTCACTTTCATGCCGCCTCACTTCTCCCCTACCCCATTCAAAATCTTCCTCATTCTCTAGCAAGGAAATTCGTGCCCGTCGTCCATTTTTAGGGTTAACTCGTACTCAAGGTTGAGGATTTCTCCATACCGATGATCTAAGGCAAATTTTTAACGCTTTTGAAACACCATTCAAGAATATAGTTATATTGATATGTAAAACCTGCATATTTAAGTGTGTGTATCGTTTAAAAGTATGAAACTTTAAGAGTTTTTAAGAGAATGATTTTTATTATATGATATCGTGAAACGTAAGTCATTCTCGACTAGTTCTTGATGATGTTTTGAGAGTTTGCATCTTTTAAGGGTTCGAGGAATCCAAATCTGATTTTTAATGATTATTCAAAGTTTTGATGTGTTTTAGGTGTCATTATTTTTAGAACGAGTTCTTGGGAAGATTTCATCGATGTTATTTGATGTTTAAATCATAGGACAAATCATGTTTTTTTGTGTTTTAATGCATTAGATAACGATTTTGAGTGTTGGAGTCGAAGAGATTTCAGCTTGCGTGGGTTGGGCAGTCCCTTTTAAAAAAAAGATTCTTTCCTTTCCATTTTGAAATCCTATATCCATGATTATGATTATTTAAAGCATTTTAAACATTTTTAATGAGTACCTATGCTCAAATTTTCAAGTTTTTGAAGTCAAGAACGGAAGGAATGATTTGCGTGGATCAATTTAGCTAAGTAGTGCATTTATATGTACTTATTCTCGCAAAAGTTATGTTCATTATGTAAACATATATTTTATGAAATGTTTATGAAAGTTCATGAGAAGTTTTAGTACGATGATGAAGTTTACAAAGTTTATGAGAAGCTAGCTTATGATGATGAGGTTATGTGTGCATGTAAAATTTTGATGTCTGTGTGGATTTGTGGTGACAAATACGGGATTGGTGTCCCGAGATGAGTTCCGGGGAGGGCCTTTACAAAAGAATGAAAGTTAAGCGACACAAGGCCAAGATGGTACGCATATTGGCACAAGACTGATATGAGCTGTATCATTATTTGCTTATTGTACAACGACCGTGATCCCCCAAAGGCCCTAATAATTGCCACATTTACACATTTTACAACACCCCAAAAATGAAATAATGAAGTTATTTGTTATGCATGAATGTCCAAGCATGTTTTTAAGAGTTTACTTCATACATTATATTTTTCTATTGTACGTGTTGAGTATTTCAACTCACTATACTTGAATAGTACAGGTGATGTAGTGACCCAGCATGAATCACCTACTAATTGACAACTACTAACATGCATTAAACTTAATACATCAAAATGCTTTAACATAGTAAAACTTGCAGAAACATAACCCATAATTCACATAGCTTAGTAAATCCGTTACAGGCTTATTTCAGTAGTGACACAACCATATCGAATAAAAATTAAATAAATAAAATTGTCTGAAATATTATACATCTATATCGAATCCTAATGTATAATAAAACCTCCGAAAGATATGGCTCTCCTAGTCCTGCCTTGAACAACCAGCTTCGTCCATCCTGCGACCTGCCCCGTGGAATGGGGTGTCCAAGATAAAAACTATGACGTGAGCGCTAACGCTCAGTACATAAACATGAGTAAACATATGTATATAATGCATGAAATCGTGATGACTGGTAAAGGGTCATCTGAAAAGTCATGCTCAGTACCGGCGCCACATGAGCGCTGCCACCGCACGGATCAACCTCTGGGTGCAACCACAGTCTTCTAGTACACCAGAGTTGTCAGACATACATGTCCCCGCCGTCGCGGTACTCTCAGTGACATACTATCGAGTATAGAGCTGAGCGGCTCTATAATCAGGTATAACAACATATAGACTCAACATGTATATGCACATGACATATGAGTATAGAAAGCGGTAAATCATATATCATGCTTTATAATAATGCCAAATAAATGCAACACATAAACATGTATACTCGCTGGCAATCTCAGTCAATGTGTATGTACCTCTATCCTAGTTCACGTATAGTAGGACCCTAGGTTCCAAGCCTATATTCAAAAGTTCACTGTATCACTACACAAGTTCTATAAGTCCGAACTAAGCTAATAAATACTTCCAAAACTTAAATAGATTCCCGGACCATACCTTTGTCCGTAGTAAGCCCTTTAGAGTCGCTAGTCCCGGATGACTATAACCACACCTTGGTTATTCCAGAACTTCTATTATAACCGATAGGGCCTTCAAGTGTATACCTCACACTATATATAACTGAAGAAGGAAACTCGAAATTCGATATGAAAATCTGAATCAGAAATCCTCTATTTATAGGCAAATTTTGGGAACCGAACGTTGCGTCCGTTCCGTGCATGTTTGACATTTGTCAAGACTCGTAGCTTAGTCATCAAGCCACCTCATGTCTGGCTGTCTCTAAGGGATCGTTGCGTCCGTTCGGGAATGTTGCGTCCGTTCTCCATCGGAAGCTCCGTTCGCTAAATCATCTTTAATTTTTTGATTAATTATGTAATTACTTAAATCAAGATATGGGTTACTACATTCTCCCTACCTTTAGATATTTCGTTCGCGAAATAAAATCTAAAGCAGTAATCATAATGAAACATCAAACTATGTTTTATTACAATAGCAGTAATTACATCCTTACATAGAAATCAAAAGTACAAAGCAAATAACTCAGGATATTCCGCTCGCATACCGCTCTCGGTTTCCCAAGTTGCTTATTCAACAACTCGGCGCTGCCACTGTACCATCACAAGTAGTATATACTTGTTCCGAAGCACTTTCTCATTCCTGTCTAGGATACGGAGTGGTCGTTCAACATACGATAGATCTAACTCTAGCTGAACGTCAGGAGGCTGAATAATATGAGATTCATCAGCTATGTATTGTCGAAGTAACGACACATGAAAAACATCATGTCTACTGGAAAGATATGGCAGTAACGCCAAACAATATGCAACATCTCCGATCTTCTCCAGTATCTGGAAATGCCCAATGAAACGAGGTGAAAACTTGAATTTCACACCGAATCTCATTACCTTATTGAAAGGTGACACTCGCAGAAAAACATATTCACCAGACTCGAACTGCAATGGCCTACGGTGAATATTTGCATAACTGGCTTGCCGATCTTGAGCAGTTTTAATCCTCCTCTTGATCAAATATACCTTGTCTAAAATATGCTGCACCAACTCGGGACCCTCAACTTGCTGTTCCCCCACTTCATCCCAGAATAGCGGAGTACGACATCGTTGACCATACAATGCCTCGAAAGGTGCCATATCAATACTATGATGATAACTGTTATTGTAGGCAATTCGATCAAAGGTAACTGATCCTGCCAAGACAAACCAAAATCCATGATAGAAGAACGTAGCATATCCTACAACGTACGAATCATTCGTTCCGACTGTCCATCAGTCTCCGGATGATATGCAGTGCTCAAACTCAGAGTGGTACCAAATGCTTGTTGAAAACTACCCCAGAAACGTGAGGTAAATCGCGGGTCTCTATCACTGACTATGCTCACTGGAATCCCATGCAATCACACTATCTCCTGAATATATAAGTGTGCCATGCGATCATAAGAATACTCCCGGTTGTAAGGAATAAAGTGTGCTGATTTCATCAAACGGTCAACAACGACCCAGATAGCATCACACTGACGTGAAATCATAGGAAAGTGGGTGACAAAATCCATAGTCACATGCTCCCACTTCCATTTGGGAATCTCAAGATTCTGCAGTAATCCACCTGGTCGTCGGTGTTAAGCCTTGACCTGTTGACAAACCAGACATCGTGAAACAAATTGATATACACTTTGCTTCATCCCATTCCACCAGAATCTAGTTCTCAAGTCCTTATACATTTTCATACTTTCAGGATGAACAAACAATCGACTCCTGTGAGCTTGAGATAAAATATCATTCCTGAGTTCCGCAACATCAGGTACAACCACTCGATTCGATAAGCATAATAGACCATATTCCTGAAAATGGAATCCAGATGTATTAACTCCATTAGCTAGACGTGCCAAACGCTGAGTTTTAACATCAGATATCTGAGCGTCTCTGATCCGAGAATACAATACTGGCTCAGATAAAATAGTATACAAACGAATCCCATTTTTTTCTTTCTTGTGCTTGAGCGTAAAACTCAATGAATAGCATTCCTGAATCATATGAGATAAATCACTAGTCTGAAGTGCAGAAAGTCTCACCTGCCAACTCAAGGCATCAGCAGTAAGATTAGCAGAACCTGGATGATATTTATTTTCACAATCATAATCCTTCAGGAGATCCATCCAGCGTCTCTGTCGCATATTCAAATCCGTCTGAGTGAATAAATACTTCAGACTCTTGTGATCCGTAAATATCTCAAATTTCTCGTCATAAAGATAATGCCTCCAGATCTTGAGCGCAAATACTATGGTGGCTAACTCGAGATCATGCACTCGATAATTATTCTCATGCGTCTTCAACTGTCGAGAAGCATAGACAATAACATGTCTATGCTGTGTCAAAACACATCCTAACCCCTGACCAGAGGCATCAATATATACAACATAACCTTCTGATCCAGAAGGTAGAGCTAGCACAGGTTCAGTAGTAAGACGTCTACGCAGCTCATGAAATGATTCCTCACAATTCGAGGATCATATGAAGGCAACATCTTTCCGTGTAAGCTGAGTCAAAGGCCTGGCCAACTGTGCAAAATTCTCGATGAACCGAAGATAATAACCCGCTAGACCCAAGAATCTTCGAATCTCAGCAACCGTCGTCGGATGAGACCAGTTCAATCCAGATTTCAGATCTATCTTGGAGTAGACAGAAGTATCATGTAGTTGATCGAACAAATCATCAATTAGCAGCAAAGGATACTTATTCTTGATGGTAACATGATTCAGTTGTCTGTAATCAATACAAAATCGCATTGATCCATCCTTCTTCTCGACGAACAAAACAGGTTCTCCCCACGGAGAAACACTCGGACGAATATATCCCTTATCAAGAAGATCCTACAACTGCTGTTTCAATTCCAACATCTCTGACGGTGCCAGGCGATAAGGTGCTCGGGATATAGGCGTTGTTCCTGGTACTATATCAATACCAAATTCAACCTCTCAAACCAGAGGAAAACCAGGAATCTCACCAGGGAATACATCAGGAAACTCACTGACAACTGGTAACTGATCAATACCCGAACTACTCATGGACATATCAACTGCATAAATGAGGTAGCCCTCCACACCTGACTCTAAGACATGACATGCCTTCAGATCCAATACAAGTGGCATCGGAGGTCGCTCACCCTCACCATAAAATTACCAGCTCTCACCCTCAACAAGATGAAACTGTACCAAATGCTGATAAAAATCAACAGTAGCGTGATACAATGTCAGTATATCTATTCCCAAAATACAATCAAAATCATGTTCCAACGAAGTAGATACAACTAAATCCATATCTAATGATACATAAGGTAATCTATGTCTCTTAACGAAGCGACTAGAAATAAAGGAATGTGATGTTCCAGTATCAATTAAAACAAGTGCAGTAATACCACATAAAAAAAGTACCTGCCAACATGCAATCTCTTCCCTTAGTAGTCTGATCCTGAGACAGAGCAAACTCCTGCCCCTATATCTGTGGACGGTAACCAGAAGAACTCTGTGGTGCTGGATGCTGATGTGGATGATTAGAAGCCTGAGATCCAACTTGTGATCCCGATCCACTAACAGAACCCATACACTGAGGACAATCTCTCCGCAGATGTCCCTGTTCAGCACAAATATAACAAGCACCAGTAGCCTTCCGACACGAAGCTGTAGGATGCTTCCCACCATAGTGACTGCAAAAAATCCTCATCCTCCTTCTTCCCAAAATGGAATGTACCTCGTGAGCCACAAAAACCAGACGAAATAGTAGTAGAAGAAGACATAGGTCCAGCTTGCACATCAGATTGAGCCCTAGGCCCAAGAGATCCATTAGGCTGTTTTGGAATCATCAATTGTGCTCGCCCGTTGCTGTTCTCCACTTGACGGAAACGGTTCACCAAAGTCTCATAAGATGTCGGATCATCACAAATGACAACTTGTGAATATATATCTTGATTCAAGCCTTGCAGAAAGATATCATACTTTGACGCATCACTGTCACTGATATGAGAACTCAAAGGTAGCAGATCAAGAAATCGTTGCTGATATTGATCAATAGTCATTGATCCTTGACTCAGAGTCAGCAACTCCATAGATCGTGCCTGTCGAACTCCTGGAGGAAAATATAATTTCTGAAACTGCTGATAGAAATCCCCCCAAGTCACCCGTCCTCTCTCCGTACGTGCCTGAGTAGCCTTGGCATCCCACCATAAGCATGCTCGATCTTCTAAAACAAATTCTAGAACTTCCAGTTTTTACTCTTCAGTGAAATCGAAAGCTCGAAAAACGCTCTCTAGTTTGGACATCCAACCTCTTGCTTGTTCAGGATTTTCGCCACCCAATAAAGGCTTCGGTCCTACTTGCATAAACTTATTGATGAAAGAGTGGGTGCCCAGTGAGCCAACTTGTGGCTAAGGGCTTTGATGACTCTTTGTATAAACAATCTTTTGTTTAATATAATTTACACTTTTATTAATGGCAATGACTTTATCTTTCTTCATATTGTTATATTGTGATATACTATTATTGTTTTGATAAAGACCTTGAATATACTATAGTGTATGTAAGATGTGGTAGAACATGGGGATGTCTATCATGAAACACATCTTATAGTCACTGTATATTCTAAACTGTTCCTAGTCGATTGAGCCGTCCGATAATAAGGATAAGGATCGCTCGAGTGTGAGACTAGCATTTGCGATGCAGAGTACCACGTTTCATTGGTAGGGAACATAGAGATGTTCGAAGCATGCAAATGGATATTCATATGATGAATGATCGAACTACCCTATCCGGACTTTCCAAGTGGTTATCACTTATCGAGTGGATATAGTCCGCGGTTTGGTTGTACACCATTAGTCCTTACTACTTGAGACATCATTGAGACTCTATATGCTAGTACTGTGCTTTGACTCGTTTACCGACTCTATTGGGGTCATCAGGTGTCGGGATTGGGTACAGTTACAACACATGTAGGAGTCGATGCTTTGTTGTCAAGGATTCACCACATACTTGCGAGTGTGGATATCCTATGCGATCTGAGGAGATATTAGTGTGACGAATCTCTGGCCAGAGTACATGATGTGATTTAAGAAATGGTTTCTTAGTAGCACATACGATGTCACTATTTGATCTTCAAGATGCATTGCATAGTTATCGAATCTCGAGCGACTCTCGATATACCAATGGTTGTTGATTCGATCGGGATATATGGATGAAGGGACCGTACTGTACGCTAACCAAAATCTACTGGTTCTTGTAGGCACTATCAGTGATACCTAGGGAATCATGGGGCGATGTTGCTAGGCGCTCATACCATGATTCGATGGGCAAGTTGGAAATTGTTGTTCCGAGTCACAAGGAGTTGTGAGCCCACGGCTAGCTGTATCCCTGAACCATTGAGGGTCACACAGTGTAATGGATTTTTAATCCCCGTTGAGAGTTAAATTTAAGAGTTAAATTTAAATTTAATGAACGAAGAAGTTGGACTTCTTATTTAAGAGTAGAGGAGTGAGATTTCCTAAAATGACATAGTGATGGGCATTTTTGGAAATCACTGAATTCGGATTCAGAAAAATTTATCTTGACTTTAAAAGGTGCAGAAATGGTTTCTGTGCACATTGGTAAAATCGGTTTATCAATCGGAGTCACGATGAATTTTATATTAATTTCTGAACATGCGGGCTTTGCTTGTCGGGCCTGAACTTATGACTAATGGGCCCTAAGCTGTTAGTGGCCTACATTATAAATAAGTTATTGCAGTACAGAAATTAGAGATAACAAGGCACAAAATTTTCGAAAACCCTAAGCTATTTTTCTTAAAGTGGCCGCCCCCTCTCCCTCTCTCTACTCGAGAAAAATTCCAGCCTGTGATTTTGAATTACAGTCTGGTTTAACGGATCAAATTCGTTAATCTCTTCGTAGAAAACTTCTGATAGATTTTCTAGTGCAATCTATCAGAGAGATTAAATCTCTATTCGTGGACCTAATAGAAGAACTGTTCGTCCATCGGTTCCAGGGAGATACAACAAGAGCAGAGAAATCTGTTGGTGTCCAGAATCTCGATTCGAGATTAAAGGTAAAAATTATATAATCGTTATTTGAATTTTTACACACACAATTTAATCGTAAAGATGTGATACCCAATATGGAATCGTTCCATATAATAAAAATTTTAAACTTTCGCTGCACCGGGTATCAATCTTGTTTGATCTGAACGCCGCCCACTCCAACAGTGGTATCAGAGCAAGGTTGCTCAGATCAAGCGATTAAATAAATCGATTGTACAAAAAATTTTTTTTAAGCCTCGGTTTTTGAAACAAAATAAATATTTTAAAATAAAAATATTTTTTTTTCGGGCAAAAACCCGGGCAGCGATTGGATCGCTGCCCGGGAGGGGCAGCGATGGTCGCTGCCCCGGGCGGCGCACGGCGCTGCCCGGCGCAGCGCTGGGCGCTGCGCAGGGCAGCGCTCGGCGCTGCCCATGGGCAGCGATGTTATCGCTGCCCAGGGCAGCGCACGGCGCTGCCCGGCCCGGGAACGTCCCGGGCGGCCCGCGGGAAAAATTATTTTTAATTTTTTTTAAATTAAATTTTAATATGTTAAAATTCTATTTTTGGTCCGATCGAAAATTGTTTTGATTGGTCCACGAGGCGTCGGATCGAATTGTTCGAGTCCGAAAATTTTAAAATTGATTTTTGGATAAATTTGAATTTTTGGAAAATTTTAATATTTTATCCTTTAATTGAATTTTGAAATTAATTAATTTTTGGTACAATTGATGATAAGATATGATCTTATGGATATATTGAGTAAAATATGATTTTATGTATAAAATTGGATTTTATAGATAAAATATGATTTTATTTGATAAAAAGATAAAATATGATTTTATATGTAAAATAAGATTTTATGTATGAGATATGATTTTATCTTTTTAAATTTAAATTGCCATTGCATGTTATCCAATAATTAATTTTGAATTAAATATTATTGGATAAGGATGATCGATTGCCATGACCAATTTTGTAGGTGTATGTTAGGAATTTACATTTGTTTTATTGTTGTTGGTTTTATTAATGGGTCTGGTTTATGGCCCAATATGAATGTCATATGTAATAAAAGTGGGCTTGGTTTATGGCCCGTTCCCACCCCTTAAAAATGTATCCCGTACTTGTCATTGTTATTTATTGTAAATACATTAGATTTAGTGGGAGATCAAGATTTGAAGATGGAGGTGGGCCCAGCAGACAATAAAGACAGAAGAAATGTAAATTGGAAGCAAATGTAATAGGATTGCATTGCATACTGCATATTACCTAGGATTGGACTAAGACTCGTGATTGGCAACCACGGGTCGATTAGAAATGGAATCGATCATTCTATATAATATGTGATATTATGGTTGTATGCATGTTTTATACTAAATTGTGTGAATCCGACAAGCATACAAAATTTTAAAAATGATGAGACAAATTTTTATAATTAAAAATCCCTCATTTTAAATATGATTTAAAATTGATATCAAGATAAATAAAGGAAATTTAAATTTGTTTAAATGTTCCTACCTTCCATCAACGATCAATGTATGAGATGCTACCCGCGGATACGGTCCGGCTCATATTATTGGGGGGGCCCGTTCGTCGGAAAGCTGTACATTGGATCGACACATGTTGTAAGTTGGGTGGAACTCCCATGGGATCGGCTCATATTATTGGGGGATCCACATGGCGACCGTCCATCACAACTTAATATTGATGGGTCATCTTGACATGTCACAATAATCGGCGTCATATTATTGGGCCCTTATTGGACATGAGGTAAAAACGTGGAGGTTGCTTTGGAAGCAATTGGGCTCTACCTTTTGAAAATTATGGTTGGCTGATATTATTCGGGACTATAAGTTTGTCAATTGGACTCCATGTTCTCACTAAGGAAAACAGTTTCCCGTTTTCACTAGAGGGTAGTGAAATCGTTAAAATAGTGGGAGTGAGATTCATAAAATAAATTTCGCCTATTTTATGTCTTAGTAAATTGCTTAAACAATCACTGATATTTGTCTGTTTCTTTTCAGTATTTCATACAATGAATTCGCATAATCCACTTTTCTCGATCCTCGAACAAAATAAGTTGACTGGCGCAAACTATACGGAATGGTTCCGTAAGTTGAAGATTGTCTTGACTTCGGAGAAGATGCTCTACGTGTTAGAGAAATCTCCTCCGAAGGAAGCACCAGCTGACGTTAGTCCGGAGGAGTTAGCCAAACTTGATACATGGTGGGACCATGATATCAAGACCAAATGCTATATGCAAGCCTCGATGTCTGATGAACTCCAGAGGCGATTTGAGGACACCGTGAATGCTGCTGACATTCACGTTCAACTCAAGGAACTTTTTGGGGCTCAATCGAGGGCTGAAAGGTTCGCTACTGTAAAGGAGCTAATGACGTGTCGCATGCATGAAGGGACTTCGGTCCGTGATCATGGGGTACGAGTGATTTGGCTCATACAGAAGTTGGTAACCCTTGATTTGGTGTTGGAACATGAACTCAACGTGGACTTACTACTTCTGTCTCTTCCTTCTTCGTTTGACGGATTTGTGGTAAATTTCAATATGAACAAGATAGAGGCCTCCCTTGAAGAGATGGTCAATATGCTTGTGACATATGAATCCACATTAAAGAAGGATAAACCGGCTTTCTTGGTGGGCTCCTCTTCTTCTGCTAAGAAGGGGCCAAGTACAAAGGGTAAGAAACGTTCTGCCCCACCCAAGAAAGTCGAACCCGAGAAGAAGTACAAGACAAAGGCTTCAAACATGGAAAAATCCAAGGATGTTTGTCATTACTGCAAGAAGCCCGGTCATTGGAAGCGTAACTGCAAGGAATATCTAGAGCAGTTGCGAACTGCAAAGGGTATGTTCTATATTGAAATAAATGTTTCACTTAATACTACTTCTTGGGTATTGGATACCGGATGTGGATCTCACATTTGCAATGATTTGCAGGTGATGACAAGAAGTCGCAGGCTTAGGATGGGTGAGACCCAGCTGAGGCTCGGAAATGGTTCCAGAGTTGAAGCAAAAGCCGTGGGAGATGTTTATTTAATTTTGCAGAACGGTTTTAAGTTACTTTTAAGAGATGTTTTATTTGTTTCGGATTTAATTAAAAACATTATTTCTGTTTCTATGCCTGATAGAGATGGTTATTCTTGCAATTTTGTGAATGGGATTTGCAATATTTACAAGAATGAATGTTTAATTGGAAATGGACAACTTGAAAACGATCTATACAACTTAAAACTAAAAGACGTTCCAATAAATTATGTTGATAAACCGGCAACAACAAACAAAAGGAAAATCGATAGCCAAAACCCGGCAAACCTTTGGCACGCTAGGCTAGGTCATATTTCCTCAAGGAGGATGAACAAGCTAGTGGGAGAGGACATGTTTGATATGTCTGATATTAACTCTCTACCTACTTGTGAATCCTGCCTAAAAGGAAAAATGACTAAATCTCCTTTTAAGGGAAACCTGAGCGTAGTCAAAATCTGTTGGATTTGATCCATACAGATGTTTGTGGTCCATTTAGAGTTGGGACTCAATATGGCCACACCTACTTCATTACCTTTACTGATGATTATTCAAGGTATGGGTATTTATATTTAATGAAATATAAGTCAGAAGCATTTGAAAAGTTCAAAGAATTCAAGGCTGAAGTAGAAAACAAGCTAGGTAAAAGTATTAAAGCACTTCGATCGGATCGAGGTGGAGAATACTTGAGCACCGAGTTTTTGGACTATCTGAAAGAGAATGGGATTCTCTCTCAGTGGACTCCTCCTATGACACCACAGCTTAATGGTGTATCGGAGCGTCGTAATCGAACTTTGTTAGACATGGTTCGATCCATGATGAGCTTCACTGAGCTTCCACCTTCGTTTTGGGGCTATGCGCTTGAAACGGCGGTATTTTTGTTGAACAACGTCCACATTAAAGCAGTGGACAAAACACCATACGAGTATGGAATGGCAAAGCTCCTAAGTATTCGTACTTGAGGATTTGGGGATGTCCTGCTTACGTGAAGCGGACAGTGGGAGATAAGTTGGATAGTCGATCCAGCTTATGTTATTTTGTAGGGTATCCGAAGAATTCAATCGGATATTATTTCTATTATCCTGCTGAAACAAAGGTGTTTGTTTCAAGGAATGCCACCTTCTTGGAGAAGGAGTTCTTATTGGATAAGAAAGGCGAGATGATGGAACTCGAAGAAATTCGAGAAGAACCCGAAATACAAAATAACGATCCTACACCTCAGGAACCATTGCTGGACACGCCTATACCTAGAAGATCCGAAGGACTTCTAGACCTCCTATTCGATATGGTCTTCTTCTTGAAGGGGATCAAGGTGAACCCGATGTTGGATGTGATCCAAGAAACTTCAAGGAAGCAATTTCTGATGCGGATTCAAATTTATGGCTTGAAGCTATGCAGTCGGAAATAGATTCGATGCATACAAACCAAGTTTGGTCTTTAGTAGATCCTCCCGATGGAATTGTTCCAATAGGGTGTAAATGGATCTACAAGAGAAAGCTTGGGCCTGATGGTAAGGTATTGACCTACAAGGCGCGATTGGTGGCGAAAGGTTATACTCAAAGACAAGGAGTTGACTATGATGAAACCTTTTCACCAGTTGCAATGTTCAAGTCCATAAGAATCCTTATTGCCATAGCTGCATGGTATGACTATGAGATATGGCAAATGGATGTGAAGACTGCTTTTCTTAATGGAGACATTTGTTAGTAAAACGCGGCTCTCTGATCAATCACGATTGATACCCGGTGCAGTGGAAGTTTAAAATTTTTATCATGGAACAATTCCATGGTGTGGGTATCAACCATTCAACGATTAAATTATTGTGTGTGTAAAATTCAAATAACAATTAATTAAATTTTACCTTCAATCTCGCAACGAGATTACTGGACACCAACAGATTTTATCTGCTCTTGTTGTCTCTCCCTGGAACCGATGAACTCCTTCAATCAGGTCCACGAACAGAGGTTTAATCCCTCTGATAGATTGCACTAGAAAATCTATCAGAAGTTTTCTGCGAAGAGAATAAACGAATCTGATTCGCTATTCCAGACTGCAATTCAAAATCACAGACCGGAAAATCTCGGGCAGAGGGGGAGGGGTCGGCCGAACAGAGAGAGAGAGCTAGGGTTCGAAAATTTTCTCTGTCTCAAAAATTATGACCTGTTGTGTGTAATTTCTGTACTGAAATAACTTATTTATAATGCAGGCCACTAACACCTTAGGGCCCATTAGTCATAAGCTGGGGCCCGACAAGCAAAGCCCGCTCGTTCAGAAATTAATATAAAATTCATCGTGACTCCGATTGATGAACTGATTTCACCAATGTGCACAAAAACCATTTCTGCACATTTTAAAGTCAAAATAAATTTTCCTGAATCCGAATTCAGTGGTTTCCAAAAATGTCCATCCCTATGTCATTTTAGGAAATCCTACTCCCTTACTCTTATTTAAGAAGTCCAACTCCTTAGTTCATTAAATTTAACTCTTTAAATTTAACTATCTCAACGGGGATTAAAACTCCATTACACTGTGTGACCCTCAATGGTTCAGGAATACAGCTAGCCGTGGGCTCACAACTCCTTGTGACTCGGAACAACACTTTCCGACTTGCCCAACGAATCATGGTAAAGCGCCTAGCAACATCGCCCCATGATTCCCTAGGTATCACTGATAGTGCCTACAAGAACCAGTAGATTTTGGTTAGCGTACAGTACGGTCCCTTCATCCATATATCCCGATCGAATCAACAACCATTGGTATATCGAGAGTCGCTCAAGATTCGATAACTATGCAATACATCTTGAAGATCAAATTAGTGACATCGCATGTGCTACTAAGAAACCATTTCTTAAATCACATCAATTACTCTGGCCAGAGATTTATCACACTAATATCTCCTCAGATCGCATAGGATATCCACACTCGCAAGTATGTGGTGAATCCTTGACAACAATGCATTGACTCCTATATGTGTCGTAACTGTACCCAATCTCGACACCTGATGACCCCCATAGAGTCGGTAAACGAGTCAAAGCACAGCACTAGCATATAGAGTCTCCATGATGTTTCAAGTCGTAAGGACTAATGGTGTACAACCAAAACCGCGGACTTAATCCACTCGATAAGTGATAACCACTTGGAAAGTCCGGATAGGGTAGTTCGATTATTCATCATATGAATATCCATTTGCATGCTTCGAACATCTCCATGTTCCCTACCAATGAAACGTGGTACTCCGCATCGCAAATGCTAGTCTCGAACTCGAGCGATCCTTATCCTTATTATCGGACGGCTCAATCGACTAGGAACGGTTTTAGAACATACAGTGACTATAAGATGTATTTCATGATAGACATCTCCATGTTCTACCACATCTTACATGCACTATAGTATATTCAAGGTCTTTATCAAAACAACAATAGTATATCACAATATAACAATATGAAGTAATATAAAGTCATTGCCATTAAAAGTGTAAATAATATTAAACAAAAGATTGTTTATTCAAAGAGTCATCAAAGCCCATAGCCACACAGTTGGCTCACTGGGCACCCACTCTTACAATCTCCCACTTGCCCTATAGCCAACTAGTCATACTACGTAGACCCATTGCTTCGCGATGTTTGTCAAACAATGGTCCTGGCAAGGGCTTAGTAAGCGGATCAGCGATATTGTCTGCAGAGGCCACTCGTTCGACAATGATGTCTCCTCTTTCCACAATCTCCCGGATTATGTGGTATTTCCTCAGTACGTGTTTGGATCTTTGATGAGACCTTGGTTCCTTTGCTTGAGCAACGGCACCCGTGTTGTCACAGTACACCGGGACTGGACCAACAAATTCAGGAATGACGCCCAACTCTTGGACGAACTTCCTCATCCAAACGGCCTCTTTAGCAGCAGCTGATGCTGCAATGTATTCAGCCTCAGTGGTGGAATCCGCTGTGGTGTCCTGCTTGGAACTCTTCCAAGAGACAGCACCGCCATTGAGCATGAACACAAATCCAGAGGTTGACTTCGAGTCATCCACATCACTTTGGAAGCTAGAGTCGGTATAGCCTTCCAATTTGAGTTCTCGTCCTCCATAAACCATGAACATATTCTTAGTCCTTCGCAAGTACTTAAGAATGTCCTTCACGGCTTTCCAATGCATTTGACCAGGATTAGACTTATATCTGCTCGTGACACTCAGAGCAAATGCTACATCCGGTCTGGTAGATATCATCCCATACATGATACTACCTATAGCTGACGCATATGGTACATGTGTCATATTCTCTATCTCTTCATCAGTCTTGGGACACATAGACTTGGATAGAGAAACTCCATGACACATGGGTAGATGTCCTCTTTTGGACCCATCCATTGAAAACCGTTTCAATATGGTATCGATGTAGGTTGATTGAGTGAGTCCTATCATTCTCTTAGACCTATCTCTATAGATCTGTATCCCAAGAATGTAGGATGCCTCTCCCAAATCCTTCATCGAAAATCTACCTGATAACCATATCTTTGTTGACTGCAACATCCCTACATCATTCCCAATGAGTAGGATGTCATCAACATAAAGTACTAAGAATGTCACCGCATCCTTAACTACTTTCTTGTACACGCAAGGTTCCTCCGGGTTCTTGATGAAACCAAAATCTTTTATTGTTTCATCAAATTTCTGGTTCCAACTTCTTGATGCTTGTTTTAGACCATAAATTGATCTCTGAAGCTTGCATACCTTATGCTCGCTTCCTATGGATGTGTACCCCTCAGGCTGCTTCATATAGATTTCTTCCTTAATGTCTCCATTAAGAAAAGCAGTCTTCACATCCATTTGCCATATCTCATAGTCATACCATGCAGCTATGGCAATCAGGATTCTTATGGACTTGAACATTGCAACTGGTGAAAAGGTTTCATCATAGTCAACTCCTTGCCTTTGAGTATAACCTTTCGCCACCAATCGCGCCTTGTAGGTCAATACCTTACCATCAGGCCCAAGCTTTCTCTTGTAGATCCATTTACACCCTATTGGAACAATTCCATCGGGAGGATCTACTAAAGACCAAACTTGGTTTGTATGCATCGAATCCAATTCTGACTGCATAGCTTCAAGCCATAAATTCGAATCCGCATCAGAAATTGCTTCCTTGAAGTTTCTTGGATCACATCCAATGTCGGGTTCATCTTGATCCCCTTCAAGAAGAAGACCATATCGAACTGGAGGTCTAGAAGTCCTTTCGGATCTTCTAGGTGCAGGCGTGTCCAGCAATGGTTCCTGAGGTGTAGGATCGTTATTTTGTATTTCGGGTTCTTCTCGAACTTCTTTGAGTTCCATCATCTCGCCTTTCTTATCCAATAAGAACTCCTTCTCCAAGAAGGTGGCATTCCTAGAAACAAACACCTTTGTTTCAGCAGGATAATAGAAATAATATCGATTGAATTCTTCGGATACCCTACAAAATAACATAAGCTGGATCGACTATCCAACTTATCTCCCACTGTCCGCTTCACGTAAGCAGGACATCCCCAAATCCTCAAGTACGAATACTTAGGAGCTTTGCCATTCCATAACTCGTATGGTGTTTTGTCCACTGCTTTAGTGTGGACGTTGTTCAACAACAATACCGCCGTTTCAAGCGCATAGCCCCAAAACGAAGGTGGAAGCTCAGTGAAGCTCATCATAGATCGAACCATGTCCAACAAAGTTCGATTACGACGCTCCGATACACCATTAAGCTGTGGTGTCATAGGAGGAGTCCACTGAGAGAGAATCCCATTCTCTTTCAGATAGTCCAAAAACTCGGTACTCAAGTATTCTCCACCTCGATCCGATCGAAGTGCTTTAATACTTTTACCTATCTTGTTTTCTACTTCAGCCTTGAATTCTTTGAACTTTTCAAATGCTTCAGACTTATATTTCATTAAATATAAATACCCATACCTTGAATAATCATCAGTAAAGGTAATGAAGTAGGTGTGGCCATGTTGAGTCCCTACTCTAAATGGACCACAAACATCTGTGTGGATCAAATCCAACAGATTCTGACTACGCTCAGGTTTCCCCTTAAAAGGAGATTTAGTCATTTTTCTTTTAGGCAGGATTCACAAGTAGGTAGAGAATTAATATCAGACATATCAAACATGCCCTCTCCCACTAGCTTGTTCATCCTCCTTGAGGAAATATGACCTTGCCTAGCATGCCAAAGGTTTGCCGGGTTTTGACTATCGATTTTCCTTTTGTTTGTTGTCGCCGGTTTATCAACATAATTCATTGGAACGTCTTTTAGTTTTAAGTTGTATAGATCGTTTTCAAGTTGTCCATTTCCAATTAAACATTCATTCTTGTAAATATTGCAAATCCTATTCACAAAATTGCAAGAATAACCATCTCTATCAAGCATAGAAATAGAAATAATGTTTTTAATTAAATCTGGCACAAATAAAACATCTCTTAACAATAATTTAAAACCGTTCTGCAAAGTCAAACAAACATCTCCAATGGCCGTAGCTTCAACTCTGGAACCATTCCCGAGCCTCAGCTGGGTCTCACCCATTCTAAGCCTGCGACTTCTTGTCATCACCCTTTGCAGTTCCCAACTGCTCAAGATATTCCTTGCAGTTGCGCTTCCAATGACCCGGCTTCTTGCAGTAATGGCAAACATCCTTGGATTTTCCATTGTTTGAAGCCTTTGTCTTTTGCTTCTTCTCGGGCTCGACTTTCTTGGGTGGGGTAGAACGTTTCTTGCCCTTCATACTTGGCCCCTTCTTAGCAGAAGATGAGGAGCCCACCAAGAAAGCTGGCTTATCCTTCTTAAGTGTGGATTCATATGTAACAAGCATATTGACCATCTCTTCAAGGGTGGCCTCTATCTTGTTCATATTAAAATTTATCACAAATCCATCAAATGAAGAAGGAAGAGACAGAAGCAATAAATCCACATTGAGTTCATGCTCCAACACCAAATCTAGGGTCGCCAACTTCTGTATGAGCCAAATCACTCGTACCCCATGATCACGGACCGAAGTCCCTTCACGCATGCGGCACGTCATCAACTCCTTAACAGTAGCGAACCTTTCAGCCCTCGACTGAGCCCCAAAAAGTTCCTTGAGTTGCGTGTGAATGTCAGCAGCATTCACCGTGTCCTCAAATCGCCTCTGGAGTTCATCAGACATCGAGGCTTGCATATAGCATTTGGTCTTGATGTCATGGTCACACCATGCATCAAGTTTGGCCAATTCCTCCGGACTTATGTCAGCTGGTGCTTCCTTCGGAGGTGCTTTCTCTAACACGTAGAGCATTTTCTCCGAAGTTAAGACAATCTTCAACTTCCGGAACCATTCCGTATAGTTGGCGCCAGTCAATTTGTTTTGTTCGAGGATCGAGAATAATGGATTTCGCGAATTCATTGTATGAAATACTGAAAAGAAAAACAGACATATATCAATGATTGTTTAACAATTTACTAAGACATAAAATAGGCGAATTTAATTTTATGAATCTCACTCCCACTATTTTAACGATTTCACCACCCTCTAGTGAAAACGGGAAACTTTTTCCTTAGTGAGAACATGGAGTCCAATTGACAAACTTATGGTCCCGAATAATATCAGCCAACCATAATTCTCAAAAGGTAGAGCCCAATTGCTTCCAAAGCAACCCCCATGTTTTTACCTCATGTCCAATAAGGGCCCAATAATATGACGCCGTTTAAAGTGACATGTCAAGATGACCCATCAATATTAAGTTGTGATGGACGGTCGCCATGTGGATCCCCCAATAATATGAGCCGATCCCATGGGAGTTCCACCCAACTTACAACATTTGTCGATCCAATGTACAGCTTTCCGACGGACGGGCCCCCCCAATAATATGAGCCGGACCGTATCCGCGGGTAGCGTCACATACATTGACCGTTGATGGAAGGTGGGAACATTTAAACAAATTTAAATTTCCTTTATTTATCTTGATATAAATTTTAAATCATATTTAAAATGAGGGATTTTTAATTATAAAAATATTTGTCTCATCATATTTAATTTATTGCATGCATTGCCGGATTCATGCAATTTATGTCTAAACATGCATACAATCATAATATCACATATTATATAGGATGATCGATTCCATTTCTAATTGACCCGTGGTTGCCAATCACGGGTCTTAGTCCAATCCTAGGTAATATGCAGTATGCAAATGCAATCCTATTACATATGCTTCCAATTTACATTTCTTCAGTCTTCATTGTCTGCTGGGCCCACCATCTTCAAATCTTGATCTCCCACTAAATCTAATGTATTTACAATAAATAACAATGACAAGTAGGGGATACATTTTTAGGGGGTGGGAACGGGCTATAAACCAAGCCCACTTTTATTACATATGACATTCATATCGGGCCATAAACCAGGCCCATTAATAAAACCAACAATAATAAAGACAAAATGTAAATTCCTAACATACACCTACAAAATTGGTCATGGCAATCGATCATCCTTATCCAATAACATTTAATTCAAAATTAATTTATTGGATAACATGCTGTGGCAATTCAAATTTAAACAAGATAAAATCATATTTTATATATAAAATCTCATTTCACATATAAAATCATATTTTATCTCTATATCAAATAAAATCATATTTTATCTATAAAATCCAATTTTACAAATAAAATCATATTTTACTTAATATATCATAAGATCATATCTTATCATCAATTGTACAAAAATAATTGATTTCAAAATTCAATTTACGGATAAAATATTAAAATTTTCCAAAAATTCAAATTTATCCAAAATCAATTTTAAAATTTACGGACTCGAACAATTCGATCCGAAATCTCGTGAACCAATCAAAAACAATTTTTGACCGGACCAAAAATAAAATTTTAAATATTAAAATTAATTTTTAAATAAAAATATAATTTTTCCCGCGGGCCGCCCGGGACACTCCCGGGCCGGCCCGCACCCGGGGCGCGGGCCGGGGGCAGCCCGGCTGCCCCCTTAGGGCAGCGCCTGGCGCCGCCCCTGGGCGGCGCCGTGCGCTGCCCTGGGCGGCGCCGAGCGCCGCCCCTGGGCAGCGCCGAGCGCCGCCCTGCGCAGCGCACAGCGCTGCCCTGGGCGGCGCCGTGCGCCGCCCTGGGCGGCGCCGTGCGCCGCCCTGGGCGGCGCCGTGCGCCCCCTTTGGGCGGCGCCGTGCGCCGCCCGGGGCAGCAACAATTGCTGCCCCACCGGGCAGCGATCCAATCGCTGCCCGGGTTTTGCCCCGAAAATTTTTTTTTTTTTTTTTATTTAAAAATATTTATTTTGTTTCAAAAACCGAGACTCAAAAATTTTGTACAATTGATTAATTTAATCGTTTGATCTGAGCAACCTGGCTCTGATACCACTGTTAGTAAAACGCGGCTCTCTGATCAATCACGATTGATACCCGGTGCAGCGGAAGTTTAAAATTTTTATCATGGAACAATTCCATGGTGTGGGTATCAACCATTCAACGATTAAATTATTGTGTGTGTAAAATTCAAATAACAATTAATTAAATTTTACCTTCAATCTCGCAACGAGATTACTGGACACCAACAGATTTTATCTGCTCTTGTTGTCTCTCCCTGGAACCGATGAACTCCTTCAATCAGGTCCACGAACAGAGGTTTAATCCCTCTGATAGATTGCACTAGAAAATCTATCAGAAGTTTTCTGCGAAGAGAATAAACGAATCTGATTCGCTATTCCAGACTGCAATTCAAAATCACAGACCGGAAAATCTCGGGCAGAGGGGGAGGGGTCGGCCGAACAGAGAGAGAGAGCTAGGGTTCGAAAATTTTCTCTGTCTCAAAAATTATGACCTGTTGTGTGTAATTTCTGTACTGAAATAACTTATTTATAATGCAGGCCACTAACACCTTAGGGCCCATTAGTCATAAGCTGGGGCCCGACAAGCAAAGCCCGCTCGTTCAGAAATTAATATAAAATTCATCGTGACTCCGATTGATGAACTGATTTCACCAATGTGCACAGAAACCATTTCTGCACATTTTAAAGTCAAAATAAATTTTCCTGAATCCGAATTCAGTGGTTTCCAAAAATGTCCATCCCTATGTCATTTTAGGAAATCCTACTCCCTTACTCTTATTTAAGAAGTCCAACTCCTTAGTTCATTAAATTTAACTCTTTAAATTTAACTATCTCAACGGGGATTAAAACTCCATTACACTGTGTGACCCTCAATGGTTCAGGAATACAGCTAGCCGTGGGCTCACAACTCCTTGTGACTCGGAACAACACTTTCCGACTTGCCCAACGAATCATGGTAAAGCGCCTAGCAACATCGCCCCATGATTCCCTAGGTATCACTGATAGTGCCTACAAGAACCAGTAGATTTTGGTTAGCGTACAGTACGGTCCCTTCATCCATATATCCCGATCGAATCAACAACCATTGGTATATCGAGAGTCGCTCAAGATTCGATAACTATGCAATACATCTTGAAGATCAAATTAGTGACATCGCATGTGCTACTAAGAAACCATTTCTTAAATCACATCAATTACTCTGGCCAGAGATTTATCACACTAATATCTCCTCAGATCGCATAGGATATCCACACTCGCAAGTATGTGGTGAATCCTTGACAACAATGCATTGACTCCTATATGTGTCGTAACTGTACCCAATCTCGACACCTGATGACCCCCATAGAGTCGGTAAACGAGTCAAAGCACAGCACTAGCATATAGAGTCTCCATGATGTTTCAAGTCGTAAGGACTAATGGTGTACAACCAAAACCGCGGACTTAATCCACTCGATAAGTGATAACCACTTGGAAAGTCCGGATAGGGTAGTTCGATTATTCATCATATGAATATCCATTTGCATGCTTCGAACATCTCCATGTTCCCTACCAATGAAACGTGGTACTCCGCATCGCAAATGCTAGTCTCGAACTCGAGCGATCCTTATCCTTATTATCGGACGGCTCAATCGACTAGGAACGGTTTTAGAACATACAGTGACTATAAGATGTATTTCATGATAGACATCTCCATGTTCTACCACATCTTACATGCACTATAGTATATTCAAGGTCTTTATCAAAACAACAATAGTATATCACAATATAACAATATGAAGTAATATAAAGTCATTGCCATTAAAAGTGTAAATAATATTAAACAAAAGATTGTTTATTCAAAGAGTCATCAAAGCCCATAGCCACACAGTTGGCTCACTGGGCACCCACTCTTACAATCTCCCACTTGCCCTATAGCCAACTAGTCATACTACGTAGACCCATTGCTTCGCGATGTTTGTCAAACAATGGTCCTGGCAAGGGCTTAGTAAGCGGATCAGCGATATTGTCTGCAGAGGCCACTCGTTCGACAATGATGTCTCCTCTTTCCACAATCTCCCGGATTATGTGGTATTTCCTCAGTACGTGTTTGGATCTTTGATGAGACCTTGGTTCCTTTGCTTGAGCAACGGCACCCGTGTTGTCACAGTACACCGGGACTGGACCAACAAATTCAGGAATGACGCCCAACTCTTGGACGAACTTCCTCATCCAAACGGCCTCTTTAGCAGCAGCTGCTGCAATGTATTCAGCCTCAGTGGTGGAATCCGCTGTGGTGTCCTGCTTGGAACTCTTCCAAGAGACAGCACCGCCATTGAGCATGAACACAAATCCAGAGGTTGACTTCGAGTCATCCACATCACTTTGGAAGCTAGAGTCGGTATAGCCTTCCAATTTGAGTTCTCGTCCTCCATAAACCATGAACATATTCTTAGTCCTTCGCAAGTACTTAAGAATGTCCTTCACGGCTTTCCAATGCATTTGACCAGGATTAGACTTATATCTGCTCGTGACACTCAGAGCAAATGCTACATCCGGTCTGGTAGATATCATCCCATACATGATACTACCTATAGCTGACGCATATGGTACATGTGTCATATTCTCTATCTCTTCATCAGTCTTGGGACACATAGACTTGGATAGAGAAACTCCATGACACATGGGTAGATGTCCTCTTTTGGACCCATCCATTGAAAACCGTTTCAATATGGTATCGATGTAGGTTGATTGAGTGAGTCCTATCATTCTCTTAGACCTATCTCTATAGATCTGTATCCCAAGAATGTAGGATGCCTCTCCCAAATCCTTCATCGAAAATCTACCTGATAACCATATCTTTGTTGACTGCAACATCCCTACATCATTCCCAATGAGTAGGATGTCATCAACATAAAGTACTAAGAATGTCACCGCATCCTTAACTACTTTCTTGTACACGCAAGGTTCCTCCGGGTTCTTGATGAAACCAAAATCTTTTATTGTTTCATCAAATTTCTGGTTCCAACTTCTTGATGCTTGTTTTAGACCATAAATTGATCTCTGAAGCTTGCATACCTTATGCTCGCTTCCTATGGATGTGTACCCCTCAGGCTGCTTCATATAGATTTCTTCCTTAATGTCTCCATTAAGAAAAGCAGTCTTCACATCCATTTGCCATATCTCATAGTCATACCATGCAGCTATGGCAATCAGGATTCTTATGGACTTGAACATTGCAACTGGTGAAAAGGTTTCATCATAGTCAACTCCTTGCCTTTGAGTATAACCTTTCGCCACCAATCGCGCCTTGTAGGTCAATACCTTACCATCAGGCCCAAGCTTTCTCTTGTAGATCCATTTACACCCTATTGGAACAATTCCATCGGGAGGATCTACTAAAGACCAAACTTGGTTTGTATGCATCGAATCCAATTCTGACTGCATAGCTTCAAGCCATAAATTCGAATCCGCATCAGAAATTGCTTCCTTGAAGTTTCTTGGATCACATCCAATGTCGGGTTCATCTTGATCCCCTTCAAGAAGAAGACCATATCGAACTGGAGGTCTAGAAGTCCTTTCGGATCTTCTAGGTGCAGGCGTGTCCAGCAATGGTTCCTGAGGTGTAGGATCGTTATTTTGTATTTCGGGTTCTTCTCGAACTTCTTTGAGTTCCATCATCTCGCCTTTCTTATCCAATAAGAACTCCTTCTCCAAGAAGGTGGCATTCCTAGAAACAAACACCTTTGTTTCAGCAGGATAATAGAAATAATATCGATTGAATTCTTCGGATACCCTACAAAATAACATAAGCTGGATCGACTATCCAACTTATCTCCCACTGTCCGCTTCACGTAAGCAGGACATCCCCAAATCCTCAAGTACGAATACTTAGGAGCTTTGCCATTCCATAACTCGTATGGTGTTTTGTCCACTGCTTTAGTGTGGACGTTGTTCAACAACAATACCGCCGTTTCAAGCGCATAGCCCCAAAACGAAGGTGGAAGCTCAGTGAAGCTCATCATAGATCGAACCATGTCCAACAAAGTTCGATTACGACGCTCCGATACACCATTAAGCTGTGGTGTCATAGGAGGAGTCCACTGAGAGAGAATCCCATTCTCTTTCAGATAGTCCAAAAACTCGGTACTCAAGTATTCTCCACCTCGATCCGATCGAAGTGCTTTAATACTTTTACCTATCTTGTTTTCTACTTCAGCCTTGAATTCTTTGAACTTTTCAAATGCTTCAGACTTATATTTCATTAAATATAAATACCCATACCTTGAATAATCATCAGTAAAGGTAATGAAGTAGGTGTGGCCATGTTGAGTCCCTACTCTAAATGGACCACAAACATCTGTGTGGATCAAATCCAACAGATTCTGACTACGCTCAGGTTTCCCCTTAAAAGGAGATTTAGTCATTTTTCTTTTAGGCAGGATTCACAAGTAGGTAGAGAATTAATATCAGACATATCAAACATGCCCTCTCCCACTAGCTTGTTCATCCTCCTTGAGGAAATATGACCTTGCCTAGCATGCCAAAGGTTTGCCGGGTTTTGACTATCGATTTTCCTTTTGTTTGTTGTCGCCGGTTTATCAACATAATTCATTGGAACGTCTTTTAGTTTTAAGTTGTATAGATCGTTTTCAAGTTGTCCATTTCCAATTAAACATTCATTCTTGTAAATATTGCAAATCCTATTCACAAAATTGCAAGAATAACCATCTCTATCAAGCATAGAAATAGAAATAATGTTTTTAATTAAATCTGGCACAAATAAAACATCTCTTAACAATAATTTAAAACCGTTCTGCAAAGTCAAACAAACATCTCCAATGGCCGTAGCTTCAACTCTGGAACCATTCCCGAGCCTCAGCTGGGTCTCACCCATTCTAAGCCTGCGACTTCTTGTCATCACCCTTTGCAGTTCCCAACTGCTCAAGATATTCCTTGCAGTTGCGCTTCCAATGACCCGGCTTCTTGCAGTAATGGCAAACATCCTTGGATTTTCCATTGTTTGAAGCCTTTGTCTTTTGCTTCTTCTCGGGCTCGACTTTCTTGGGTGGGGTAGAACGTTTCTTGCCCTTCATACTTGGCCCCTTCTTAGCAGAAGATGAGGAGCCCACCAAGAAAGCTGGCTTATCCTTCTTAAGTGTGGATTCATATGTAACAAGCATATTGACCATCTCTTCAAGGGTGGCCTCTATCTTGTTCATATTAAAATTTATCACAAATCCATCAAATGAAGAAGGAAGAGACAGAAGCAATAAATCCACATTGAGTTCATGCTCCAACACCAAATCTAGGGTCGCCAACTTCTGTATGAGCCAAATCACTCGTACCCCATGATCACGGACCGAAGTCCCTTCACGCATGCGGCACGTCATCAACTCCTTAACAGTAGCGAACCTTTCAGCCCTCGACTGAGCCCCAAAAAGTTCCTTGAGTTGCGTGTGAATGTCAGCAGCATTCACCGTGTCCTCAAATCGCCTCTGGAGTTCATCAGACATCGAGGCTTGCATATAGCATTTGGTCTTGATGTCATGGTCACACCATGCATCAAGTTTGGCCAATTCCTCCGGACTTATGTCAGCTGGTGCTTCCTTCGGAGGTGCTTTCTCTAACACGTAGAGCATTTTCTCCGAAGTTAAGACAATCTTCAACTTCCGGAACCATTCCGTATAGTTGGCGCCAGTCAATTTGTTTTGTTCGAGGATCGAGAATAATGGATTTCGCGAATTCATTGTATGAAATACTGAAAAGAAAAACAGACATATATCAATGATTGTTTAACAATTTACTAAGACATAAAATAGGCGAATTTAATTTTATGAATCTCACTCCCACTATTTTAACGATTTCACCACCCTCTAGTGAAAACGGGAAACTTTTTCCTTAGTGAGAACATGGAGTCCAATTGACAAACTTATGGTCCCGAATAATATCAGCCAACCATAATTCTCAAAAGGTAGAGCCCAATTGCTTCCAAAGCAACCCCCATGTTTTTACCTCATGTCCAATAAGGGCCCAATAATATGACGCCGTTTAAAGTGACATGTCAAGATGACCCATCAATATTAAGTTGTGATGGACGGTCGCCATGTGGATCCCCCAATAATATGAGCCGATCCCATGGGAGTTCCACCCAACTTACAACATTTGTCGATCCAATGTACAGCTTTCCGACGGACGGGCCCCCCCAATAATATGAGCCGGACCGTATCCGCGGGTAGCGTCACATACATTGACCGTTGATGGAAGGTGGGAACATTTAAACAAATTTAAATTTCCTTTATTTATCTTGATATAAATTTTAAATCATATTTAAAATGAGGGATTTTTAATTATAAAAATATTTGTCTCATCATATTTAATTTATTGCATGCATTGCCGGATTCACGCAATTTATGTCTAAACATGCATACAATCATAATATCACATATCGAGTGGATATAGTCCGCGGTTTTGGTTGTACACCATTATTCCTTACTACTTGAGACATCATTGAGACTCTATATGCTAGTACTGTGCTTTGACTCGTTTACCGACTCTATTGGGGTCATCAGGTGTCGGGATTAGGTACAGTTACAACACATGTAGGAGTCGATGCTTTGTTGTCAAGGATTCACCACATACTTGCGAGTGTGGATATCCTATGCGATCTGAGGAGATATTAGTGTGACGAATCTCTGGCCAGAGTACATGATGTGATTTAAGAAATGGTTTCTTAGTAGCACATGCGATGTCACTATTTGATCTTCAAGATGCATTGCATAGTTATCGAATCTCGAGCGACTCTCGATATACCAATGGTTGTTGATTCGATCGGGATATATGGATGAAGGGACCGTACTGTACGCTAACCAAAATCTACTGGTTCTTGTAGGCACTATCAGTGATACCTAGGGAATCATGGGGCGATGTTGCTAGGCGCTCATACCATGATTCGATGGGCAAGTCGGAAATTGTTGTTCCGAGTCACAAGGAGTTGTGAGCCCACGGCTAGCTGTATCCTTGAACCATTGAGGGTCACACAGTGTAATGGATTTTTAATCCCCGTTGAGATAGTTAAATTTAAAGAGTTAAATTTAATGAACGAAGAAGTTGGACTTCTTATTTAAGAGTAGAGGAGTGAGATTTCCTAAAATGACATAGTGATGGGCATTTTTGGAAATCACTGAATTCGGATTCAGAAAAATTTATCTTGACTTTAAAAGGTGCAGAAATGGTTTCTGTGCACATTGGTAAAATCGGTTTATCAATCGGAGTCACGATGAATTTTATATTAATTTCTAAAACATGCGGGCTTTGCTTTTCGGGCCTGAACTTATGACTAATGGGCCCTAAGCTGTTAGTGGCCTACATTATAAATAAGTTATTGCAGTACAGAAATTAGAGATAACAAGGCACAAAATTTTCGAAAACCCTAAGCTATTTTTCTTAAAGTGGCCGCCCCCTCTCCCTCTCTCTACTCGAGAAAAATTCCAGCCTGTGATTTTGAATTACAGTCTGGTTTAACGGATCAAATTCGTTAATCTCTTCGTAGAAAACTTCTGATAGATTTTCTAGTGCAATCTATCAGAGGGATTAAATCTCTATTCGTGGACCTGATAGAAGAACTGTTCGTCCATCGGTTCCAGGGAGATACAACAAGAGCAGAGAAATCTGTTGGTGTCCAGAATCTCGATTCGAGATTAAAGGTAAAAATTATATAATCGTTATTTGAATTTTTACACACACAATTTAATCGTAAAGATGTGATACCCAATATGGAATCGTTCCATATAATAAAAATTTTAAACTTCCGCTGCACCGGGTATCAATCTTGTTTGATCTGAACGCCGCCCACTCCAACAATTGATAGTATAACGACGTATACCCTCATGAGGACTATGTCGATCCTCATGATGATGGCGATGGTGATGATGATGATGACCGCCTTCCTGGCCAACACTACCATGGCTTTCATCAGCCATAATCCTGAAAAGAGTTGCACATTAAAATCCCAAATACGCAATTACTATTCTATACTAGACTAGATCCCAAGTACTAATTTCCAAAATCTATGCATGCTCTGATACCAAAAATTTAGTGACCCAACATGAATCACCAACTAACTAGCAACTACTAGCATGCATTAAACTTAATACAACAAAATGTTTTAACATAGTAAAACTTGCGGAAACATAACCCATAATTCACATAGCTTAGTAAATCAATTACAAGCTTATTTCAGTAGTGATACAACCATATCGAATAAACTTTAAATAAATAAAAATTGTCTGAAATATTATACAGCTATATCGAATCCTGCTGTATAATAAAACCTCTGAAAGCTCTGGCTCTCCTAGTCCTACCTTGAACCACCAGCTCCGTCCATCCTGCGACCTGCCCCGTGGAATGGGGTGTCCAAGATAACAACTAGAAAGTGAGCGCTAACGCCCAGTACATAAACATGAGTAACATATGTATATAATGCATGAAACCGTGATGACTGGTAAAGGGTCATCTGAAAATTCATGCTCAGTACCGGCGCCACATGAGTGCTGCCACCGCACGGATCAACCTCTGGGTGCAACCACACTCGTCTAGTACACCAGAGTAGTCAGACATACATGTCCCTGCCGTCGCGGTACTCTCAGTGATAAACTATAGAGTATAGAGCTGATCGGCTTTATAATCAGGTATAACAAGGTATAAGCTCAACGTGTATATGCACATGACATATGAGTATAGAAAGCGGTAAATCATATATCATGCCATATAATAATGCCAAATAAATGCAACACATAAACATGTATACTCGCTGGCAATATCAGTCAATGTGTACGTACCTCTAGGCTAGTTCAAGTATAGCAAGATCCTAGGTTCCAAGTCTATATTCAAAAGTTCACCGTATCACTACACAAATTCTATAAGGCTTAACTAAGCTAATAAATACTCCCAAAAATTAAATAGATTTCCGGACCATACCTTCGTCCGTAATAAGACATTTGGAGTCGCTAGTCCCGGATGACTATAACCACACCTTGGTTATTTCAGAACTTCTATTAGAACCGATAGGGCCCTCAAGTGTATACCTCACACTATATATAACTGAAGAAGGAAACTCGGAATTCGATATGAAAATCTGAATCAGAAATCCTCTATTTATAGGCAAATTTTCGGAACCGAACGTTGTGTTCGTTCCTGGTTCGTTGCATCCATTCCGTGCATGTTTGACACTTGTCAAGAATCGTAGCTTAGTCATCAAGTTACCTCATGTCTAGCTGTCTCAAAGGGATCATTGCGTCCATTCGGAAACGTTGCGTCTGTTCTCCATCGGAAGCTCCGTTCGCTAAATCATCTTTAATTTTTTGATTAATCATCTAATTACTTAAATCGAGATATGGGTTACTACAGGTGAGGAAGACTTATTTCATGAGCTTGAGTTGGGACAAGACACGGAGTGACCGAGGAAGCGAGTGATCGCATGCGAAGCCGTGGGAGACCGTTTTGAAAATAGTTTCATGATTTGGAACAATGTTTCTTTTCGAGTGTGGTTTTGAAAAAAATTTAATTTATTTGACATGTGAATGTTTTTGAACGCATGTTTGCATGATTCCTTTCAAGTTTAAAAGAAAATTTTTATTTTCGCATATTTTATTCTTTGAAGAGCATGTGAGTTTCAGTGACGTTTTGTTGTTATTCAAGTATTTATAGGCAAAGATTTCCAACGTCACAAAATCTAATCGGTGCAACTTTGTTCCAAAAATAGCCTACAGTTATGAAGAGGATGTCAAGTGTCTTTGTCTTATTTTCAAATTAAGTATAGTACAGTGGCGTTAGGGTCTTTTGGATGATACCTAAATACGAAAACCAACGGATTTGTTTAAATTTATCTTGTCCCCAACTACTCGGATCAATTTTGAATATGTACGAACTATTTTGTAGATATTTGATCTGGTCTGGGAAGCTGAACTAATCCGGATAGCTTATGTAATGCTAAACTTGTTTGATCAAGTTTTTTTTGAGTGTGTTTCAATTTTTTTTGTTAGATAAATTATTTAATAGACCAATTAAATCCTTATGTATAGCTTGTTCTTATATGTCCTATTGGCTATTGGTCTTGATTGTATCCATGTCACTTTTGTCATCACCAAAACATGTTGATTTTAACTTAACGCGTGTTATATTCAATTTTCACCATTGTGGGTTGTTAGATAGGATTTTTTCCTCCCCAATTGTATTTTAAAAAATGATTATGGATTTTTCTTGATAAACTTTTCAATTTTTTTTTAAAAAAGTTCATAATTGTTTTATTAAACATTTGCAAAGATTACCTTAAAATATTTAAATTCGATGAAAAATAAGGTTAGTTTTTATTCAAATTTTATGTAAAGAAAAGTTCAAAATCATTGGTTCAAAGTTGTATGTATGTATGTATATAATGTTTTTGAGAAGATTGTAGTTTTAATCTCGTAAGTAGAGCCGTCAATTTGGGTTAGGTCTGTCGGTTGGCCCGGCCTGCCACACAATTTAAGTGGGTTAGGTTGAAATTTTTTCAACCCAACAAAAGGTGGGCCTAGGCGGGTTGGCCTGGAAAAATAATAATTTATTTTTATTTTTATTATTATATATGCATTTTTTTAATAAAAGTTGTGTTTTTTTTGTATTAATTAATTTATATAAAATTTACACACATGAAATTAATAATTAAAATTTTTATTAATATGTTTCTATTAATATTTATTTATGAAATTATATTTATAATTAATTATAATATTTTTTATTTATTTTTATTTGTCGTGATCCAACCCGCGGCCGACCCGCCTAACCTGCAACCTACCTTGGGTTGGGTTGGGTTGGGTTGAGAATTTCCAGTCCGCCAGGATGGTGGGTCGGGCCCGCCATCGACCCGCCAAAAGGTGGGTTTTTGGTGGGCCGCCCCGTTCCGCCATGGTTTGGCCCGTTTGACAGCTTTACTCGTAAGTTGATATATTTTGAATTTTAATATTGTAACATATCAAAGTTTGGTTTTTAATCAAGTAAATTGTATATTTTTGTTTTGGTATTTTTTTTCTTGTTTGAAATCACTAAACCCAACAAATGTTATTTAACAAAAAAAAAAAAAAATTAAGGTTTTATTTGGAAAAGTACTTGTAAAAAAAAATTATAATTTTTTTTTAAAAAATTATAAAAAAATTTAAAAATTGTTTTAAAAATAAATATGAGTTTCAAAACTATTTTATAAATGCATTTTTACAACTAAAAAGTAATATGTTTGATTTGCATGAACGCCTTCAATTCTAAAAATATTTTAAAAAAAACACTCTTTGTTCTTTAAAAACCATAATTGAGAACACTTCATTCAAAATATTTTACAAAAATCTCGACTAAACACATATTTAAATGATTTTATTCATACAACACTAAAAATATTTTTAAAATACTTCTACAAACAAACCGAAATCATGAGATGAAAACCAGTTTATAACAAATAACAATATCGAATCAAAGTCCAAAATAGAATAATTTCCCATATTTTGAAAGAGTTTTCCAAAATGGAATGTACCGTACCCTATGTTCGTTCACACTCCACCCGCGATTTATTGGCCCGCCTGCAGGCCGATGCCGGTACCAAGACCCGGCGGCGGCACCCGCGTGTTGACTTTCCCGCCACCGCTGGCCCTCCATTTCTTGTTTAATTATTTTCAACTTACCTAACCCGACTCAAACTTTTAAGTCACTTTATATTATTGATAAATAATTAATATCAATATTACGTACTGATATTCTGTGAAAATTTGATCATACGGTGACTTGATCAACCCTTTCCACAATCAACTGTGCCTGCTCAAGTTTTGATTGACCAGTCCACAAATTTCAACTAAAAAATCCCGGTTCACACCTCCATCATAATCCCAACATCTGTTCCGATGATGTAATATTCGGCAGACCAACAACCCGGTTGATCTCTTCAACAATTCTTCGAGTTCTTGTTGTTATGGTTGAGTGATTTCATGAATCTGTGCACAGAAATATAGCCCGTTGATACATAAAGACCCTTTCTTTCTTTTTTTTAAAGCTATGGCTAGCCATAGTAGCAAGAAAGAGACTTTCTTGAGGCTGAGGGCGGCGGCGGAGGAGGCCGTGCAGTGCATTGGTTTGGGCTATGATTTAACGTTGGACCTGCGGTTGAAGTACTGCAAGAATCAGCAGACCACCAAAGAGGGCTCGAGGTTGATCGCCATGGACGATGATCGGGTCCGGGATATAGCGATTCCAGGAGGTATTTTGGTCCAGAATGTTTCCAAGTCCATCAACTGTGATAAAGGCGAGCGCATGCGGTTCAGCTCTGACATCCTTCCTTTCCAGCAGGTAACTTGAAAACGATATTGTTGTGCAAAAGTTTCGTAAAACTACCATTTGGATGCCAACATGAAGTAACTGGCCATTGTTATCGCTGACTAGCTATACTCTTGATCCGCCCTTGTGGTATTTTTTAAAATTGTTCGAGTTTTACTTCGATTTTTGGCTATGAGAGCTGGAACTCGTTAAAGACTGAAGTATTTGTAATTGTTTGATTGTAAGAGCTGAGACCTGCATTCTTTTTAGCTACATTGACTCCTTTGATTACATGTATTATCATCATAGTTATTTTGAGAAGTAGCTGATTCTACTATTGTCTGTCTTTGAGTTTCTGATTAACATATCATCTCACCTTTTAGATGTCAGAGCAGTTCAACCAGGAACTATCACTTTCAGGTAAAATTCCGACTGGTCACTTCAATGCAGCGTTTGAGTTCACAGGCTCTTGGCAAAAAGATGCTGCTTTCACAAAATCTCTTGCTTTTGATGGGGTCTTCATCACCCTCTACAGCATTGCATTGGAAAAGGCCCAAGTGACGCTCCGTGATCATGTCAAACAAGCTGTGCCATCATCATGGGATCCTGCTGCATTGACAAGGCAAGCATAAAAACTTATTTTTCTTCCGTGTACATCGCTGAAACATGTATAAACTTATTTCCTCTGACTCGAGATGTTTGAATCAAGGGACTGGCCCTGTTATTGTTCTGATATGCCTAGGACATGAATAATGTTTTTCAGTGGGAAATTATGGTATTGAATCAAGACAAAATATTAGAACGTGTCACTAAGGGGTGAATTTGTTTGATTATATTTTTCCATTCATTTAATTGCCAAGATTTCAGGTGGTTGTCAACCTTGGTAAGTTGCAGAATCCTTCTATTCCCAGTTGAATGCATACAGACGTGCAATTTATTCGTAGATTTTATTATGATTTCCATGTGCTAATTAATAATTGACCTGAGGTACAATAGTTCTGTCTGAGAAATTATGCTTTTGAGAATACTTTTTCAGGTTTATTGAGAAATATGGTACACATGTCATTGTTGGTGTGAAGATGGGGGGCAAGGATGTTATATATGTAAAGCAACAGCATTCATCGCCTCTTCATCCCACTGAGATACAGAAAAAATTGAAGGAGGTGGCGGACAAGAGGTTTAGTGATGCAAGTGGACAATCTGGCATGTATCCGGAGAAATCTTATGGCGGTGAAATGGTTAGATTTAAAACTTTATCCATCTATCACCACATGTTTGCGGAATAATGCTTTTGTAATTTATCATGTCATGAGACCATCACTTGGACTATTTCAGTATACGTGAGTATCGCTGATTTTTTTAGCAAAATTTATCTGCATGTTAATAAGGTTTTCATGTTGCTCCTGTTCTCGTGCATATTAATAGCAAGTTTGTATTGCAGTTAACCTGAGAGTTCATTATCGTATGCCAACTTTATTAGGATTGTATGGGGGCAGGGTCCCAATGGGGAAATTTTGGGTGAATGACCTTGGTTAAACTTCATTTATGAAAAATAGTCCTCCCCAAGTGTATTTGAGTGTATTGAAATACATATGGGAGGGTTATTATTAATTTTTTTTTTTTAAAGGCGAGACCAAGATTAGTTTGCTAACTTCCCGGTCTGAAAGGTAGTCTTAAATTTTGCAAGACCTATAAGATAGATGAACCGTTTGATTAAATCAGCAACATTATTACGAATGTTTATTTTTAGTTGATTTTATTAAATTTAGTGCATCAAGTTCTATAATCCTCTTTCTTGGAAAATCAAAGAATTTGTTGTTGTTTGGAAGAAAAGCCTTTAGTCGTTGGAACATTTTAGAGAGATCTTGGCCTCTTATCTTAGCAGTTTATGAAGCATCCTCGTGTAAGAATTCCTATAGTTAAATGCATCTGTTTAATTCATTTCAGAGTGAGAGTAATGGACGCGAATTTATGTTCTTGGATCCCAGTACACCAAGTTTTCGCTCCAATGAAGAGGTAATCCCTAAATAAGTTATATTGGTTTTGATATAAGACCCGTCAACTTAGCCAATTTACATTGCACAACTCATTCTTTATCGGAGAGTTGCCCATATATGGTTTGTAGTGCATTTGATTATGAAATTTTATCACTGTTTTTATTTCCATGTTGGTTGGCATAATTTTTCATAATGATAACTCCAGGAAATTACGGTATTCTGGAGGAGGCGAGGCGGAAGCAGCAGTAGAAATATGCCTCATAACAAGTGGTGTCAAACTGTTCAGCTTGAGCCTGAAGTGATATCAATGTCTTTTATTCCGATTTCATCACTGTTGAGTGGAATTGATGGGAGTGGATTCTTGGGTCATGCCATCAATCTATATTTGCGTTGTAAGCAATAAGTATCATCATACTTGATAGATTTCTGGCATCTTTTAAATTTTCACACTTACTGAAAATGTCAATACCTGATGCTGCCAACATGAGCAGATATAATGCCTGGTTTCAGCTTTTGGAAAATCACATTACTGGAAATGTTGCAGTTTAAATTTTCGTCTTATATCTTAATAATGTTACTTGTTTTTAATTTTTATCAATCAGTATCAACAGTTTAAAAATGGACGAAAAATCCGCCTTAAGGTGGTATCAGTTTGTCAAAGGTTGATATTACTGCCATGAGCTGGTTAATTATTAACCTAACTGTCAGATTGAGTATCTTCTTATGAAACATAGAATACCACATTTTATCAGCATTAAACTGCTGCTTCTCTTGCAGATAAACCACCAATAGAAGAGCTATATCAATTTTTGGAATTTCAACTCCCAAAGCAGTGGGCACCTGTATTCGGTGACCTTGCTTTAGGTCCTGATAGGAAACAGCAAGGTGGAGCATCTTTGCAGTTCAGTTTGATGGGTCCGAAGCTTTATGTCGATACTAATGAGGTAACTTCTCCTGAATTTCAACCTTTTTAAGTTTCAGTCTAACCTCATGGTGATTGTAGTGCATGTGCTTTTGACGGATGAAAAAGTGCGTCATTTTTCCTACATTTTAAGGTGTGAATTATTTTCAATATGAAAAATAAAACGTTTTCAATCTTGAGGACTGAGGTTATTCCTCCTTGTTAGCCAGTAGTTATAGCATTTTTTCAAGTTTCATCCCCTTCTCTGTCCCTCAAACTCGATTACTGTCCTGATGCTTGAATGACACTATCATACAATTAATAAGGAAAACTTCCAACTTTAAATGGCCTATAAAAAACTTCTTTTCTGGCTTGAAACTGGTTGTAGTACTAGTACCTTGCAAAGGTGGCAGGGCCAGAATAATCAAAGCTCTATTTAATCTTGCCAAAAGGAAACTGAACCAGTTGTGGACTTATGTGGGATATCCACATTCTTTATCCTTTAAAGGCCACTTGACTAGCCTTTACCTGAAATTTGGCTCCTGTCTTGTTCAGGAATGGGATCACCAGGAAGTTGAACTACGTGGTGGATGAAATTTGCTTTGTTTAAACCACTGACTTTTTTATCATACATCCCTTTGCTCTTGCTAGCACGTCTTTTTCTTGATAAAAATAAAGTATGGCAAATAAAAGGAGCTACATCAATCAGAAAGGAGTAAATGCTAGGTGGAATTCTACCAAGTAATTGTTAGTTGGACCTTTTCTCGGGGAATGGCCAGTGTTTATGATTCCTTCGAATATTAATGATTTTCTCCTGGGGATGCCCAGTGTATTTGTATTATTCTTTACCTTTTAATGAAGTCATTTTCATTAAAAAAAATAAAAATAAATAATTGTTAGGTGGAATTCCAGGGATCACGTAGAGTGGTTTGGGGTTTGATTGACTAGTTCATGTGACCCCTAATAAAAATCTAGCCCAGTCTGTGTATCAGTATATGTTTCTGGTGCTGATTTTCATAACCATCGGTTTGACTCGTCTATGATTGCTTTAAGCTTGATCATTTCTCATGCTTTATCATCATATTTTTACTAGTGATGCACTGAGATTACTGATAATGGTTGCATGTATTATGTGGCAAAAAATAACTTGACAGGTGGATGTGGGAAACAAACCAGTCACCGGCCTGCGACTATATTTGGAAGGAAAGAGGTGTAATTGCTTAGCCATCCATCTGCAGCACTTGTCCTCCTCGCCGAAAAGCTTTCAACTTCGTAATGAACCTGGCAGACACGGTAGTAGCTCTGATGACCGTAGGTACTATGAGAAGGTCCAGTGGAAGAGTTTTTCACATATATGCACAGCACCTGTCGAGTCCGACGATGATCATTCTATAGTCACTGGCGCACAGTTTGAAGTTAAGGAATCTGGTATGAAAAATGTGCTCTTTTTACGCCTGCATTTTTCCAGAGTTACTGGGGCTACAGTTGTGAGGAAAGCAGAGTGGGATGGTTCCCCTGCCTTGACTCACAAGTCTGGAATTATTTCAACTATAATCAGTACTCGATTTTCGACCACTCAGAAACCTCCTCCAAACCCATCGGATGTTAATGTCAACTCTGCTTTATATCCCGAAGGCCCCCCCATGCCTGCACAAACACCTAAACTTCTCAGGTTTGTCGACACCACAGAAATGACTAGAGGGCCGCAGCATGCTCCTGGGTACTGGGTAGTCTCGGGTGCTCGGCTTATGGTAGATAAGGGTAAAATATCGCTTCGTGTGAAGTACTCTTTATTGGCCGTAGTTCCATCAGACGATGAAATAGTCATGCATGGCTAAACAATCGGTAAATTTTGGTTTGTAGTCTTACATCGGGATCGTAGCACAGTGGTTTGTGGTTTTGTGTATAATTGTTGTTATATTTGGACTACTTCTGTTTGTTTTTTAGTGAAAAGAAACTGAACGCCAGTGTATTGATTTTCTTTCTGTCAAAATATAGTTGTTAATGTTACTAAACCATTCTACGAGATGGCAAATTGCATTACCTGTAATAAAATTCACAATGACAAATCCCCTGAATTCAGCATTTCATTCTTAATCCACTTGGCCTCTTCGAAAGATCGAAAGCAGTAAAACTCACAATGACAAATCTGTCGTATAGTATAAATACTTGACCACCATATAAAATTCAAAATGTCACAAGAAACATGAAAAGTTGTAGGTACTTCAATTTTTGTAGTCTTGAGATTATAAGCAGAAATGAAGGTTTATGTATTCGAAACATGCGATTAACAAGATTTAAGTTACTCAAAGAAGGCCAAAGATTATTTCTTGGCCTGCGTTGCTGCTGCTGGTTTCTTATGCATGGTCCAAAATGCAGCACTGTAATGATTCTGCAATAACAGTGGGAAACCGAGTTATATGCAGGGCTTCAAACACGCCCCCACAACCATGGCCATAAACGTTAAATAGTTTAGGCAACAAATCGATGCAATTAATAGTTAGACGGGGAAATGAGGATTAACCATTCTAACAACAGTAGCAACGTTGACGAAGAAAATTAGAAAGGGGAATGGGACTAAGTTACTAGCTACAAGTTATTAGATTAAAATTATATTGGTTTCTAAACATTGTTGGTGATATCTATCAAGAATTCATTGAATATGGTGTGATGATGAAAATTTAACAGGGAAACGATATGAAAAGAGCATCGTTTATTTATTGAATTTCATAAGAATTTACTGATCTACTATCAGTAGATAGACCCAGTGTCCTCTAAACTTATGTGCTTTGGATATATAGTACAGGGTACAGGCAAGTATAATTCATCACATTCTTTCTACAACTTTTCAAGCAGACTTCATGTACATTTTATTTTTTTCTTTTCCATGTACATTTTAGTTAACTGAGTATTTAAATGTCAAAATATTTTGAACTGACATAAATATTTTTAGAATCCAATCTAAAAAGAAACATAAAATGGCAACCTGCATCATTGATCTTGGATTGGTGGTGTAAGTCGTCTCAATCATCGACTCCTTCTGTTTCTCAAAAAGACGGCCAACATGAGCTAGGGGAAAACATCATGCACGAATACATCAAAATTCAAGTAATATGAGATTACCTGAATTTCAAATCCATACTGACAAGAAATCCTCTTCACGTCTTCCAAGCTAAGCTCAATTGACATCTCCTTCAAAAATAAAAGGAATATCACGTTGACAACCCAAAATATTCAGATGTTTCTTGATATATGAGATGGAGTACATGCTTATTCACTTCGGATTAAAAAGCTCACATCTTCCTGATTATATGTGTCTGCAAAATGATAAAGTAGGGGCCCCAAATTTATCCACACCTGCCAAGAATTCATAATTGGGTATCACGAAAGAAAATGATTTAACAGGTAAATTTATTAAAAACACTTACTCCCCCATCTTTGAGAATTCTTGAAATGATCTCTATATATTCCACAATGTTGTGAGCCGTATCAAGAAAGAAACAAGTCACAACTGCATCCCAAACTCCTGAAAAATAAATAAATATATGTAAGAAAACAAGAATAGAATTATCACATAACCCTGCATCATGAATAAAAATTTTAATTTAAAAAACTTTCATACCTACTTGGCTAGGATCATTGTATACTTCAACAAAATCACCTCCGCACATTGAGAAGCCTTCGGTAATCCCTGCACTGTTTCCAACAGATTTCACTACATTCTAGTTCCAAAAATCAGCTTCAATGTGGTTCATGATTTATCTTAAAGAATTAACTAAGCTGCACTTTCTGGGACTACATAAAGAATTTAAGTTGAATAACTCTTTAAGAACTACCATACAAGTGCACTTCAAAGTTTTACAGGCAAAATTAAGCATCTCTTCGAAAAAGAACGTCACATTACTGCCTTGATCAAGAGTTGCATGGTGGAGAAACAGAAGGATAAAAAATGCTCAAGTAATTAGGAAAAAAAGGTAACACAAAGGTAACACAACGGATAGAAAATAAACAAGTAGAAACCAAAGGATGTCTATCTAATTTTGACTGTTGTCCTAGTATGGCAACTGACAGATGGATAAGTACGATAACAATCCAAAGAAACAAAGATAATATAGAAGTTGGATGCACATACACAGAAAGCATAGAGAAATTAACAGATAGGAAAAAAAGTTGACCAACACCTAGCTGGATGAATATCGGGAACCGAAACAGGACGTAGCTGATCATCATCTGAAAGTGAATTGCAGTTACTGTGTATCCATGGATATATTGTCCACTCATCAGCAACTTGAGATCTAAACAATTGATAAGTTAGAATTCAACAAAATTTGATCTTTATAAAGAACAAAAAACAGAACTCTCTCACTGGTTTAATATGAAACTGGAGCATATCATCATGTAGTAAGAAAATTCATTCCCTTGGCTTATAAAACCTGTAATGCAATAAATTTGTAAGGCTGCTAGGAAGGAAATAGATTGTTTAGAAAACTAAGTGTCCATCAACGGAGACATACCCAGACATGATATTTCTAATGCTAACCTCCCAAGTCCAGCTCCAGGGACTAAGCAGGCAGGTGGACTGTTAAAAGAAAGAATTTTCTTAAGAATACATTAACATCTTAAAGCACTGTGAACATTGCGGTACTGCATAACAAATAGTCCATTTAGCACAACAACAGTGAGATAGTCTAGCAGCATCCAACAGACAATAAAGTTTGGGAAAATATTGCAGAAACAGTGCCTTTCTTTTGAACGATGCGGAAAAAGTCGTTGAAGTTCTTTAAGAATTGGCTTGTAGCATTCATCACGTTCCCTCTGACCCTGAACATGAAGAGAAAATAAAGTAAATAACCCCTCTCCATACGTCCTCTCTCCTTTTTATTATCTTCGTTTTAATTGGTGATACTAAATCCCCAAATTGTTAAGCATAACAGAACAGAGGACATTGTAGTTAAGATCTAGGTTCTTTAATGAGACAATAAAATTTAAGTTACCTCAGTTGCCCAATCTCTGACAATGTTTCTTATGATGCATCGAACCTGGGAAGACATGAAAATTCAAAATCTTATATAAATATGTTTTAATTTTCCAAGATGAAAACTTTACATAGCTGAAAGAAATAAAAAGAGAGCCTGTTAATCAAGACACGTATAAATAGCTGAGTAATATCATCTGAGAGTTGATACAGAGCTATGATGGCAACTTTGCACAAAATAATAACAGAAAGATATTTTGTTGCATGGTTAATGAGTAGCAATAAAATATTACTATTATAGCCAATGTTTTCATAATCGGACCGGTGATCGAACCGGTCTACCTTGAAAAAACGGTACAACCGGTCGGACCGTTTTAACCGGACGGTCGGACCGAAAAACCGTTTATATAATATAATATAATTAATAATATTTTTTAAATTTTAAAAACCTAAAAAATGTATATAAATAGACAAAAATATATTTATCATAGTTTAAAAAATAAATAATAATTATATAAATAATTCAAAATATTATTATAGCTATATATTTTTTAAAAAAATTAATTAATTAAAAAACTCCAATAATACTAAAATAATATTTTTGAAATAGTACAAATTCTAAATAATCATGTATATATATATAATAAAATATTAAATTAAGATTTTAAATTTTGTTAAAAAATAATTTTTTTAAAAAAATAAAAAAAAAATCGAGCAACCGGTTCGACCGGTTTTTTGGCCGGTTCTTGGCCGGTTCGACCGGTTTTGACTGGTTCCGAGCAGTTTAACCGTTAGAACGATTTTTGAGGGTGTTCCAAACCGGACCAGTGACCGGTCAAACCGGTCGAACCTGCCGGTCTGGTCCGGTTTTGAAAACATTGATTACAGCACTTCAAATTAAACATGAATCCGTATTTAAAAAAAATTAAAATTAAAAATTAAAAACCAAGTGGCTAGATATTGACAGAACTTACCGACGTAACCGTGGAATTTCTCATCAACTCAGTCAGACAATGAAAAGTATTCAGTAATCAAGTGTACCTTAATCACTTTCAAGTTTTTTTACATTCGGTGATGCAGTATGTATTTATTTATATTTTAACTTTTTTGGCATTTTGTGGAGGTAAACCACCAACTGGCCAAATGAATCCAACTAACTTGGATCATAACCTTAACTTTGATTAGTCTGCAAATATCATTCACTTTAAACACAATAGAAAATCTAAACAAGATTACTCATTGACTAATAGAAATAGCACACCTTATCTACATCAACTAAAGGAACATGAAACTGCAAAGATGGGTCCAACCAATCAGGTGGTGATGAGGAAGCCTGAAAGAGAAAATCCAAAGCACTAAGATTAGTGTTACGACAAGGTTTTTTTGTGGGGGTTTGTTGCAGTGATCGGTAGTAAAATAAAGCAAGAAAGAAAGCAGAACAATTCAGTGACGAGAAAATGCACAAATTTCACAAGAAAGGATATGAAGTAATTAAAAATCATTAACGAGATAATTGTTTTAGACTGACATTGGGCTTCAATCTGATACTGATGTGTGACTCATGTCTCTTCAACTACTACTTTTATTTGGAAAGCAGACACTGATTGATGAACTATGAATACCCTCCAACCAATAATAAATAATTACCGTGGTCACTCAAAATGGATGTTATTTATTTCACTCCACAGGGTCAAAGCAAGAAACTCAATAGACACAATATATATATATATATATATATATATATATATGTATGTATGTATGTATGTATGTATATATATATATGTATGTATGTATATATATATGTATGTATATGTATAATGAAATGAAATGAAAACTTACATGTCCATCACAATCAAGCCTAGAAGATAATTGTGGACAATCAGAATTTTCTGCATTTGTCTTACATTGAGATCCTATACAGCAGTTCCCAGCATTTTCGTTCGAAGGTTCAATTTTCTTCTCCTGTTGTTATCTACAGAGGTCAAATTTTCATGATGAAAATGAAATAAACAAATAAAAAAAAGAAGCAACATTAATTTTTTTAAAAAAAATTACAAAAGACACAAGTGAGACCTCTGCGCCAATTTCTCTGTTCAGTGACCTATATTCTCCATTATCACCTTTTTCACAGCCAATTTCAGCCCATGGATGCAGATTTCCACTTTTCAAGCCAGACTGAAATGGAAGTTTCATTTCATCGGATAAAAGGCAGTTATCTGATGTATTGTCCACGTTTTGATCTTCCGAATTTCCAATATCTTGATTCAAGTCAATTGGCGGTTCAAATGCCTGCCAAATACCAATTGTGCGCTTAAAACAAAAACAACAAGTGCCAACACATTTAAAGTTTATAAAGAGCAGTCTCGTGTTCAAATATAGAAGTTAATGAATGATGATGGACAATATGGCATAGTTATAAGCAGAGGAGAGAGAATGGATCTATCAATCACCTTAAGCATTTCAAAAATGAAATATGAATTTTGTGAGACACACCTGCAAAATGAAGAATCTAAACAAAATCATCCTCAGGCAGCATAAGGGTAAAATTGAGGTCAGAATCATTCATAATTTGTCATTTGTTCGAGTTATAATATCCATCATATCAGATGTGAAGAGGTTATACCAATGCATAAGGTTGTTTCTTGGTATGAGGACAATATTTACACATTCATGTTTCATGTCAAGCAAGCTGGTTGACAACACATTATTCATAACCATGACATTCAAATCGAATGTTTGGGCAATCATAGAATTGCAACCGAGTGCTGGCCGTAAACTTCCAATTGTATTTTTATTTAATCATAATGGATTTCTATTCATTTTCTGCTAGTCTGTATTCGTCCAAAACATGAGGCATCACTCGTCTCATTAATCTTTAATTTCTATTAAGCTTTTCAAAATAGCTTTGGTCATGCTCCAAAAAGCCCAACAATATATAAAAAATAAAATCTATTAAACTATTTTATGTTCACAGATTTCAGTGTAATAATGAATATTTTAAAGATGGTTATACCATCTGAGTTTCTGAAATTTAAATGGGATGTGTGGTAACAGGGCCTGCAAAATTCCAAGCCAAAGCATCAGAAAAAAAGGTTAAAAGAAGTTCCATGACCTCATTTGTTCAACCATAAATAATACCTTGTGTGCTGGTGAAAGCCTTCTGAAGCATCTTTCATATCTTCTGATATCCTCCTCAGCAGCCTCTGGATAGCTGCATTGAGAATCCAATTACAAACCACAGTAAGCACTACTTGAAAGACCCTCGACAAGCTTCAATCAAGACATACAAGAAAAAGATAACGACTAAATTGGAAATGAATATTTATCAATCTTTGAGATGAAAAGAACATACAAAAAACTGATACGTATGATGCTAGAACCAACCAGGAGTAAGCAATATCACATGCAGACAAGTGTATGAAAAACAGTACCATTCAATAATTATTGCAATTAAGAATCCACCCATTCCTTCGCACTTGTGGCTTGCCAAGTACTTATGCATCAGGATGGATATGGATGAAGTGTTAAGATTAAAGCTCAAAAGTTGGACAACAATCACAGTAGCCAAACACATGGTTCTGTCAGTACCTCGTGACTCATATTTAGGAGATGGAGGACAAAACTGGAGGCTTCACTTTCCTTTGACCTTATCAAGGCTAAGTAGACTGAAAACCAAAGGTTCAAGTCATAAATTCCCATTTTCTCCCATTGTATATTATGAAAGATTTATATCCTAGATCTGTACTCTTGCAAGTGAGCAATTTATCACTGAGAAGGGTCCAGTGAATAGGTTAAACAGAACAAGGATTTAAGGCAGGAAAAAAAACGCAACGGTTTTTAACTTCTGCATGCAAAGTTATTCTTGAAAGAAATTTACTTTGTCAGTTTTTACCATCCATACTCTAGCAAAATTGAGACATGCACCTGTTTATAAAACTTCATCTGCTAATATATCTTACAAAACTCCTTTAGCGTTTAGTTATCAATTTTTTCCAGTATTAAATGACAAGGATCGGATTTTAATCAAAGATTGAATATTTTTTCACAATCCCCTCCCAGCAAGTGGAACCCTCGGCAGAAGTGACTACAGAGTCCATCATTCCACCGGATTTTTCAACTGACTCGAGTCAAACTGCTCAGTTATTGGCATTGTCCCAGCAGCGGACTATCACAACTTCAGTCACAATTCAACAATCCGAAAAAATCAACTCTTATAATAAAAACACAAACAAGCAAAACTGAAATATCACAAGCAAGCCTATATTTCAATAGAAACACAATTCGACGCACAGAAAAAACGAGAACTTTAATCGGATTAACCACACGGAAAGGTGAAACACTGGAACAAATCGGTGCAGATTACAGCTAAAAATGAATCCCAGTCACACACAGTACAAGGTGTACAAGATAATTTACTTGAGATAAGCGCTGATTATCCGGCGGAGGGATTTAACTTCCAAAGCTTCTTCTAGCTTCCGACGCCGCAATTCCTCGTCCTCCGTCGCTACCATTTCTTCGCCTTTTCTACGGAGAATGCTGTTCTCCGGAGTATTTCACGGTCCCTCGTTTTCTGGATATGGGCCGGGTCAAGTAAATGTTAGGCCAACCCACTTTTGGCGGGTCGACGACCGAAAATTCCCAACCCAACCAATTTTAAGAGGATTGCATGTTAGACGAGCGGACTCAAAAATTGACATACTATAAATAAAAATCATTATAATTAATTATAATAATTAATTATAATTTTATTTCATAAATAAAATATTATTAAAAACATATTAATAAAAATTTTAGTTATTGATTTCATACGTGTAAATTTTATATAAAGTAATTAATACAAAAAAATTCACAACTTTCATTAAAAATACATATATCACAATAAAAATAAAAATAAAATAATAATTCTCCAGGCCCGCGGCTCTATGTCAGATAGTCTGTTTGGTGACGGAAGCCAACAAAAAAAAATTATTTAAGTCCAAATAAGTACTTTTTTAAAAGTCAGAAATTTTAGCTGTTTGGCTTCTGCTTCTGTTTCTATTTAAAAAATCACTTTTTCGACATTTATCCAAATGCTAAAACCGATTTTGTTTTTTTTAATAAAAGTACTTTAAAAAGCTGGATTTATTTAAATGCTTTTTTAAGCCAATAGCTTTTGTATCCAAACAGGCCCATATTTTCGTGAAATTGATTAATGAAGAAAATGTAGATTAAATTGATGAATATTGAAAATTTGTTTCAAATCCTCGTGCTTAAACATAACTTTAAATTCAGTCTCTTGACAAAAAAAAATATATGTTTGAATTTCTTGTTCTACACAAAAATGTTTCTACACTCCTTAGACCCACATGTTTTTTACAGTTGAAAATCGGTATAAAACATTGAAAATGTGATATTAATATATGATAATAGATCACTAATTTAGATCTGGTATAAAATACAAAATTTGGGATACATAATTTGAGAAATTTTATTTAATATATGATTATTGAGTATCCAAACATGTCTTGTAAGTGTTGATTATGCCGCAAGGTCCAATGACAAGGGGACGGAGCAAAAAGTTCAAAGACGCTCTTCAAGAATTCATGGTAGAATCTCACGAAGTGCTTACAAGAGTGTCAACAAATCTTGAAGGGTTTGGGAGATATGGTGATCATCAAGTTGGAAGACATTTCAACATTATTGAAGTGCTTAGTGATCAAATGAATGAAAAAACTACGAAGTCATGCCCGAACCACCCCACGAACCCAGACACGGACCATGCACAGACCCCATGTCACATCCGTGTATAGGTCCGTGCATTTAAATTTCAGGGCGCCAAAGGTGCACGGACCCCCTTCCAGGGTCCGTGCATACACACAGTTTGACATGTTTAGTGTGTGTCACGCAGATTTTTGAGTTTTTTTCCTAAGTTTGGAGTTTTATTCTACTAGAAATATTGTAACCCGAGTTCCATTTTTTATGTTAGAAATTACATATAATTTTGAAAGTGTCAAAACACGATTAAAGATTCATTATTTGGTGAAAATGAGTGGCAAATCGGCTCCGGAATGTTCGAAAATAGTAGGGAGGGTCTAGGGGTCTCGAACAGTTCGGAAGCAACCAAACCAGTTCAGAAGAAGCGGAGCAATTCGGATCTTCCGAACTCAACAGGAACCAGGTGTCAAGGTGGACTAGACAAGTGGCAGTTCGGATCTTTCGATCCCAGTTCGAAACTTTCGAACTCACCGGTAGCCTGAGGTGTCAAAATGCTCTTTACATGTGGGAATCATGTGCAGATCGGCACATCTTATCCCTGGCCTATAAATATGCGTCCAAACCTCATTTTTAGATGAAAATTGATGGGTTTCCGAACCATTAGTCCATATTATGAGTTTTTTGGGTTTTATTCTCGAGAGTCAAGCACTAGCGAGGTGCTATGGGGCTTGTAGTGGAGCTGTGTTTGGGTCAGGCCCTTCGACATCAGCGGGATGACAACGGATGCAGGTAAAATTCTAGACTCTTAGTAGATATTGGGAGTAGCTAGTAGTCTAGTTTAGACTTTTAGATAAGTTATAGTGATTTGGCTTTGTCTTGACTTGTAGACTTGGATTGTAAATGTAGTAACCCAGATTCCATTTTAAGATAATAATATGTTAAACATGATTTAGGGTTACTAATTAAATAAAGCAGAGCACAAGTCAAGATCAAGAACATATGGTATGAGAATGAGCTAGGGTTGATGGATTTGACCATGGGCTCGGGTCGATCATGAGTGGCTCGGGTCGGACACGGTTGAGCATCAAGAGCTTGGCCGTGTGTGTGGCTTTGGCTAGGGCTCGGGCATGGCACTAGGGCTCGGGCATTGAGCTAGGGCTCGGGCGTGGAGGTGGATTTAGCTCGGACGTGGAGCTTGGTTTGAGCTCGGATGTTTCCTTGGGGCTCGGGTCGGTCATGGTGAACCAAGAGAGGGTTTGGACACGAGGGGTTCGGTCAAGGAAAAGCATGGCTCGGGTCGGGTCCTAGGGTGCTCAAGAAAGTGAAGTGCAAGACCAAGGTTGTGTTCGGTCATGGGAAGAGCACATTGTGTTCAGGTCGGGAATGAACACGTGTCTTAACCAAAATCAGTGCATGTATAAGCCCGAGCTGTTAGGCGAGGTGTCAAGTATTCAAGTGATGAGATGCTTAGTGCCCTTCCAGCTGTCAAGGTTTCGTGCATTTCAGTGACACCTGTCCCAGTTCAAAATCTATAAATAGGAGCTAGGAGTTCAGTTATTTTCATATCACTTCCATCTTACTTCATATTTCTGCTCGGAAAGGAGTAGCTCGGGAGCTTGGGAAGGAAGAGCTCGGGGTCGGACCAAGAGAGCAGGTCGGGTCGGGCTTGAGAGTAGGCCAGGTCGGGTCGGGTCAGGCTTGAGACCAGGTCGGGTCGGGAGTTGACCTAGGACAGCTAGGGGTTGTCTTTTTCCAGCTTAGTTCAGACTTCGGTGTTAAGTACGTACACATTGACTGAGATTGCCAGCGAGTATACATATTTATATGTTGCATTTATTTGGCATTATTATATGGAATGATATATGATTTACCGTCTTTCATATTCATATGTCATGTGCATATACACGTTGAGCCTATACCTTGTTATACCTGATTATAGAGCCGCTCAGCTCTATACTCGATAGTCTGTTATTGAGAGTACCGCGACGGGGGGGACATGTATGTCTGACTACTCTGGTGTACTAGACGAGTGTGGTTGCACCCAGAGATTGATCCGTGAGATGATAGCACTCATGTGGCGCCGGTACTGAGCATGACTTTTCAGATGACCCTTTACTAGTCATCATGTTGCATGCATTATATACATATTTTTACTCATGTTTATGTACTGGGCGTTAGTGCTCACGTCCTATTTGTTATATTTGACACCCTATACCTTCGTTCGTCGTTAGCTCTTTGCTGTCGATTGCCTCAAAACTAGGCCACAGCTTCGCTGCGACGCCTGGATCGCTATGCCACTTCCGGATTCCCAATGGGACGCCTATAATTCCCTAGATCTGAGTTAGAAGGCTAAGGAATCGACTGTGAGCCTCGGCACCCCTATTTATAAACTACGAACGGAACGTCTGTTTCTCAACATTGCGTCCGTTCTGCCTGACGAACGTTGCGTCTGTTCACCATCGTTACTTCCGATGGTGCCAATGTCACATCAAGTACGTAAGCAGTGACGCATTTCTGATGGCACGAACGTTGCATCCGTTCCTAGAACGTTGCTTCCGTTCTGCCTGACCCTCCAGACCATTTTTTGTCATTCTGGGTCTAATCCCGGGCTCCGTTAATCCATTAGAAGTCTCTTTAATCATGTTTATTGGATTAAATAACAGTTAATCACTAAAACTGGGTTCGGGCTACTACATTCTCCCCCACTTAAGATATTTCGTCCTCGAAATCAGATCTTAAGTACTGAATGTTAAACAAGATGCAGAAACATTCTCTTATTCAAATTGAAAAATTTACAGAGTTTACAACTAAATACAATTCGAAAATGAAAACAAAATAACTCAGGATGTTCTGTACGCATCTTGCTTTCGAGATCCCAAGTGGCTTCTTCAGTGCCTCGGCGCTGCCACTGAACTAAAACCAGAGGAATTACTTTATTCCGCAAGACCTTATCCTTATGATCCAAGATACGAATAAGTCTCTCAATATAAGTCAAATCCTTATCCACCTGAACCTCAGACCGCTGTAGAATATGAGATGGATCTGCCACATACCGTTGCAACAGAGATACGTGGAACACGTTGTGAATATTGGACAGATACGGTGGCAAAGCCAGACGATAAGCCAAATCGCCAATGCTCTCAAAGATCTCAAACGGACCGATAAACCTGGGAGACAACTTGCCCTTAAGGCCAAATCTGAGAATCCTGAGGAAAGGTGACACTCTCAGAAACACTTTCTCCCTAACATCAAACTGCAGAGGCCTACGCTTAGTGTTAGCATATCTGGCCTGACGATTCTCTGCAGTCTTAATCCATTTTTTGATCTGATCAACAACATCTACTGCCTGCTGGATAAACTCCGGTCCCTCAGCCTGCCTCTCCTCCACTTCTTCCCAGAAGAGTGGAGTACGACAACGTCGCCCGTACAACGCCTCAAAAGGTGTCATCCCAATGCTAATATGATAGCTGTTGTTGTATGCAAACTCAATCAATGGCAAATGATCCTACCAGGCTGTACCAAAGTTATAGTACAAGCTCGAAGCATATCTTCCAAAGTACGGATAGTGCGTTCTGACTGACCATCTGTTTTCGGATGATAGGCAGTATTCAAGCTGAGAGTAGTGCCCATCGCACGCTGAACACTCCCCCAAAACCTAGAAGTGAACCTGGGGTCTCGATCGCTGACAATGCTCACAGGCACTCCATGAAGTCGAATGATCTCCTGAACATACAAACGGGTCATACGATCCACAGTGTATTCTCAACTATAGGCAATGAAATGCGCTGACTTGGTGAGTCGGTCCACCACAACCCAGATATCATCACAATTTCACGAGGACATCAGCAAATGGGTCACAAAATCCATCGTGATAAACTCTCATTTCCACTCCGGAATAGGCAGACTGTGAAGCAAACCTCCAGGTCGTCGGTGTTCTGCCTTGACCTGCTGACACACCAAACATCTCGAAACATATTGATACACGTTGCGTTTCATCCCCTTCCACCAAAACCGAGTACGTAGATCCTTGTACATCTTGTTGCTCCCCGGATGAATACTCAACTTGGTGCGATGTGCCTTAGACAAGATCTCCTCTCGCAACTCTTCATCCTGCGGAATCACAAGTTTACCAGACAAACACAGGAAACCATCTGACTAATAGTGAAATCCAGACGTACTACCCTCGTTGGCTAGACGAGCCAAACGCTGGGTCTTCGAATCAGACATCTGAGCATCTCGAATCCACGAATACAAAGCTGGCTCAGATAAAATTGCAAACATCTGGATACTCTGCATACCTTTCTTATGCTTGAAGGTATACCCTGAAGTACAACAGTCACTGATCGCACTAGACATCGAACAAGTCTGAAGTACGGATAGTCGCACCTTGCGACTCAAAGCATCAACGGTGAGATTAGCAGCTCCCAGATGGTACTTAATCTCGCAATCATAGTCCTTAAGCAAGTCCATCCAACGTCTCTGCCTCATGTTTAACTCCGCCTAAGTGAAAAAATACTTGAGACTCTTGTGGTCGGTAAAGATCTCGAATTTCTCTCCATACAGATAATGACGCCAGATCTTCAAAGCGAACACAATAGCTGCTAACTCCAAATCGTGAACTGGATAATTTTCCTCGTGCAACTTCAACTGTCTAGAAGCGTATGCTATTACATGTCCATTCTGAGCTAGGACACAACCTAACCCCTGAAGAAAGGCATCCATGTACACCACATACCCTCCAGATCCTGACGGTAATGCCAACACCGGCGCAGAAGTCAACCGCCGTCGAAGCTCACAGAAATTCTCCTCACACTCGGAGGACCACTCAAAATCCACACCCTTGCGGGTAAGCTGCGTCAACGGTCGAGCTAGCTGAGAGAAGTTTAGAATGAAATGATGATAATATCCTGCTAGACCCAGAAAGCTACGGATCTCAACAACCGTCGTCGGTTGCGACCAATTAAGCACAACTTCAATCTTGCTCGGATCAACAGAAATCCCATCCCTGGATATGATATGGCCAAGAAACACCACTCGATCCATCCAGAACTCGCACTTGCTCAGTTTAGCGTACAACTGCTCATCCCGAAAAGTCTGCAGTACCACTCGCAAGTGGGAAACATGCTCTTCCGCATTACGCGAATACACCAAGATTTGTCAATGAAAAGCACGATAAACTTGTCTAAATACTCCCTGAAGACACGGTTCATCAGATCCATAAATATAGCCGGCAGATTAGTCAATCCAAATGGCATCACTAGAAACTTGTAATTCCCATAGCGAGTACGGAATGCAGTCTTGGCTATATCCTGATCTCGGACTCTCAACTGATGATACCCAGATCTCAAGTCAATCTTGGAGTAAACCGAAGTGCCCTGCAGCTGATCAAACAAGTCATCAATACGAGGCAAAAGATACTTGTTCTTCACAGTAACTTGGTTTAGCTGCCGATAGTCAATGCACAACCACATAGACCCATATTTCTTCTTCACAAAGAGAACAGGAGCTCCCCAAGGAGATACACTAGGACGAATGTACCCCTTGTCCAAAAGATCCTGTAACTTATTCTTCAACTCTCGCATCTCTGACGGAGCTAGATGATACGGTGCTCGAGAAATAGGCAAAGTACCCGGCATCAGCTCTATGCCAAACTCGACTTTCCTAGCAGGAGGAAAACCCGAAATCTCATCTGGAAATACATCTGGGAATTCATCCACAACAGGAATGCTCTCTATCCCAACGCTCTCAGCGGACAAATCAACTGCATAGATAAGGTAGCCTTCCCCGCCAGACTCTAGGGCTCGACAGGCTCTCAAAGCTGATACTAAAGGCATCAGGGGTCGCGCTTCCTCACCATAGAAAAACCAGCTCTCACTCCCATCCGGATGAAAGCGCACTAATCTCTGATAGCAGTCCACTGAAGCTCGATAGGTAGTCAGCATGTCTATCCCCATAATACAATCGAATTCATCCATCGAAAGAACCATGAGATTCGCTAACAGAATATTCTCTTCGAACTCTAAAGGGCAACCCATCACTAGACGCTTAGCCAAAGCAGATTGACCCGTCGGAGTAGAAACAGAAACTACTACGTCTAGTGCAATGCATGGTAACTTATGCCTCTTAACAAAACGTGCAGAAATGAAGGAATGAGATGCACCAGTGTCAATAAGTATGATAGCAGGTATACCATAAAGTAGAAATGTACCTGCTATGACCTTCTCATTCTCCTCCACAGCCTAATCATGCCTCAAGGCGAACACCTGGCCAGAAGCCCGCGGTCTCAAATGAGAACTCCCAGCAGGCTGTCCCTGCGTCCGCTGCTGAACGGTAGCCTGAGAACCAGACCCTAGACCAGAACCGCCTCCCCCAGACTGTGGACAATCTCTTCGGAGATGACCAACCTCCCCACATCGAAAAAAAGCTCCAGAAGCTTTGCGGCATCGGTCGGTCGGATGGTTCTTCCCACAATGATCACACTTGTCCTTCTTCCCAAAATGGACAACACCAGCAGAACCAGAGGAAGAAGAAGTAGATCCGGACTTCTTGAAAGTCTGAGCACGGGGACCCAAAGAAATCGCAGGCCTAGACTGAGAGAAAGACCTTTTCCGCTGAATGCTATCCTTCTCCTGGTGACAACGGCTCACCAAACTCTCGTAGGTCATGTCATCGCCAACCGCCACACGGTCATGGATCTCAGGTTTAAGGCCCTGAAGGAACAGATTATACTTCATCTCAGAGCTGTCGGCAATCTCAGGGCAATAAGACAACAGATCAAAGAACTTCTGCTGATACTCGTCAATAGACATGGCTCCTTGTCGCAGACTCAGTAGCTCTCCCTCCTTCAACTGTCGGAGTGCAGGAGGAAAATACAGCTTCTGAAAAGCTGTGCGGAACTCGGCCCAGGTGGCCACTCCTCTCGCCGTAACAAAGGGTGCAGAAGTAAGCCTCCACCACCTATGGGCTCGCCCATCTAGAAGGTAACCCAGTGTCTCCATCTTCTGCTCCTCAGTGCAGTGGAAAGTCTGGAAAGTCGTCTCCATGCGGTCTAACCAGTTCTCCGCATCCTCTGGAGACTCGCCTCCAACCAAGGGCTTAGGACCCATCTGCAGGAAGCGGCGCACACTGAAACGATCCTCATCACGTCGACGATGATGACGCTCCCGATGATGCTCATGGTCATCGTCTCCCCAGCGTCCACCTCCACTACCACAGCTACTCTGATCATCGTAGTTCGCCATCTACAAAAGTACCTCACGGTTATCTTATGCAGAATCTAAATTCCCAAGAATACTATGCATGCTTTGATACCATAAATGTAGTGACCCTAACCTGGATCACCTACTAAGCAGAAATTAGGCATGCAATTAACTTAATTAAACAGAAATCAGAATTAAACTTCGGAAACCAAAAACATTATACAATCCCAAGGAAAGGAATCTGTAAATATCCAAATAGTTTATACAACCAAATCGAAAGTTGTATCAACCCAATACAACAGAATAAAAGCCTAGACGAAGCTCCAGCTGGCCAACCACTGCCTAGCCCCTCTTGGATCCACCTGCCTCGTCCAGTCGCAAACCTGACCCATGGAATAGGGTGTCCAAAAAAACAGAGTACGAGACGTGAGCATAAAACGCTCAGCACGAGAGTATAAGTATACATGCATGCAAGTGAACTCCCTAAAACTCGAGGTCAAGGATCAGATAACAAAGACAGACCGGGACCTGGTATGTAGCACGTTGTGCCGTCGCTTCAGGAGGTTGCTCACATACCGAAAATACCAGTGGATACGCGGGACCCAAATCGATGGAAGTCCATCCACTAACAGGATATGGTAAACCCTACTAACAGACATCTCAATAGAGATAGATCAAGATGTAAATGTATGCAACATAAAATCATGCAGTCACATAATACATGCATACTCAGTCACGATATCTCGAACAGTACTTTCGTACCTCAAATACTAGGCGCGCTCTACCAGCTCTAGGTCTACGCCTATAATCCGCACTACACTGCCAAATGATACTAATATCATTAAAGTGCTCTAAAAGCCTTAACTAGGCTATTGCATACTCCTAAATATTTTTAGGAAGAAAAAGCTATACCTTCGTTCGTCATTAGCCATTTGCTGTCGATTGCCTCAAAACTAGGCCACAGCTCCGCTACGACGCCTGAATCGCTATGCCACTTCCGGATTCCCAATGGGATGCCTAGAATTCCCTAGATCTAAGTTAGAAGGCTAAGGAATCAAGAGAGAAGAGATGAAAGGTGTGCTCAAATGTGAGCCTCGGTACCCCTATTTATAGACCACGAACGGAACGTCCGTTCCTCAACGTTGCGTCCGTTTTTCCTGATGAACGTTGCGTCCGTTCACCATCGTTGCTTCCGATGGTGCCAATGTCACATCAAGTACGTAAGCAGTGACGCATTTTTGATGGCACGAACGTTGCATCCGTTCCTAAAACGTTGCTTCCGTTCTGCCTGACCCTCCGGATCATTTTTTATCATTCTGGGTCTAATCCCGGGCTCCGTTAATCCATTAGAAGTCTCCTTAATCATGTTTATTGGATTAAATAACAGTTAATCACTAAAAATGGGTTCGGGCTACTACAAACAAAGTATGATCACTTTCTTCAAGGGTTGAATAAGGGGATTTTTGATCGAGTATCTGTTTTCAATGATCCTAGTTCTTACGAGATCTTGGTGAATCGGTGTCGGCAATTAGATATCAGCATCCTGAGACATAGGTCTTTACAGATTGGTGGGACTCCGAGTGTGTTGGCACCAAGAGGTCAGTCGTTCAAAAAGTCTGGATCTTTTTTATCTGCAAGATCAGGTGAGACCCACCCGTCAAACGAGAAGAAGTTTTGGTGTGATCATTGTGGGAGAGATCATCTCATTAAGAACTGTAGAGAATCATCTGGAGCTTGTTTCATATGTGGAGGTGTAGATCACTTCAAGAGAGATTGTCCCAAGCACGGTGGACAGAGTGGTAAAGCATCTAGGATGGGATCTCAAGTTGGTAAACCGTCTGAGGCATCAGCGCAGCAGAGGACCCAGGACATGCATCGTGGAGGCGGTCAACAGTCTCGGATGCAGGGTAAGATGTATGCATTTTATGGAGCTCAAACGCTGTCTAGGATGGATGATGATACCAAAGGTGATTTCGACGGTTGAGTCTTTATGGGTATATCTAGTAGTATTTGGTTTTTTCCGTTTCGTTATTTTGGGACTGTAATAAGAATTGTACAGAGCCTGGGTATGTGGTTCAAGAATTTTGAATTATTTTACAGTGTTTGGTTGATAGGTATTCAACTATTGTGACTCTTGGATTGATTGAGTATTCTGATTGTAAGAACTTGACATGATTAGTTCTAGGCATTTCCATAAAATGTTGGATAAGTTATTGACCTTAAGAGGTTGTGCCAGGGATGATGTGTTTCATCAGAGGTATGATTCATACCAGTTTGTATGATTTGACCTGGGCAGTTTTCCTAGACATTTAATTTAGTTTGGACTTTGATTGGTTGTTTCCAATTGATGATGGGTTACATTGGAGCACAATGATGAATTATACCAAGTATTGTGGACTGTGAGAATTGATGACTAGATAGAGAGGAAGCGTGACTCTATGCCAGTATTACTCTGGAAACCTTTCGCGTTTTAGGAGTGAGGGTGTGTTCGGGGGAGGCTACCTTAGTCTAGTGGTTTTTTTCAACAGCCACAGAAGTGTTTATTTATTTCACAGTCAGATTATCTTGTAGAGAAATAGTTTGATAACAAATTTAGTATCAAAGGAATTAGTATCATTATCGTCTGACTTTGTCAGAGATACAAATTGATATTTTTTGTTGTCAGAATAGTCTGGGAAAGGGTATTCCTCGACAGGTGAGACGTTATGAATAGATAGGGTATTCATTCAATATTGAGATGTTATTAGATGGATTCTATCGAATAGATCTAGTACTACCAGTGGTTTTATTTAGTTGTCGTCTGACTTCGTCAGAAATAAGGAATAAGGTTTTGTGAGACATGATTTTCTAAGATACGAGGATTGTTTCTGGATCTGAGTAAGTTCAGGGTTGAGTGTACAACACAGTTTCCAATTGTAAATTGGAACAGGAACAATTTTGATAAGTAAAGTAAAATTCAGACTGGTGCAAGATTAGTGTCAATGACTATCATGGTTATCGTCTGACTATGTCAAAAATAGGTGGATTTAAACTCAGTATGGAAATTTTATGATTCCAGTGTTCAGGAATTAGGTGTAATGGTAAATATCAGTGTAAGATTCTACTAGTAAACATGAAAATGTTAGTGGTTGCCTAACTTGATTGTTCTTTTGGTTTCAATATTGTATCTTGTAAAATATTCAGATGTAATAAAGGAACATTTTATTCTATGTTTGCGTACTTAAGATTTGATTTCAAGGATGAAATCTCATAAGTGGGGGAGAATGTAGTAACCTGAGTTCCATTTCTCATGTTAGAAAATGTCATATAACTTTAAAAGTGTCAAAACATGATTAAAGAGTCATTATTTTGTGAAAATAAGTAAATCAGCTCCGGAACGTTCGAAAATGGTAAGGACTCAGACAATTCGGAAGCAGCCAAACCAGTTCGAAATAAGCAGAGCAGTTCAGAACTTCCAAACCAGATCGGATGTTTCGAACTCAATAGGAACCGTGTGTCAATGGATTGGACAAGTGGCAGTTCGGAGCTTCCGATCCCAGTTCAAAACTTCCGAACTCACCGGTAGCCTGAGGTGTCAAAATGCTCTCTACACGTGGGAATTATGCGCAGATCGGAAACTACCGAACCCAGATCGGAAATTTCGATCCCTGGACTATAAATATGTGTCCAAACCTCATTATTTTAGATGCAAATTGAAGGGTTTTCGAACCATTAGTCCATATTTGAGTGTTTTGGGTTTTATTCTCGAGGGTCGGGTATAGCGAGGTGCTATGGGGCTTGTAGCGAAGCTGTGCTTGGATCAAGGCCTTCGATATCAGCAGGCTAAAGACGGACACAGGTAAAATTCTAGACTCTTAGTAGCTATTGGGAGTATCTAGTAGTCTAGTTCATACTTTTAGATAAGTTATAGTGATTTGGATTTTTCTTGACTTGTAGGCTTGGATTGTAGACTGTTGTTCTGCTAAGCCAGTGAGTTGAGGTACGTAAGTACAGAATGAGATAGTCAGCTGATTATGCATGTTTACGTGTTGCATTATTATCTAGCATGAGATGCATGATGATATATTGGTCATGATTTGTATGTGGCATTTGCATACCATGTTGAGCATGTTATCTTTTCAAGATAGCCAGTGTTTCTAGGGTCGCTCAGCCCTAGGGTTTTTCCTTGTACGATCGGATACCGTGTGACATCCACTGGACCGACGGGGCAGCGTGCGCAGTTTACCTAGAACGATAATAGTCCAAGTTCAGGTTCAGTATGTGTGGCACCCACTGAATATTCGGAGCAGCGTACGTATACTGGAGGCGCCTATGTTCTGAGCATGTTATTCCAGTTATGATCCAGTTTACCAAAGCATTCATATTTCATGCTGCATGCATCATATAAACTTGTATACTAGATATTTTTGTACTGGGCGTTAGCGATCACGTCCCTGCTTTTATCTTGGACACCTCATTCGGTGTGGCAGGTTTGTAGGTGGACCAGGAGTGAGATCAGTAGTTGGTCGGTGACCAGGGCCTAGTAGCAGGGGTCACCAAAGGTTTCTAGATTAAGATTTTATTTGGTATTTATTTTTATTCGATATTTTTGTAATAATTTAAGTTGTTTTCTGTCAGATTGTATATTGTTTAAGTTTTTGCAGTAACTCTGATTTTGATTTTTCTGTTTAAGCTTAATTGCATGCTTAGGTTTCTGTTTAGTAGGTGATCACAGTGCGATTGGGTTAGGATGTTTGTGAGACCTCGGTTCTAAACATCTAATCTCGGGTTTAAACAACAATTAAGGCAAACTATAATCCAAGATTGAAAGCAATAAAAAAATTTTTTAAAATGAACAGTGCTCCGCTCGATCGGTAAGATCTTACCGATCGAGCGAGCCAAAAACTTCACAAGTTCTGCCCGGGTAAAACCAGCGCCGCTCGATCGGTAAGATCTTGCCGATCGAGCGGCCAACGAAATGCAGAAACAGAGAATTGCAAGAATTGCCATCGAACGATCGGTAACATTCTGCCGATCGAGCGGTGACAGAAACTGAGTAATAACAGCAGAATTCATGCTAGAATTTAAGTACAATACCATCATAATATTATCATGCATTACCATCACAAATTCTCCAACTAATACATGAAGAATTGGAGTCACTCACTCGCTCCAATTATAGAATATGCAACTATAACATTTCAAAAAAGCTCGCATAATCAATACAACAACATAACGAAGTTTGATATCTAAACATGTTCCAATATCACTAGGTAGACATGCTGACACGACTTCTAAACCGAGTCTCACTACTAGCTCTCCCTCTTGATGCTAACCAGGTCTTCGCTGACTTGGTCTTGCCTCACCTGTTGCCAAGTACACATACAACACAAAGCAACAGCTGGATAACCGGTGAGAATGATAATCCCAGTAAAAGCAACAATAAACATGCTTTCAAGACAAAAACGAAATCAATAACAACGTAATGAAATGCATGTCTTTAAATCGGGATATCAAATCTGATAAACGAGGGATTGCTGCTGTGCTTTTGGGATCCCGAGGATGAGATCACGTAACGACTCACCGACTCTCCCAATCGAGGTGGTGCCACGTATCCCACTCCTCTAGACTTTGAGCAACTATAATGAGTATGCTAGCACCAGGCGAAACGACTACGACCTAGGCCACTCAATCGTAGTTCCCAAATATCTAAACAAAAAGGGGCGGTTCTGCCCGCTAGAACAAGATTGGCTCAAGATGAATGCATAAAAAAACATAAACATAAGCCACATAAACAACTCAAATAACCAAAATACAAGTTCCACATGCTAGAACAAGTATTGATGCAATATGTGATTTGAAAGGGAAACTCGAGAACCAACAGTCCCGAGTATGCTATCCCGCTACGATGACTGCTTTTACCTTTCAATGTCGTAGATCCAACTCCGGACAAGCTACAACAAAAGATTGTATCAATAACTATACAACCTAAACAACAACAATGGTTCAAGGAAAACTCTTTACCGATCTTCGTCCAACTCTTGACGATCAAAATGTTGTTAACCCTGGGCTTGACAAACTCCAAACGAATCTGTTCAGATACAAATCAAAGATCAATAACCATGATCAACTTACAAGCCAAGTTCAACAACTCAAAACGGTTCGAAATCTCAAAACTCAAATCGACGGCATAACGACTATAAACTGAACAAAATGACAACGCAGACAGCAGTTCAATATCGATATCAACTCATATCAAAGCCAATACAACCATAACAAGGCAAACCCAACAAATCTCAAAACCATGATTTTCGAAAATGGCTTTCAAAAATCATAACAAATCCGAACGTCGCTCTATTTCAAAACCGATAGGTAATAAACGATCAGAACTCTGTCGAGAACAACATACTCGAATCTAGAACGATTCTAACAACATCCAAAAACTAGAATGTATCCGATCGTAGAAAAACTTACGATATAACGGAGCTCTCGCTGCAGTGATCGCTAATCTGCCTTCAGAAATAATTTCTAACGGACGGATCGAGCTCGGACTGGATTTTGAAAGTTTGGGAAAATCTTGAAGGCGTTCTAATGGAGGATCTCGGTTAGGGGAGGAGAAGAAGACTTTCTCAATTCTAATCTAAGTGTAGATAATATATAAAAATCAATATTTGCGTTTTAGTCCCTGAAATTTCCAAAATTTGCAAAAAGGACCCTGATCAAAATCAAATTGGCTCGAGAACTTTGTAATCTCCGATTAACTCAAATAAACTCATTTAAGATAAAAACGGGACGTTACAATTCTCCCCTACTAAGAAAAGATTTCGTCCTCAAAATCAACGAGAACCACAACTCATAAGATAGAATAAAGAACTAAAGACAGTAAGAAGAACTCACGTCATCCGAATAACTCTGGAAAACGCTGTCTCATGTCAGACTCTGTCTCCCAAGTCGCTTCCTTGACTCCGTGACGGCTCCACTGTACTTTCACCAACGGAATCAACTTGGTTCTGAGTTTTTTTTCTTTCCGATCAAGGATCTGAATCGGTCGTTTAAAATAGCTCAGAGTCTCGTCTAACTCGGCTTCATCAGGCTGAAGGATATGAGAAGGATCTGGATAATACTTTCGCAGCATAGAGACGTGAAAAACGTCGTGAATACCAGATAAAAATGGAGGAAGTGCAAGTTTGTAGGCAAGATCGCCTATCTTCTCGAGAATCTCGTACGGCCCGATGAATCTCGGAGATAACTTCCCTCTCTTACCGAATCTGACAGTGCCTCTGAAAGGTGAAATCTTCAGAAAGACTCGGTCTCCCTGATCAAAACTCAGAGGTCTACGCCTGACATTCGCATACTTCGCCTGTCTATCTTGAGCTGACTTCATTCTGGTTTGAATGATCTTAACCTGCTCTGCCATATCTATAAGCATATCCGGTCCCAAATCTGGTGACTCGGACAAATCATCCCAAAACAACGGAGATCGACATTTCTTACCGTACAATGCCTCAAAAGGCGCCATACCGATACTCGCTTGAAAGATGTTGTTGTAAGAAAACTCGACAAGAGGCAAAGAATCCTGCCAACTAGTGCCAAAGTCTAGCACTACCGCTCGCAGCATATCCTCTAACGTCTGAATAGTTCGCTCTGACTGTCCATCTGTCTGAGGATGGTAAGTTGTACTCAGATGCAATCGAGTACCAAGTGTCCCCTGAAGACTGTGCTAGAAGTGCGAAGTGAATCTAGGATCTCTGTTTGAAACGATCGACTTCGGCACACCATGCAATCTCACAACATTGCTAACATACAACTCAGCCATCTGATCATGACGATACGTCATCCTGTATGGAATAAAACACGCAGACTTCGTCAATCGGTCGATCACTACCCAAATGGCATCGCATCCTCGAACGGATCGTGGTAGCTTTGTGACGAAATCCATAGAAATGTGATCCCATTTCCATTCAGGAACAGATAGACTGTGCAAAAGACCTCCTGGTCGCTTTCGCTCTGCTTTTACTTGCTGGCAGTTCAAACACCGAGATACAAACCTCGCAATGTCGCTCTTCATTCTCTTCCACCAGAACTGGTTCTTTAGATCGTTGTACATCTTACGACCTCCAGGATGAATACTAAACCGACTGCAATGAGCCTCTCGAAGAATACGCTGTCTCAACTCCGAAATATCAGGCACAACAATACGGTTATTCACAAACAAAACATCATCTCTAACCTGGAATTCAGACTGATGCCCAGATCTGACTTTCTCTACTGAAACCTGAATGCTCGGCTTAGACTTCTGTGCTTTTTTTATTGCAACAAACAACTCTGGTTCGGCTTGAATAGCAAACACTCTGATAGTCTTCCTATCTGTTTCAAACTCTAAACTAGAAGTGCAACAATCATCGATCAACTGAGAAACACCGATAGTCGAAAGAGATAGAGAACAAAGCTTTCGGCTCAAGGCATCTGCAACTGCATTCGACTTTCCCGGATAATACTTGATTTCACCGTCGAAGTCCTTCAACAGATCTAACCATCTTCTCTGTCTCATATTCAGCTCTACCTGTGAAAACAAGTACTTAAGGCTCTTATGATCAGAAAAGATCTTGAAAGACTCACCATAAAGAGAGTGACGCCAGATCTTCAGAGCAAATACAATCGCAGCTAGTTCAAGATCATGAATTGGATAACGAGTCTCGTGCGGTTTCAGCTGCCTCGATGCATATGCCACCACATGCTTATGCTGCATAAGAACACAACCCAAGCCTCGGTTAGAAGCATCACAATAGACTGTGAAACCTCCAGTACCCTTCGGAATAGAAAGAATCGGAGCACTGGTCAGTCTCCTCTTCAGATCAACAAAGCTAGCCTCACAATCTGCAGTCCAGACAAAAGACGCATTCTTCTGAGTCAGCTGGGTAATAGGCTTGGAAATAGACGAGAAACCCTCGATGAATCGGCGATAATAACCAGCTAAACCCATGAAGTTTTGGATCTCAGGTACTGATGTTGGTCTAGGCCAATTCATAACCGCTTCAATCTTGCTGGGATCGACAGAAATCCTATCTCCAGAAATGATATGACCGAGGAAGACAACTCGATCTAACCAGAATTCACATTTCGACAGCTTGGCAAACAACTGCTCAACTCGCAAAATCTGCAACACGGTCCTCAAGTGCTCTGCATGGTCATTACGGTTCTTCGAGTAGATAAGAATATCATCAATAAAGATAATGACGAACTCATCTAAATAACGCTGAAAGATACGGTTCATCAAACCCATAAAAACCGCTGGAGCGTTAGTCAAACCGAACGGCATGACTATAAACTCAAAGTGACCATACCTCGTTCTGAATGCGGTCTTAGGAACATCTTCCTCTCGCACTCTCAGCTGGTGATAGCCTGACCTCAGATCAATCTTCGAATAGACAGAAGAACCCTGCAGTTGATCAAAAAGGTCATCTATTCGGGGTAAAGGATACCTGTTCTTAACTGTAGCCTGATTCATTTGGCGGTAGTCGATACAAAGCCGCATAGAACCATCCTTTTTCCGAACAAAAAGCAAAGGAGCACCCCAAGGCGATACACTAGGTCTGATGTATCCCTTGGCAATCAAATCCTCAAGCTGCTCCTTCAACTCTCTCAATTCAATAAGTGCCATACGATACGGAGCTTTGGAGATAGGTTGAGTACCTGGCACTAAGTCAATGCTGAATTCGATTTTCGAATAGGTGGCAAACCAGGAACATCTTTCGGGAACACATCAGCAAATTCTCTAACCACCGGTAAATTTACCAAAGCTGGGCTAGATTTCAGTACATCAACTGCATACACCAAAAATCCTTCTGCACCTCTCTGTAACAAACGAGTCATAGATAATACTAAAATCAAAGGAATTCTAGATCGAGAACCCTTACCAAAGAATTTCCACTCGTCTGCCATTTCAGGTCTGAACCTGACAACCTTCAGAAAACAATCAACTGTTGCCCTGTACTTGGTCAAAGCATCTATACCGACAATACAATCAAAATCTGACATTTCAAGTACAATACAGTCGAATTATAACAAATTTCCTTCAAAACACAGTTCACAGTTCCTGACTAATCTGACAGAAACAATTCCTCCACCCAAAGGTGAAGTAACAGCTACTACTGTAGGCAATAACTCAGTAGGCAAAGCATGCAATATCACAAATTTCTCAGAGATAAAGAAATGGGAAGCACCTGTATCTATCAAAACATGAGCAGAATGACCAAAAATCGAACAGTTACCTGCTATAACATCATCAGGTGCCGCCTGAGCCTGATCCTCTGTCAAGGCGAAAACTCGTGCCTGCTGTCTCGGGGGCTGGTTTGCAGTAGGGTTACCTCCCTGTCTGTTCTGCTGCTGGGGCTGGAAAGAGTGAACTGCAGAATACTGCCTCTCAGGCTGAGCTGCAGGTCGAGATGAACTTCCACTCTGAGCTTGATCTCTAAAACGCTGAGGGCACACCTTAGAGAAGTGTCCCGGTTGCTGACAGGTGTTACAATTACCAAAGACTCCCACACACTGATCCGGTGAGTGTCTTCCCCCACACTTGCTGCAGTACAAGGATGATGATCCAGAACTCTGTCCTGAACCGAATTGCTTCGAACCACTGGAACTTGAAGAACTTTTCCCCTGCCTCTTGAACTGTTTACCTCTCGCTTTATACTGATCCTTTCTGTTTCCCCCACTGCTTCCACCTTCATACCTCTGCAGCTGGTTCAGATGCTGAGGTGGCTGATTCTAATACTGAGATGGTTGGTTCTGATACTGCCTCTGTTGCTGAGGTGCCACTTGATTACCTCTTTGCCTCCACAAGCCTGCTTCTGCTCCCTTTGCGTGATTCATGGCATCCGCAAAGTTGTTAGGCCTGTTGGTGTTTACCAACGTGAAGACGTCGGGGTTCAAACCATTGATGAACTGATCTGCCTTAGCTTCTTCATCTCCGGCAATTAGCGGTGCAAAACGCAACAGACTATCAAACTTAGCCACGTACTCTTCAATGTTCAGATTCCCTTGCCTCAGGTTGGCAAACTTTGCTCCCTTATCTTTGCGATACGAGATAGGGAAAAACCGCTTATAAAACTCAGATTTAAAAAGAGTCCAAGTAACTTCCGTACCTCTACTCTCAAATGCTTTCTTCGTCATGATCCACAAGCTCTTAGCAACCCCACGTAGTTGATGAATGACTAACCTGATTCTGCGGTCATCTGTGTAATCAATGGAATCAAACAGCTGATCAATATCATCCAACCAAATCTCACAGTCAACTGGATTTTCTGAACCCATCAACAACGGCGGATTGAACGACTGAAACCTCTTCAGCAAGGTTTCCATAGGCGAGCTGTAGCATCCATCTCAACCGTTTCGGTACTAGCTTGCTCAGTTGTAGGAATAACTGGCGGTATGTTTCTGTTTATCACTCGACGAGGACCCATCTGATAATCAAAGGTTAGGACACGAGATATCTCAATCGCTACAATCAGTGCCCTTACAACCGCTTGGCATACTGGATAACAGTCGATAACAGAAACAGTTACATCTCAAGTAGATCATGCTTTATAAATTAAATCACAAAAACATGTAATTCCATAATTCTCAACAATAAAGCATGCTTGCATGGAATTAAGTACACAGTTAAATAATTCAAACACATGCGAGGAGCCAATACATGCAGACTCGATCTATCCCGCTCACTCTAGTTCGACCAAGAATATTAACTCTCTAATACCACTTAATGTGAGACCTCGATTCTAAACATCTAATCTCGGGTTTAAACAACAATTAAGGCAAACTATAATCCAAGATTAAAAGTAATAAATTTTTTTTTTAAAATGAACAGTGCTCCGCTCGATCGGTAAGATCTTACCGATCGAGCGAGCCAAAAACTTCACAAGTTCTGCCCGGGTAAAACCAGCACCGCTCGATCGGTAAGATCTTGCCGATCGAGCGGCCAACGAAATGCAGAAACAGAGAATTGCAAGAATTGCCATCGCTCGATCGGTAACATTCTGCCGATCGAGAGGTGACAGAAACAGAGTAATAACAGCAGAATTCATGCTAGAATTTAAGTACAATACCATCATAATATTATCATGCATTACCATCACAAATTCTCCAACTAATACATGAAGAATTGGAGTCACTCACTCGCTCCAATTATAGAATATGCAACTATAACATTTCAACAAAGCTCGCATAATCAATACAACAACATAACGAAGTTCGATATCTAAACATGTTCCAATATCACTAGGTAGACATGCTGACACGACTTCTAAACCGAGTCTCACTACTAGCTCTCCCTCTTGATGCTAACCAGGTCTTTGCTGACTTGGTCTTGCCCCACCTGTTGCCAAGTACACATACAACACAAATCAACAGCCGGATAACTGGTGAGAATGATAATCCCAGTAAAAGCAACAATAAACATGCTTTCAAGACAACAACGAAATCAATAACAACATAATGAAATGCATGTCTTTAAACCGGGATATCAAATCTGATAAACGAGGGATTGCTGCTGTGCTTTTGGGATCCCGAGGATGAGATCACGTAACGACTCACCGACTCTCCCAATCGAGGTGGTGCCACGTATCCCACTCCTCTAGACTTTGAGCAACTATAATGAGTATGCTAGCACCAGGCGAAACGACTACGACCTAGGCCACTCAATCATAGTTCCCAAACGTCTAAACAAAAAGGGGCGGTTCTGCCCGCTAGAACAAGATTGGCTCAAGATGAATGCATAACAAAACATAAACATAAGCCACATAAACAACTCAAATAACAACCAAAATACAGGTTCCACATGCTAGAACAAGTATTGATGCAATATGTGATTTGAAAGGGAAACTCGAGAACCAACAGTCCCAAGTATGCTATCCCGCTACGATGACTGCTTTTACCTTTTAATGTCGTAGATCCAACTCCGGACAAGCTACAACAAAAGATTGTATCAACAACTATACAACCTAAACAACAACAACGGTTCAAGGAAAACTCTTTACCGATCTTCGTCCAACTCTTGACGATCAAAATGTTGTTAACCCTGGGCTTGGCAAACTCCAAACGAATCTGTTCAGATACAAATCAAAGATCAATAACCATGATCAACTTACAAGCCAAGTTCAACAACTCAAAGCGGTTCGAAATCTCAAAACTCAAACCGACGGCATAATGGCTATAAACTGAACAAAATGACAACGCAGACAGCAGTTCAATACCAATATCAACTCATATCAAAGCCAATACAACCATAACAAGGCAAACCCAACAAATCTCAAAACCATGATTTTCGAAAATGGCTTTCAAAAATCATAACAAATCCGAACGTCGCTCTATTTCAAAACCGACAGGTAATAAACGATCAGAACTCTGTCGAGAACAACATACTCGAATCTAGAACGATTCTAACAACATCCAAAACTAGAATGTATCCGATCGTAGAAAAACTTACGATATAACGGAGCTCTCGCTGCAGTGATCGCTAATCTGCCTTCAGAAATAATTTCTAACGGACGGATCGAGCTCGGACTGGATTTTGAAAGCTTGGGAAAAGCTTGAAGGCGTTCTAATGGAGGATCTCGATTAGGGGAGGAGAAGAAGACTTTCTCAATTCTAATCTAAGAGTAGATAATATATAAAAATCAATATTTGCGTTTTAGTCCCTGAAATTTCCAAAATTTACAAAAAGGATCCTGATCAAAATCAAATCGGCTCGAGAACTCTGTAATCTCCGATTAACTCAAATAAACTCATTTAAGATAAAAACGGGGCGTTACAATGTTGCTCCTCAACACTCGGAGGTTTTTTTTATTATACCTACTATTCAGATTTTATGATTACTTTTTCGATTTGGAATTTTGGTAGATGCGATGAAAAATTAGAGTTTTAATTGAATCAAATGAATAGATATCCCTGTATGTGCTTGATTGTGCACCGATAGCAGAGAATTTTTAGTTAAACCTTTTCTTTCGATTTAGTCATGTTTGTGATTTTCTTTTCCATGGAAATCTGGGCGATTGTTATTTTGGTGGATAAATTGCTCGATTTAATTTATGCTTGTTGATATCCTACTTATGTAAAAATAGTTTTTTTTTTTTTGTAGTGACCCTTACCGAGGTCACCTACTAATAAAAAACATAGGCATGCAATTAACTTAATTAAAATAATGAGCCAGAATTAAACTGCGGAAGCAATAAATATTATACAATCCAAGAAAAAGAATCTGCAAATACCCAAATATTTATACAACCAAATCGAAATACTGTATCAATCCAATACAATAAAACCCTAGGCGAACTCTAGCTGGCCAACCACTGCCTAGCCCCTCTTGGATCCACTCGCCTCATCCAATCGCAAACCTGCCCCATGAAATAGGGTGTCCAAATACACAAAGTACGAGACGTGAGCATAAAAGGCTCAGCACGAGAGTATGAGTATACATGAATTCAAGTGTACCTCCGACTGACTAGATGCCAAGAATCAGATAACAAAGACAGATCGGGCCCTGGTATGTAGCACGTTGTGCCGTCGCTTCAGGAGGTGGCTCACATACCAAAAACCAGTAGATACTCCGGATCTAAATCGATGGAAGTTCATCCACTAACTAGATAGGGTAAAACCCTACTATCAGACATCTCAAAAGAGATAGCTCAATATGCAAATGTATGCAACATATAATCATGTCATATAAATCATGCAGTCACAAATACATGCATACTCAGTCAGGATATCTCCTACAGTACTTTCGTACCTCAATTACTAAGCAAGCTCTACCAGATCTAGATCCACGCCTATAATCCGCACTACACTGCCAAATGATACTAATATCATTATAGTGCTCTAAAAGCCTTAACTAAGCTATTGCATACTCCTAAATATTTTTAGGAAGCAAAAGCTATACCTGCGTCCGTCGTCAGCCCGTTGTTGTCGCTTGCCTCAAACTAGGTCACAGCTCCGCTACGACGTCTGGATCGCTACGCCACTTCTGCATTCCCAATGGGACGCCTAGAATTCCCTAGATCTAAGCTAGAAGACTAAGAAATCGAGAGAAGAGAGGTGATTGGTGCGTCTGAAAATGAATCTCGGCTGATTTATTTATAGACGGAGTTCGGGCCGTCTGAACCCTACTTCGAAGCCTCCGAACACGTTCGGACCGTCCGAACTCAACTTCGGAGCATCCGAAGTCCCATCAATACGTCAGCCGTGATGTCATCTTGCTGACGTAATCAATGATGTAATACTCGACCCCGATCAGAGCGTCCGAACATGTCGACGGAGCATCCGAACACGTTCGGAGCCTCCGATCCTGGCTTCGGATCGTCCGATCATGTTCGGAGCCTCCGATCTTCCTTTCGAAGCGTCCGAACTCAGGGTTCCTAATTGCGATTAGTTCTTTAATCTATTTATTTGGTTACGGGCTACTACATTCTCCCCCACTTAAGATATTTTGTCCTCGAAATCAAATCTTAAGTACTGAAAGCGAAACAACGTGCCAAAACATCCTTATTCAAATTAAACATTTACAGAGTTCACAATTGAATACAACTCGAAAACAAAATCAAAATAACTCAGGATGTTTTGAACGCATCCTGCTTTCCCTCTCCCAAGTGGCTTTTTCAGTGCCTCGGTGCTGCCACTGAACTAAAACCAAAGGAATGACTTTATTCCGCAAGACCATATCCTTAAGATTCAGGATACGAATAGGTCTCTCTACTTAAGTCAAATTCGTATCCACCTGAACTTCAGACGACTTCAGAATATGAGACTGATCCGCCAGATACCGTCGCAACAGAGATACGTGGAACACGTCATGAATACTGGACAGATACGGTGGCAAAGCTAGCCGATACGCTAAATCGCCAATGCTCTTCAAGATCTCAAACAGACCGATAAATCTGGGAGACAACTTGCACTTGAGGCCAAATCTGAGAATCCTGCGGAAAGGTGAAACTCTCAGAAACACTTTATCCCCAACATCAAACTGCAAAGGCCTACGCTTAGTATTAGCATAGCTAGCCTGACGATCCTGTGCAGTCTTAATCCATTTCTTGATCTGATCAACAACATCTGCTGCCTGCTGGACTAAATCCGGTCCCTCAGCCTGTATCTCCCTCACTTCTTCCCAAAAGAGTGGAGTACGACAACGCCGTCCGTACAATGCCTCAAAAGGTGTCATTCGAATGCTACAATGATAGCTGTTGTTGTACGCGAACTCAATCAATGGCAAATGATCCTGCCAGGCTGAACCAAAATCCATAGCGCACGCTCGAAGCATATCCTCCAAGGTATGGATAGTGCGCTCTAACTGTCCATCAGTCTCCGGGTGATAGGCAGTACTCAAATTGAGAGTAGTGCCCATCGCACGCTGAACACTCCCCCAGAATCTAGAATTAAACCTGGGGTTTCGATCGCTGACAATGCTCACAAGCACTCCATGAAGTCGAGCGATCTCCTAGATGTACAACCGAGTCATACGATCTACAGAGTACTCTCGGATATAGGCAATGAAATGCGCTGACTTGGTGAATCGGTCCACCACAACCCAGATAGCATCACAATTTCTCGAGGATACCGGCAAATGGGTCACAAAATCCATCGTGATAAGCTCTCATTTCCACTCGGGAATAGGCAGACTGTGAAGCAAACCTCCAGGTCATCGGTGTTTTGCCTTGACCTGCTGACATACCAAACATTTCGAAACATACTGATACACGATGCGTTTCATCCCCTTCCACCAAAACCGAGTACGTAGATCCTTGTACATCTTGTTGCTCCCCGGATGAATACTCAACTTAGTGCGATGTGCCTGAGACAAGATCTCTTCTCGCAACTCTTCAACCTCCGGAATCACAAGCCTACCAGACAAACACAGAAACCCATCTGACTGATAGTGAAATCCAGACATGCTACCCTCGTTGGCTAGACGAGCCAAACGCTGGGTTTTCGAATAAGACATCTGAGCATCCCGAATCCGTGAATACAAAACTGGCTCAGATAATATTACAAATATCTGGATATTCTGCATACCCTTCTTGTGCTTGAAGGTATACCCTGAAGAACAACAATCCTCGATCGCACAAGATATCGAACAAATCTAAAGTGCGGATACTCGCACCTTGCGACTAAAGGCATCAATAGTGAGATTAGCAGCTCCCGAATGGTACTTAATCTTGCAATCATAGTCCTTAAGCAAGTCCATCCAACGTCTCTGCCTCATGTTTAACTCCACCTAAATGAATAAATACTTGAGACTCTTGTGGTCGGTGAAGATCTCAAATTTCTCTCCATACAGATAATGACGCCAGATCTTCAAAGCGAATACAATATCTGTCAACTCCAAATCATGAACTGGATAATTGTCTTCGTGTAACTTCAACTGTCTAGAAGCGTATGCGATCACATGCCCATTCTGAGTCAGAACACAACCTAACCCCTGAAGAAAAGCATATGTGTACACCACATACCCTCCAGATCCTGACGGTAATGCCAATACCGGTGCAGAAGTCAACCGTCGTCGAAGCTCACAAAAATTCTCCTCGCACTCTGAGGACCACTCGAAATCAACACCCTTGCGAGTAAGCTGCGTCAATGGTCGAGCTAGCTGAGAGAAGTTCAGAATGAATGACGAAAATATCTTGCTAGACCCAGAAAACTACGGATCTCAGCAACCGTTCTCGGACGCGACCAATAAAGCACTGCCTCGATCTTGCTCGGATCAACAGAAATCCCCTCCCTGGATATGATGTGGCCAAGAAAGACCACTTGATCCATCCAAAACTCACACTTACTCAATTTGGAGTACAACTGCTCTTCCCGAAGAGTCTGCAGTACCAACCGCAAGTGAGAAACATGCTCGTCTGCATCACACAAATATACCAGAATGTCGTCAATGAAAACCACGGCAAACTTATCCAAAAACTCCCTGAAGACGCGGTTCATCAGATCCATAAATATAACCGGCGCATTAGTCAAACCGAAAGGCATTACTAGAAACTCATAATACCCATAGCGAATACGGAATGCAGTTTTTGCTATGTCCTGGTCTCGGACCCTCATGTGATGATATCCAGATCTCAAATCAATCTTGGAGTAAACCGAAGTACCATGCAGCTGATCAAACAAGTCATCAATATGAGGTAAAGGATACTTGTTCTTCACAGTAACCCGATTCAGTTGTCGATAGTCAGTGCATAGCCGCATAGACTCATCCTTCTTTTTCACAAAAAGAACAGGAGCTCCCCAAGGAGATACACTAGGATGAATGTACCCCTTGTCCAAAAGATCATATAACTGATTCTTCAACTCTCGCATCTCTGACGGAGCCAGATGATACGGTGCTCGAGAAATAGGAGAAGTACCTGGCATCAACTCTATGTCAAACTCGACTTCCCTAACAGGAGGAAAACCTGAAATCTCATCTGGAAATACATCTGGAAATTCATTCACAACATGAATACTCTCTATCTCAATGCTCCCAGCGGACAAATCAACTGCATAGATGAGGTAACCTTCCCCGCCAGACTCTAGAGCTCGATAGGCTCTCAAGACTGATACCAACGGCATTGAGGGTCGCGCTTCCTCACCATAGAAAAACCAGCTATCACTCCCATCCGAATGAAAGCGTACTAATCTATGATAGCAGTCCACTGAAAATCGATAGGTAGTCAACATGTCTATCCCCAGAATACAATCGAAGTCATCCATCGCAAGAACCATGAGATTCGCTATCATAATGTTCCCTTCGAATTCTAAAGGGCAACCCATCACTAGACGCTTAGCCAAAGCAGATTGACCCGTCAGAGTAGAAAAAAAAACTACTACGTCTAGTGCAATGCATGGTAACATATGCCTCTTAACAAAACGTGCATAAATGAAGAAATGAGATGCACCAGTGTCAATAAGTACAAGAGCAGGTATTCCATATAACAGAAATCTACATGCAATGACCTTCTCATTCTCCTTTACTGCCTGATCATGCCTCAAGGCAAACACCTGACCAGAAGCCCGCGGCTTCAAATGGGAACTTCCAGCAGACTGTCCATGCGACCTCTACTGAATGGTATCCTGAGAACCCGATCCTGAACCATAACCGCCTCCCCCAGCTAGTGGACAATCCCTCCGGAGATGACCGACCTCTCCACAGCGGAAACATGCCCCAGAAGCTTTACGACATCTATCTATCGGATGGTTCTTCCCACAATTGTCGCACTTCTCCTTCTTCTCGAAACGAACAACACCACCGGAATTAGAGGAAGAAGAAGTAGATCCGGAATTCTTGAAAGACTGAGCACGGGGACCCAAAGAACTCGCAGGTCTAGACTGAGAGAAAGACCTGTTACACCGAATGCTATCCTCCGCTGGTGAAAACGGCTCACCAAGCCCTCATAAGTCATATCATCACCGACCGCCACCCTGTCATGAATCTCTGGGTTAAGACCCTAAAGGAACAGATTATACTTCATCTCAGAGCAGTCAGCAATCTCGAGGTAATAAGATAACAGATCAAAAAACTTCTGCTGATACTCATCAATCGTCATAGATCCCTTACGCAAACTCGGTAACTCACCCGCCTTCGCCTGACGGAGTGCAGGAGAAAAGTATAGCTTTTGAAAAGCTGTGAGGAAACTCGGCCTAAGTAGCAACTCCTCTCGCCGCAACGAATGGTGCAAAATTGAATCTCCACCACTTACGGGCTCGTTCATCCAGAAGATAACCAAGAGTCTCCATCTTCTGCTCCTCAGAACAGTGAAATGTCTGAAAACAAGTTTCCATGCGATCTAGCCAGTTCTCCGCATCCTCCGGAGTTTCACCTCCGACCAAGGGCTTAGGACCCATCTGTAAGAACCGACGCACACTAAAACGGTTTTCATCATGACGACAATGATGTCGTTCTCGATGACGCTCCCGATCACCATCGCCCCAACGTCCTCCTATACTGTCATGGCTACTCTGATCATCGCGATCCGCCATCTACAAAATTGCCTCATGGTTATCTTATGCAGGGATGGGCAATCGGATCGGGTAGTTCGGGTCCCGACCTGAACCCGATCGGGTACAAAAATCGGGTTGTTCGGGTTTTTAATCGGGTTCAGGTAGTAACCGAACCCGACTAATATTAAGTCAGTTCGGTTTCGGGTAGCAAACTGCTACCCGAATTACCCGATCGGGTACCCGACTACCCGATTTTTATTATTTTATTTAAAAATATAAAATTTAAATGGGCTATTGGTTTGGACTTTTATTATGAGGCTCATTATTTTAGTACAAAATATGCATTTTTGATGAATGAGGCAAGGGACAGTGTCCTTGTTCTTCCATGAGAGAAAGTTTGTATCCATTTTGTTTATTTTTATTTTTTAAAAATTAACTTTTTTTGTTTAAAAAAGAAAGCAGGTTACCCGAACCCGACCCGACCCGACCCGAACCCAAATTAATCGGTTACCCAAAGAGTCGGGTACCCGATGTTATCGGTTCGGTTTCGGGTAGTACAAAATACTACCCGACTAATCGGGTACCCGACCCAAACTACTCGAAACCCGAACTACCCGACCCGTGCCCACCCCTAGTCTCTCCCGAGTGCTGAGTAAATTTTATTGTTCTAATGTCAATTTCGATATCCCTATCAAAAATCAAACAATAAAATAATTTAATCAAGTTCTATGGTTATCTTTCAATTACCTCAAAAGAACTTGTAGGACTCCCGAACTCTACAAAATCCTAGGTTGTGTTTTCCTATTATTCTATTCAAAATCCCCTCTCCCGAGTGCCAGATTTCAAATAAATTTAACATTCAATCTATGACCAGTAAATAGAAAGACATCAAAACAAAAATACACAAATAAATTGTTAAGAAAAAATAATAGTAGGCAAAATAATATTCAAAACATGAAAATCAAATCAAGATCCGTCAATCTCTAAAAACAACAAATAAGTTTATGATGAAATCATTAAACACATAGATATATTCAAAAAGTTCATAATAAATCAAGGCAGATAATAAAATCACAGAGTAAAGTTGATTCTCCGTCCCCAGATGAATTTTTTTTGTCTTGTGATTCGATTATTTCTTGTCGTTCACTCCCACGTCTCAAATTCGTGTCCCAAGCCTTATTGAATGCGTAGTTGTGTGTGGTTGTGTTGTTTGGATGTCGCTTATTCTTCTCTCAATTCTCACGTTGATGCTGTTTTCTCTCCTCCGATGTGTTTGGCTCTTCTCTCAGTTTGCGTCCTTGAATTTTTTTTTATATGTGCTTGAAGCCGGCCGAATAAAAGCACAAAAACTCGCACAAGTTTCCGTCTTAAAAAATCTGAATTTTTTCCATCGCGGCAGTGTAGGTGCGCTGGTCTTTCGCACTCTTTTATTTTTTTTCGCACAGAGGCGGCGCTGGGGCGCTATATTTACGGCGCTGGGGTGCTGCTGCTTGTTTCCAGCGCGCAACATTCTTGTAAAAATCATCTCTCGAGTTCTAGCCGTCGGATCAAGCTGAAATTTGGACAACAACTTTAAAACATCTTACTTAAATTGGAACAGTGGAGATTGGATTTGGATGTCCCTAGAAACTCCAGTAAATTTTTAAACTTGCAGCTCCGTAATTCCTTCTTTCCGCCTCTTTTCGGTATTTTTTCTCCAATCCTTGTATCTCACAAAAACAACAATAAATACGCATAAAATCCACTCGATATATCACAAAAAGCAAGTTAAATCATATGTAAATTAAGTGCATAAATTGCACTTATCAAATCATCCCAAACTTAGATTTTTGCTAGTCCCGAGCAAAACAATAATGTTTAATATAATCGGCCTTCGAATTTTATATTCCACAATTCAATCCACATGTCGGCTAATTTTCTCAAGAGTTCTCGTGTGTATATGTGATTTTTCAATCTTATCTACCCACTCAACTTTCGATAAAATCTTGAAATCTATAAGCTTCATAAAACCATTAACTCCGCCCTCAAGTTTCAAAATGCAATCAACCAAGTTCAATTTTTATTTGCACATATCAAAAGGACTTTTTCGGTTAACAATAGGTTCAAGCAAATTCAGTAAGAGATAAGTATCCAGATATGTATCAATGGTAATCAAAGACTCAGGATTCAAGCAAAGAGAATTGGATATTTTCATATTTGGACAGTATTGAGTAGCTAAAAATATTACTTGCATTGCATTGCCAAATATTGATCTTGGCTTCCTTCTACTCCATACATTTTACATCTTTTTATCTTGTATTTGGATTAGAATTTCAATTTTTTTTTCAAGACCTCCCCTCATCTTACTTTCTCCGTCATTAACTTTTTCTTTTTCTTTGAACTTTTTAGCTCTTCATTTAAAATTTTATACTTCCAAGAATATAGAATGACTAAAAAGGTTCAATTGGTTCAAAAACGTCTAAATCACTTATGTGTTAATAAAAAACTACCTCAATTTCAAGCAAAAATCACAAAAGTTAAGAATTAATCCTCTAATCCACATCACAAATTCACATAATTTTTCTTTAATTTCTAAGAGTATCGAAAATCATGGCATTCATGCATAATTGTGAGAACTCGATATTAAATATAGCTAACACCAAATTTTCAGCACAAAAATTTATTTTCATCACAAGCCAATACAATTACACATCATGCATTTGACTCCTTAATCCTCAATAAACTCAAACCTACTCCAACTCAACTATCAAATTTAACTCATAATTTTTTTTCTTACACACTCTCACAAACTTAAAATCATGCATTGTCCTCAATATAAAATAAGCCAATAAAATAGCATAGGAATTCTATGTACCTGTGCCGACGACCGTCAGTGATCATCATCCTTTTTATCGTCATTTGTAGCGAATTAGGGGTACAGTAGGCGTAACACCTCCAAACTTCATCTCCACACAACTATAAAAATTTGACAGGGGAAAAAAAAATTTAAGACGCCCAAAAATAAAACTAAAATAAATAAATAAAACTAGAAAAACTTGGGTTGCCTCCCAAGCAGCGCTTAGTTTATAGTTCTCAGCCAGACTGCGTCTGCAATTTCAAAACTTTAAGATTTGTGAATAAACTGCAGACATAGATAAAACAAAATACATTAAACCATAAAATAGAAATATTAATTAAATAAAAATAATTCTAAATCAAAATCAAGATCACTTGATAACAGTATTAGTGCACAATAATTATATCAATCCTGGTAACGACGCCAAAACTTTATTTCATTATTTATTTCTCGCTCGCAAGTGCACGATGTCAAGTTTTAATATATGATGAGTAGAGTATCGTTCCCACGAGAATTAAAAATTTATATTCACACCAAATCCTGTAATTAAAATAATGTCAACTTTGTTTAGAAAATCAAAGTTTTAAATTCAATAAAACAAAATAAATTAAATGAACCAGAATTTCAAGGACGACTTTGGGTACACGAACTGAGACGGGTTCTAGATATAAGATTTCACTCAATTTTAATTCATGTAAATCATATCAGTTGATAATATCATTTATTTCAATTTATAGGTCAAGAGTGTTATTTACTGCCTCTCCGAGTATCGAGTAAATTTTATTATTCTAATGTCAATTTCGATATCTCTATCAAAAATCAAACAACAAAATAATTTAATCAAGTTCTATGATTCTCCTCCGATGTGTGCGGCTCTTCTCCCAATTTGCGTTTTTGAAGCCCCTTTTATATGTGTTTGAAGCCCATTAAATAAAAGCCAAAAAAAAAACGATGTTTCGATCTATGAAATTTTCAGGATAAAACTTCGTTTGTTTACAAATGAATAAAAAAATAACGAAATGAATTTTCATTATTTATTGTAAGAAAAATAGCTAGCAACACATAGTTCTACAAACAAATGAAATTAGAGACCGATTCCAATCTCCAATTGTAAAATTCTTTTTATTTCTATTTAGTATTTATAGCTTAAAATATGATACCACCATTTAATCTTTTTTTAATTCATGCACACACAGATACAAAATTAGAGTTTCTCAATCTCAGATTAAGAAGATATATTTATTTTTTTTATATTATATTTGTTAGATATGTTGAAAATATCTGATTAAAAGGATATATTTATTTTCTTATCTGTCTAAGATATGTCGAAAAACTTCCAATATGTTTTGATTTGTAAAGACTCGAGAGATTTGTGTCAAACCAAATGGAAGATGTGGCCGTGGGGGGATTGGATAGATACCTATAATATAATTATTTGAAAAAGATAATTATTTAAAGCAAGATAATAATATTTATTTTTTTTAAAAAAAACTATGATAAAATTTCTAACAGCATTTCAACATAAACAACGACGGAGCAAGTTTTCTCGTAAAAATAGTCATAATAATATTTGAAAGCCTTGGCGAGCTAATCAAACTATATCTGAGCAGCTAGGGTTTAGAGCCACAGAGAACCGGGAGAAAATGGTGAATCGCTGCAAATTCTGGCTCCCCAAGAAGAACAGGCAGTGCGCCAACTCTCCTCTGCTCAATTCTACGTAAGATTTTATCTCATTTGCAAATATCGATGCGCATTCGTTGTGTTGTTCATTACTTTTTTTTTTTTTAAATGGTTTAGGTTCTGCGGAAACCACACCCAAAGGTCTCATGCTCAGTGGATTCCTTGCCCCATCGATCCTTCTCAGTAAAGCGATTATCTTTACTGCGTGTTTTATTGTTTCTTTCTAATGCTTGCTCCATTTTATGCACTGGCGTTGGCGTACGCATGAATTTGTTATCAGGACAAAGACCTATTTGAAGGGCCCCCCTTATTATATATGTCACGGATGTAGTGATATTCTCTGAACATTGTTTTGCATGGTGTAGCTCTGTGCTGCAGGAGAATCTCAAAAGCCACTTAAATAGATGCCCGCTGCTGAAAAGAGTGCGGTCGCTCGAACTCCAACCTTTCTACCAGAAGGGCATTAATGCGGGTGATGAGTATGACTATGATGAAGTAGAGAAAGCTGCCGTTGACGACTCTGCCCTTACTTCACAGATGAAAAGGAATGCCGTTTATGCCATGACAGGGCTAGAATTTTCTGCGTTGGTTGCTAAAATCAAGTCCGTGCATTCTTCATTATGCAGCAATATTCCAGGTTCTTACAAGATTCCTGGGGCTTGTAGTATATGGACTCAACAAGAAATCGACAAGTATTTAAATAGTTCCAACATCTACTCATTTGCTGCTCTAACAGTGTTAACCTTCATTGTAATTGGTTAGTTACCTGTTCTTTCTAGGAAATTACCATATCAAGAGAAACATGTGTTACAGCAGGCTTCAATTCTTGGGAATCTAGAAGAATTTGGGGGGTTAAAACAATCTCATTTGAGTTATAATTCAACCAATGGCCAGTGTGATTCCAACAAAGAGTCTGAGAATCATAATGCTATTCCTGCGGTAGTTGAGTTTGGAGCTGGGAGGGGGTACTTGACACAGATGCTCTCCGATTGTTATGGGATCAAGAAGGTGGTGTTGGTAGAGCGGAAGTCATATAAACTGAAGGTAATTTTTTCTGAAATTCATGTGTTAAATCTCATTTTTGAAGTGAAATTTTGCCTAATTATATTGTGTTTATTAAATGGTGATTGGGGTATTTAGTTGGCCAGCCTCATTCTTCGTGTGATTCGGTATACTTGGACAAATGGTTTTAACCTTAATGTGAATTTGTGAATTTATACTGTTAGGCTGACCGGAGTTTGCGACAGAAAGAGAGCTTAATACTAGAGCGGTTGAGGATAGACAGTAAGGTTTCAAATCCTCTATGTGAATCCTAATACATATTTTTTTTCCTATGTTTTCTGATATATTTTTATTTGCACAATGACAATTGAAACAGTGCAATCAATTGATTAAACACTTAGGTGACACATTGCCCTATGATGCCTCTTTTAAATAAAGATTGATCCATACTTGAGGGTCATTCTGTTCACGTCTGAGTGAAAAACCTTAGGGTCGAGTGCAAGTGTATGATTTCATTTTGATGATTGCTTTTTAGGATGAAACAAAATCTGGTCTGCTATAACCAGATTCTCGCGTCTACATCAGTTGGTTACTGTCTGCAGTCTCTGCCGAGGACTCAAAACAATGATCTTTTTGCAGTTATGAATCTTAATGAAAATTACACTTTCTATTGGGTTTAAGATTTAAATGCAGTTTGGCACTTGACTGACCAACCTGTTAGACTTGAAATTTTGAAGTTTACGGGACTAGTTTTTTCTCTTTCTAGCAACTCCATAATTCAGATCAGTGTTTTGTATAGTGGTCCTCTTAGAACTGTTATTGTTAATACCTTCAGAATTGAATCATGATATCAACCTAATTGTGAAGAGATTCTTGTGTATACTCAAGTAATTTTATTTAAATGCATTATTGTGAATGTTTTGTATTTGATTATATTAATTCTTAAACTACTGCAGTTGAAGATCTGAACTTGAAGGCCGTAGAGGCTTTACAGGGAGTCGAGTATTTAGCCATTGGCAAACATCTCTGTGGGCCTGCGACAGGTAATATTTTTTAATTAGCAACCCTTATTTGTAGCCACTCTATAGTTGTGTTATGCGGTGCAATTTTGGTCCAGATGCAACCTTAAGGTGCTGCATTAACCCACAATCTGAAGATAGCCCAACTACTCAGTCCCGAACTAGTTATCTCAAAGCCATAGCTATCGCAACATGTTGTCATCATCTTTGCCTGTGGAAAACTTATACAAGTAATCAATTGAAAATCACCTGTTCTGTTTTATGCTTATCATCTTCATAAGTTGCTAGCTTCATTTTCCTTTTCATTTGGACTATCGTTATATGGTGACAAACAGCCAATTGACCACTTGCAGACAAGAGATACTTTACTGATTTGGGTTTCACAAAGGAAGATTTTCACGCGATTTCATGGTTTACCAGTTGGGCAGTTGATGCAGATCATGGCTCAGAATTTTCAGTCGCGGATCACTCAGCCCAGCTTGAAATCATGTTCGCCATGTTACTCATTTACATTTACTCACTATTCTTGTCTCACTTGCTACAACATACGTGCATGTACTCTTAGACCTTAGTTGCTAAATTTAAATTTGGGCAATTGTATTCTTTTCATTTGTCCATCTCTTATGCTTGCTAGTGAATGATGATAATTTCTTTGTCATGATTTAGGTGGGAGAAGAAGGAAAGTTGCCCAGATTCGGATTTATGTGCGGTTGATGAAATAGTAAGGCAGATGCAACCGACGGATCGGGCAGCGTTGGGATTCATGTGCAAGGATATAATCGATTTTGGGAGGCTGAAGTGGCTGGAATCACAAGGGCTGAAATCCCATCTCGTGAAATACGTCCCCTTTAGTATTTCTCCTGAAAATAACCTCTTAGTTGCCGGGACATGACAACGTCTTGGTGTTGTGATTTCCTGGGTGTTCATTTCTTGTGGGAGCTATTTGCAATTTTTATTTTGATTTAGATTCAGATTTAAATTCAGTTATAATCTAAAAAAAAAAAAAGAAACTCAATTTCTAATGAGAATTATTGATTTACTATCGATGTGAAATAATCAAAATTATTCAATTGCGACATTTTAAATCGAAAATCAAATCAGTACCAAGTTACTTGATAATTTTAAAATTGAGGAGTAAGCTACTAAGATCAATCCGACACACAAATGGATTTTGAATTACTTTAGTTTTAATTTGGTAACTAAAGTATAGAGAATAAGCAATGTATAAAATGTGTATAGTATTTATATTTTCCATTGTTTTCTGATATAAAGTGATATAATAGCGGTAAAGAGGATGAAGAGATTTAGAGTGTGTTTGACTAAGAGGGTGTTTGGCAGAGCTTAAAAGCTTTTTCAAACAGCTTATAAGCTGTTTTAGAGCTTTTAAGCTCTGAAAATGTGTTTGATAAATTTTTTTAAAAACAGCTTATAAGCTGTTAAACAACTTATTTTAACAGCTTATAAGCTGTTTTTAAAAAAAGTTACCATACAGATCCGGAGAGCTTTTAAGCTCTAAAACAGCTTAAAAGCTTTCCCAAACACCCTCTTAATTGAAAAGAGATTAGAGACAGATTTTCTTTGCAGATCTTTTTTTTTAAAAAAAAAATTACTGTATAAAATGCTTTTGGTCCAAAACCCATTTATCACGACCCTATAAAAAAATTAAATTTTATTTGAAAACTAAATCAGCTCATTTTATTTAGATCACATTTAAAAAATCATAGATGAAAGAAATAGAAAAAAAGTTATTAAAGATAGTTTCACGGATCAATTTCGTATGAAATATTAATTTTTATCATAAATATAAACATAATTAATCCAAAAAGCATGTGAGAATAGAGACCTGTCTTGGTTCAAAATATATAGAAGATAAACATCAGAGTGGTAAGCAAATACAACATAGATACTAATTAATTGTAATTAAGGTGTGAGTTGGGTGTATTAAATTAAGTATCAAGTTCATTAATTAAGCCCATGTGTTTTTGGCCCATGAGAGAGTCCATATATTCTCTCAATTTATGCTCTAAAAATTTTCTAGTTTTTTGTGAGTAGGTTTGCATCGGGCATCCCGGCCCCTCTCACCTTATTTACGCATTTCGTGATGTCGATGACGATTGGGTGTTGGAAAATTGTTGAATGAATTGATGGAATAAAATGACATGAAATGGGCTTGAAATATTTTTTCAAAAGGCTTGTCCCAATTGATGCAAAATTCAAAATTTGGTGAAATAAATTGGAGGAAAATGGGGAATTGGTTGTCCCACATTGGAACAACTCCAATTTGTTGCTCACCTTATATAATCCAACTTTGGATTATGGGATTGGGCTCTTAGGGCACCAGATGTTTTGTAAAGGGACAAGATGCTAATCGATGCAACAAACACACGCGCGCGACCGGCCGGCTCGGCGAGGCGAGGTCTTAAGATCAATTATTTTTTTTGGATAAAATTTAATTGAAAAAAAAATAATATTTATTATTTTTTAGTGCGCCCGAGCGGTCCTGGGCTTTTTGTCATTGGTTGCATCCTTACGCCATAAAATATGTTTTTTGGAGTCATAGTATATATATATGACTGTTATAACGCAGAGAGAGATATCTGAAACATCTGATAATATCAAACGATTGATTTCTTTGAGTTTCTCTGCATATTCTTTCCTCTCTCTCACAAAGTCAAAGTTGACACTTATTTTAGTTCGACGAAGATCGAGATATTTGTTGTGCTGCTATATCTCGATTGAATAGTCGTTGTATCTTAGAGACGATTGCCGCCAACGTTGAGCACCGTTAATGTAACGTCCGAAATTTTTCTACGTGATTTCGCATGCTTAATTAGGAAAAATAATTAATTTTAAAGACTTAATATATAGAAAAATAGTTGTTTGATAAGTACATATTATTGGAAACCTATTTTTCACCTACTAAGTCCACTTTAAGAACTTTTAGTACACTTTTAAAATTGAGGCATTATTTTGGACGAAGATTGGAGAATTAATATCATAATTTAGAATGTTAAAATCTAATAAGTATAGGCTGGATTTTTGTATCTTTGACCTAACTAGCAAATGCACGACAAGTCCATTTTTCCTACACAAGTTGATGGCCCTAGACCCATCCCTTCTTTACTACAATTTAAGGCATTGTCTAGCCTCAATCATTCTCCTCCCTCTTCTCTCCTTGCCCTTCGAGTATTCATATACAATACTTAGCAGCAGCTAACTCACAGATCCACACACCTCACGAAATTCTTGGTGCAAACTCAAGGAAAAATCGGAGTCCGTCCGTCCAAGTCGTGATCTACGCAACCGCATACATTTTTCTTGTGTTTTAAACACAAAGGCACATTTGAATTCTCTTATTTTCTCACCATTTAAGTTATATATTCCTGTTTGATCATGAAATCAATGTTTTCATGTACTATGAATGTGTTGCATGAATATTATGTAATGATTTGCAAGCTGTCCATGACGTTTCCTTCTTTTCATGATTGATGCTCACGTTTTCTTCATCTGGATCGGTTATGGCTGCTGGTGCATGGCTAGGTGGGTGTCTTAGGGTACCTAGGGTTGAGCTTGGTCGGAGTTTGCTGATGATCTAGGCTGGAACCGAAGCTATTCTTTTCTGATGCGCAAGTTGTTGCAGATTGAGCGATCCTGGAAGATTGCTTTGTATACACTATAGGTTGTGAGTTAGAGGTGGATTCCAATTGTATTAGAACCCCAGGACCTTGGGTAAGGATGTGTTGGTGATTCTACGGTCGGTGGTTGCCGGAGCTAGTCGGTCCAAGCCGCCAAATTTGGGAATTGCGATCTGCGCGCGAGCAGAAAATAAAGTCGTGTTGTGGTGGTTTGTTCTCCTACTATATAGTACGGTTTTGGGTAAGATTTGTTGGGTTAGAATCCCCTAGATGTTGGCTAAGTTTTGAAAGTGGTTTCACGGTATTTGGTTGTTTGATCAGGTCGTAAGAGTGAAAATACAGCAACTGCTCATTCTTGCGCGTGAGCTGGGAAAGGTTGAGTGCAAGCCTTCATGTGAGCTGCTCAGGTCACGGTTTGGGCTTGTTCTTGGCTTGATTGAAATGTCTGAATGTGGGCTAGATTTAAGGGGCGGTTCTCTGGTCGGAACTGGCCGGACGTCGGCCTTCTTTAAGGCTGCTCGCTGCCACGCAGCAGCTGGAAAAAGGGGATCGGGTTCTGGGTTTGCTTCGGCTGGGCTCGGGCTGGGTGGTCCATGTCGGGTCGGAGGGGTCACGGGTCATGTTGGTTGGGTTTGGGTCCGGGTCGTGTTGGTCGGGCTCAGATATTTTTATTTTAGGATTTATTATTAGTTAAAGAGTTAAATTAAGCCTAAGTTGAATTAATGAATTTAAATGGGCTATTTGGGATAATATTTTGGGCTTAAATAATTATTAAGTTAATCCATTAAATTTTATGGGCTTAGGGTCCATGAAAGTTATTGGGCCAATTTATGATATTTTGGGCCCATTGGGCCAGTTTAGATTATTAGTGGGCTTGGGCTTTATAATTGGGCCATATATGTCCTATTGTGCTTGAATAATTTATTTGGGCTTAAACGTAACTTAATGAGCTTAAGATGAGTTATTGAGCCAGCCTAAAAGTTAATGGATCTAAGTTTAAGGAGTCAGCATGTAACGACCCACTATATCAAGACGGGTCTTTTCAGCGTGCTTATGTCCTCACTCACACGCACCCTGAGAAACTTCCCAGGAGGTCACCCATCCTAAAATTGCCCCAATTCAAGCACGCTTAATTTTGAAGTTCTTATATGATGAGCTCCCGAAAAGAAGATGCACCTTCTTGATATGAGAAGTACATATGAAATCTTTTAATACCTCCTCAACTATGTAGTCCCATGCCTACACAGTCTCAGAATCCCCTCTCATTCCGGCACGGGATCGGTTCATTCATGTCTCCCTCCGCCTAGAATCCTACCAGGAGCCGCTCATTGTCCGTGCAACCTCTTGGCACCGGCGATCACTCCCTGCCTCCTCAGCCCCGGGCGTCACATGCCCACCAGCTTCCGCTTGGTTCGTCCCCGAACCATACCGTACTAAGAGAACCTGGCTCTGATACCATTTGTAATGACCCACTATATCAAGACGGGTCTTTTCAGTGTGCTTATGTCCTCACTCACACGCACCCTGAGAAACTTTCCAGGAGGTCACCCATCCTAAAATTACCCCAAGTCAAGCACGCTTAACTTTGAAGTTCTTATATGATGAGCTCCCGAAAAGAAGATACACCTTCTTGATATGAGAAGTACATATGAAATCTTTTAAGCCCTCCTCAACTATGTAGTCCCATGCCTACACAGTCTCAGAATTCCCTCTCATTTCGGCACGGGATCGGTTCATTCATGTCTCCCTCCGCCTAGAATCCTACCAGGAGCCGCTCATTGTCCGTGCAACCTCTTGGCACCGGCGATCACTCCCTGCCTCCTCAGCCCCGGGCGTCACACAGCAGCCTGAACCAATCCATAAAAAAATATGCATGGTCTGTAAATATATATTTAATTATTGCATGAATATTTTAAGTATGACAATAGATTATTTTATATTTATATTAATTAATTAAATATATATTGACGGACAATATTTTACGAAAAATAAGATCATGAATGATTTTTATGATGTGCATGATATTATATGTATATGTATGATGTTGGACATAAAAATATTTTAAGGAAGTTGAAATTAATGTGTGACAAATACGGGATTGGGGATGAGATACCTAGGCCCGGAGCCCTTTTCATAGAGTACGGGATTGAGAGTCGGGATATTGGGGCCCGATTGCCTTTCCATATGTTATGATGATTTGCCTACGGATCCAGAGTCAGCCTGGTGAAGGGGCCAAGAGGTGGAGATCCCACCGCTACGTACTGTAGTAACCCAGAACTCATTTTAAGATAATAATATGTTAAACATGATTAATGATTGATAATTAACCAATTTCGGGATTTAATTGGACTTCAGAAGCAAGAAATGAAATTTCATTGTCTGAGCCCGTTCAGACGATCCGAAGAGGATTTTGGACGGCCCGAACTTGACCACCGGGGGCTCCGAAGGTGAGCTTGTTGACTTCGGAGTTAAGGCTGGTTCGGACGATCCGAACTCAAGTTCGGACGGCCCGAACTTGTTTGTGCCAAGTAGGCAGGATTACTCAGCAATGAATTTTGACAAGTGTCGGACTTAGAGCACTTCGGACGACCCGAAGTAGAGATCGGACGATCCGAACTCGACGTGTCTCACATGCAGACAGTGAGTTGGATCGGACGATCCGAACTCAGGTTCGGAGGGCCCGAACTCGTCCGAAACTTTTCCTATAAATAGGGCTCATTCGGAGTCATAATTTGAATACGAATTCTCGAGGTTTCTTCTTCAGTTATATAGTGTGAGATATACACTTGAGGGCCCTATCGGTTATAATAGAGGTTCTGGAATAACTAAGGAGTGGTTATAATCATCCGGGACTAGCGACTCCAAAGGGCTATCTACGGACGAAGGTATGGTCCGGGAATTTATTTAAGTTTTGGGAGTACTTATTAGCTTAGTTAAGGCTTATAGAATTTATGTAGTGATACGGTGAACTTTTGAATATAGGCTTGGAACCTAGGATCCTACTATACTTGAACTAGCCTAGAGGTACGTACACATTGACTGAGATTGCCAGCGAGTATACATGTTTATATGTTGCATTTATTTGGCATTATTATATGGCATGATATATGATTTACCGCTTTCTATATTCATATGTTATGTGCATATACACGTTGAGCCTATACCTTGTTATACCTGACTATAGAGCCGCTCAGCTCTATATTCGATAGTCTGTCACTGAGAGTACCGCGACGGCGGGGGCATTTATGTCTGTCTACTCTGGTGTACTTGACGAGTGTGGTTGCACCCAGAGGTTGATCCGTGCGGTGGCAGCACTCATGTGGCGCCGGTACTCAGCATGATTTTTCAGATGACCTTTTACCAGTCATCGTGTTGCATGCATCATATTTATACGTGTACTCATGTTTATGTACTGGGCGTTAGCGCTCACGTCCTAGTTGTTATCTTGGACACCCTATTCCATGGGGCAGGTCGCAGGATGGACGGAGCTGGTGGTTCAAGGCAGGATTAGGGAGCAGGCCTTGAGGAGTTAATTATACAGCAGGATTCGATATAGCTGTTTAATGTTTACTTTTAAGTATTTCGATATGGTTGTATCACTACTGATGAATAAGCTTGACACTTTTATACTAAGCTGATATGTAATTTATGGTTATGTTTTCGCACGTTTTACTCTGTTAAGTTATTTTGCTGTATTAAGTTTAATGCATGCTATTAGTTGCCAGTTAGTAGGTGATACCATGCAGGGTCACTACACGTACGTTGGTTCTTTGATTGATCAATCACTTATAAGATCACACAACATGAATATAATCTTCAGAGTTTTAAATGATGATATGCCCTTATTATGATGCATGATGATTATGATATGAATATGTATGCTATGTTATGAGATGATCATGAGTTATGTATTTTATGACATGCATATATATATATATATATTATTTATTATGTATCGTGCATGTGTTATGTGATGCATTATTTTAATCATGTTGTTATTATGAGATAGAACGTGCTGAGCCTCTAGGCTCACTAGACTTAAATGGTGCAGGTGAGAAGAGAGACACTGATGTAGAGTATATTGCCCCAATTGGCGGTGAGGACGTATGAGATCCCAACAGTTGGCTAGCCCGTGACCTATGCTCAGTTTATGTTTTCAGTGGTCTTGAAGAATACTATATTTTTCCGTACAAGTATTATAATTTATTTATGAATTTATGGATTTTATGTTAAAAAATTTTACAAAATTTCGAGTGGTGATATTTTTATGTATAGAATTATGTTTATTTTTAAAGATAATTATTTGCATGCAAAATTATGAAATTTATTGTAAAATAATTTGTATAAGTTTATTTTCTAAGTTTCAATATTTAGGTATTATTATAAGTTTCACTATTATTACTCTCTTTATATATATATATATATATATATATATATATATATATGTATGTATTTATTAAATATTTATTTAAAAAAAATTTGTAGTAGTAGGATAGAAGTCGTTTCAGTTAACGGGCAATTTCGTCTAACGGATAGAGAGATTCTCTCACCTCGACTTTGTTCATCATTGTTGCTGCTTGTGTTGCTGTTGTCGTACAAGTTCTTCAGAATTCGGAATACATCCTAATAACAATCGCAAGACGAAATTTTGTATTTCTCGAATTCTGAAGATGTCTACTGTTTCATTCACTCCGCTCGCTTCCGCCCCTGCACATGGAGAAAAGCCGCCAAAGTTTTCTGGTGCCGACTTCATACGTTGGTAGCAGAAGATGATGTTCTATCTGACAACACTCAATCTGTCTAGATTCCTGAAGGAGGATCCCCCTGTCGTCATTGAAGGCGACTCTGACACACAAAGGAGGACCGCTGTTGATGCATGTAACCACAACGATTTCCTGTGCAGAAACTACATCTTGAATGTCCTTGATGACACTCTCTATAGTGTCTACTCATATGTGAAGACGGCCAAAGAACTCTGGGATTCCTTGGAAAAGAAATACAAAACTAAAGACGCCGGTATCAAGAAGTTCATGGTTGGAAAATTTCTGGAATTCAAGATGGTAGACTCAAAAACTGTGATGAGTCAAGTGCAAGAGATACAAATCATCTTGCATGACTTATTGGCCGAAGGGATGGAAATCAATGAACCATTCCAAGTCGCGTCTATCATTGAGAAGTTGCCTCCGATGTGGAAGGACTTCAAGAACTACCTTAAGTACAAACGTAAGGAGTTGAAACTTGAAGATCTGATTGTGAGACTTCGCATCGAGGAGGACAACAGAAAAACTGAGGCCAAGTCAAATAAAAAGATGATGGAAACCGAGACCAAAGCAAATCTGGCGAAATCTAGTACGAGTCAAAAGAGGAAGCGCCCCCATGATGGAAAGCAAAATGGGAAAGCAAAGAAATTCCAAGAAAGTTGCTACAACTGTGGCAAACTGAATCATATGGCATGGGACTGCCGTCTTCCAAAGAAAAACAACAAAAATCAGAAACCAAAGCAAGTCAACTTGGTTGAAGAAAGGTATGTACCTTTAGAAATTTCTGATATTAATTTAAGTGCTGTTATTTGTGACTTGTGAGACCAACATGGTGGATGATCCAAGATGATGGTGGATCGATACCGACTCTACAAGCCACGTTTGTGCCGATAAAGATATGTATTCCACCTATGCCACCTTTGGGGATCGAAAGTTGTTCATGGGAAACTCCGCAACATCTGAAGTTGTTGGAGTAGGAAACGTGGTGTTAAAAATGACCTCGGGCAAAGAGGTAACGCTCAAGAATGTGCTGCATGTTCCAGAGATTAGAAAGAACTAGGTTTCTGGTTCAATCTTGAGCAAGGCTGGATTTAAAATGGTATTTGAATTTGATAAATTTTTATTAACCAAATCTGGTGTATTTGTTGGTAAAGGGTACCAAGATAGTGGTCTCTTTAAATTGAATGTAATGAATGTTTCCCACCTTGAGGCTAATAATAAATTTGTTGGTTCTGCTTACTTTTCTGAAAGTTATGATTTATGGCATGAACGTCTAGGACATGTTAACTTCAACACGTTGCAATGACTTGCAAATTTAAATGTAATACCTACGTTTAAAAGAAATCCACAAAACAAGTGTGAGATTTATGTTGAAGCAAAAATGGTTAAAGCTCCATTTCATAATGTCACGAGAAGTACTGCGCCACTTGAATTTATACATACTGATGTATGTGATTTAAAAATGGTACAAACACGAGGTGTAAATAATACTTTATAACATTCATTGATGATTGCACCAGATTTTGTTATGTAAATTTATTGAAAAACAAAGATGAGGCAATCGAAGCTTTCAAGAAATATAAGACTGAGATTGAAAATCAACGAAGTTCAAATATTAAAATGATTTGAAGTGATCAAGGCGGAGAATATATGGCTCCTTTTGAAGAATTTTGGTCAACTTTGGGCATCATTCATCAAAAGCCATCCCCTTACTCACCTCAATCTAATGGCATTGTTGAACGCAAGAATCGAACTTTAAAAGAAATGATGAACGCGTTGTTAATAAATTCTGGCTTACCTCAAAATATGTGGGGTGAAGCGATTCTCTCAGCAACTCATATTCTAAACAAGAATTCAATTAAAGGGAAAGATGAAACACCGTATGAACAGTGGAAAGGTCGTAAACCTTCTTACCAATACCTCAAAGTGTTGGGGTATTTGGCTAAAGTAGAAGTACCTAAGCCAAAACAAATAAAAATTGGGCCTAAAACGGTTGACTGCATATTTATTGGTTATGCATACAATAATAGTGCATATCAATTCTTAGTGCATATGTCAACAATTCCTGATGTAAATGAAGGCACAATCATGGAATCAAGGAATGTTGTATTCTTTGAAAATATATTTCAATGTAAAGAAAGGAAAGAAATTAGTTCGAACAAGCGAACTCATGAAAACACAACTGAAACTCCACAAAACAACGAGGAACCAAGATGCAGCAAGCGTATAAGAGTTGAAAATTCGTTTGGTCCTGATTTTCTAACATACATGTTAGATATTGAACCAAGAACTCTTCAAGAGGCTTTATCAAATCCTAAGGCTCCTTTTTGGAAGGAAGCCATACAAAATGAAATAGATTCCATCATGCACAATCATACGTGGGAGTTGGTTGATCTCCCTCCGAGATGTAAACCTTTGGGATCCAAGTGGATTCTTAAAAGGAAATACAAAGAAGATGGATCTATAGATAAATATAAAGCTCGACTAGTGGTTCAAGGTTTTAGACAAAATGAGGGATATGATTTCTTCGATACCTACTCTCCGGTTTCTAGAATAACATCCATTCGTGTTCTCATATCTATTGCAGCATTGCATGATCTTGAGATACATCTAATGCATGTTAAAACATCGTTTTTGAATGGAGAGTTGGAAGAAGAAATATATATAAAACAACCAGAAGGGTTTGTTGTACCCGAAAAATAACAAAAGGTGTGTAAACTTGTCAAGTCATTGTATGGACTTAAACAAGCACCTAAACAGTGGCATAAAAAGTTTGACACTGCTATGTTGTCAAATGATTTTACAATAAATGAATGTGACAAATGTGTCTATATTAAAGATACTACAAATGCATATGTAATTGTTTGCCTTTATGTAGATGACATGTTAATCATGGAAAGCAACCATGAATTGATTGTGAAAACCAAGAAAATGTTGAGACAACATTTTGACATGATGGATTTGGGATTGTGTGATATTATTCTAGGGATTAAAGTCTCTAGAACATCTGCTGGAATTATGTTATCCCAAACTCATTATGTAGAAAAGGTTCTTGAACGATTTAATGCCAAAAATCGTCCTCCGGCTAGAACACCTATGGAATTGGGTACATATTTAGCCAAAAATAGAGGAGAACCTCTTTCACAAGTGGAATATGCAAGGATGATAGGAAGTTTAATGTATTTAACTAACTGTACCCGTCCTGAACTTGCATATACCGTAAATAATCTAAGTCGATTCACAAGTAATCCAAGTGAGGATCATTGGAAGCACTAATGAGAGTGCTTGGATATATATTTGAAATACACTTTGAGTTATGGAATAGTGTGTACAAAATATCCTGCGGTCCTAGAAGGATATTGTGATGCAAATTGGATTTCTGACACAAAAGACTCCAAGTCTACGAGTGGATATGTGTTCACAATCAGTGGAGGAGCGGTGTCATGGAGATCCTCTAAACAAAAGTGTATAGCTCGATCGACTATGAAATCCGAGTTCATTGCTCTAGATAAAGCTGGAGAAGAAGCCGAGTGGCTTCGAAACTTTCTAGAAGATATTCCATGTTGGAATAAACCGGTGTCTTCCATTACGATTCATTGTGACAGTCAGTCAGCAATAGGAAGAGCAAAAAGTAGTATGTACAATGGTAAATCTCAACATATTCGTCGGAGACACAATACCATAAGACAATTGATCTCGAATGAGGTTATTTCGGTTGACTATGTGAAGTCAAAGGAAAACCTTGCGGATCCGCTTACAAAAAGTATAAATAGAGATCAAATGTACAAACTACTTGGAGGAATGAGTTTAAAATCCACAAATTAAAATATTTATGGCGTTAACCCAACCTTGAGAATTGGAGATCCCTAAACCTTGGTTCAATGGGACAACTAAGTTATAAATATTAGTTTGAGTGCTTGGAATTGTTACTTGCTCATTCCTGAAATATCCAAGTCTAAATGACCTGCAAAATGTGGTGAGGTTAAGTTTTATTTTAATGATTCCTATACCTATGAGGTAGAGTAACGCAGGATACTCTTTATAGGAGATCACCTATATAAGTGCAAAGTATTGACCGCTTTGATTGAAACACTTATGAATCTAAGATATGGTCCAGGGCCAAAATGGACACAATGTGAGAACAAAATATGTTAGAGTATTGTTATGTAAGTACTATTGACTTGGTTTACATAAACGGTTGACTAGTTCAAGCTATCGCGTCACTATGCAACTAGTAAATCCGATAGTATTTTACTAAGGTAGGTTCAAGGCTACAAACTACCTATCCTGATGTACCAATAACTCAAAATGACTTTCTAGTGAGAATGATAATATACGTGAAATTCATTCATGTGGGGGATTGTTGGAAACTTGTTGAATGAATTGGTGGAATAAAATGACATGAAATGGGCTTGGAATATTTTTCCAAAAGGCTTGTCCCAATTGATGCAAAAATTCAAAATTTGGTGAAATAAATTGGAGGGAAATGGGGAATTGGATGTCCCATATTGGAACAACTCCAATTTGTTGTTCACCTTATATAATCCAACTTTGGATTATGAGATTGGGCCCTTAGGTCATCGGATGTTTTGTAAAAGGGCAAGACGCTAATCGATGCAACAAACACACAGGTGCGGCGCGGCGATGTCTTATGATCAATTATTCTTTTTGGATAAAATTTAATTAAAAAAATAATAATATTTATTATTTTTTTAGTGCGCCCGAGCGGTCATAAATGACCGACCGAGCACAACCCTCCCCTCACCTTGCGAGACAGTGTGCTTCAAAAAAGCTGGGCGCCCGGTCGGCCAAATTATACCGACCGAGCGCACCCTTATTTTTCCGAGGCAGTGAGTGTGGCCAAAGTAGGGCGCTCGGGCGGTTAAATTTGACCGACCGAGCGCGCCTTTTGCAGTTCGAAAAGTCACGTCTCTTTCTGGGCTTTTTCTGTCATGAGTTGCATCCTTACGCCATAAAACGTGTTTTTTGGAGTCATAGTATATATATATGACTGTTATAATGCAAAGAGAGATATATGAAACATCTGATAACATCAAACGATAGATTTCTTTGAGTTTCTCTGCATATTCTTTCCTCTCTCTCACAAAGTCAAAGTTGACACTTATTTTAGTTCGACGAAGATCGAGATATTTGTTGTGCTGCTATATCTCGATTGAATAGTCGTTGTATCGTAGAGACGATTGCCGCCAACGTTGAGCACTGTTAACGGGCAATTTCGTCTTGCGAATAGAGAGATTCTCTCGCCTCGACTTTGTTCATCATTGTTGCTGCTTGTGTTTCTGTTGTCGTACAAGTTCTTCAGAATTCAGAATACATCCTAATAACAATCGCAAGACAAAATTTTGTATTTCTCGGATTCTGAAGATGTCTACTGTTTTATTCACTCCGCTCGCTTCCGCCCCTGCACATGGAGAAAAGCCGGCAAAGTTTTCTGGTGCCGACTTCAAACGTTGGCAGTAGAAGATGCTGTTCAATCTGACAACACTCAATCTATCTAGATTCCTGAAGGAGGATCCCCCTGTCGTCATTGAAGGAGACTCTGACACACAAGGGAGGACCGCTGTTGATGCATGGAACCACATCGATTTCCTGTGCAGAAACTACATCTTGAATGTCCTTGATGACACTATCTATAGTGTGTACTCAGCTGTGAAGATGGCCAAGGAACTCTGGGATTTCTTGGAAAAAAATACAAAACTGAAGACGCCGGTATCAAGAAGTTTGTGGTTGGAAAATTTCTGAAATTCAAGATGGTAGGCTCAAAAACTGTGATGAGTCAAGTGCAAGAGATACAAATCATCTTGCATGACTTATTGGCCAAAGGGATGGAAATCAATGAACCATTCCAAGTCGCGTCTATCATTGAGAAGTTGCCTCCGATGTGGAAGGACTTCAAGAACTACCTTAAGCACAAACGTAAGGAGTTGAAACTTGAAGATCTGATTGTGAGACTTCGCATCGAGGAGGACAACAGAAAAACTGAGGCCAAGTCAAATAAAAAGATGATGGAAACCGAGGCCAAATCAAATCTGGCGGAATCTAGTACGAGTCAAAAGAGTAAGCGCCCCCATGATGGAAAGCAAAATGGGAAAGCGAAGAAATTCCAAGGAAGTTGCTACAACTGTGGCAAACCGAATCATATGGCAAGGGACTGTCGTATTCCAAAGAAAAACAACAAAAATCAGAAACCAAAGCAAGTTAACTTGGTTGAAGAAAGGTATGTACCTTTAGAAATTTCTGATATTGATTTAAGTGATGTTATTTGTGAGACCAACATGGTGGATGATCCAAGAGGATGGTGGATCGATACCGGCTCTACGAGCCACGTTTGTGCCGATAAAGATATGTATTCCACCTATGCCACCGTTGGGGATCGAAAGTTGTTCATGGGAAACTCCGCAACGTCTGAATTTGTTGGAGTAGGAAACATGGTGTTAAAAATGACCTCGGGCAAAGAGGTAACGCTCAAGAATGTGCTGCATGTTCCAGAGATTAGAAAGAACTTGGTTTCTGGTTCACTCTTGAGAAAGGCTGGATTTAGAATGGTATTTGAATCTGATAAATTTGTATTAACCAAATTTGGTGTATTTGTTGGTAAAGGGTACCAAGATAGTGGTCTCTTTAAATTAAATGTAATGAATGTTTCTCGCCTTTAGGCGAAGAATAAAATTGTTGGTTCTGCTTACTTTTTTGAAAGTTATGATTTATGGCATGAACGTCTAGGACATCTTAACTTCAACACGTTGCAACGACTTGCAAATTTAAATGTAATACCTACGTTTAAAATAAATTCACAAAACAAGTGTGAGATTTGTGTTGGAAGCGAAAATGGTTAAAGCTCCATTTCATAATGTTACGAGAAGTACTGCGCCACTTGAATTAATATATACATACTGATGTATGTGATTTAAAAATGGTACAAACACGAGGTAGAAATAAGTACTTTATAACATTCATTGATGATTGCACCAGATTTTGTTATGTATATTTATTGAAAAGCAAAGATGAGGCAATCGAAGCTTTCAAGAAATATAAGACTGAGATTGAAAATCAACGAAGTTCAAAGATTAAAATGATTCGAAGTGATCGAGGTGGAGAGTATGTGGCTCCTTTTGAAGAATTTTGCTCAACTTCGGGCATCATTCGTCAAACGAAAACCCCTTACTCACCTCAATCTAATGGCGTTGCTGAACGCAAGAATCGAACTTTAAAAGAAATGATGAACGCGTAGTTAATAAATTCTGGCTTACCTCAAAATATGTGAGGTGAAGCGATTCTCTCAGCAACTCACATTCTAAACAAGATTCCAATTAAAAGGAAAGATGAAACACCGTATGAATAGTGAAAAGGTCGTAAACCTTATTACCAATACCTCAAAGTGTGGGGGTGTTTGGCTAAAGTAGAAGTACCTAAGCCAAAACAAATAAAAATTGGGCCCAAAACGGTTGACTGCATATTTATTGGTTATGCATACAATAGAAGTGCATATCGATTTTTAGTGCATAAGTCAACAATTCCTGATGTAAATGAAGCCACAATCATGGAATCAAGGAATGTTGTATTCTTTGAAAACATATTTCCATGTAAATAAAGGAAAGAAATTAGTTCGACAAGCGAACTCATGAAAACACAACTTGAAACTCCACAAAACAACGAGAAACCAAGACGCAGCAAGCATGTAAGAGTTGAAAAGTCGTTTGGTCCTGATTTTCTAACATACATGTTAGATATTGAACCAAGAACTCTTCAAGAGGCTTTATCAAATCCTGAGGCTCCTTTTTGGAAGGAAGCCATACAAAATGAAATAGATTCCATCATGCACAATCATACGTGGGAGTTGGTTGATCTCCCTCCGGGATGTAAACCTTTGGGATCCTAGTGGATTCTTAAAAGGAAATACAAAGAAGATGGATCTATAGATAAATATAAAGCTCGACTAGTGGTTCAAGGTTTTAGACAAAATGAGGGATATGATTTCTTCGATACCTACTCTCCGGTTTCTAGAATAACATCCATTCGTGTTCTCATAGCTATTGCAGCATTGCATGATCTTGAGATACATCAAATGCATGTTAAAACATCATTTTTGAATGGAGAGTTGGAAGAATAAATATATATAAAACAACCAGAAGGGTTTTTTGTACCCGAAAAAGAACAAAAAATGTGTAAACTTGTCAAGTCATTGTATGGACTTAAACAAGCACCTAAACAGTGGCATCAAAAGTTTGACACTGCTATGTTGTCAAATGGTTTCACAATAAATGAATGTGAAAAATTTGTCTATATTAAAGATACTACAAATGCATATGTAATTGTTTGCCTTTATGTAGATGACATGTTAATCATGGAAAGCAACCATGAATTGATTGTGAAAACCAAGAAAATGTTGAGACAACATTTTGACATGATGGATTTGGGATTGTGTGATATTATTCTAGGGATTAAAGTCTCTAGAACATCTGCTGGAATTATGTTATCCCAAACTCATTATGTAGAAAAGGTTCTTGAACGATTTAATGCCAAAAATCGTCCTCCGGCTAGAACACCTATGGAATTGGGTACATATTTAGCCAAAAATAGAGGAGAACCTCTTTCACAAGTGGAATATGCAAGGATGATAGGAAGTTTAATGTATTTAACTAACTGTACCCGTCCTGAACTTGCATATACCGTAAATAATCTAAGTCGATTCACAAGTAATCCAAGTGAGGATAATTGGAAGCACTAATGAGAGTGCTTGGATATATATTTGAAATACACTTTGAGTTATGGAATAGTGTGTACAAAATATCCTGCGGTCCTAGAAGGATATTGTGATGCAAATTGGATTTCTGACACAAAAGACTCCAAGTCTACGAGTGGATATGTGTTCACAATCAGTGGAGGAGCGGTGTCATGGAGATCCTCTAAACAAACGTGTATAGCTCGGTCGACTATGAAATCCGAGTTCATTGCTCTAGATAAAGCTGGAGAAGAAGCCGAGTGGCTTCGAAACTTTCTAGAAGATATTCCATGTTGGAATAAACCGGTGTCTTCCATTACGATTCATTGTGACAGTCAGTCAGCAATAGGAAGAGCAAAAAGTAGTATGTACAATGGTAAATCTCAACATATTCGTCGGAGACACAATACCATAAGACAATTGATCTCGAATGAGGTTATTTCGGTTGACTAAAACCTTGCGGATCCGCTTACAAAAAGTATAAATAGAGATCAAATGTACAAACTACTTGGAGGAATGAGTTTAAAATCCACAAATTAAAATATTTATAGCGGTAACCCAACCTTGAGAATAGAAGATCCCAAAACCTTGGTTCAATAGGACAACTAAGTTATAAATATTAGTTTGAGTGCTTAGAATTGTTACTTGCTCATTCCTAAAATATCCAAGTCTAAATGACCTGCAAAATGTGGTGAGGTTAAGTTTTCTTTTAATGATTCCTATACCTATGAGGTAGAGTAACGTAGGATACTCTTTATAGGAGATCAACTATATAAGTGCAAAGTATTGGCGCTTTGATTGAAACACTTATGAATCTAAGATATAGTCTAGGGCCGAAATGGACACAACGTGAGAACAAAATATGTTAGAGTATTGTTATATAAGTACTATTGACTTGGTTTACATAAACGATTGACTAGTTCAAGAAATCGCGTCACTATGCAACTAGTAAATTCGATAGTATTTTACTAAGGTAGGTTCAAGGCCACAAGCTACCTATCCCGATGTACCAATAACTCAAAATGACTTTCTAGTGAGAATGCTAATATACGTGAAATTCATTCATGTGGGAGATTGTTGAAAAATTGTTGAATGAATTGGTGGAATAAAATGACATGAAATGGGCTTGGAATATTTTTCCAAAAGGCTTGTCCCAATTGATGCAAAAATTCAAAATTTGGTGAAATAAATTGGAGAAAAATGAGAAATTGGTTGTACCACATTGAAACAACTCCAATTTGATGTTCACCTTATATAATCCAACTTTGGATTATGGGATTGGGCCCTTAGGGCACCACATGTTTTGTAAAGGGGCAAGACGCTAATCGATGCAACAAACACACACGCGCGCGCGGGGCTTGCTGGCTCGGAAAGTTGGGCGCCCGGTCGGCCAAATTATACCGACCGAGCGCACCCTTATTTTTCCGAGGCAGTGAGTGTGGCCAAAGTAGGGCGCTCGGGTGGTTAAATTTGACCGACCGAGCGCGCCTTCTGCATTCCGAAAAGTTACGTCTCTTTCTGGGCTTTTTCTGTTATGGGTTGCATCCTTACGCCATAAAACGTGTTTTTTGGAGTCATAGTATATATATATGACTGTTATAATGCATAGAAAGATATCTGAAACATCTGATAACATCAGACGATTGATTTCTTTGAGTTTCTCTGCATATTCTTTCCTCTCGCTCACAAAGTCAAAGTTGACACTTATTTTAGTTCGACGAAATCGAGATATTTGTTGTGCTGCTATATCTCGATTGAATAGTCGTTGTATCTTAGAGACGATTGACGCCAACGTTGAGCACTATTAACGGACAATTTCGTCTTGCGGATAGAGAGATTCTCTCGCCTCGACTTTGTTCATCATTGTTGTTGCTTGTGTTGCTGTTGTCGTACAAGTTTTTCAGAATTCGAAATACATCCTAATAACATTGGGATCCAGTCGATGCTACCCCATCTGGCATTGGATACGTGCTCCGTGATTGTCTAAAACTGTGGTATAATCTAAGTGACTGACTGAAGCATGAGGAATTCCTCTGGTGGTTTCGTGTACATCAATCAAACATAAATATGCAAACAAAATAAATGATGGGAAACCAACCAACATCGGAGTTGCTCAAAGTCCACCAACTAATAAAAGTCAACCCTGCGTTTCCCAATCTCTTCTTGGTCCACAATCACACAACACAGCTTCTATTTTTGCTAACAAAATGAAGAGACAATTTCATCAAATCACTCATGTAATCCTCTCTCTCTTTCTATTATCCCATTCCTCAGCCGCTGAATCACACTCTCCCTCTGTGTGCATTATAGGAAGCGGCATCGGCGGCGCCTCTGTCGCCCACTTCCTCCGCCGCTACTCCTCCGTCCAGCCCCCACTGATCGATCGTGTCATAATCTTTGAGCGAAACGGGGTCGTAGGTGGCCGTATGGCCACCGTCACCATTTCCGGAGACACCTTTGAGGCTGGCGCCTCCATTCTCCACCCGAAGAATTACCACGCCTTGAATTTCACCAAAACTCTTAATCTTTCGGTAAATGACCCCAAAAACACCGAGGATACTCTCTCCCTGGGCATCTGGGACGGCCATAAATTCGTTTACAAGACGATGAACACCAACTCCAAGTCGCCTATAGTTCAACGATTTGTGTCGTTTGCCAATTCGGTCATACTGTGTTTGAGATATGGCTTCTCTCTCTTTCGGATGGGTAATTTTGTTGAGGTATAGAATCTATTTGCAGGGTTTAAGGATTTTTGTTTTTTTTTAAGGTACTTGTTTTACAAAATTCTACTCGCCCCAGGTGTTATTTTTACTCCCCAAAGCACTGGATTTGGCGCTCTCTTCTTCAATTTATTTTACAGTATTTTTAACGAGATGCAATAGTCATATCTCCTTGTACTGCACTTTAATGCAGTCTTGCTGCAGCATGAAGTTATCTATCTCATTGGCCTTATATCTGTGACATTCCTGTATTTTTTAAAAATTCAGATAATAACTGTTGCTACCATAAATTCTTATTGTATGTTAATTGTTATGTCGTTTGCTGTTTTGGTGACTTAGAAATGTAAACAATTGTAGGGGATGATCAATAAATTTTTGAGGTATTATGAAGATTTTGAATCACGTCCCATATTTGAAAGTGTTGAGGCAATGCTTAAATGGGCGGGATTATATGATCTCACTACGCGAACCTTGGGAAAGGAACTGGTGGAAGCTGGATTGTCTCCTTCACTCGTACGAGAGCTCGTCACTGTGAGTTACTTGTTTCCCTTATCCGATACTCTGTTTCTTATTCTTACACACAGCACTTTGCCTTTATGGAGCTGAAAGTGCAGCGTGTTTAAATTGATAGTCTCTTATGAATCATCTTGATATTTATTTAGCTATTGACTTGTGCTTGTCATATTAATGGACCTCCACTAGTCATGGCAGAGCCAGAACTTTTGCTATCATCTGGCCAAAGAAAAACTCAAAACTTTAAGGGGACAAATCCATTATTATCATTTATATATAATTATATATTATATATTAAATGAGCATATGTAAGTGTAAGAGAAATTTAAGAGGAAGAGGAGGAAATCACTCTTACCTGCCTCTAGTTCCGCGACTAATGACTATGAGTTAGCTATCCATAGATTATAGGTGCATTTAACTTGAGATGTTTTGAGGTTTTTCGTTTCTTTTGCAGCTGAGTATGAGATTTTTCTCACTTTTGTAGGTTATCACGAGAATAAACTACGGGCAAAGTGTGAACATCAGTGGACTCGCTGGCGCAGTTTCCTTGGCTGGATCAGGAGGTGGTTTATGGTCTGTCAAAGGAGGAAATTGGCAGATGGCTGCTGGATTGATTGACCGTTCAGATGTTCAGTTGCTGCTTAATGAAGAAATAGAGTCCATTTCTCACCTCGGAGACTTTTATGAGCTCAACTCGACGACGGGAAAGAGTTACAGCTGTCAAGTTACCGTTGTGGCAACACCCTTGGATGAGCTAAATATACGTTTCAGTCCTGCAATATCAATACCTCCGAGGAAATTGCAACACACACATGCAACTTTTGTTAGGGGTGTTTTAAATCCTGTGAGTATATACCGCATCGTTGGAATCTTTTGTGTTCAATAATCACCTGATTCATTTTTTTTCCTTCTTATAATTTAAACATTTGTTTTAATTAGGTGTATTTTGGTCTGAAAGAGGTCAAGGACATCCCAGAATTAGTTGGCACATTAGAGTCCGCTGATATTCCTTTCTCGTGTATCAGTATTCTCAAGCAGCATGAGAAGGATATGACTTACAAAGTATTCTCCCGCCAAGAACTGGCGGATGACTTGCTTGACAAAATTTTCAGGTATGGCTCGAATTTCTTGTATAGCATTTACTTATACGATTATGCGTCTTTTGATACTGGAATAGCTGGTCAGCCAAATACTACATTTTGTTTGTGTTCTGGAACTTTGCCAGCAGGAAAATGTAAATGCATTGAAATTTTAATTTGCAGTCCCTTACTTGCCTTTCAATTATTGGCACCATGGTTCGTTTGATAAGGGGATTTCATGTATTTTTGGGGCAAAACTTGAAATTTTATACAATCATGAGTAAAATTTTGATTTATTTTATCATATGAAGATCCACACATGTCATCGATGCTAAAGAGTTTGGGATGGGAAGTACACTCCCTTTGTTTTAGAAAATCTTTTGGCTCCGTGACAAATTTATTTTCGAACTCATCTCTACTTTTCTCTTCGACTTACCATCCTTCTTGCACCATGGATTTCAGTGTGAGAGAGGAGACGTTGAAAATCAACTGGGGTGCATATCCGCATTACCACGCCCCTGAGAATTACGCACCCTTCATTTTAGACGATAATCATCTATACTATGTCAACGCATTCGAAAATGCGGCTAGCACCATAGAAACAAGCGCCGTTGCAGCTGAAAATATAGCACGCTTGATCCTCTCGAGATTATATGGGCAAGCTGGTTTAAGTTCACCAAACTTGAAGAGCTCTAGCATCGATTTAACCGAAAAGCATGTTGACTTGTAAGTTGAAGTATCCGTTTTTATGAGCTGATAATGTTCGCAGGCGACAGTTTTATGTCCACGTGCACACATGTGTGTAAATGTAAAACCATAAACTCTACGCAAGAAAAATTGTAACACAAAACATAGCTGAAGTAATTCTGTTCTGATTTGAATGTGTATACTTTTTCATTTCTTTTCTTTTCCATAGAGAGGATTATATATACTTACAAGGATTTGAATTATCTAATTAGATAATTCTTCTGCTTGTATTTGGCATTGCATTCGCTCTATATTTGACGTTTTTGAAATTTACTTGGAAATGGGTGCTTTGGTGCAAACTTTGCGACATTTTCCTTCGGGTCTATGGTAAAATCATCCCTATGTTTGTTCTAAGTTTCACTTAAAAACCCCATGAAATAGTAATACGAGGAAAAAAAAACCCTTACATGTTCGAAAATCTCGTTAAAATATCAGATTCATTTTATTATTCTGTCATTCATATATAATAATAATTTCAAATATCTAATCTTTTCACCCCAAACGTCAAAGGTGTTTTAAATGAATTTCATAAATTATCTATGTGTCACGATACTTTGTTTGTGTTTGTTGTGAGAAAAATTAGATTCAACGATATATGCTCAACATTTTTCTCAATTCGGTAATGAATGTGTTTGGTATTCTTGATTTAGTCCTAAACATTTGAAAATTTTTGTTCGAGTTGATCATTATGCCAATTTAATGGTAGGAAAAGATTAATTTCAATATAAGGTATTTGACTTATTTTTTCATCAAGTCTAGATGTTTGGACGTTCCGATTTAGTATTAAAACATTTACTAATTTTAAAGATATGCATGAAACATGTCATCCGATTCAGTCTTAAAACATTTACCAATTTCAAAGATATGCCGGAAACTTGTCATATTTATATTTACGATTAGTTTTAACTATTAAATTAATAGAATAATGATTAAAATTTATAAACGTTTAATACTAAGGTAAAATTTGAGAATGCTTCTAAATATTATTTATGAGATTTTCTTTCCCAAAGTTTTGAAAGTTTTATTTTAAAAAAAAAACTCATAAACAATTTTTGAAATCAATCACAAGCACCGACGACACCAAATCCAAAAGGCAAAAATTAAATCACATTTCATCACGTGGACAAATTTGGGTAAACAAAAACCCAGGCCGAGGGCTAGGGTATTACCGTATTATGGTGATTTCGTTTGGAATATATTCCATGTATTCTATTATATAAAAGATGAGTCTATTAGACAATTAGTTTTGAGGACATCAAAATACATTATTCTTTAATTGCCATTTCTATCCACAATCCTATTAAAAATTTCCTACTCACTCCATTTTTTGCTTTAAAAAAATACATATAAAAAAACCTATGTTTTACACATACAACGGATGTGATTTTTTATTAGTATTAATTAATGGTTAATTTAATGACTAAACCAAAAGTGGGAAAAAAAGTTGAATATATATATATTATATATAAATATAAATAGGCAGAAATAGACGAGGGAATGAAGAGAGAGAGAGAGAGAGAGAGAGGGGAGAGGTTAGAGAGAAAGAAAACACGTCAGGCGAATAAACGTACCAACACCGCCTCCCTGATTTCCCCTCCGCTCCTCTTTTAGGTACGCATTCCACGCCGCCGGAAACCCTCTCTAATCGATTCTTCTACACTACACCCGCTGTTACTCTGTGCTAGAGCCTCTGTATTTTATCTTTTTCTGGCGGGAAACGGATTAATTGGATGTTTGGTTTTCCTTCGTTTTAGTTCTAATCTTATGTTTTGCGGATTGGATCATAATTCTGGGGTTTTACTGAGCTGTTTCGGTGTGTTGCATTGTTTGTGGAGAGAATTGACAATCGTTGCGGTTTCTGTGCATGCAGAATTGTTGTTTCTTGATTTTTTTTGGTGGTTATCTTGGGAAAGCGAAAATCGACTGCTCTTTTGACTTTTTTCACCTGTCCTGTTTTGCTTCTTGATTGTATTTTGTTTTCAGGATTTATGAATTGGGCGTTTTGATTTTTTCGGATAACTTGGGCTTGTCTACCCTCGGTTTAGTCGGCGATTTCTTTTTCTGGCTTTTATTATTATTATTATTTTTGTTTTCCCTTTTTTCGCATTTTCTTTACTTTCTGCGTGTGGGTTTTTGAATTCAAGCAATTCTTTTACTTCGGCATTGCTGATCCACATTTGCTGTGATTTACTTGTTATGCAGGGTATGAACTTGAAACTAGAAGGTGCTTAAATAATACGAGATATGCCTCTCTACAAAAGAAAACCACTTGCCTTGGTGGAAAAGCCCAGTGATCTGAAGAATCATGAGCTAGTCTTTCAAATTCGCATCACAAAAGAAATCTTCAGAAATTATAGGTAATTTTTCTTCACATTGAGGTGTAAATGCTGGTAAAACTTAAGACTTATTTACTTTTCTTGTATTTATGTGTTTTCTCCATCTAAATTGGACAGTGACTATTTGAAGAGGGTCAACTTATATCGCCAGAGGGTTTGGAATTGCAAAGCTACAGGGAAGGGTAACCTAACCTATGAAGAGGCTTTGGTTTCCGAGAAAAAAGCTTCTGAAAGAATCCGAAATATTCCTAGTGAATATGTAACTCGTGTACTTCGTGATGTTCAATATAGTAAGTCCACCCTTTTTGGTTTCCGAATCTAGTAAACACAAGGAAGCATTTTTTTCATGCTATTAAGGAGTTTAGATATTGCTTTTTTTTTTTTCCTGTTTGTAGGTTACCGCTTTTTGATTAATTGCTTACTAATCCCACAAGTGGAAAGTATTGATTCGTTGTTGGATTTTGTCCGTTACAGTGAGCTATTGTACTTCTCGATTAGTAGAATAATTATCGAGGTTTTGTTTTTGTATGAACCTGTTCCCTTTTTGTCAGTTCGTTAAATGAATTCTCGACACGTGTCAGTGCATAAGAAAGCCTTTTTCCGAGACCACGTCTCTTTCCTTTTAAGCCAGTTCTTTTCTGTTTGCTTTCTGCTTATTTGTGGCCTGATGAAATTTTAAAATAGAAAGGTGGTGGTCATATTCATTGATATTTTTTCACGTACGAGTTTATCAAAACGCTAATATTGACCCCGACAGCTCAGACTCGTGGACACCACAACAGTTTTCTTGCTGATGGTCTTAAGCACGGTTTCTTCCTCATGATATGTCTTCAGATATGGTTAACATGCCCATGAATATATGTCCTTGATAACATTCATTGTACCTAACGTCGGTTTCTGTTGTTGCTTGTATAATCTTGGTAGTAGTATTTTGAGGGATTCTTTATGGAATATTGGTAATCTACTGTTACTGCTGAGGGGCGATTATTTCTGACGTCGGAGAGAACGAAAATATTTTATGGTTGTTGGTTTGAAGACTAGCAATAGTGGGTCATTAAAGTCGGTGCCATCTGTTTGACTGTTTGTGCTATAATAATATTATTTCTTCTACATTTTTCTTGGAATTCATATGTGGCTTGATGCTCACCCATGTTACGTAGTGGATATCTTTCAAGTAGGCAATTCTGTTGCAGGCGCTTTGGCCCGTGAAGCTCATTCTCATAGTACTCTTTTAATTTTTTATTCTTGTTATGTTCTTAAGCTGATTTGAAATTTTATCCTCCTTATAGAACTGGTTTATCTCAATTATGGGTTTGTTCTGCTTAGTTGATATGAGGAGGTCTCGCGTTAGTTCTCATCCTTTTGTTTATTTATATATATATATATATATATACACACACACACACAAAATTGGAGGCATGCCATAAAACATCTCGCCCTCCCCACCATGAACGTAGCGTCATAGCTGTGTTTTTCTTTGAAAAATAAAAGAAAGAACAAAAAAACTGATGTAGCTGAAACCAAACTTAGATGCTGCTTAACTATTAACCATTAGAGAAATTACTACGATCCTGTCAATGTTTAATGGAGCATACTGGAGCTAAAATCATGCTTGTAGCTAAGTGTGCCCTGCTCACGCAGATGATTCCCATCTAACTCCACCCCTTTACCCCGTCAAAATCAGAGCCAAAGTTACATGAGGAGCAATGATTACCATCGTCCTCTTTAGACAATCATAGAATTCCTCCCTCTCTAATCCCATCCTCCCAGGCCTTGGATGTAGGGGAATCTAAATTTTGGTATCTCTGTTGTTGATAATTGGTCGGGAAGTGTTGTTTATGCTTTTCAAGAACTGTGTTTGGTTTCTTGAAGTGACAATATACTCTAATTGAACTACTGTTCTTGTGGGTATTGTTTACGACACTGCGTAAAATACTTCTAAAGTTTACTTTCTTAATGGCAGGCATGCTAAATTTAAAAGATTTGGTCAACTCAATTGCTACAAAGTTACAAGGTCCATTTACTGTGGGTGCTGAATTATATGGAAGGAAGGATGGTCGTTTATATCCGTGCAAAATAGTGAAAGTTCTTCAGGAGGATGCTAACAGAACACAGTATGAGATATCATGGCTTAGCAGTGACCATGGAATGAAGGGAAAAATCATAGTAAATGCGGATGAATTGACAGGGAAGAATCCACCTCTTAGTAAACGTTTTCTGAAGTCTTTCATCAAAGACTCTACTTATCGAAGTCTGCCTTGGGTCATACATGATAATTTGGCAAGGAAGCATGGAATCTCAACTGCCCCTCCTTTAGAACTAAAGAGTAAAATTTCCATCCAGGATGGACTTGTAGTTTGTAATAAAAAGCGAAGGAAAATTGAAGACAAAGAAAAAACCACGGTGAAGTCTGAATTTCTTTTTTTCCTTTATTACCTTTATTTTTCTTTGGAAGTGTCATGAATTTTATTTTATTGATTACAGGACCAACATGAAAATGGGCTCAAGGTATATAAACGGAGGAAATCGGATGAGGAAATTTCTAAGCCCTCAACGTCCACAAGGACTGCTAATGGAGGTAGGCTTTAGTTCTCGCGCAATTAAGGCCCAGCATGGTTATTTCAGTTGCTCTTATTTTTAGTTTTTCCTTGTTATCTAACAAATGTCACATGTACAATTCATGTATTCATTTTTGGATCAATGTAATAAAAAGAAAAAGAAAGTTGGGTTGGGACTTGGGGTTAGGTTAGTTCTTTGTTCTTCTTTTGTCTCCATTGTGTTTTATTGTGTGCGCATATCTGAACATTAGTGCCTGTCGGGATTATTCTTTCTTTTTGTCTGTGATTTTAAATGCGAAAGAAGCCTGTTTTTTTCTATCCCTTGTTTAATCTATGTTTATTAATCTTATTTTATTACCTGTTTTGGTAGCTGCAGCTACTGAGAATCCAGAAGCTAAAACCATAAAATATCCTATCGATGATCTCCTTGTGGAACCTGCTGAGGAAGATCGACTTTTGACGGAAAGGCCTTGCCTATACCGAGATTTCAATGTACCTATGGATTGTGTGGGGAATCTTGTGATGGTGTGGGATTTTTGTAGTTCTTATGGCAGGCTATTCAATCTGTCGCCATTTTCCCTCGAAGACTTTGAGAATTCTGTATGTTATAAGGACAGCACTCCACTCCTCATCGTCGAATCCTATTCAATGCTGCTTCGCTTGCTTTTGAATAACACCGGGAAGTTTTCCATGGCGGTAGAAAATAAAAAACGAAAATCGAAGGTTATACATCTGAGAAAATATTTTTCTCTGACAGTTTTCATCTTAGATGAAGTTATTGATGGATGACTCATCATTATTTTCTCAAATTCTTTGTATTTCAGATTACACAAATTAATTGGACTGAATATCTGTGTGATTTCCTGGAAACAAGTTGTACTGTGGATTTTTCTATGCACATCAGTACAATTAAGCGAGGTCATTATGGCCTATTAGATATTCATGTGAAACTGGCATTCTTTCAAGAACTGGTTACCCAAGCTTTAGAGACGGATACCATTCGGGACAAGTTGGATGAGTATGTTGAAGAACGACAGGCTCTTTCTGCAACAAGGAGGGATGAAGCATTGGACGAAGGTAGAAAGAGGAGAGAAGAAAAGGAGCGTAGGAAGTTAGAAGCTACTCCAAAAAGGGAAGTGAAGTTGAGTGAAGGCAATTATGGTGTGCCCAATGGTGTTATTTCAGAGAATAGGAATGACAAAGTTTACACCCGAAAAAAGAAGCATTCATCAGCTCATTCTCAGCAGAATGATTCTTCTAGAAACAGGTTGGATTCTTTTTTAGTTCTAAAATAACGGCATTTTGGTAGATGAGTTGAATGATATGGTAACCATCTCTTCTTTTTCTTCCCTTACTCCTGGAAAATATTGGCTGACAGTGAGATTGAGCATGGAGACAGCATATCTGAGAAGAATTCTAAGAAACAGAAGGTTGAAACCAACTCTGTTGAAAATGGTAACCATCTATCTAAGAGGGAGATTCACAAGTTGAAGAAAAATGAAATCAAGGAATCGATCGAGATGAAAAGCACTGAGCAGAGGGTAATCTCACTGTCTCCATATTCATGTCTGTGGTGTTTCGTGGGTGTTATGAGGGGTGTTTGCTTGCATTTTTTTGTCTGTTTACGTATGTGCGCCTGTACTCTCGTAAAAATGGAGAGAAGGTCAATGGGGATGAAAGTAGGTTTGTATGTTGTGAACTTCGGCGCTGATAGACCCACTATTTACTCTTGATGCAGAAAGAATTTCTCGACCGTGAGATTGAGAAGAGATTCATACGCACTGTACCATTAGGGAAAGACAGAAATTATTGTAGGTATTGGTTTTTTAGACGTGATGGAAGAATATTTGTTGAGAGTTCCGACTCTAATCAATGGGGCTGCTATAAAACCAAGGAAGAGGTATGGATCTATGGCTCTGTAATCTTGTCGTTTTTTTGGTTTTATTTCTTTTTACTAAGGGAGTGTTCTCGCAGTTTGATGCTTTGATTGGCTCATTGAATCCAAAAGGTGAGAGGGAGAGGGCTCTTAAAAAGCAGCTGCAGAAATTCTACAACAAAATATGGTTAGTAAATTTGTGCAAAGGCATTTCTTTTCATTTCTGTATTCTATGCTAATTTCTGATGTTAGTTTTTATGTGCTGAATAATGGCTGATTTTGCATTTGATATTAGTTGAATATAGAGCTGTGTTTGTATATCTAGTTTATAAGATTAAAAAAATTGCAAAACATTATCGAGCTTTTTTCCTCAAGAGTCTTGCGAAATTATCACAGGGATTTGGCCTAGTATTTTTTTTTCGAATTCAAAATATATTGTACTCCTGAATCCTGATACAAACCATCTTTATAATTAATGTTGATAGGATTGTTTTCTTCAAAAACACCAAACACCATGACTTGATGCAGCTTGTCAAAATATATGTACGGTGTCAAGTTGTTACCCAATGATAATGTGTCAACATGGCCATACCATCACATTAACGATTAGGCTTCATATGTCCTCTCTTCGCCCCCCCCCTCCCCCCCCCCCCCCCCCTTTTTTTTTTAAAGATTCTCGACATGAACATAAATCTTTAAGATTTGAGCCCTAGACTTTCATATTCTAAATTTCGCGTAAAGAACCTCCTGAGTATCCTGGACCCCTTATGACATTTTCTAATTTAATTTCGCCTTCACAGCTCCCAACTTAATAAAAGATCGAAGGAGGCCACACAGAGAGATGTAATGGAAGAGGACGCTCTGGTTCGTAGGTCAACTCGTGTTCGTGCCCCGCCAAGGGAAAATCCCGCCCTTGCTTTCCTAAAGTATGAGAACAAGTGGAAAGAACTTTAAACTTCGTGTTAAAGGTAACGATGCTACTAACAGTTAGTTTAAGTGGTCAAAAGAACTCATAATTATTTTTACCATGTGTTAACAAGATTAGAGCTAGTGGGATAAAGTGGTCATGCGCTTGGTATATACATCCCATTTAAAATCTTATTCATTCTTTTGTTGGGACTATTTCTTGGGCTCGATTTGCCATTGGGAATTTTGGTAATATTCTCATCTAATGGCCTGATATTAAGTTGTTACTATTGATATTTGTAAATGACATTCTTGTTCTTTTGAAGTTTTAGATTGTGCCTTGTTTTTTTGTTGATATTTGTTTGTTCGTACTTTCTCCTTCGTTGTGTCAAGTCGTTTGGATGTAAAAGTTTATCCGTGTGCATGGTTCGTGAGATTGAGAGAGGAGTTAATAATAAAATGAAGAATCATATGATATTTGGTATGATATGATCTCAATGGCGGTTTACCATAAAAGTAGTACCTTAATGTTAAATACAACAGTTCAAAATTGATTTGGACATGTGAATTTTATAAATTTAATTTAATCAAAATATATTAAATAAATACATTGTAGAATATTTTATCTATAATTAAAAAAAGAATTTGAACTTATAAACAACCTATATTTTCCATAGAAACCGAGGTATAATGATACAAATTTATTAAAAATTAGTTTCTTACCATATTTTGCATATATTGTGCAGTGTCATACAAATTTATTCATTGTCATTTTAATACTAAATTTACATTATATTATTCATTTTACTGATTGCAGCGGTATGTAGTTTATATGCTTTTTTATACAGGATCGAAATAATTATCTAAACATAATAATTTTTATTATTTTCAAATTATTGAATTTTCATTTAATTTAAGAAATTTATAATACAGGCAAATACAGAATTGAATTTAAAAATAGAGAAAATATGATCTAAAAATAATGGTGCCTTAAAAATTTTTTTTAAAAAATTTCCCATAGAGTTATATAAGTCTTAGTATAATTGTAATTTAAAGAAGGTTTTACGAAAGCAATTAGAAATTACTCAGTGTGTACAAATGTTGTTTTATTGAAATTTCAAGTTTATAATTACTTCATCACAAAATAGTATAGCATTCAAAACACTTTTTTCGATAGTATTTTTTTAATTACTATTATTTAGAGCGTATTAAGATTGTGTAGTACGTACTGTTAAACTTTTGATCATTTAGAATATATTAAAATTTGTTTAAATAAAATTTTATACTCTCTCAGTTATTTGTACTTTTACTCGCGGATCTAACCACCGACATTAATGAACTTTGTTTAAACTATAAAATATTAAAATGTGTAATCAACTCGATAAGATTGCGTTCAAGAAATTGTGTAATAATGTATCAATTTTTAATTGCCTAATTTATGTACAAATGTCATTGACATTCTCTTCTTCAAATTCACATAGAATGCAGTCAATAGTAGGAATACTTTTGGAAGAGATTCTATGTTATATCGGGAGAAACACTCTAGGTGTTTTATTTTCAACGAGATGATCAGTTGATCATCTCACTAAAAACCAAACATGTGGAGTCCATGAGTTTTTTTTTAAACGAGATCTCATGCGAACACACCGAGAGTGTTTCACCCAAAGTAGCATAGAATTTCCCATACCTCAGTATAATTTCAACTAATATAGCTACCCTTTTAGGCCTACTTAATAAATCTGAAAAATATAAGAAAAAGTAATAGCATGAGCAATATTATAAGTTAATGCAAAGATATCGAAAGACAACCATATGCAGATGACTTATATCAACTGAGAGAACTTTTTTCACCATCAGATTGCCTTTTTATATTAAGAAAAAACATTAAAGTCTCAAATGATCAGTGAAATACATGCTATGCAGCACCATAAATTTGGTTGGTGAGAATTAATCATAGTTGTATAATTTTGAGAATTTTTTTATCATTATATTTTGAATGAATCTTGATGTGTCGAATTAACATTCGAATAAAAAATTATAATGAGAAAAGACCAAAAGTTTTAAACCATTCCAGGTCTTTAGTTTTTTTTTTTGTTGGTATGCCATTAGCTTCATTTTTCAATGATTTTTTTAGTATAAAACAACCTGAAAAAAAAAGTTTCAATGATTTCTCACCCATTTCAAATGAGTTCATCATTTAAAATCAAAAAGAGAGACATTAATCCAAGACAACCTCGACCAAAAAATCAACCAACTCATAAATCCAAGCAATATAAATATAAAATGGGAAATAATTTGAGCGATCAAAATAACCGAAATGCACGTGAAAAAAAATTATTTAGATTTGAAAAATAGGAAAAGAAAATTAATTTACAAACAAAGAGACTCGGGAATAAATTTCTAAACTTTCTTTATAAATAAAGTAACTTTTTAATTTTTAAGTAAATCAAATAGCACAGATTGTGGAGAGAATTAAGTTATATACCTATTTACCTTTAGCTGCGTTTATGGAGAAAATGTCTGCAACACCTTGACTTGATACTGGAAATTCTGGATTAACAAACCAAGAGAATGAATTGAAGAATTCAATTAATAAAATCCATGTCGATATTAGAGATGAAAATTGATACCAAGATATTTACTCAATATTAATTAATTAATTAATTAATTAAGACTCGTCTTTTTTGCACATCTTGCCGAACAGGTTGATTGCACTATTTCAAAGCTTTCGTTCAAAACTCAAACTTGATCATAAAATGTTTAATGTTAAAAAACAAAACATTCTAAAAAAACCCGAATAAATGGATCTTGGAAAAGATGTAACCAACTCGGCTCCTCCACCCTTGATTTTATCTGATTTAGCAGTTATCGACTCCAAAATTTTCCACTTTAGTGTTCTCCCCTTTTCATTATTCATGGCCAACCCATGAACATGTTGTAGACCAATAATTTTGTTGTTTGAGGATAAAAAAATAGTTCAAAATAAAATGATGGGGAGGGACATTAACAAACTTGACGTTCAGAAAATGTGGCAAGAAATCTAGGGGAGAAAAGAAGATACAAATGCCCAGCCTTTTGAATTTTGAAGAATGAGGTTAATGTGTCGAGCAGTTTTTAGATCGTGGAAGAAGTTGGGCGAAGATTACCAAAAAATCCACCAAAGGAAGGTTAAAAAACAAATAATGAGTGGGTGAAAACGGGAAATATATTTTGGTGTGTTTGGGCCATAACAAAGCAGTTTTTATCAAGGTCTCACACTTTATAAGATTGTATAGATTTCAAGTTTATAATTACTTCATCACAAAATAGTATATCATTTAAAACACTTATTCCGATAGTAATTTAATTCACTTTCAATAAAATTGCACTTTAGTCCCTCAATTCTTCAATAATTGCAATTTGGTCCTCGGCCCTTATTTTAATTCACTTTCAATCCTAAATAATTTAAGAATATTAGAATTTAAATCAAAACTCTAAATATTCCCAAATTAAATATACTCGGATTAAAATTAAATAAATTCGGATTAATCTCTAATTAATCCCGGGCCTTACATTTCTCCCCCACTAAGACATGAGTTCGTCCTCGAATTCATAAACAGTATAGATATGCAGTCCGCATGCTCATAAGAATAAAGAATAACTAAAAACTGAATAAGAACTCACATCAATGAAATAAGTAAGGAAATCGTTGCTTCATATCTTCTTCGACTTCCCAAGTCGCTTCTTCAACTCCGTGTCGACTCCATTGAATCTTCACCAATGGAATGGTCTTCGTTTGGATTTGCTTTGTCTTTCTATCAAGAACCTGAATAGGTTGCTCGAAATAGCTAAGAGTGTCATCCAACTCAGCTTCATCGGAGTGAATCACATGAGATGCATCAGATATGTACTTCCTCAACATCGATACATGAAAGACATCATGTATTCCAGATAAAGATATAGGAAGAGCGAGTCGATAAGCTAGATTGCCTATCTTCTCGAGAATCTCATACGGCCCAATATACCTCGGAGATAATTTCCCTCGTTTACCAAATCGAACGGTGCCCCTGAACGGTGAAATCTTCAGAAACACTCTATCCCCCTGATCAAAAGATAACGGCCGTCGTCGTACATTCGCATATCTGGTCTGTCTGTGCTGTGCTGTTCTCATTCTCTGCTGTATCAGTTTCACCTTTTCAGTCATCTGTCTGATCATATCAGGTCCTAACTCAGGTACCTCAGAAACATCATCCCAATACAAAGGCGATCGACACTTCTTTCCATATAATGCTTCGAATGGTGCCATCTCTATACTCGTCTGATAACTGTTGTTATAAGAAAATTCCACGAGTGGTATAGAATTTTGCCATGTAACACCAAAATCAAGTACTACAGCTCTAAGCATATCCTCAAGCGTTTGAATTGTTCGTTCAGATTGACCGTCGGTTTGAGGATGGTAAGCAGTACTCAAATGTAAACGCGTACCTAGCGCTTCCTGTAGGCTATGCCAAAAGTGCGAAGTAAACCTCGGATCTCGGTCAGATACAATCGACTTTGGCACACCATGTAGTCTTACCACTTCTTGAATATAGAGATCCGCCATTTGATCATGACGATAAGTCATTCGATAAGGAATAAAGCATGCAGATTTCGTCAACCTGTCGATGATCACCCAAACAGCATCGCACCCTCGAGATGATCGCGGTAACTTCGTTACAAAGTCCATGGAAATGTGATTCCATTTCCATTCAGGAATTGATAAACTCTGTAATAAGCCACCCGGTTTCTTTCTTTCAGCTTTCACCTGTTGACAATTCAAACATTTGGACACAAATTCAGTCATATCAGACTTCATTTGTTTCCACCAGTACAGACTTTTCAAGTCATTGTACATCTTCCTGCCTCCAGGATGAACACTAAAACGACTACAATGGGCTTCTTTCAGAATATTCTGTCTCAAGTCTGCAATATTGGGATTAACTATTCGGTTATTCACATACAAGATATCGTCATCACTAACCTTGTACTCAGACTGATGTCCTGATTTGATCATTTCAATCGATTTCTGTACACTCTGATCAGCTTTCTGTGCTTCTTTGATACGAATCAATAACTCTGGCTCAGCACTGATTGCATACACTCTCATCGGCCTTCTATCTGTCTCAAATACATACCCAGAAACACAACAATTCTCAATCAAACTAGATACACCTATAGTAGATAAAGATAGAGCACATACTTTTTTACTTAGGGCATCTGCTGCTGCGTTAGACTTTCCCGGATAGTATTTGATTTCACAATCAAACTCCTTCAATAAATCAAGCCATCGTCGTTGTCTCATGTTCAATTCATATTGTGAGAATAGATACTTCAGACTTTTATGATCAGAAAAGATTTCAAACTTCTCGCCGTATAAATAATGTCGCCAGATATTCAATGCAAAAACGATAGCAGCCAATTCAAGATCATGAATCGGATACCTAATCTCATGTGGTTTCAGTTGTCGAGAAGCATAAGCAACAACATGTCCTTTCTGCATTAAAATACATCCCAAACCCTGGTGGGAAGCATCACAATAAACAACAAAATCACCAGTACCTTTAGGGATTGTCAACACTGGCGCAGTAGTCAATCTCTTTTTCAGTTCAACAAAACTCCTTTCACATGCCTCAGACCAAACAAATGGTGCATTCTTCTGTGTAAGCTGTGTAATAGGCTTTGCTATAGATGAAAAATCTCGAATGAATCGACGATAGTAACCAGCTAAACCCATAAAACTTCGAATTTCTGGCACAGACGTCGGTCTTTGCCAACTGATCACAGCTTCTACTTTGGTTGGATCCACTGATATACCATCTCCTGATATTATATGGCCAAGAAACACGACTCGCTGCAACCAAAACTCACATTTGGATAACTTGGCATATAATTTTTCTTCTCGTAACGTTCTCAATACAATTCGGAGATGATCAGCATGTTCACACATATTCTTAGAATAAATCAAGATATCATCGATAAATATAATCACAAAATCATCTAGATATCTTTGAAATACCCTATTCATCAATCCCATAAAAACTGCTGGTGCATTCGTTAGACCAAAAGGCATGACTATGAATTCATAATGGCCATACCTGGTTCTAAATGCAGTCTTAGGAATATCTTCGTCTCTAACCCTCAGTTGATGATATCCGGATCGCAAATCAATCTTCGAATATACTAACGATCCCTGCAATTGATCAAATAAATCATCGATACGAGGTAAAGGATATCGATTCTTTACCGTTACTTTGTTCAATTGCTGGTAGTCAATACATAGTCTCATCGATCCGTCCTTCTTTCTAGCAAACAATACCGGAGCACCTCAAGGAGAGACGCTCGGTCTGATATAACCCTTGGCCAACAAATCTTTGAGTTGGTCTTTCAGTTCTTTCAATTCAATCGGTGCCATACGGTAAGGTGCTTTTGATATCGGCTGTGTACCTGGCATCAATTCAATACTGAAATCTACCTCTCGATACGGTGGCAGTCCTGGAATCTCGTCAGGGAATACATCTGCAAACTCACTCACCACCGGTATATCAGTCAGTGTCGGACTAGTCTTCAATACATCAACAGCATAGATCAGAAATCCCTCTGCTCCTTTCTGTAACAACTCAGTCATAGCAAGAACAGATATCAATGGAATTTTAGATCTTGATCCCTTACCATAAAATTTCAATTCATCAGCCATATCAGGTCTGAACTTCACAATCTTCTGAAAACAGTCTACTGTAGCTCTGTACTTGGTTAGCATATCAATACCGATTATGCAATCAAAATCAGACAAACCGAGTACAATACAATCAAGCTCAATCTCATGCCCCTCACACTGTAATATACAATTTCGTACAGACTTCACTGATACAATACCTCGACCCAGAGGTGATGAAATAGATACAACAGTAGCTAAGGGCTCAACAGGTAATGAATGCAATGCAATAAACTGCTCAGATATAAAAGTATGCGACGCACCAGTATCAAATAAGACATAAGCAGGATAACCATAAAGAGAACAGTTACCTGCAATCACATCATCTGGTGCCGCTTGTGCTTGCTCCTCAGTCAATGCAAACACCCTTGCTTGTTGCCTTGGAGGTTGATTCACCGTCTGACCTCCTCCTCTACTCGGTGCGGCAGGCTGTGGTTTAAAAGAGTGAACTGAAGATATAGATTGACCCACCGGTCTCGATGCTCCTGCACCCTGTGCACCTTCAGATCCTCGTTGTGGACACACTCTTGCAAAGTGTCCCATCTTGTTGCAAATATGGCAGCTACCAAACACACCTCGACATTGTTCATCAGTATGGCGACCTCCACATTTGGTGCAATATACATCAGACTTCTGTCCAGCTCTAGACTGTCGGGATCCACTAGAACTAGAAGAGCTACCACCACCTAATCTCTTGAACTGTTTGCTCTTACCCTTGAAGAAATTTTTCTTTCCACTGCTGCTACCTCCAGCTTCAAATCGAGGTGGCTGTGGAATCTGTGGCTGTTCTTGTGATTGTCTCACTGTCTGTGGCACAAACTGTGCTCCTCGTTGTTTTAGTATCCCTGCTTCAGCACCCTTTGCTCGATTCAGAGCATCAGCAAAAGTATTTGGTCTTCCCGAATTCACCAGTGTAAACACCTCAGGATTCAAGCCATTGATGAATTGATCGGCTTGAGCTTCATCACTAACAACAATATGTGGTGCAAACTTCAACAGGCTAGTGAATTTGGCAACATATTCTTCAATATTCAATTGTCCCTGTTGCAAACTTGCAAACTCTGCTCCTTTGTCCTTGCGATAAGACATAGGAAAGAAACGCTGATAAAAAGCAGTTCGAAATACAGACCAGGTAATAATAGTACCTTGGTTTTCCAGTGCTCTCTTCGTCGCTATCCACCAACTTTTGGCAAGGCCATGCAGTTGATGAATTATCAGTCTCACACGACGATCATCTGTATAGTCAATGGACTCAAATAACTGCTCAATATCTTCCAGCCAGTTCTCACATTCTATAGCATTCTCTGTTCCTTGCAACTGTGGTGGTTTAAATGACTGGAATCGTTTCAGAAGTTTCTCCATCGGATTAGCATCGCTGAACTCATCAGTAGACGTACTACCCTGTCCATGTTCTGACACTGTCACTGGGACCTGTGCAACATTTGTCTGTTCAGGCTGATTCGTAGCCAATGTCTGCCTAACTCTCGGTGCTGGTCGGGGAGGCATATCTGATAATCAAACAGATTAGTGTACAGTTCATCATATCATAACACATTTCTGTTTCAGTTCCTCAATGCCTTCTCAAAAGATCGAATCTGATTCAATTGTATTATTACATGCTTCCAATAATATCAGATAATGGATAGCATGCAATTATTAAAGCTGTAAATCAAGTCAGATAATAAACATGCTTCAAGAATACTTAAATCAGAGTAAAAGATTCGATCTACCCCACTCATCTATTCTAGTCCGAGAAACTTAACGCTCTGATACCACCTATTGTGGGGCCTCGGGTCGCTAATCTCAAATCTTAAGGGCAATTAATGAATAAGCAATCACCAAGCATTCGAAGCTGTAACAAACGAATTTTTTTTTTTTAAAATAGGCTGCGCTCGAGCGGCTGAAAAGCGCCGCTCGGGCGCGCCCTGCCCATTTCGAGGCAGAACTTTCTGCCCCGGGCTGCGCTCGGGCTGCTGTTTTCTGCAGCTCGGGCACGGCCCTGGGCAGATTCTTGCCCACACTTGACAACTCCAAAAACTTGGCAATTGACAGCTCCAAAACTTGTTTCCTTTGATGTAAACACAAACTTATACATCTAAACAAAGTCTCAAGCAAGTATACATGCATTTTATTACATCAACCAAGTCGCTAAAGAAACGATAACAATAACGACATAAACTATCTCAAGTTTTATACATGTATTCCAAAACCAACAAGTTCTAAAGTTCCTTGCTTCTAACATTCAAAACATCATCTACAACCCGAGCCCTCACGTGCTAGACTCTCTCCCAGCTGTCAATGACGTCGATGATCAGCTCCTGCCCTCTCTGTTGTCATGCACACATACAAAACAAGACAACAACCGGATAACTCTGGTGAGATACAATTCTCAGTATAACCAACATATTGAAAGCGTTAAATAAATCATATCGACTCTATTTAAAACTCAACTCAACAACTAGAGTACTCAAACGCTTTAACTACGAATTGATTCATATAACTTCGAAGCCATCAAGATTCATAAATGATCTTGACATGGATATCCATCTAACGAATTCGTAAATGACTCGCAAATAAGGTTAACCGCAACCTTGGCTTAGAATCAATTCGATATAACATCATATCAACTCAAATTTAAAGATCCACTACCTGAGATGGATCGACAACACCACAATCAAATCAAAACATAAACAAGTATGTGATTTTTGCGGGCCAACTCAAAGATAATCGTTCTTGAGTTTCAAAGTCCCTACTTCGCGATGTCGTCATTATACCTTCGTTTATTGAGGTTCTGAACTCTTCAAATCTGTAAGATATAATCACAACACATATATCAAACTTCATATCAACCTATCATGTCAGAAACGAACCAAAACCATCAAGATTTCATCAATCAAAACCACTTCAAACCTCAATCAACTTTCTTCGGTTCAAAGTCGGCGTCTCATGTTGTTGGCCTTCCAAACGTGACTGAAATTGAACAATACACATTCTTTAACATTGATAACATCTCAATAACAACATCAACTCAGAATTCGGCTATCAAAACAGTTCCAAAACTCGATTAAACGACGTAACGATTCAAAATCGGTAACCGACGTAATTCCCGACTTCGAAACTTGTAACTCAACTCATATATCAGAATATATCTTATAAAACTCAGCCATACAACAACATATCAGCAGCTATACTTGTCAAGATACATGCTACAAATCATAATCAATCCCTTCAAGCATTCAACTTTGATCCGGTGTCGAAACTAGACGCAATACAAATTGCAAAACATGATCGAAAACTCAATATCTGATATCTGTCAATTTTCGAAATTCAAACCATGCTAAAAGATATAAAATCTTACACCAAATCGAAGCCCTTGTCGTAAGGATTCCAGAACACTTTTCGGAATTGAAATCGGACAACCGGTTCAAAAGTTACGGCAAATCGAAAATCAAACTTTCAAAGAAATTGAAGAAGAACGAAACTCTGCTCTTGGTTTCGAAAGTTTTCTGAACAAAAATCATGCTTACACGTTGCATAAGCTGAGTAAGCTAATAAAATCTGATAACTTTCAATAAAATTTCACTTTAGTCCCTTAATTCTTCAATAATTGCAATTTGGTCCTCGACCCTTATTTTAATTCACTTTCAATCCTAAATAATTTAAGAATATTAGAATTTAAATCAAAACTCTAAATATTCCCAAATTAAATATACTCGGATTAAAATTAAATAAATTCGGATTAATCTCTAATTAATCCCGGGCCTTACAAAGGTGTAGAGGGATTTTTGGTGTATGCAGTTGATGTACTGAAATCTAGCCCTGAATTGATTGATATACCAGTGGTTAGAGAATTTGCTGATGTGTTTTCGGAAGATGTTCCTGGGTTGCCACCTATTCGAGAAATCGAATTCAGCATCGATTTGGTGTCAGGTACTCAACCTATTTCCAAAGCTCCTTATCGTATGTCACATATTGAACTGAAAGAGCTGAAGGAGCAGCTTGAGGATTTGATTGCCAAGGGATACATCAGACCTAGTGTATCACCTTGGGGTGCTCTTGTTCTATTTGTTCGGAAGAAGGATGGTTCTATGCGGCTCTGTATTGATTACCGTCAATTGAATCAGGCTACAGTCAAGAATAGGTATCCTTTACCCCGAATAGATGACCTTTTTGACCAGCTGCAGGGTTCTTCTGTCTATTCCAAGATTGATCTGAGGTCAGGTTATCATCAGCTGAGAGTGAGAGAGGAAGATGTTCCTAAGACCGCATTCAGAATGAGGTATGGTCATTTTGAGTTTATAGTCATGCCGTTCGGTTTGACTAATGCTCCAACGGTTTTTATGGGTTTGATGAACCGTATCTTTCAGCGCTATTTAGATGAGTTCGTCATTATCTTCATCGATGATATTCTTATCTATTCGAAGAACCGTACTGAACATGGAGAGCACTTGAGAATCATCTTGCAGATTTTGCGAGTTGAACAGTTGTTTGCCAAGCTATCCAAGTGTGAGTTCTGGTTGGATCGAGTTGTATTTCTCGGTCACATTATTTCTGGAGATGGAATTTCTATCGATCCCAGCAAGATTGAAGCGGTTATGAATTGTCCTAGACCGACATCAGTACCTGAGATCCGAAGCTTTATGGGTTTAGCTGGTTACTATCGCCGATTCATCGAGGGTTTCTCTTCTATTGCCAAGCCGATTACCCAGCTGACTCAAAAGAATGCGCCTTTTATCTGGACTGTAGATTGTGATGCTAGCTTTGTTGATCTGAAGAGGAGACTGACCAGTGCTCCGATTCTTTCTATTTCAAAAGGTACTGGAGGTTTTACCGTGTATTGCTGCTTCTAACCGAGGCTTGGGTTGTGTTCTTATGCAGCATAAGCATGTGATAGCATATGCATCGAGGCAGCTGAAGCCGCACGAGACTCGTTATCCGGTTCATGATCTTGAACTAGATGCGATTGTATTTGCATTGAAGATCTGGCGTCACTATCTTTATGATGAGTCTTTCGAGATCTTTTCTGATCATAAGAATCTTAAGTACTTGTTTTCTCAGGTAGAGCTAAATATGAGACAGAGAAGATGGTTAGATCTGTTGAAGGATTTTGACTATGAAATCAAGTATTATCCGAGTAAGTCGAATGCAGTTGCTGATGCCTTGAGCCGAAAGCTATGTTATTTATCTCTTTCTAGTATTGGTGTTTCTCAGTTGATCGATGATTTTTGCACTTCTGGTTTAGAGTTTGAAACAGATAGGGAGACTATCAGAGTGTTTGCTATTCAAGCCGAGTCGGAGTTGTTAATTGCGATCAAAGAAGCACAGAAGTCTGATCCGAGCATTCAGGTTTCAGTAGAGAAAGTCAGATATGAGCATCAGTCTGAATTCCAGGTTAGAGATGACTTTTTGTTTTTGAATAATCGTATTGTTGTGCCTGATATTTTGGAATTGAGACAGCGGATTCTCCGAGAGGCTCATTGCAGTCGGTTCAGTGTTCACCCTGGAGGCCGTAAGATGTATAACGATCTGAAGAACCAGTTCTGGTGGAAGAAAATGAAGAGCGATGTTGGTAGGTTTGTATCTTGATGTTTGAACTGTCAGCAAGTGAAAGCAGAAATAAAGCGACCAGGTGGTCTGTTGCACAGTTTATCTGTTCCTGAATGGAAATGGGATCACATTTCTATGGATTTCGTCACGAAGCTACCACGATCCGTTCAAGGATGCGATGCTATTTGGGTAGCGATCGATCGATTGACGAAGTCTGCTTGTTTTATTCCGTACAGGATGACGTATCGTCACGATCAGATGGATGAGTTGTATGTTAGCAATGTTGTGAGATTGCATGGGGTGCCGAAGTCGATCGTTTCAGACCGAGACCCTAGATTCACTTCGCACTTTTGGCATAGTCTGCAGGAGGCACTTGGTACTCGATTGCATCTGAGTACAGCTTATCATCCTCAGACCGACGGACAGTCAGAGCGGACTATCCAGACGTTAGAGGATATGCTTCGAGCAGTAGTTCTAGACTTTGGCACTAGTTGGCAAGATTCTTTGCCTCTTGTCGAATTTTCTTACAACAACAGCTTCCAAGCGAGTATCGGTATGACGCCTTTTGAGGCATTATACGGTAAGAAATGCCGATCTCCATTGTTTTGTGATTATTTGTCCGAGTCACCTGATTTGGGGCCGGATATGCTTAGAGATATGACAGAGCAAGTTAAGATCATTCAGTTGAGAATGAAGTCAGCTCATGATAGACAGGCAAAATATGCGAATGTCAGACGTAGACCTCTGAGTTTTGAGCAGGGAGACCATGTATTCCTTAAGATTTCTCCTTTCAGAGGTACTGTCAGATTTGGTAAGAGAGGGAAGTTATCTCCGAGATTCATCGGTCCGTATGAGATTCTCGAGAAGATAGGTGATCTTGCCTGCAAACTTGCACTTCTTCCGTATTTATCTGGTATTCATGACGTTTTTCACATCTCTATGCTGCGGAAGTATCATCCAGATCCTTCTCATATTCTTCAGCTTGACGAAGCCGAGTTAGACGAGACTCTGAGCTATTTTGAGCGACCGATTAAGATCTTTGATCAGAAAGAGAAGCAACTCCGAACCAAGTTGAATCCGTTGGTGAAAGTGCAGTGGAGCCGTCACGGCGTTGAGGAAGCGACTTGGGAGACATAATCCAACATGAGACAGCGTTTTCCTGAGTTATTCGGATGACGTGAGTTCTTCTTAATGTCTTTAGTTCTTTATTCTATCTTATGAGTTGTGATTCTTGTTGATTTCGAGGACGAAATCTCTTCTTAGAGGGGGAGAATTGTAACGCCCCATTTTTATCTTAAATGAGTTTATTGTTAATCGGAGATTACAGAGTTCAAGAGCCGACTTGATTTTGATCAGGGTCTATTTTGCAAATTTTGGAAATTTCAGGGGCTAAAACGCAAATTTGAGTTTTTGTATATTATCTACTCTAGTTGACTAGTCTCATTCACACCATCATCTTCCCCAACTCGTTCTCCACCATTGAAGCCGCCCAAGATGCTTTCCAAGCTTTCAGATTTAGGTTTCCGGTCGATCCGTCCGTTGGAAATTATTTTTGAAGGCAGATTAGCGATCACTGCAGCGAGAGCTTCGTTATATCGTAAGTTTTTCTACGATCAGATACATTCTAGTTTTTGGATGTTGTTAGAATCGTTTGAGATTCGAGTATGTTGTTCTTGGCAGAGTTCTAATCGTTTATTATCTGTCGGTTTTGAAATAGAGCGACGTTCGGATTTGTTATGATTTTTGGAAGCCTATTTTCGAAAATCTAGTTTTGAGATTTGAAGAGTTTGCCTTGTTGTTGTTGTCTTAGCATTGTTATGAGTTAGTATCGTTGTTGAACTGCTGTTTACATTTTTGGTTTGTTCAGTTTATAGCCGTTATGCCGCCGGTTTGAGTTTTTGGGATTTCGAACCGTTTTTGAGTTGTTGAACTTTGGCTTGTGAGTGATCGTTGTTGTTGATCATCTCTTGTCTTCGTACAGATTCGTTGGAGTTTGTCGAGCCCTGTGTTAACAGCATTTGATCGTCAAGAGATTGGACGAAGAACGGTAAAGAGATTTACCTTGAACCGTAGTTGTTGTTTAGATTGTATAGTCTTTGATTCAATCTTTTGTTGTAGCTATCCAAAGTCAGAACTACTGCATTGAAAGGTAAAAGCAGTCATCGTTAGTGGGATAGCATACTCGGGACAGTTGATTCTCGAGTTTCCCTTAAACTCACATATTGCATCAATACTTGTTCTAGCATGTGGAACTTGTATTTTGTTGATTGATTGAGCTTTTGTTATATGGCTTATGTTTTATGTTTCGTTATGCATTCATCTTGAGCCAACTTTGATTTCAGCGGGCAGAACAGCCCTTTTTGTTTAGATGTTTTGGGAGCTATACTATGAGTGGCCTGGGTGTAGAGGTTCACCTAGAGTCAGCATACTCCTTATAGTTGCACCAAAGTCTAGGGGAGTAAGATGCGTGGCACCACCTTGATTGGAAGAGTCGGTGAGTCGTTACGTGATCTTATCTTCGGGATCCCAAAAGTACAGCAGCAATCCATTGTTTATCAGAATTGATACCCCTATTTTAAAGACATGCATATCATTATCTTGAACTGATTATGTTGTCTTGTAAGCATGTGGTTGAGATATTACATGTATTACTTGTTATGTTTCTTTTACTGGGAATACCATTCTCACCGGTTTATCCGGCTATTGCTTTGTTTTGTATGTGTACTTGGCAACAGGTGGGGCATGACCAAGTCAGAAGAGGCATGGTTAGCTTCGGGAACAAGGGATAGAAGTGAGACTCGGTTTAGAAGTCGTGTCAGCATATCTACCTAGTGATGTTGGAACATGTTTAGATATCGAACTTCGTTATTATGTTGTATTGTTTATGCGAGCTTTTTGATTGAACGTGTTGTTTCATATTCTATACTTTGAGCTGTTGTTAAGCTTTAGAACTTCATGTATTAGTTGGAAGAACTGCTTTTGTAATGCATGATTATGATTTGAATGTGTTGGAACCAAGTTTTCTGAGTTTCTGCTCTGTTTTAGCTGTGCAGCAGGGGGCGCACGGTCTGCTGTTTTTAGCAGACCGAGCACCACTCCCTCTTCCGAGCAAGACAGCAGGCTGTTGTCTTGGCCTCGCTCCATATGCTGTTTTTAGCAGACCGAGCGCACCTCCTGTTGAGCAGAACAGTGGGATGCATGGATTGGAGGAAAATAGCAGACCGAGCTCACCCCCTTTTTCAAAAAAAAAAATTTCTTGCTTTGCTTTTAGTCTTGGATCTTGTATGCTTAATTATTGTTTAATCCGATATTAGTTGTGTAGAACCGAGGTCTCACAATAAATTTGTTTGGTGAGAATTAATCATAGTTGTATAATGTTGAGAATTTTTTTATCAGTATATTTTGAATGAATCTTGATGTGTCGAATTAACATTCGAATAAAAAATTATAATGAGAAAAGACCAAAAGTATTAAACCATTCCAGGTCTTCAGTTTTTTTTGTTGGTATGCCATTAGCTTCATTTTTCAATGATTTTTTTTTAGTATAAAACAACCTGAAAAAAAAGTTTCAATGATTTCTCACCCATTTCAAATGAGTTCATCATTTAAAATCGAAAAGAGAGACATTAATCCAACACAACCTCGACCAAAAAACCAACCAACCCATAAATCCAAGCAATATAAATCTAAAATGGGAAATAATTTGAGCGATCAAAATAATTGAAATGCACGTGGAAAAAATTATTTAGATTTGAAAAATAGGAAAAGAAAATTAATTTACAAACAAAGAGACTCGGGAATAAATTTTGAAACTTTCTTTATAAATAAAGTAACTTTTTAAATTTTAAGTAAATCAAATAGCACAAATTGCGGAGAGAATTAAGTTATATACCAATTCACCTTTAACTGCGTTTATGGAGGAAATGTCAGCAACACCTTGAACCTGATACTGGAAATTCTGGATTAACAAACCAAGAGAATGAATTGCAGAATTCGATTAATAAAATCCATGTCGATATTAGATATGAAAGTTGATACCAAGATATTTACTCACTATTAATTAATTAATTAATTAATTAAGACTCGTCTTTTTTGAACATCTTGCTGAACAGGTTGATTGCACTATTTCAAAGCTTTCGTTCAAAACTCAAACTTGATCATAAAATTTTTAATGTTAAAAAACAAAACTTTTTAAAAACAAACCCGAATAAATGGATCTTTGAAAAGGTGTAACCAACCCGTCTCCTCCACCCTTGATTTTTATCCGATTTAGCAGTCATCGACTCCAAAATTTTCCAATTTAGTGTTCTCCCCTTTTCATTATTCATGGCCAGCCCATGAACATGTTGTAGACCAACAATTTTGTTGTCTGAGGATAAAAAATAGTTCGAAATAAAATGATGGGGAGGGACATTAACAAACTTGACGTTCAGAAAATGTGGCAAGAAATCTAGGGGAAAAAATAAGATACAAATGCCCACCCAACCTTATGAATTTTGAAGAATGAGGTTAATGTGTCGAGCAATTTTTAGATCGTGAAAGAACTTGTGTGAAGATTACCAAAAAATCCACTAAAAGAAGGTTATAAAACAAATAATGAGAGGGTGGAAACGGAAAATATATTTTGGTTTGTTTGGGCCATACCAAAGCAGTTTTTATCAAGGTCTCGCCCTTTATAAGATTGTATATATTTCAAGTTTATAATTACTTTATCACAAAATAGTATAGCATTCAAAACACATTTTCCGATAGTAATTTTTTTATTACTATTATTTAGAGCGTATTAAGATTGTGTAGTGCGTACTGTTAAACTTTTGATCATTTAGAGCATATTAAAATTTGTTTAAATAAAATTTTATAATCTCCCAGTTATTTGTACTTTTACTCGCGGATCTAACCACCGAAATTAATGCATTTTTATAAACTATAAAATATTAAAATGTTTATTCAACTCGATAAGATTGCGTTCAAGAAATTGTGTAATAATGTATCAATTTTTAATTGCCTAATTTATGTACAAATGTCATTGACATGCTCTTCTTCAAATTCACATAGAATGCAGTCAATAGTGGGAATACGTTTGGGAGAGATTCTATCCTATACCGGGAGAAACACTATCGGTGTTTTTTTTTCAATGAGATGATCAGTTGATCATCTCACCAAAAACCAAACATGTGGAGTCCATAAGTTTTTTTTTAAATGAGATCTCATGCGAACACACCGAGAGTGTTTCTCTCAAAGTAGCATAGAATTTCCCATACCTCGGTATAATTTCACCTAATATAGCTACCCTTTTAGGCCTACTTAATAAATCTTGAAAATATAAGAAAAAGTAATAGCATGTGCATCTTATAAGTTAATGCAAAGATATCAAAAGACAACCATATGCAGATGACTTATATCAACTGAGAGAACTTTTCTCACCATCATATTGCCTTTTTATATTAAGAACAAACATTAAAGTCTCAAATGATCAGTGAAATACATGCTATGCAGCACCATAAATTTGTTTGGTGAGAATTAATCATAGTTGTATAATTTTGAGAATTTTTTTATCAATATATTTTGAATGAATCTTGATGTGTGGAATCAACATTTGAATAAAAAATTATAATGAGAAAAGACCAAAAATATTAAACCATTCCAGGTCTTCAGTTTTTTTTTGTTGGTATGCCATTAGCTTCATTTTTCAATGATTTTTTTTAGTATAAAACAACCTGAAAAAAAAAGTTTCAATGATTTCTCACCCATTTCAAATGAGTTCATCATTTAAAATCGAAAAGAGAGACATTAATCCAACGCAACCTCGACCAAAAAACCAACCAACCCATAAATCCAAGCAATATAAATCTAAAATGGGAAAAAAATTGAGCGATCAAAATAATTGAAATGCACGTGGAAAAAATTATTTAGATTTGAAAAATAGGAAAAGAAAATTAATTTACAAACAAAGAGACTCGGGAATAAATTTCAAAACTTTCTTTATAAATAAAGTAACTTTTTAATTTTAAGTAAATAAAATAGCACAGATTGCAGAGAGAATTAAGTTATATACCAATTTACCTTTAGCTGCGTTTATGAAGAAAATGTCTGCAACACCTTGAACCTGATACTGGAAATTCTGGATTAACAAATCAAGAGAATGAATTGAAAAATTCGATTAATAAAATCCTGTCGATATTAGAGATGAAAGTTGATACCAAGATATTTACTCACTATATATATATTAATTAATTAATTAATTAAGACTCGTCTTTTTTGCACATCTTGCCGAACAGGTTGATTGCACTATTTCAAAGCTTTCGTTCAAAACTAAACTTGATCATAAAATGTTTAATGTTAAAAAACAAAACATTCTGAAAACGAACCCGAATAAATGGATCTTGGAAAAGGTGTAATGAACTCGGCTCCTCCACCCTTGATTTTATCTGATTTAGCAGTCATCGACTCCAAAATTTTCCACTTTAGTGTTATCCCCTTTTCATTATTCATGGACAACCCATGAACATGTTGTAGAATAACAATTTTGTTGTCTGAGGATAAAAAATAGTTCAAAATAAAATGATGGGGAGGGACATTAACAAACATGATGTTCAGAAAATGTGGCAAGAAATCTAGGTGAAAAAAGAAGATACAAATGCCCAGCATTTTGAATTTTGAAGAATGAGGTTAATGTGTCGAGCAGTTTTTAGATCGTGGAAGAAGTTGTGTGAAGATTACCAAAAAATCCACCAAAGGAAGGTTATAAAACAAATAATGAGAGGGTGGAAACGGGAAATATAGTTTGTTGTGTTTGGGCCATACCAAAGTAGTTTTTATCAAGGTCTCACCCTTTATAAGATTGTATAGATTTCAAGTTTATAATTACTTCATCCCAAAATAGTAATGCATTCAAAACACGTTTTCTGATAGTAATTTTTTTATTACTATTATTTAGACCGTATTAAGATTGTGTAGTGCGTACTTTTAAAATTTTGATCATTTAGAGCATATTAAAATTTTTTTAAATAAAATTTTATACTCTCTCAGTTATTTGTACTTTTACTCGCGGATCTAATCACCGATGGTAGCGCTAAGTCGCGTCACGCCCAAATTACCCGAATCAAATCAGATAACAAATTATTCAGTAGTGTGAGTAGGGATCGTTCTCACGAGGAAAGTAAAATTTAAATAGTGTTCTTAAAATATTGAAAATAATAAAAAGGGATTTTTGGATTTTATTAACTACTATGCAAGAATTAAAATAAGAAAGATCAATAAACTAACGAGACTTGGTATCAGTCGACTACACCCTTGAAATTATTCATTCGATCATCGATTCCCTAAAAATAATTAATTCACATTGAATATTCATCATTAGAAATTTAATTCCTGTTTCACCTTAATTTTAGTTAACTAGACATCAGCGTTCTAAGTTAACCCTTACCCCATAAATTAACCCAATACCAGCGATTAGATTTAAATCCACGGTATCATTCAAATGAGTAAAACTGATGAATCTAGACAACACAATACCAGCGATTGTATTTAATCTAGTCAATTGTTGTTCCTACGATTTAACAAATTCAACAGCAAAAAATATTAATCATAGTTGCTTCACAAATCAGATGATTCAAACAATTACGGATTTGAGTTTTAATTTAGCAATAGATTGTATAGCAAAATTCTAAGGTGATCAATCCTAAAATCTCACATACAAGCATGACAATCAATCCAAAACAACTCTTGATATGCAATTTGGAATTAAAAAATGAAAAATTTGAATCTCACAAATAAAATAACTCAAGGGTTCGTCTTCCTCAACCAAGTACTAAAACTTAGCCAACAATATTCATGAATTTTTTAGAAAACTTCATGAAAGAAAATTAAATCTATGAAAAGAGAGAAGAAACCTAGCCGCCAAGAGAGTTCTTCAAGCTTTCTAGCTGTCGAAAGATCATATATTTTTGAGTTCTAGATGATATTTAAAGTATAAAGTCCTTCCCAAGAAAGTTTCCTATTTAAAATATAAATTCCCGACTTTTCTTCTTGCCCGCTCGATCGGTTAAATTGCACGGATCGAGCGAGCCAAATTCTGCCAACTTTATGTCCAAATTTTATTTCTGCGCCCGCTCGATCGGTTAAATTTTACGGATCGAGCGAGCATCTTTTTTTCCAGCGAGCAGTGATTTTGAAAAATTCATATCCGGAGATCAAGCCGTCAGATTGAACTGAAATTTGGACAGCTACTTCAAAACATCTTGAATTCATTCTGAACGGTGGAGATCGGATTTGGATTTCTCTAAAATTAAAAATGATTTTTCTGACCATTGCTGCTTCGTAATTCTTCTCTTATCTCGGCTCTTTCCTTTCATCTTTAGCTCCATTTATTCTCTTTTCCTAAATCAAACCAAAAACATTCATTAGTAACAATACAATGAATTTAATCAATGCAAACTCTTCTAATCACACCAATTAACACACATAAATATAGGAAAATATCATCACATAAAACTCCCCCATACTTAATCCTTGCTCGCCCTCGAGCAACACAAAACCAAAAATAAGCTCAAACTCATAATCCATAACAAAAATAACCATGATCTTTACATTTGTGCCTCAGGAATAAACTCAATGCATGTTCAAGAAAGGCGCTAAAATGCTAACAACGGAACAAGTTCAATATCCAGACATTTCAACTAGAGATATAGCCCCGAACGTGTGTGTGTGTTTGGTCATTAGCCAGTGTCATGCACACTTCACAGATCCATTCAATGTAAATCCCCACAATAGCTCAAGTTGAACACCAACAAATCAAATTAAACAGTTGAGAAATTTTATAGTCTTTTCACTTGTCCGAGTAATTGCACTCGGTTATCCTCAACTCCATACATTCTCCTCCATATTTAGCTCTTGGAATTTATAGGACTAGAATTTCAATCCTCATTCCAATGCCTCCCCTCACCTTACTAACTCCATTCTTTACTCTTTTTCTTTTTCTTTTTTGTATTAAGCTCAAAAGGGAGGTTGATAGGCTAGCGACTTCCTAAGACTATCACAAGGCTCACACGACCTTCACTATGTCATATACAATTCACAAGCCATGACTCATGCGTGCTTAAAAAAAATTCAACAACCATATCAAAGTCTAATTTGCATTGGATATCAGAGTGTTCCAAAGTTAGCAAATCATCTATTTTCAAAAGCATGCATGTCATCAATTAGATATCTTCATGGGCTAATGAATTTCAACAGTCAAATTCATCACAAACTATGAGCTCTAAAAAAAATATTTTTTTTGTCAAAAAAAAAAAGGCTAAATTCTCTCAATGACTGGCTAAGTCTCTCCCCCATACTTAAAATCTTACATTATCCCCAATGTAAGCAAAAAAACAAAACAAAAATAAATAAAAACTAAGAATGAAAGAAAATACTCCCCTTGGGTTGCCTCCCAAGCAGCGCCTCTGTTTACAGTCGTCGGCCCGACTGCATGCTTAAGTTCCTCAAGGTGGTTTATATCTAGTTTTTCTAACCACCTTCACCTACTTGCGCAGTTTTCCAGTTATTTTCGTCCCATGATTCTTCTGCTTTGATTTCTTGGGGATTCCTTTTGATCGACCCGGAGGAAATTTTGTCTCAGTTTTAGGTACCTGCAAATCAGAGAGAAAAATTTCAGCAATAGAATTTTTAGCAGGTTGTTCAATAAATTCCTTCAACTTATCTTCATTCACAACTTCCTTGTGTTCCTGTGACAAGTGATTATTGACATCAATAGTATTAATAGCAACACTTTCACAACTAGGAGTTTTCAGGGTATCAAAAATATTAAACATAACAATCTCCCCATCAAACTCCATAGTGAGAGTTCCATTGTTAACATCTATAACAGACTTCGAAGTTTTCAGAAATGATCTTCCTAGCAAAATTGGGGATTTCATATCATTATTTTTCATATCTAGCACATAGAAATCATCAGAAAAAACCAATTTATCAACTTGCACGAGAACATCCTATAACACACCTCTCAGATGAATAGTAGATCTATCAGCCATATGGATAACAATTGCAGTTTTATTCAAAGGCCCAAGATTCAAGGACGCATAAACAGAGTATGACATGACATTTGTGGGGACCTCGGGTTGCTAATATCATCTTAGGGCAATTAATGATTAAATAATAATTAATCAAACAATAAGTAATATTAAAACCAAGAGCTAATTTTTTTTTTAAATTTCAGCACCTCGCTCGATCGGGTAAACTCAATCGATTGAGCGAGCTTAAATCATAAGCTCTCGGGTCTGAAACATATTTGGCCTCGCTCGATCGGTGGAACTCACTCGATCGAGCGAGATCAAAATTCCAATTCTCTGTTTTGAAATTTTAAGGGCCTCGCTCGATCGGTGCAATTCACCCGATCGAGCGGCTCCCCTGCTTCAGAAATTCTGCAGATTTATTTTTGCTGTCAACTTCGAAGATTCAATCCAAATCATTCAAAAACCAACTCCAATCATGGTTTATAAAATCTGAAACAGGCATATATACATAAATGAAGTCTCAAGTATATATATTCATGCATTTATTACATCAAACATATCGTTAACAAAGCGATAAACGACACAACTATAACAATTCTCAAAAGTGTACTTCAAACCACAATATTCTAACATGTTTGATGCTTCTAAAACTTCTAACTTCAGCTAAAACCCGAGTCCTCACGTGCTTAACTCTCTCCCAAGCTATCAATGACGTCTTTGACTAGCTCCTGCCCCCTCTGTTGCCATGCACACATACAAAACAAAGCAACAGCCAGATAAACTCTGATGAGAAATCATTCCCAGTATAATCGACATATATAAAGAGTTAAATAAATAATATCAACTCTAATCATAATCGACTAGACAATAGAGTAAATAACACATATATCGATCAAGAATTGATTCATATCTCGTCATTGCCATCAAGATTCGTAACCGATCTTGATATGGATATCCATCTATCGTAGTCATTCTTGACTAGAAAATAATGTCGTCTCCGACATCGGCATAGAATCAATTCAATATCATATCATATCATCATCGTAATAATATAGACTCAAAGATCCACTACCTGAGATGGATCGACAACATCAAAATCAAATCAAAACAATAAACAAGTATGTGATTTTGGTGGGACAACTCAAGAAGCTTCATTCTCGAGTTTCAAATCCTTGACTCGCAATGTCGTCTTATACCTTCTGGTTTTCTCGGTTTTGAACGCTTCAAATCTGAAACATAACATCAAAACATTCATATCAATCTTTCTTGAATTCTATCATTCCAAAATCTGTTCAAAATTATCATTAAATCTTCAACCAAATGACTTCAAACCTTGAATTCTTCTTATTCGGTTCGAATTCAAAGTTCTTGAGTCGTTAGTCTTCAAAACTAGTCTGAGCTCAATCATAGACTATCAAAACGTTCTCAAAACATGAATCGACGGCATAACGATTGAAAATCGGTAACCGACATAATATCGAAACCATTCTAACTTCATATATACTTCGAACCAACATATCACAGCAAAACATCATCAAATCTCAGCATACTCAAAGAATAACTATTTGAACCCATGTTGGTAAGTCATAAGAAATCCAAACAATATCCGTTCGTCAATTCGATTTCGAATATACAAGATACAAAAGCTCACGAACATGCATAGAGCATAAAATCTGATCTCTGCAATATTTCAATCTTCAAAACATGCCAAAATAATTAAAAACTTACACCAAATCGAAGACCTCGTCGCAAGGATTCCAGAACTATTTTCGGAATTGAAATCGGACGAGCGGATCAAAAGTTACGGGGTTTTTAAAATCGGAAATTCAAAGAAAATGAAGATCTCGGCTTGCTCTGTTCGATTTTTCTGAAATGAATATCACACATACACGCATACATGCTGAATAAGCAATAATAATCTGATAACTTCAAGCCAAATTGCATTTTAGCCCCTCAATTCTTCAGTATTTTCAATTCGGTCCTAGACCCTCTTTTAAATTCAATTTCAATTCTAAATAATTTAAGAATATTAGAATTTAAATCAAAACTTTAAATATTTCCAAATTAAATATACTCGGATTAAAATTAAATAATCTCGGATTAAATTAAATAATCCCGGGCCTTACATTTCTCCCCCACTAAGGCATGAGTTCGTCCTCGAATTCATAAGCAGTCTAGATATGCAGTCTGTATGCACATAAGATAAAGAATAACGGAAAATTGAATAAAAACTCACATCAGTGGAATAGATAGGGAAATCTCTGCCTCATGTCATCTTCTACTTCCCATGTCCCTCTTCAACTCCAAGCCGACTCCATTGAATCTTCACCAATGGAATGATCTTGTTTCGGAGTTGCTTTTCCTTACGATCAAGTATCTGAATCGGTTTTTCAAAATAGCTAAGAGTTTCATCCAATTCAGCTTCATCAGGTTGCAAGATATGAGATTCATCAGGTTGATACTTTCGAAGCATCGAGACATGAAATACATCGTGTATACCAGATAAAGATGTAGGAAGAGCGAGTCGATAAGCAGATTGCCTATCTTCTCGAGTATCTCGTATGGACTGATAAAACGTGGAGATAAATTTCCTTATTTGCCAAATCGGACCGTGCCCCTGAACGGTAAAATCTTCAAGAACACTCTATCTCCCTGTTCAAACGATAACGACCGTCGTCGAACATTCGCATATCTGAATTGTCTATGATGCGCTGTTCTCATCCTCTGCTGTATCAACTTCACCTTCTCAGTCATCTGTCTAATCATATCTGGTCCCAACTCAGGTACCTCTGACACATCATCCCAATACAATGGCGATCGACACTTCTTCCCATACAATGCTTCAAATGGAGCCATCTCTATACTCGTCTGATAACTGTTGTTATAAGAAAACTCCACAAGTGGTATGGAATCTTGCCATTTAGTACCAAAATCAAGTACTACAGCTCTAAGAATATCCTCAAGAGATTGAATAGTTCGTTCAGATTGTCCGTCGATTTGAGGATGATAAGTGGTACTCAAAAGTAAGCGCGTACCTAGAGCTTGCTATAGGCTATGCCAAAAGTGCGAAGTGAATCTCGGATTTCGATCAGATACAATCGACTTTGGCACACCATTTAATCGTACCACTTCTCGAACATATAAATCTGTCATTTGATCATGACGATATGTCATTCGATATGGAATAAAACATGCAGATTTTGTCAACCTGTCAATGATCACCCAAATAGCATCGCATCCTCGGGATGATCATGGCAATTTCATCACAAAGTCCATGGAAATGTGATTCCATTTCCATTTAGGAATAGATAAACTCTGCGACAAACCACCTGGTTTCTTCCTCTCAGCCTTCACCTGTTGGCAATTCAGACATTTTGATACAAATTCAGTCACATTAGACTTCATTTGTTTCCACCAGTACTGATTTTTCAAATCGTTTACATTTTTCTGCCTCCAGGGTGAATACTGAATCGACTACAATGAGCTTCCTTCAAAATATTATGTCTCAAATCTGAAAGATCGGGAACAACAATTCGGTTATTCACATACAGAATATCATCATCACTAACCTGATACTCATACTGATGTCCTGATCTGATCTTTTCAATCGACTTCTGAACATTCAAATCAGATTTCTATGCTTCTTTGATTTGAATCAACAGTTCTGGCTCAGCACTGATAGCACATACTCTCATTGGTCTTCTATCTGTCTCAAATATTAATCCCGAAATACAGCAATCTTCAATCAAATGAGATACACCTATAGTAGACAAGGATAAAGCACATACCTTTCTACTTAGGGCATCTGCTGCTGCATTTGATTTTCCTGGATAATATTTGATTTCACAATCGAAATTTTTCAATAAATCGAGCCATCTTCTTTGTCTCATGTTCAGCTCAGATTGTGAAAACAGATACTTCAGACTTTTATGATCAGAAAATATTTCAAACTTTTCACCATACAGGTAATGTCGCCAGATCTTTAATGCAAAGACGATAGCTGCCAATTCAAGATCATGAATCGGATATCTGAATTCATGTGGTTTCAATTGTCAAGAAGCATAAGCAACAACGTGTCCTCTCTGCATTAAAACACATCCCAAACCTCGATGAGAAGCATCGCAATATATAACAAAATCACCAGTACCTGAAGGGATTGTCAAGACCGGTGATGTAGTCAATTGTTTTCTTCAATTCAAGAAAACTAGCTTCACATGCCTCAGACCAAAAAAATGGTGCATTTTTCTCTGTAATCTGAGTAATAGGCTTCGCAATAGACGAGAAATTTCTGATAAATCGACGATAATATCCGGCTAAGCCCATAAAACTTCGAATTTCTGGCACAGATGTCGGTCTCTGCCAACTTATCACTACTTCAAATTTGCTTGGATCAACTGAAATACCATCTCCTGAAATAATATTACCAAGAAAAACAAATTTCTGCAACCAAAATTCAAAATTTGACAACTTGGCATACAATTTCTCTTCTCGCAAAATTCTTAATACAGTTCTGAGATGGTTGGCATGATCACACAGATTCTTAGAGTAAATCAAAATATCATCGATAAATATAATTACGAAATCATCTAGATATTTTTGAAATACTCTATTCATCAATTCCATAAATACTGCTGGTGCATTCGTTAGACCAAAAGGCATGACTATGAATTCATAATGGCCATACCTGGTTCTAAATGCAGTCTTAGGGATATCTTCATGTCTCACCCTCAATTGATGATAGCCTGATCTCAAATCAATCTTTGAATATACTGACAAACCCTGAAATTGATCAAATAAATCATCGATTATAGGTAAAGGATAGCGATTCTTTACCATTGCTTTATTCAATTGCCGGTAGTCAATACATAACCTCATCGATCCGTCTTTCTTTCTAACAAACAAAACCGGAGCGCCCCAAGGAGAAACACTCGGTCTGATATAACCTTTGGCTAAAATATCTTCAAGCTGCTCTTTCAGTTCTTTCAATTCAATTGGTGCCATACGGTAAGGTGCTTTTGATATCGGTTGTGTACCTGTCATCAATTCTATACTGAAGTCTACCTCTCGAAACGGAGGCAATCCCAGAATCTCGTCAGGGAAAACATCAGCGAATTCACTAACCACTGGCAAGTCAGCCAATTTCGGGCTAGCTTTCAATACATCAACAACATAGATAAGAAATCCTTTTGCTGCGATAAATCAGTCATAGAAATAACGGATACTAAAGGAATTCTGGCTCGTGATCCATTACCATAAAATTTCCACTCATCAGCCATATTAGGTCTGAATTTTACAATCTTCTGAAAACAGTCAACTGTAGCTCTGTACTTGGTTAACATATCGATACCGATAATACAATCAAAATCAGATAAACCAAGAACAATACAGTCTAGCTCAATCTCATGACCCTCAAACTGCAATGTACAATTTCTTACAGACTTCACTGATATAATACCTCTTCCCAAAGGTAATGAAATAGACACGACAGTAGCTAAGGGTTCAACAGGAAATTCATGTAATACAACAAATTTCTCAGAAAGAAATGTGTGTTATGCACCAGTATCAACTAACACATAAGCAGGGTAACCATAAATAGAGCAGTTACCTGCAATCACATCATCAGGTGCATCTTGTGCTTGCTCCTCAGTCAATGCAAACACTCAAGCTTGTTGCCTCTGTTGCTGGCTCCCAGCTTGACTTCGTCTAGCACGGCTCTGTGATGATGGCTGAGATTGAAATGAATGCACTGAGGATGCTTGCCTCTCTGGCTGTGTCACTGATCAAGATCCACTTGCACCCTGAGTACTTCCTGACCCTCACTGTGGGCATACTCTCACAAAATGACCCGGTTGTTGGCTAATGTGACAGGTGTCAAACACTCATCTACACTGCTCATTGGTGTGACGTCCTCCACATTTAGAACAGTAGACATCAGAAGTACCGGATTTCTGTCCACCTCTAAACTGTCTGGATCCACTTGAACTAGAAGAGCTATTACCTGTACGTTTAAACTGTTTGCTTTTTCCCTTAAAGAAATTCTTCTTGCCACTGCCACTACCTCCAACATCAAATCGAGGTGGTGGTGGAATCTGTTGCTGCTTTGCAGTTGTTTCATCGGCTGTGGCACAAACTGTGCTCCTCGTTGCCTCAGTATTCCTGCTTCAGCTCCCTTTGCACGATTCAGAGCATCGGCAAAGTTATTCGGTCTTCCCGCATTTACAAGAGTGAACACATCTAGATTCAAGCCATTTATAAATTGATCGGATTGAGCTTCATCACTCCCAGCGATATGTGGAGCAAACTTCAGTAGGCTGGTGAACTTTGCAACATATTCTTCAATATTCATCTGTCCCTATTGAAAACTTGCAAATTCCACTCCCTTGTCCTTTCGATAAGAAATAGGAAAGAACCGTTGATAGAAAGCTATTTTAAATACAGACCATGTAATAACTGTACCTCGATTTTCAAACGCTCTCTTTGTCGCTACCCACCAATTCTTTGCAAGGCCATGTAATTGATGGATCACTAGTCTAACACGACGATCATCTGTATAGTCGAGGGATTCAAATAACTGCTCGATATCCTCCAGCCAATTCTCGCAATCAACAAAGTTCTCAGTTCCTTGTAAAGTCGGTGGTTTGAAGGACTGAAATCGTTTCAGCAGTTTTTCCATCGGATTTTCATCACCACTCAAAGTATCAACAGAAGTACTACCATGTCCTACGTCAGGTGCTGTTACTGGTACCTGTGCAGCATTAGTCTGTTCTGGCTGATTCACTGCTACAGTACGTCTAGTATTCGGTGCTGGTAGGGGAGGCATATTTGATAATCAAAAAGATTAGTGCACAATTTTCAAAATATATCTCAGAACACAGTTCTGTTTCAGCCTTCCTCTGATTAGCATTTTCATGCATCTTCAAGAAATCGAGTTCTGATTCAGAATCTATGCTGATTCATTCCCAATATCACATACTTCCAATCATCTCAGATATATAAGCAAGTATATAATTCTCAAAGCAATAAATAGACTCAAATCGTAATCATGCTTCGAGAATAAAGAAATCACACAAAAGGTCTCGATCTACCCCGCTCATCTATTCTCAGTCCGAGAAACTTAAGCTCTGATACCACCTGTGGTGGGGACCTCGGGTTGCTAATCTCATCTTGGGAAATTAATGATTAGGTAACAATTAATCAAACAATAATTAATATTAAAACCAAGAGCTAATTTTTTTTTTAAAATTTCAGCACCTCACTCGATCGGGTAAACTCACCCGATCGAGCGAGCTTAAATCATCAGCTCTCGGGTCTGAAACATATTTGGCCTCGATTTATCGGTGGAACTCACCCGATCCAGCGAGCTCAAAATTCCAATTCTCTGTTTTGAAAATTTAAGGGCCTCGCTCGATCGGTGCAATTCACCCGATCGAGCGGCTCCCCTACTTTAGAAATTCTGCAGATTTATTTTTGCTGTCAACTTCGAACATTCAATCCAAATCATTCAAAAACCAACTCCAATCATGGTTTATAAAATCTAATACAGGAATATATACATAAATGAAGTTTCAAATATATATTCAGGCATTTATTACATCAAACATATCATTAACAAAGCGATAAACGACACAACTATAACGATTCTCAAAAGTGTACTTCAAACCACAATATTCTAACATGTTTGATGCTTCTAAAACTTCTAACTTTAGCTAAAACCCGAGTCCTCACGTGCTTAACTCTCTCCCAAGATGTCAATGACGTCTTTGACTAGATCATGCCCCCTCTGTTTCCATGCACACATACAAAATAAAGCAACAACCGGATAAACTCCGATGAGAAATCATTCCCAGTATAATCGACATATATAAAGCGTTAAATAAATCATATCAAATATAATCATAATCGACTCAACAGTAGAGTAAACAACACATATATTGATCAAGAATTGATTCATATCTCGTCGTTGCCATCAAGATTCGTAACCGATCTTGATATGGATATCCATCTATCGTAGTCATTCTTGACTAGAAAATAAGGTCGCCTCCGACCTCGGCATAGAATCAATTCAATATCATATCATATCATCATCGTAATAATATCGACTCAAAGATCCACTACCTAAGATGGATCGACAACATCAAAATCAAATCAAAACAATAAACAAGTATGTGATTTTTGCGGGACAACTCAAGAAGCTTCATTCTCGAGTTTCAAATCCTTGACTCGCGATGTTGTCTTATACCTTCTGGTTTTCTCGATTTTGAACGCTTCAAATCTAAAACATAACATCAAAACATTCATATCAATCTCCCTTCAATTCTATCATTCCAAAATCTGTTAAAAATTATCATTAAATCTTCAACAAAATGACTTCAAACCTTGACTTATTTTTCTTCGGTTTGAATTCAAAGTTCTTGAGTCGTTAGCCTTCAAAACTAGTCTGAAATGGAAGCATAAAATTTCTACAACATCAACAACATCTCAAAGAACATCTAATCTCAATCATAGACTATCAAAACGGTCTCAAAACATGAATCGACGGCGTAGCGATTGAAAATCGGTAACCGACATAATATCGAAACCATTCTAACTTCATATATACTTCAAACCAACATATCACAGCAAAACATCATCAAATATCAGCATAATCAAAGCATAACTATTTGAACCCATGTTGGTAATTCATAAGAAATCCAAACAATATCCGTTCGTCAATTCGATTTCGAATATACAAGATACAAAAGCTCACGAACATGCATAGAGCATAAAATCTGATCTCTGCAATATTTCAATCTTCAAAACATTCCAAAATAATTAAAAACTTACACCAAATAGAAGTCCTTGTTGCAAGGTCGCAAGGATTCCAGAACTATTTTCGGAATTGAAATCGAACAAGCGGATCAAAAGTTACGGGGTTTTTTAAATTGGAAATTCAAAGAAAATGAAGATCTCGTCTTGCTCTGTTCAATTTTTCTGAAATTAATATCACACATACACGCATACATGCTGAATAAGCAATAATAATCTGATAACTTCAAGCCAAATTGCATTTTAGCCCCTAAATTCTTCAGTATTTTCAATTCGGTCCTAGGTCCTTTTTAAATTCAATTTCAATCCTAAATAATTGAAGAATATTAGAATTTAAATCAAAACTCTAAATATTCCCAAATTAAATATATGTGGATTAAAATTAAATAATCTCGGATTAAATTAAATAATCCCGGGCCTTACAACATTAATCGATGCTCCTAAATCTAACATGGTCGTGTCAAGCTGAACATCTCCTATTTTACAAGGAATAAAAAACATACCTGGATCCTTGCATTTTGTAGGTATTTTTCTTTGAATTACAGCAGAAACCTGTTCTCCCAATTCAACTCTCTGACATCCCTTCAGTTTTTGTTTTCTCTTCACAGTACACAACTCTTTTAAAAATTTAGCATAGCGAGGTACTTGAGTGATACCATCTAACAAAGGAATATTTACCTCACATCTACGAAAAATTTCATACAACACCTTAATTCCTTCATTCTTCCTAGACCCTTTCAATGCTAAGGGAAAAGGGGCTACAGGTTTATACTCAGAAAGGGGAGGAAACTTACCTCTCAGTGCCTCTTCGTTCTGTACTGGCTCTTTCTCCACTTCTTCATTATTTACCGGTGTGTGAACCACCTCTTCACGGACCTTCAAGTCTCTTCCACTCCTCAAGGTGATTGCACTCACATTCTCCTTTGGATTCACCACTGTCTGTGATGGTAAGCTGTTAGAGTTTTGTGCCTCCAACCTATTGAATGTGGTTTCCAACTGCCCCATTTGAGTGTTCAAGTGTTGGATACTTTCTCGAGTTTCCTGTTTAAAAGTTACAGTATTAGTAGCAAGATCCTTAACAATGTTTTCTAGAAACTCACCAGGCGTTGGAACTTTAGGACGCTGTGGCCATGGAGGATACGGTGGCCTATAAGCTTGAGCATTCGATTAATTCATTGGAGGTGCAGGCTGGTTCATTGCATGATTTTCATATCTGAGGTTTGGATGATCCTTCCAACCTCGATTGAATGTATTCGAATAAGGATCATAATTTCTCTGCTGTGATGGCCCAGGAAATCCTCCTGCTGCATTGACTTGTTCAGTAGATCCCTCTTGAAGTGTGGGACACATGTCAGTTGCATGTCCCACTGCAGCATAGATTCCACACTTTTCACATTTTGTCCATTCCCTATAGCCATTTGATGCACAAGAGAGATCAGTTCAATCAATTGTTGTTCAAGAGAAGAAACATTTACCTCGTTGCCCCTTCTTGGCACTAGATCACTCCTGTTAGTGCCAAATTGCTGAGAATTAGCAGTCATATTCTCTATCAAGTTCCTTGCTTGTACTGGAGTTTTGTCCACGAAAACTCCTCCACTGACCGCATCTAACATACTCCTGTCATGAGACAACAAACCTTCATAGCAGTATTGGATTAAAATTTTTTTACTTATCTGGTGCTGCATACAGCTAGCACAAAACTTCTTGAACCGCTCCCAATACTCGTGAAGTGACTCTCCTGTATACTGTTTAATGCCATAGATCTCCTTTCTGATATTTGCTGCTCTTGAAGCTGGAAAATACTTCTCTAAGAAGATCCTATTCATCTCTGCCAGGTGGTAATGAATCCAGAAGGTAGATAGTATAGTCAATCCTTAGCAGCATTCTTTAAAGAAAAAGGAAAGGCTCTCAATTGAATTTGCTCATCTGTTACTCCATGAGGTTTCATGCTTGTGCACACCACATGGAATTCCATTAAGTTCTTGTGGGGATCCTCACTTGCAAGACCATGAAAAGCAGGCAACAAATGTATTAGTCCAGATTTAAGATCAAAAGTAGCATTATTTTCTAGAGTAGGAAAAGTAATGCATAAAGGCTGCTGGTTGGGATCAGGAGTGCCCAATTGTCTCAAACTCAGATTGGCGTTGTCAGCCATTGCTCTTGTCAGATCTTCAACCACGCGCTCGTCCTCTTCTAGTCTCTTACAAGCTTCTCTCCTTCGCCTATGCAAAGTTCTTTCTATCTCCGGGTCGTATGGAAATTCTTCTTCCGAAGAGTCACCTGAAAGCATGAACAAACCCGAGAAGCACTGGGGAAAGAATAAAAAAATAAAAATAAAAACAAGAACACAAATAAATTAAACACCGTTCCTCGGCAACGACGCCAAAATTTGGTAGCGCTAAGTCGCGTCACGCCCAAATTACCCGACTCAAATCAGATAACAAATTATGCAGTAGTGTGAGTAGGGATCGTTCCCACGAGAAAAGTGAAATTTAAATAGTGTTCTAAAATACTAAAAATAATAAAAGGGAATTTTTGGATTTTATTAACTACTATGCAAGAATTAAAATAAGAAAGATCAATAAACTAACGAGACTTGGTATCGGTCGACTACACCCTTGAAATTATTAATTCGATCATCGATTCCCTAAAAATAATTAATTCACATTGAATATTCATCATTGGAAATTTAATTCCCGTTTCACCTTAATTTTAGTCCAGCGTTCTAAGTTAACCCTTACCCCATAAATTAACCCAATACCAACGATTAGATTTAAATCCACGGTAGCATTCAAATGAGTAAAACTGATGAATCTAGACAACACAATACCAGCGATTGTATTTAATCTAGTCAATTGTTGTTCCTACGATTTAAAAAATTCAACAACAGAAAATATTAATCATAGTTTCTTCACAAATCACATGATTCAAACAATTACGGATTTGAGTTCTAATTTAGAAATAGATTGTATAGCAAAACCCTAAGGTGATCAATCCTAAAATCTCACATACAAGCATGGCAATCAATCCAAAACAAATCTTGATACGCATTTTGGAATTAAACAATGAAAAATTCGAATCTCACAAATAAAATAACTCAAGGGTTCGTCTTCCTCAACCAAGTACTAAAACTTAGCCAACAATATTCATGAATTTTCTAGAAAAATTCATGAAAGAAAATTAAATCTAAGAAAAGAGAGAAGAAACCTAGCCGTCAAGAGAGTTCTGAGATTGAGGGAATTCTGAACAGTTCACCTGAGCTACCTCAGTCAGGTAATATCTCTTATATATTATTACCAATCTCTAATACTTGGTGCCTTCCATCTGTTTTGCAGGCACCCATGGTCGAACTAAAGACACTTCCAAAACATCTCAAGTATGTTTTCCTTGGAGAAGGAGAAACATTACCAGTCATCATCTCAATAGTTTGGAAGCCGACCAAGAGGAACAATTGGTCAAAGTACTACAAGAGCACAAGACTGCTATCGGATGGACCATAACAGACATCAAGGGAATTAGCCCTTCTACATGCATGCACAGAATTTTGATGGAGGAAGGAGTGAATCCCTTACGTCAGCCGCAAAGAAAATTGAACCCACCGATGATGGAGGTGGTGAAGGCTGAAATTATGAAACTTCTTGAAGTTGGAGTCATATACCCGATTTCTGACAGTCAGTGGGTCAGTCCAGTCCAAGTGGTGCCCAAGAAAACCAGGATAACTGTGGTAAAGAACAAGGATGATGAATTGGTTCCCACCCGCATTCAAAACGGGTGGAGGGTTTGTATAGACTATAGGAAGTTAAATGCGGGAACCCGAAAGGATCACTTCCCTTTACCATTTATTGATCAAATGATTGAACGTTTAGCATGTCATCCTTATTATTGTTTTCTTGATGGGTATTCTGGTTATTTTCATATTGCTATTGTGCCGGAAGATCAGGAAAAGACGACATTCACTTGCCCGTTTGACACCTTTGCATATCGACGGATGTCTTTTGGACTCTGCAATGCACCGGCCACTTTCCAATGGTGTATGGTCAGTATCTTTTCAGATTTCATTGAGCATATCTTAGAAGTTTTTATGGATGATTTTACTGTCTATGGTGATTCATTCGAAAACTGTCTGTCTAACCTTGCTCTTGTCCTTAAGAGGTGTGTCGAAACCAAGTTAGTCTTAAATTCTGAAAAATGTCTTTTTATGGTTGGGCAAGGTGTTGTGTTGGGTCATGTCATTTCATCTAAGGTAATAGAGGTAGACAAGGATAAATTGATATTATTCAGTCTCTTCCTTATCCCACATGTGTGCGGGAAGTGCGTTCTTTTCTTGGCCATGCAGGTTTCTACAGGAGATACATTCAGGACTTCGCCAAGATCGCATCCCCCATGTGCAAATTGTTGCAAAAAGATGTCTCGTTTGAGTTTGATGAACCGTGCAAAACATCTTTTGACAAACTCAAAGACTCATTGACATCTGCACCAATAATCCAACCACCGGAGTGGAGCCAACCATTCGAGATCATGTGTGATGCCAGCGACTATGCTGTGGGCGCAGTTTTAGGCCAAAAAGTTGGGAAAGCATCGCATTCTATCTACTACGCTTCGTGTATCCTAAACGATGCCCAACGGAACTACTCCACCACTGAAAAGGAGCTATTGGCTGTAGTTTTTGCATTAGAAAAATTTTGCTCTTATTTACTTGGTGCTAAAGTCATTGTTTATTCTGATCATGCAACTCTTCGTTTTTTGATGGTGAAGAAGGAGGCGAAACCAAGGCTAATAAGATGGATACTACTCCTGAGCGAATTTGACGTGGAAATCAAGGACAAAAGAGGGACAGAAAATCAAGTCGCTGACCACTTGAGCCGCCTAGTTCACATCGATGAGGAGCTGAGCTTGCGTGAAGAATTTCCTAATGAGCAATTGTTTTCAGCAAGCGCCGAATTACCCTGGTACACAAATATTGTCAATTATTTAGTTACTAAAGGATTTCCCTGAATTCTCCAAGGCACAAAAGGACAAGGTGAGAAGCAATTCCAAGTATTATGTGTGGGATGATCCATACTTGTGGAAACACTGCGCTGATCAAGTTCTATGTCGATGCATACCTGCGAGTGAGGTAATTCATAATCTCACGTTTTGTCATTCTCATGCGTGTGGTGGCCATTTTGGAGCAAAAAGGACAGCAAGAAAGGTGTTGGATTGCGGATTTTTATGGCCATCCTTGTTTCGAGACGCTTACGTTTTTTTTAAGTCGTGCACTCAATGCTAGAAGACAGGTAATATCTCCCAGCAAAAGGAGATGCCTCAACAACCTATTTTAGTTTGTGAAATATTTGATGTGTGGGGCATCGACTTCATGGGACCTTTTCCAAGTTCATATGGATACATATATATATTACTTGCTATCGACTATGTCTTGAAATGGGTGGAAGAAAAGGCCACCCGTACTGATGATTCTAAAGTTGTTGCAGAGTTTATCAAGCATAATCTTTTCTATAGGTTTGGGATTCCACGAGCCATCATCAGTGATAGAGGAACGCACTTTTGCAATCGCACTGTGGCCAGTTTGCTAAAGAAGTACCATGTGACGCACATGGTCTCCACCGCATACCACCCACAATCCAATGGTCAGGCTGAAATTTCGAATAAAGAGATCAAATCCATCCTAGAAAATACCGTGAATCCTACAAGGAAGGACTGGAGCTTGCGCCTGGATGGCGCTTTGTGGGCCTACAAAACCGCGTTCAAAACGCCGATTGGAATGTCCCCATATCGGCTGATTTTTGGGAAACCATGCCATTTGCCAGTAGAATTGGAGCATAGAGCCTATTGGACTATCAAAAACTTTAACATGCAGATGGATGAGAGCGGCGATCACCGAAAGTTACAGTTGCAAGAATTAGAAGAGATCCGCAATGATGCTTATGTCAGCTCTAAGATTTACAAGGATAAGACAAAGGCCTTCCATGACAAGATGATCTCTAGACGAGAATTCGAAGTCGGACAAAAAGTTCTGCTCTATCACTCATGACTTCGACTATTTCCAGGTAAGTTGCGTTCACGTTGGAATGATCCCTTTGTTGTTACTAATGTCTTTTCCCATGGTGCAGTCGAAATTCAAAGCTTGGACATATCCAAAATATTCAAGGTCAATGGCCACCAGCTTAAATACTACTATGAAGGAGTCCAAGCATATGTAGGAGGGGACGAGCATGATATCACTCTAGATGCTCCGCCAAATGTTGAGTAACTTGCAGCATTCAGTCGAGTCAATGACCGTAAACAAAGGCGCTGACTGGGAGGCAACCCAGCATTTCTTTTCCTTTTGATTTTATTTAATCTTAGTCGTTTTTTGTTTGCTTTGTTTTTACTTGGTTTTCGGAAAATTTTGAAAAATAACAAAAAGTTTCATTGAAGGAATGCCGCGCTCGATCCTGCGCACTCATAGGATTGAGCACGCATTTTTTCCTCAACTCTCTGCCCCGGAATTTTTTTTGGGCACACTTGATCCTGCGTACTCATGGGATCGAGCGCGCAGAAAACCCGTAACTTACTGTCCCTGACTTTTAAGTAGCGCGATTGATCCTGCGTACTCATAGGATCGAGCGCGCTCCCCTGTTCGCGATATATCCTCTTTTTTCTTTTTTTCCCCTCATTCTTCCTCTTATTTCCTTCTACTCCCTAGAACCCTAAATCCCCAAATTTCGAATTCTTTCAAATTTCACCTTTTGTTCTTCATCTCTTGCAGGAATCATCCTACGGCTTGAAATCATCACCCCCTCTCTCATCTCCACTTCTCAAGCACCATATTTTGCTAAGGAATGCCGGAAATTTTGGTGCACACCACGTGTTCAACAAATTTCCCTTGTCAAGTTTTCATGCAATTATCGCGACATCATGGCTCCAAAACGCAATAGAGAGATAGGCGAATCTTCTTGCCAGGGCACAAGGGCTGCACCCGCTTCACTCAACCTCGCCGGCCGATTCTTCAACCAAACGGCTCGGGATAGGTATGATCATGTGTAGTAGCCCGGTTCCATTTTACAAGATTAAGTGATTTTAAACATGTTAGAAAATGACATATAATTTTAAAAGTGTCAAAACATGTTTAAGGAGTCCTTATTTGGTTAAAATAAGTGGAAAATCAGATCCGAAACGTCCGAAATAGGTGGGGTAGGTCCTGGGGGTCCCGGAGGACCAAAACCAGTTCGGAAGCATGAGAAACAGTTCGGAGCTTCCGGGCAGATCGGAGCTTCCGATCCGAGATCGGAGCTTCCGATCTCAACCAGAAACAGTTGTCAAGGAGATTGAAACACGTGGCCAGATGCAGGAGATCGGAGCTTCCGATCCTGCAATCGGAGCTTCCGATCTCGGCCGTCCAAAACGTGGCAAACATGCACCGATCGGAGCTTCCGATCGTGGCCTATAAATAGGGGTCCGAATCCCTCATTTTGAAATGCAAATTTCCTCTCCTCTTCCGGTAATGGCTCTATTTTAAGGGTTTCGGGACTCTTTCTTTAAGAGTTGGAGTAGGAAATAGTATTTTTTATAGCGGACAGTGTCCGCAGTAGCAGCCAGGTGGCGGAGCTCTGGCGAGGCGTCCAGGAGTCGTAGCTAGGCTATGCCCAGACTCTGGGGCATGCGACATCAGCGGGCTGACGACGGACGAAGGTATGGCTTTGGTTTCCTATAGTAAATAGGGAGTAGACTATAGTTTAATTAAGGCTTTTAGAGCCTAGTAGGTGATGTTTGGCATGCTAGGTAATGCATGGTTATTTATGTTGTAGTGTTGCATGGTAGGCTTGGACCTAGATGGAAGCTTTTAGGATCTGCCTTAGAAAGGTACGGAAGTATTATTCGAGATATCCAGATTGAGTATGCATGTATTATGTATTTGCATGGATTATTGCTACAACTTAAATTGTAATTCACCCAAGTGTAGGTTGTCTGCAAGTAATATACTCGTGAGTACGAGATCGATCCACGGAGAGGATGCTGTAAGTTTAATTTTAGCATGATATATTATAGATGAAAATATTATTATGAAACTTCAAATACACAAATTATAAAATTGTCAGGGTTTCAAAGGTTCATTGTTGGTTTATTTAAGATTGCTTAATAAAAATAAATAAAAGAAACTAAAATAAAAATAAACATAAAAGAACAATGAAATATTTAAACAAGTATATCATATAATATAGTTCCCACTATATTAATATCAGATTAACCGATATTTAATATATGGTACCCATAATATATATATAGATGAATAAATATAAACATAAAAAGAACAATTAAATATTTAAACAAGTATATCATATAATATAGTTCTCACTATATTAATATCAGCCGATATTTAATACATGGTACCCATAATATATATATAAATTCATAAATATAAATTGACATAAAAGTAAATGTTAGATCAAATCACAATATTTCATTTAGAACAACCGGCAGAGCCACACTATCGTCTAAATAAAATATATGACTTTATGTTAGATGCGATAAAGTAAATGTTAGTTGCGGAAAAATAAATGTTATATGCGAGAAAGTAAATGTTAGTTGCGGAAAAGTAAATGTTAGTTGCGATAAAGTAAAAGTTAGATGCGAGAAAGTAAATGTTAGTTCAAATCACAATATATTATTTAGAACAATCGACAGTGCCACGCTATCGTCTAAATAATATATATGACTTTATTATAAATAGATACTTATATTTATAGTATATAATTATTGTAGTATTTATTGTATCATATTTGACAACAAATCAAGGTAACCACATTCAAGGTACCAAGCATTTGATGTAAATAGATAACAACAAATCTTCCAAAATTATACCTACAAATAAGGATCAATTAGAAAAACAAAATAGAATAGAAAAAGAGAAGAATATACAAAATATAAACAATCTTACTTGACTAACAATGAAATCTTTTCACCTTGACATAAAAAGATTTAGCTTGCCATGAACATGAAACTCAAGAGTAAGGATAAAATAAATTTCATACTTGAACTTGAGAAATATGCACACTCAAACTTTTATTCTCACACACACAATATTTATTTTACAAATGAGGACTTCTCTACACTCTTGCACACTACAAAGCTTATACAACACATCTATTTATAGGCCAAATGAGAGCAAGGGTCCAAGACTCATTAAATATGGAATAGTAAAGTTGGTGGGTGCTTGTCTCCTTGAATGTCAATACATTGACCCAACTTTAATTGGCATGTTTGATGCCTTAGACTTCCGATTTTGCTTCTGCACAAAACATATAACACGTAGCACTTTGTCTGTAGATGTGTTTTGATAACTCATTCACCACTTTTGGATAACATATGAAATACTTATGATATTTTTACTCCAAGCTGGTCATAGTAAAAGTAAATCTGTCTCCATTTTGATGTTTGATTATTTTGATCATCTTAATGAAGTTTTTGGAATTTCTTGTCTTCTACAAAGTTGAAGATGCTTCTTTTGGGATTCTAAAGGTTTTGAGATTACTCCATTATTACCACTTTAGCTTGATTAATTTTATTTTTACCAAACCTGCGCAAACCGTAAAATACAACATTTTAGTAAAACATTTAAATATAAACACATAACACTAAAATAATACAACTTCATAATTTTAATTAAACTTAAATTTTAAAACACACTTTTTAACATATAAATAATTACAAATTTTAAGTTTCATCACACCCCCAAACCGGCTAATTACTAGTCCCTTAGTAATAAAATTTCATAAAATCACATGTTAGATTTTTATTCCTTAATATATATATTCAAATTTGCAAACTTTGAAATTTTAAAACATACTTGTAAGAATATCATATGTTTATTTATAAATCTTGATATCAACTAATATATTAATATATAATTGGGTGGGGTATACATATATATTTCACACAATATCAAAATATTAAATATAAATAATTTTTTATATAAATATTTTCTAAAAACTTTGAGAATAATATAATCAAAATGATAATAGAAATCCTTTTTATAACATGTATATCTTCAGAAATTTTAATGTAAAAGTTTCAACTCCATATTCTCTCGGGTTATGATTTTTTTTTTATATATATATATATAACTAGTTTTCACTCATGGAGTTGGAATAAAATTATACACTCATTGAAAATGGTTAATATGTAAAGCAGACAATCTAATAACTTAATATTGAAAATAAGATAGGATAATTTACAAAGAATAAACCCATTTTGTTTTTATTTTGTTTTTTTTTATTTTTTTTTCTTTTTTCTATTTTTCTCTTTTTTGCTTGGCTGCAAAATTGTTTTTACATAACCAAATACCTCCAATAAACTTTGAAAATGTATTTCAAAGTTTATTTATTTGTTTATTTTTTATGAGGTAAATCTATTACATTGATAATTATAGTAGAGATATTAATACTCTACATCTTTACAATCAAACTTCAAACAATCTTTGCAGCCAATTTTCATATGCACAATAATTTTTTTTTAAAATGGGTTTAATCTAGTAATCAACCATTTCTTAATAATCAATAAAAGCTTATAAGTTGTTTTCTCAATTCTCACCTCTCACTCACAAAATTTATGTGAGTAAATATTGCACTTTTACAAATTAATTCCCTCAATTATACATGTTATTATTCATTCAATCAATATCACTTTAATTATATACTCATAAAAGTTTTAAAAAATATGTTATTTGAAAACACACAATTATATATTATTTATAACTTATATCCCATCAATTACATATTTTCTATTAAATTGATAAAAAGAAGAATAAATAAAAATCTATACAAAAAGACTTCATTTTCTTAGTAGTTTGCAATTTAAATATATACGGAATATTAAAATCTAATCTATTGTGATAATATGATAAATAAAAACTAATGCGTGTCAGGAGTTTTTGACTCCTTACTCTGCCATTGAAAAAGGAAAAATATATATTATTATAGAAATATTTTTTTTTAAATTTTAAATTTTTTTTTTTTAAATAAACTCTCCCCCAAACCTGAATATGACATTTTTTTGAAAGAAAAATAAAGAGTACATGATGAAAGAGATATCACCTGGAATTTATTGAAGATGAGGAACAAACACAAACCATTTCGTGACATGTTGAATCAATGATCCAGTTTTCTTTTCTTACTGGTTGGTTGAGACCAATTGATCTTTGTTATAGCCGAATCAGGTTGATGAACAAAAGATTGGAGATCATCAATTAATTGGTCTTCATTCGAAGCAGAGATGACATCCTTCGTGAATTTTCTAAAATAAAATTTTGTTTCACGGCTACATCAAGAAAAGTCAACAAACCATCATAATAGTTATTGATATTCAACAAGCCAACAGGTTTATTATGGATATTAAGTTGTGCCCAAGAAACAACATGAAAAATTTCTTCTAAAGTACCAAAACCACCAGGTAAGGCAATAAAAGCATCAGAATTTTCTATCATTTTAGTTATTCTCTCGTACATTGATGAAACTTTCAACTCTTTCCCAACCGTAACACCTGTAATATTTTCTTCAGCTAAAGCTGTAGGAATAATACCCAAAACCTGACTACCTCCAAGATGAGCTGCTGTTGAAATAGATCCCATTAACCCAATATTGCCTCCTCCGTAAACCAAGTGATTTTTTTTCTCTGCTAACTTTTTTCAAAGATTAATTGCTGCATCAACAAATATTTCATTCTTTCCAGTATTAGAACCACAAAAGACACAAATATTTTTCAATTTTTGTGAAGAAGATCCTGTCATGTTTTTTTTTTCTTTTCAAAAATATAGAGAGAGTTGAGTGATTTTATAAGGAAAATAAGGAATAAGACAGAAATAGGAATACAGATGTGAACAAAATGATGAAAATAGTAAAAAACAATAATATATAATAATAACATGCATGCGTATAAACAGTGATGTGATTGTGGCTCACAGTGTTCCTTCAATATTTATGAGTCGAGGGTTGGCTTACCATCCAATTTTCTTATAAATTGGCAAATATGATCTTTTTTAGTCAGATTCCCAAGACCATTACCATGACGCTGCGCTTGGAATAGTTTTCATAAACGGAGAAGTTGACCTTGAACATCTCCACTAGAATGCGTCTCAAGAGTCAATGAGATATCATCTAATGACTCTTTACTCAGCCCATTCTTAATGAAATCAATTTTATCTTCTCTATTTGTGGAAACAAATCCCAAAGATCTGCATTGTCTATTACAAGTCCATCTGGCACAATTATGACAAACATCTAACCTTTTAGCCCTTCTTTTCTTCGCATAGGTACTTTTACCTAGTCCAGACATATTTCGAACAAGTAAGAATTTTGGAACTTCACCACATAATCGAACCTTGGCTTTAATTATAAGACGAATATCCTCCGGGATTCCTTTTTGCATAAGCATTCTCAAATCTTTCACATCTGCCTTCATAAATCATTATCAGAACTTTTTTAGAAACAGATGGAAAATATTTACCAAGTTTTTTGATAGCTTCATCCATAATATATATATATATATATATATATATATATATATTCAATTATTTTGGGAAATTGAAATAAAACCGACTGAAAGTAGTCACGGAGTACCGTTATCCGCCACTTAACCGGGAAGTGAACTCAATTCTGCAAAAATAAAATAAAAATATAAGTAACAATTAAGTTGGATCATATAAAGGCATAAACTCTTCATTAAGAGCTTCATTTTCTATAAACGGTTTAAGTCTTTGCCCATTAACTTTAAATACATTATTATTTTTAGGATTTTCAACATCAACAGCACCATGAGGATAGACAAATTTAATAATAAGTGGTCCAGACCATCGCGATCTAAGTTTTCCTGAAAACAAATGCAAGCGAGAATTATAAAGTAAAACTTTTTGTCCGATTTCAAAAGATTTACTCATAATATTTTTATCATGAAATGCTTTTGTTTTATCTTTATAAATCTTTGCATTTTCATATGCATCATTTCTTAATTCTTCTAGTTCATTTAATTGCAATTTTATTAATTTAGATGCATCATCTAAATTAGTATTAAACACTTTAATTGCCCAATAAGCTTTATGTTCAATTTCAACAGGTAGATGACAATGCTTTCCAAAAACTAATCTATATGGTGACATCCCCAATGATGTTTTAAATGCAGTTCTATATGCCCATAATGCATCACTTAATCTTAAAGACCAATCTTTTCGATTTGGATTGACTGTTTTTTCCAAAATTTGTTTTATTTCTTTATTTGCAAGTTCAACCTGACCATTCGTTTGAGGGTGATATGGAGTAGAAACTTTATGTGTAATACCATATTTTCTTAACAACGAAGAAAATGATTTATTTATAAAATGACTTCCCCCATCACTTATTATAGCTCTAGGTATTCCAAATCGACTAAAAATATTTTCTTTCAAAAATTTTATCACAACTTTATGATCATTAGTTCTACATGCAATTGCTTCAATCCATTTTGAAACATAATCGACAGCCACTAAAATATAAGTGAATCCAAAAGATAATGGAAATGGACCCATAAAATCTATTCCCCAACTGTCAAATATTTCAATAATCATGATTGAATTTAAAGGCATCATGTTTCGTTTTGAAATTGAACCCATTTTCTGACAATTTTCACAAGATTTGCAAAATGAATGTGTATCTTTGAATAAAAAGGCCAATAAAATCCACATTGAAAGATTTTTGCAACTGTTTTCTTTGACGAAAAATGACCTCCACATGCCTCAGAATGACAAAATTTAATGACACTACTTACCTCATTTTCGGGTATGCATCGTCGAAAATTTTGATCAGGACAATACTTAAACAAATAAGGATCATCCCAATAAAATTTTTTGACCTCTTTCAAGAATTTATTTTTATCTTGTGAACTCCAATGAGAAGGCATTTTATTTGTCACAAGAAAATTTATAATATTAGCAAACCAAGGCATAGTAGTAGCATAAAATAGTTGATCATCCGGAAAATTTTCATTTATTGGTATTTCATTTTGAGATGATTCAGAAATTATTCTTGATAAATGATCGGCTACTACATTTTCTTTTCCTTTTTTATCTTTTATTACAAGATCAAATTCTTGTAACAACAAAATCCATCTTATTAATCTCGGCTTAGCATCTTGTTTATTTGATAAATATTTTATGGCAGAATGATCAGTGTAAACAATAGTAGTAGAACCAATTAAATAGGATCAAAATTTATCTAATGCAAACACTACTGAAAGTAATTCTTTTTCAGTTGTTGAATAATTGATTTGAGCACTATTTAAGGTTCTACTTGCATAATAGATCACATAAGGTTTACCTTCTTTTCTTTGTCCTAACACGGCTCCTACAGCATAATCACTTGCATCACACATTAATTCAAATGGTAAAGACCAATCAGGAGGTTGTAAAATAGGTGATGTAGTTAAAAGATTAATTATCTTTTTAAAAGCAGTTTCACATTCTTGAGTCCATTCAAATTGTGCATCTTTTGTTAAAAGATTTGAAATTGGTTTCGATATTATGCTAAATTTTTTTATAAATCTTCTATAAAATCCCGCATGACCCAAAAATGATCGAATTTCTTTGATCGTGTTTGGTGATGGTAAATTAGCAATAACATCAACCTTAGCTTTATCAACTTCAATTCCTTTTTCAGATATGACATGCCCTAACACAATTCCGGATTTAACCATGTAGTGACATTTTTCCCAATTTAAAACAAGATTTTTTTCTTCACATCTATTTAAAACTTCTTCCAAATTTTTAAGACAGTTTTCAAATGAGTTTCCAAAAACAGTTATATCATCCATAAAAACTTCCACAAATTCTTCAATCATGTCACTAAAAATACTTAGCATGCATCTTTGAAAAGTAGCCGGGGCATTACATAAATCAAATGGCATTCTTTTAAAAGCAAAAGTTTCGAACGGACAAGTGAAAGTAGTTTTTTCTTGATCTTTTAATGATATTGGTATTTGATAATACCCCGAATACCCATCAAGAAAACAATAATAAGGATTACCTGCCACTTTCTCTAAAAATTTGATCTAAAAATGGTAACGGAAAGTGATCTTTTCTAGTTGCATCATTTAATTTTCTATAATCAATGCACATACGCCAACTAGATGGAATCCTAGCTTGTAATAATTCTCCCTTTTCATTTTTTATAACAGTGATGCCTGATGTTTTTGGTACTACTTGTGTTGGACTTACCCATTTACTATCCGAGATTGGATAAATAATTCCGGCATCTAATAGTTTTAAAACTTCATTTTTAACAACTTCTTTCATGTGTGGATTTAATCTTCTTTGTGGTTGTTGATATATTTTAGCATTTTCTTCCAAGTGAATTCTATGTGTGCAGATTAAAGGATTTATAACTTTTATATCTTGCAAAGTCCATCCAATTGCATTTTTGTGTTTTTTAAGTAGTGTTATTAAATCTTCTTCTTGTTTTGGTAAGAGGGTAGAAGATATTACAATAGGATATGTTTGATTTTCACCAAGGAAAGCATATTTTAGTTCTATTGGTAAGGGTTTTAATTCAAGTTTTGGATGATCATTTTCTTTTACTTCTTCAAGTTCATTAATTTCTTTAAATAACTTTGATTTAAAAACATTTTTTGAATCAAAACTTTCCACTAAACAAACTTCAGATTGTTGATTTAAGTTTTCTTGGTGTATATTTTCTTCCACGATTGTTTCTATTGCATTATCATCTTCATCTTCATTAATACTTGGTTGTTTACATAAATTGAACACATTAAGTTCTAAAGTCATATTTCCAAAAGACAATTTTATTATTCCATTTCGACAATTAATTAAAGCATTTGAAGTTGCTAGAAATGGACGTCCCAATATTACTGGAATTTCGTTATGTACTTCTATTGGTTGTGTATCCAAGACAATAAAATCCACGGGATATATGAATTTATCAACTTGAACTAATACATCTTCTACAATAACTCTAGGTATTTTGATTGACCTATCGGCTAGTAAAAGAGTAACAGATGTAGGTTTTAAATCTCCCAACTTAAGCTTTTCATAAACTGAATAAGGAATTAAATTCACACTTGCTCCCAAATCTAACAAAGCTTTTTTAATTTTATTTTTTTCCAATAATACATGAAATTGTTGGACAACCGGGATCTTTATATTTCAAGGTAGAATTATTTTGAATAATAGAGTTTACTTGCTCCGTTAAGAATGCTTTCTTCTTTACATGCAATTGTCTTTTCACAGTACATAAATCTTTTAAAAACTTTGCATAAGAAGGCACTTGTTTAATAGCATCTAATAATGAAATATTTATTTTTACTTGTTTAAAAACTTCATAAATATCAGAATTATTTTTTTGTTTTTTATTATTAACTAATGCATGAGGGAAAGGAACATGTTTATTTGACTCACATATTATTTCAGATAATTTATCATCAACTTTCTTAATCTTAGGACTCAAAGTATCATCTTTCTCGAAAGTATCAAGATTTTCATCCTTACTCTTTGAGTTTGACTGATCTTTGTTTTCATCACTATATGGATCATTAACTATTTTACCACTTCTAAGAGTAATAACAGATTTTACTTGATCAAATTTTTCTTGATTTTGATTTTTAGGATTAGGTTGTGGTTGAGATGGAAATTTTCCTTTTTCATGAATATTAAGTGCAGATGCAAATTTTGCAAGAGTTTCTTTCAAATCATTCATAGATTGAATGTTTTGAATATTGATAGACTCTTGCTTTTGAATGTATGCATGAATTTCATCTTCAAAATGTTTTCTTGGAGGTGGGATATAAGGAGCATAACCTTGATGACTTTGGTTATTGTGAAAAGGTTATTGTGAAGGTTGTGCATTATTATCGTTCCTCCAACTAAAATTAGGATGATTTCTCCAACCAGGATTATATGTTTGTGAAAAAGGATCTAATGTTGGTTTTTTAAAATTGTTAACATAATTGGCTTGTTCATGGAGACATTCTTTAAATGAAGGCAAAGTAGGACAATTTTTTGTAAGGTGATCATGTGTGTCACATATATGACAAACAATTTTTTGAACACTTTTTAATTGATCACTCTTTTTCATTTCTAATGACTCGATTTTTCTTGCTAAAGATGCAAGTTTAGCTTGAACATCTACATCATCTTTAAGATGATAAATACCACCCCCATTTGTTGAATTATTGGTTTTACTTGGTGGTTCAATTGAACCTATATTATCTCAATTTTGAGCATTTTCTGCTAATGACTCCAAATATTCTATAGCTTCATTTGGGTTTTTATCTTCAAAAGTTCCATTACACATGAATTCTATCATTTGCCTATCTTTAGGTATTAAACCTTCATAAAAGTGAGAAACTATCCTCCATATTTCAAAACCATGATGTGGGCATGTATTAAGTAACTCTTTATATCTATCCCAACATTATTAAAATGTTTCCCTTTGTTTTTGAGAAAAAGTTGTAATTTGTCTTTTAAAAGAGTTTGTTCTATGGGAAGGAAAAAACTTTTTTAGAAATTGTTGCATTTCTTCCCATGATCTTATTGAACTTGATCTCAAATTTTGCAACCATGTTTTAGCTTTATCTCTTAAGGAAAAAGGGAAAAGCTTTAATCGAACAGTATCCATGCTACAATTTTAATCATTATAAGTGTTGCAAACCTCCTCAAATTCTCTTAAATGCAAATATGGATTTTCAGAATCTAAGCCATGAAAATTTGGTAAAAGTTGAATGACTTGTGGCTTAAAATTGAAATTAGATGCATCAGGAGGAAAAACTAAACAAGATGGTGTACTAGTTCTTATTTGATTCATATGGTGCCTAAGTGTTCTTGGTTGTTCATGTTCTTGATGATTATTATTATTATTATTATTATTATTATTATTATTATTATTATTATTATTATTATTATTATTATTATTATTATTATTATTATTATTATTATCTTGATTATTAGAATTATCGTCCATGTTTAAAATATTTTCAGTTACTCGAACAAGTCTACCACTTTGTTTACGACTCCAAACAATCATACAATTAAAAACAACATACTATTTACATAATAACAAAATTAAACTTAATTTATACCTCCCCGGAAACGGCGCCAAAAACTTGCTACAACTTAAATTGTAATTCACCCAAGTGTAGGTTGTCTGCAAGTAATATACTCGTGAGTACGAGATCGATCTACGGAGAGGATGCTGTAAGTTTAATTTTAGCATGATATATTATAGATGGAAATATTATTATGAAACTTCAAATACACAAATTATAAAATTGTCAAGGTTTCAAAGGTTCATTGTTGGTTTATTTAAGATTGCTTAATAAAAATAAATAAAAGAAACTAAAATAAGAATAAACATTAAAGAACAATGAAATATTTAAACAAGTATATCATATAATATAGTTCCCACTATATTAATATCAGATTAACCGATATTTAATATATGGTACCCATAATATATATATAGATGAATAAATATAAACATAAAAAGAACAATTAAATATTTAAACAAGTATATCATATAATATAGTTCCCACTATATTAATATCAGCCGATATTTAATACATGGTACCCATAATATATATATAAATGCATAAATATAAATTAACATAAAAGTAAATGTTAGATCAAATCACAATATTTCATTTAGAACAACCGGCAGAGCCACGCTATCGTCTAAATAAAATATATGACTTTATGTTAGATGCGATAAAGTAAATGTTAGTTACGGAAAAATAAATGTTATATGCGAGAAAGTAAATGTTAGTTGCGGAAAAGTAAATGTTAGTTGCGATAAAGTAAAAGTTAGATGCGAGAAAGTAAATGTTAGTTCAAATCACAATATATTATTTAGAACAACCGACAGTGTCACGCTATCGTCTAAATAATATATATGACTTTATTATAAATAGATACTTATATTTATAGTATATAATTATTGTAGTATTTATTGTATCATATTTGACAACAAATCAAGGTAACCACATTCAAGGTACCAAGCATTTGATGTAAATAGATAACAACAAATCTTCCAAAATTATACCTACAAATAAGGATCAATTAGAAAAACAAAATAGAAATAGAAAAAGAGAAGAATATACAAAATATAAATAATCTTACTTGACCAACAATAAAACCTTTTCACCTTGACATAAAAAAATTTAGCTTGCCATGAACATGAAACTCAAGAGTAAGGATAAAATAAATTTCATACTTGAACTTGAGAAATATGCACACTCAAACTTTTATTCTCACACACACAATATTTATTTTACAAATGAGGACTTCTCTACACTCTTGCACACTACAAAGCTTATACAACACATCTATTTATAGGCCAAATGAGAGCAAGGGTCCAAGACTCATTAAATATGGAATAGTAAAGTTGGTGGGTGCTTGTCTCCTTGAATGTCAATACATTGACCCAACTTTAATTGACATGTTTGATGCCTTAGACTTCCCATTTTGCTTCTGCACAAAGCATATAACACGTAGCCCTTTGTCTGTAGATATGTTTTGACAACTCATTCACCCCTTTTGGATAAAATATGAAATACTTATGATATTTTTACTCCAAGCTGGTCATAGTAAAAGTAAATTTGTCTCCATTTTTATGTTTGATTATTTTGATCATCTTAATGAAGTTTTTGGAATTTCTTGTCTTCTACAAAGTTGAAGATGTCTCTTTTGTGATTCTACAGGTTTTGAGATTACTCCATTATGACCTCTTTAGCTTGAGTAATTTTATTTTTACCAAACCTGCGCAAACCGTAAAATACAACATTTTAGTAAAACATTTAAATATAAACACATAACACTAAAATAATACAACTTCATAATTTTAATTAAACTTAAATTTTAAAACACACTTTTTAACATATAAATAATTACAAATTTTAAGTTTAATCAATTATGTGATTGCATGTTTTATATGCCTTTATATACAGCATGTCATGACTGTATGTTGCATACATGAGCATATTGAGCTTTTACCTTAGAGGTATCCTATAGTAGGGCGCTCACCCTACGAGTTTGTGGATGGTTGGATACGTAAGTCTTGTGTCAAGTCACCTTTATGGTTAGACACATGTACTAGTATCAGGTCACCATTATCCATGGGTATATGAGCCACCTCCCGATGCGACGACGCAGCGTGCTATATACCCTGGGCCCGGTCTATGAGCTTGTTTTTTGACCTGAGAGTCTTGGTACCCAGTTCACTTGCATACATGCACACATAACACCGTATACTCATACTCTCGTACTGAGCTTATCATGCTCACGTCCCGTACTTTTTTGTATCTGGACACCCTATTCCATGGGGCAGGTCTACGGCTGGACGATGCGGGTGGTTCCAGAAGAGCTTAGGCCATTGAGGGCCAACAGGGTTATTGTCTAAGCTTTTGTTTCAGTTGTATTTGGGTTAATACACTGGTTTTATTCGATATGGTTGTAAACAATATTTTTTATTATTTTTTAAGTTTTCGCTGTTATTTTTGATATTTTATTTGATTAAGTTAAATGCATGCTTAAGCTTCTGATTAGTAGGAGATAACGGTGCGGGTCACTACATCATGCTAAACTCCATCGCTCCCCTATTATTGAGAGGGGTTTTGATCTTGATATTCACGAGAGTGAAGTGGCCGCCCAAGTCTTGAACCGTGGGTGGGGAACATTTTGTACACAACCGTCTCCGGCCATTGTCCCTATTGTTAGGGAATTTTATGCTAACGCTGCGGAGTGAACGGATAGTAAGGCCTTCGTTAGAGGCATTTTGGTTTCTTATGCGCCCAAAGATCTGAATAGTCTGTTGGAGACGCCAGACGTTGATGATAGCTTGCACCAAAGCATCGCCCTCGACCCGGATTTGCACGATGTCCTTCAGCAATAATGCTTTGTCGGGGCTGCCTGGCTGGACCCTGTTACTTTCAAATGCTTTAAGGAGAAATACCTACAGATGGGTCCGGCCACTTGGTACTCCTTCGTCACCCACCGTATGATGCCCATCTCCCACACGAGTGAAGTTCACGTTGAGCGTGCCGTGCTACTCTACGCTCTTGATCTTAATTTGCCGGTCAATGTGGGACGAGTGATTCACGCTCAAATGCGGCATTCGATCACTTCCAGGACATCGGGTCTTTTCTTCCCGATGATCATCACATAGCTGTGCTTGCGCACCGGTGTGCAATCTCGACCCGACAAAGAATGGTTGCAACCAAAACGGCCCATTGACAAAGCGGCTATCGATGCAAAACTAGATTATTGGAGGAGCCAATTCGTGGTGGACAATCAATTCGTGGCGGTCCACGATCCCGTACGCCCTATGCCGCTCCCCCGCCAAACTACCACTATCACTGTAAGGGAGTTGGCCAACTACGCCCAGCACCAAAATGCATTCAATGCAGCCACAGCTTCGAATCTTTAGGCCTTGGACTACATTTGTCATGGCATTTCTGAGAGGCTCAGGATCGACCCTACCACGCTTCCACCGGCTGTTCCATTCCCACCACCTTTCGAGTTTCCATTCGCCGATCATGTCCCTCCTCCCGAGCATGAACAGGAGAAAGACGCCAACCGTTAAACCAGGGGAGTCTTGTTTTACTTTTCTTTGCATTGCATTCCTTTTACATTTTTGTTCATTGGTTTGTTGTTTGTTGTGTTCGTTTCTTTCTCGAGCATTGAGGACAATGCGTAGTTTAAGTGTGGGGGGGTGTTTCATGCATTCTGTGTGCATTCATGCATTTCTTTTGTTTTGTTGCACTGTTGCTTTTTGTTCATGATAGTATCATATCATTGTGTTGCATTCGTATTGAGTTGAGAAAGAAATGGTAGTCTGGCCAATGATGAATAATTCTTTTTGTTGTTCAGTAACTGAATCAAATGCCTATCTAACAAAAATTTTGAACTGATGGAACCAAATAGACGGTTGAACTCTTATATACTCGGTAAATTATGCTTAAATCTGAACTTTGAAACATACAAACATAGATAGGATTGAGGCATTCTTTGCATGTTTGGGCTTAAAGTTTTTTTTCGTGAATTATCCTTAGATGTCCTGTTGAGCTTTCACGTATACATGAGCACATGAGGTGTATAGTTCTGAACTTTGTGCAAGATCATCGTTTACTATTGATGATTTTTCTTTTCTGCACTGATTGAAATTTGTATGAATTGACGGTGAATTAAGACATGTCTAGAACAAGTTCGGACAACCCTCGAGGTGCAATACGGGTAAACTGTGACTTAGGAATGATGTAGGCAATTTTTCGGAATATCGTTTGAGCTTTTCAAGCCAACCACTGAATTATTTATCCCTAGTACCTTGTTTGAGCTTAATTGAAAAACGAGTGGCACGCGTGTAAACGTGTGGTAAACCCCCATTTGGCATTGTTTCAAGGTCCTACAACTACCACCTATAGCCTAAACATTATTTCCTACCTTTAAGGGAGTAAGTTGAATGTCAAATTTATTTTAATGCTCCTACGTTGTTTTGTGAATATGGAATGGTGTGAATTGAAAAATAAAAAGAAAAGAGAAAAAAATGGGTAGTTTCGAAGAAAAAAAATGAGTTGGTGAAAAACAATAAAAAGTTTGAATATCAAAGAGGTTGAAATCCGAATAAAAAGGAGTGGACTTTAGAAAAAGAGCATAATTTACTCCCTCTTTGAATACTTTTCCTTCATTTGTAGCCATAAGCCAAGCCTAACGTTACAAGCTGATTAAGACCTATTAACCGAGTCACGGTCGCCCAATATACTATTGGAGAGCGGTTGTAAATTTTGCCTATGGACTGTCAATTGACACTTTTAATGAGTATGCATTTTTGATCGAAACACGCACACACTAGAATTCTTTGCATTTGACCAATTGTGAGTGTGTTGATTTAATTGTCTATTCATTTTGATCCTATGATACCTTGAAAAGCCCTCATGATCTATGAATATGTGAATTGAATTTGGAAGAGAGTGTTTTGAATTTGAGTTGCGGAGTTTATAAGTTTGTGCGGTGAAATTAGTCCGTGTTTTAAAATTTTCAAAAGAACGTTCGTGAGTTGGATATGGTTGGATGTGAAAATTTTGAAAATTGCCGAGGCCGGTGCTCCGTAGTATTTCTTGATTCTTGTTTGTCCTGTTTCATTCTGTTTTTGCATGACTTTCTCGAGGGCGAGCAAGGATTAAGTGTGGGGGTATTTGATAGTCGTGTTTTGTTTGCATATTTTAATGTTATTTTGTTAGTAGTTTGCATTCATTTATTTGTCTTTATTCATGTTTTATCTTAGTTTTGTTTTATGCATGCATTTAGCTACATAACATACTCCCGGGTTTAATGTGTAGGAAGTATCAAGTTTTAAGAAGAAATCGGATGTTTGCATGCGCTCGATCGAACGTACTTAGAGGATCGAGCGCGACACAAGAAGAAGTAAGACAGAATGTTGGCAAAGTTTCATGCGCTCGATCATGCGCTCGATCTTGCGTACTCATAAGATCGAGCGCGACTTCTGAAGAATCAAAATAGTAGGCATCGCATTTTTCATGCGCTCGATCCAAGGAACTCACGCGATCGAGCGCGGCCGAGGAAATTCAAAACAGTGGGTTCGTAAATTTTCATGCGCTCGATCCGGGGAACTCATAGGATCGAGCGCGCTAGTTTGTTCGGGAAAAATTTTGTAATTTTGGAAACTCTTTTATTTTGGACTCTAGTTTTTATTAGGATTTTATTCCGTTTTTGGGGGATTATTATCAGACTTTTAGAATCTCTAAGGCGGCTAGGTTTTGTTCTTACAATTCTTTTTCAAGTTTTCTTCTTTTCTTTTGATTTTTCTTGAGTTTTTGATGAATCGTTGTAGCTAAACTTTTATACTTGGTTGAGGGAGACGAAACCTTGATATAATTTGTTCATGAGATTCGATTTTCAGTGTTTAATTCTTATTGAGTATCGATAGTTGATCTGTTTTATTTCATGTTTGTATGCGAGATTTTAGTATTTGCCATCTTAGGATTTTGCTATGCAAACTATAGCTAAATTATAATTCAAATCCGTAATTGTTTGAATCAACTAATTTGCGAAGCAACTACGTGTGATATTTTCTGTTGTTGAATTTATTAATTCGTAGGAACAACTATTGACTAGGCTAAATACAATCGCTGGTGTTTGTGTTGTCTAGATTCGTCAGTTTACTTGTTTGAATGCTACCTTAAATTTAAACCTAGATCGCTGGAATCCGGGTTAATTTATTGGTAAGGGTTAATTTAGAATGCTGGTGTCTAATTAACTAAGCTTAAGGTGAAACAGGAATTTGATTTTCAATGATGAATATTCGATACGATTAATTATTTTTAGAGAATCGATGATTGAATGAATGAATATCAAGAGTGTAGTTGACCGATACCAAAACTTGTCTTTTATTGATTTCTCTAGTTTAATTCTCAATCTTGCATGATAGTGATAATTTTTAATTTTATTTGTTTGAAATTCCAATAGTTAAGTTCCAAAACTAAAAAAACCCCTTTAATTTATTTAGAACACATTAAATTTACCTTTTCTCGTGGAAACGATCTCTACTCACACTACTACATTATCGTGGTTATCTGATTGAGTTGGGTAATTTGGGCGTGACGCGACTTAGCGCTACCAATATTTTTGTCACTTAATTATTAATACATCATTTTTTCAATTGATATATTATATATTTGTTTCCATCGAATTAATCTTGCAAGGATTTATTTATTTATTTTTATTTTTATCACTTCGAATCATACAAAATGTGAAATGGTACAAATAACATCGATTGAATTCTTTTTTTTAATTATTATTATTATTATTATTATTATTATTATTAATAAATGCATGTAAACAAATGTGATTTTTTTTTTAAAAAAACACAATGTTGAAATTAGAGCTGTCAAACAGGCCAACCCGCGGCGGGGCGGGCAGGCCCACCAAAAACCCAACTTTTGACGGGTCGATGGCGGGCCGACCCACCATCCTGGCGGGCTGGAAATCCTCAACCCAACCCAACCCAAGATGGGTTGCGGGTTAGGCGGGCCGGCCCGCGGGTTGGCCACGACAAATAAAAATAAATAAAAAATATTATAATTAATTATAAATATCATTTCATAAATAAATATTAATAGAAACACATTAATAAAAATTTTAATTATTGATTTCATGTGTGTAAATTTTATATAAAGTAATTAAAACAAAACAAATTCACAACTTTTATTAAAAATACATATATTACAATAAAAATAAAAATAAATTAATAATTCTCTAGGCCCGCGGTGGGCCAACCCGTGCGGGTCGCGGGCCTTGACGGGTTGACCCATCTAGGCCCACCTTTTGTTGGGTTGAAAAAATTTCACCAACCCACTTAAATTATGTGGCGGGCCGGGCCAACCCGGCGAGCCTAACCCAAATTGACGGCTCTAGTTGAAATACACCTTATGCAGTAACTGACACCAAATGAATGTTTTTTTAGTTAAATTAAAATTAATAATTATTAAAAAGAATATATAATATATTTGATATGTTTTCCCATAAAAGTGTGGTTAGTATCAAAACACGATTCTTAAAAAATCTAAAAATAATGACTAAAAATATACGTTTCATAAAAAAATATTTTTCTATTAAAAATATTAAAAGATAATATTATGTAATACCTAAAAATATTAAAAGAGAATATTATGTAATCTATTTTACCTATAAAATTAAATAGAAGAACAAAATATTTCATTGTGCCTTAAATTAATTTTTAAATTCAATACAAGGATATTGATATTGAAAATTGGTGATAAAAATAAAGGGCTTTTTCGGAATTGTATTTGCTAAATACATCAAATACTTGCACATCCAGGAGCGTGCATTCACAATTGCAAAAGGAGGGATTTACATACTCCAAAAAAAATAATATAGAGATTGAAATGCTCAAATTTGTTACACAAGGGGTTATCAGCTCATTCACAATTTCACAGGAGTAATTGGTGCAATTTTCTCGAAAATAAAATGGAGAGGGAGTTGGGTTCGCCCGTGAAGGAAACAATAATGCAGTCTTTGAGCCCACAGGGGAATATGCGAGTTGGTAAGACCTGAGGTGACGTGGGAAGAAATTCTCCAGCGTTGCGGGTTCGATCCTCGTGTGAAGCATATTTCCTGGTGAAATATTGTGGGGGGTATGCTCTGGGGATTGGGCCATGTGCTCCCTCCTTCAGATCCCTGCCGCTCGTGCACATCCCTCGATTTACCCTCCGCATGAGTCAATGAGCCTCTGACTCATGTGGAATGGGGTCCCTTCGGGGTCAACCCTTTTAAAATAATGCAGTCCGTGAACTTAACAATAATTCAGTCCATAAAGAATCAAGTTATCAATTTATCGGGCAATGTGTATGGTGTTTTCTGAATCCGGAACTCTCTGCTCCGGAGAGAGCTTCGGATTCAAAAAGTTGTCTTGTCGGTCTAATTCCAAGACATCTTTATATTTTTTTAATAAAAAAATCGGCTGGACCGGGTCATTGTCCAACCGTTTTTTTTTTGGCCCAAAATGAGTCCTTTTTTTATTATTATTATTAACATGAATCCGGGATAGTCTGTCCCGAATTTAGTAGAGATGTCACTTTGACACCTGCTGAATCCGGGACAAACTGTCCCGGATTAGCATAGTTTCATAAATTTTTTAAAAATGTATTATTTTAATTAATGTTTATTTATTTTATATTAATTTAATAAAAAAAAAAACCAATGTATGTTATCCATGTCCATACGTGGCAAGCGATGGGAATTTTTAACTATACTTTGATAAGGTACCGTTTAGTACCATATATAAAAATGAGGTGAGTCACAAATTTTTGATCATTTTACGTTTATTTCGTTTTTTGATTAACTTAATTTCATCTAATGGTCTGTAATGACATTGCGTATGAGTTGAATGAGACATCACTTTTAGCCCATGTGATGAGAACATAATTGACTTAAAAATAATGAAATTTTACGATTATAGGCCTTTTTCCCATAATTATTAGAAATTAATAATGATATTTAAGACATTATATAATAGTTAACATAATAATCTTACAAAATAAAAAATATACAAAATATTATTCAGTTTTATATATTATTTATCCATATCTTATCATATTTTTATCATACTTGTGCATATTTTTCATTCATCTAATATAAAGCACCAAATAATATATTGGTGTTATTCACGAGATGAGTAAAAAATGATTAATAAGTATGATAAAAAAAGGATAAAGTTGGGATAAGTATGTATAAAAGTGAATAATATAAGCTCCATTTGAAGAAGTGTTTATAAATCGTTTTTCAGAAAATTTTTATTAAAAATTTCAAAAGTTATTTTAAAAATAAATATATTTGTACAAATATTCCATAAAAAAATTTTATGGTTAAAAAATAATTTTTTTGATTTCCAACTTTTATGTCTTAATAAAATATCAAAAAATATCTCTCAATTATGTTTTTCAAAAATTATACTTGAAAAATAAATTTTTTTAAAAAAAATGTCATAAACATTTTACAGAAGAAAGAAAAAAAAATTCAAACACGTATTTTAAATTTTTCTTTCATTTTTACAATACTAAAAACATTTTTAAAATACTTGTCCAAATAAAACCAGAGTTTTGATATTGTGAGCACCTATCATATGCACTTATGTGTGCACATGCTGATGTGACGTTCACTTATTGGATGTAGAGGATGCCACGTCAGCGGTGCACACGTAAGTGCACATCATGAGTGCTCACAATATCAAATCTGAACAAAACCATATCCTTTGATATGTTTTTAACTTGCATGATTATTATGCTTGTTATTTTATATCTTAAATGTCTTTGCAAAATCTAAATCAACAATGATTGTCAAAAGATATGACTTGTAAAATTTCATTCATATCATACTTATCATATGCTCATGATGTAGGCCGAAGGCCAGAGAGACACATCTCATGCAACACATATATACTGTTGTCTCGGGCCAATTGATTGATTGAGATGACAAAGGAAATAGACAAACATTACTTGAGTAAAATAAAATGAAATCTTTATTAAAAAAAAGTTAAAAATAAAATGAAATCTACACTGATTAAAAAAAAAGGGACTTCCTACACCAGGTTTTTCATGATGCAGTACCTAGTTTCTCATTGAATTTCAGAAGAAAAATATGGTAAGCGCAAATATTTAAACAAAATAGATTCCTCTCAAGATATTAATTAGTCGCAAACTAAGAAAATAAAAGGATCCTTTATTTAAGACTAGGCAATAACAAGTTGAGGATTACATGATTTCAACCACAGCACGTCCAATAATATTACCTTTATCAAGGTCTTTATATACCTCTACAGCCTCCTCAAATTTGCACTTTCTTGAAACAGCTGCCTCCAGATTAAATGTCCCTCTTTCTGCCAACTTAACTAACTTTGGAAGATCTTGCCTTGCCCTACCTCCATACGACCCGATAACTTTTATCTGCATCACCAATTTCTGATAGTTCAGAGTAATGAAACGTTGAACGAAGTATATAAGATGGTAACGTAGATAAAATGAGCCAACAATTATTGTATCCCAGTTTTTTAGTTCCAAAATGAGGGTTCTTAGTGTCCAAAAACAATAATAATAATAATAATTGAGGGTTCTTGATTGTATATAATGATGTGTGACCTTAAATCAAATCCTCGAAGCTTTACACTTTTGTCTTTCACATATAAATGAAACTGGAGATGGACCACACCAACAAACAAAGGGATCTAGACTGAGAGTTCGAAATACTTGTTAAATAAAGAAATTGTAAAAATTCTTCCTATTCCTATAATGCAGCATCTAGACAAAATGCCGTTGAAAAGTTGGCAAAATTCTTCATTTTTCCTTAACTTCAAAGAGCAAAGACATAAAACTTCTGAAATTTTAAGTCACTACTAAACCAACGAGCACAACTTAATGATGGGAGTGTGCATTGATAAACACATAATGTCATACTAAAAAAACAACGATAACTTAATGCCATCAGACCACACACTAGCAATTGCTTTTTTGCAACATAGCACTGGATCCTATTTTTATTTACTCTAGTCATTTGGACTACAACGTGACACAATTTGGAGCAGCTGTGAAATCTGAGTACAGCTCGGATGACACTAGCGACTGCATAAATTGACTGGAAGAGATGGGAAACTCACCTGCCTACGAACCAAATGATTTATATCTACTTCTCCTTTAGTGCCAGAGAGAGTAAGGCCAATCATCACAGCTTTTCCTCCATCTCGTACACTTTGTACACATTGCGAAAATGTTTGTGACCTTCCTAAGGCCTCCACAGCAACGTCTACCCCTCTTCCTCCGGTAATTTCCTGAAAAAACATTCTAATTTAGCGACTTGAGAAGCATTTTTCCTTCAGAAGTGATCATCCATGCATTAGCTTAAACTACAAAAATTATTTTGTAGACATAGTAAAAATCTTTTACACATGCATGACAAACAGAGTAATTCAAATAATAGAGATTTCACATTGAATTCAAAACATTTAAAGCCAAATTTATCAGATTAGAACGCGATAATGGATTATCAAAATTTCTTATCCAGAGTATGAATAACTAATTGTGTTGGATCTATTTATAAGGACAACTTGGCCAAACTTTTTTGCAAATGGACCATTACATAAAAAGATTAAAATTAAATAGAAACGACATTTGTCAGAAGTAGAATGAAGGAAACTAAAGTCTCAGCACTACTATAAACGCTCGTAGAGAAATAAAAAAAAAAAAAAAAATTGGACTTCCAGATCGTGCTTGAAGTTAGGATTGGTAGTATTGAGTTAAACCAACAATAAAGAATAAGAGTGCTCCAAGGAACTGATGGAAGCAGTGAACATTATTCAACTACAGTATATCATGTGTTTAAATTTACAGGTACTTCATGTGCTTAACGTTCCAGGAAATCAGTTAATAAGAAGGAATGAGAATCTAAATTTTGAGTTGACCTCTAACAAGTTTCTCAATAAATCGACACAAAAAAATCAGCGAACTGGAAGAGAGGAGTCCATACTTTTATTTTTGAAACAGCATCTTCCTTTCGTGCATTTATGGTGTGAGTGGCTCCAAATACCTTAGCTTTCTGCAGCTTCTCATCTTGGACATCCACTGCAATGATCTCAGAAGCCCCAAATGCCCTAGCTATCTGCAGACAACTGTTTGGTGTTTTACAGTTAAAGCCACACAAAGTAATCGTGACCAATTTGCCGGTATTCACAATCCATCCACTTACATACACTAAAGTCGTATCAGTACAAAGTAAGAAAGAAACCTTCGAAGTGCTCTAAAGTGAGCATCAAATTACCAGGTTTGTAAATTGGTTTTTGTCGAAAATGTAGCCTACTTTTGTATTCATGATCTTGCAAAATGGACAAACCAATAATAACTTCATATGCCCTCTCAACTTATGATCAATATGTTCTAAAACCACCGAACATTTAAGTCTGAGTATTAGTGGTCGACAAAGGATTGGGGTATCAAGAAGGTCAAAAGAATTGGGGAAACAGTGTTTAATTTAGGAAAAAATCAGAAGAGAAATCTCGCATGAATTAGGCGATGTAACTGAATGGAGAAGAGGAAAGAAGAAAGAAGAGCTAACATTCAGTCACTCGGAAGTTGGCAATGCCATGTTTAACAACAAAATCAGAAAGCATGCACCAAAAACTTTTGAAGCATCAAATTGCATCAAGATCTATATCTGATCCTTCCCCTCGTCCAGCTAAAACTATGAGTTTGATTGCTGAATATCGATTTGGATAAATGTGTTTCAGATGATTCATAGACTTAATAGTGAATATCGATTTGGATAAATGTGTTTCAGATGATTCATAGACTTGATGGTTACAATATATTGCACGGACTAGCTTGAAAATTATGACTGGTGCTATTTACTCTTAACACTAGAAAAACGGGAATTTGGGATTGCTATAACATGGTTATTTGATTTGCTCGATATGATACACCTCACATTATCTGACACTAATAAATAAAGGAAACAGAACCCAGAGAAGGTTTCAATTCTTCCACACTGTTTTGGACTTACATGTCTGACTACAATATCTTAATCATAAAGATGTGAAGGTTTCATAGCATGTGGTGGCTTTGCTTAATACCTTGAGCCAACGCCTCCAATGCCAATCACAGCAATGGCATCACCAGGACGCACCTGAGCAGCATGAGCCATTGCCCCGTAGGCAGTGAAAACTGCACATCCTAAGATGGCGGATTCCGTGTAAGGTAATGAGTTGGGTAGAGTTGTGAGTGCATGTGCTGGTACCACACAATACTCAGCGAGGCCTCCCATGCTATACATATATGCTGGCTTGCCTGCAGAATCGGAAACATTAACCACATATCTTATCACCAAGTTTATCAGTCATTAGCTTGTTTTAGACGGTGAACTTCCCATTGAAACACCCAAAATAGACTTTGAAAATAATGCAGATCAACAGATACTTTTTCCTTCATTCTATCCTTCTTTCCGCTTCTTCTTTTCTTTCTTCCTGTAGATTTTTACCTTTCTTCTATCCTTATTTCTTTATTTATTTTTGCTCTTTTTTTCTTTCTTCAGGCTCTGCTTACTTCAATTAACACAGACAACACACCAAAATACACAAAAGTGCAAACAAAAATCAAATACACAGGAGAATCTACTTTTGGACATTGAGACAAACAAATAGTTGCACGTGATGATACTCTATAGAAGAAAACTGAGTTAGGAGTGCACCGTTACTGCGGAAAAATAGCCTTGTTTCGCCATCATAAAGTGTTCCTTTTGCTCGATTGTAAGCAAAAAAGGACTCGCACAAGTCATCTTGACCCTGTTATTAACCCAAGCGATAATGTTGTCAACATGGTGTATTTACTAGCTAGCAGTGTGAGTTAAGATTCACAAATGAACATTTTAAATAACACACTTGCCTTAGAGCAATAGAAACAGCTTCCACAAGGCATTATAAAGGCGCCAACAATTTGAGATCCAACTGGAAACCTGAAAGAGAACAACACATTAATCTTAGTCAGTCTCCATAACTGTGTGGCGCCAGAGTTTTTTTTTTCAAAAAAAGAAAAAAGAAAAAGAAATAATCAAACCTTTCAATGATTTTACTGTCAGTAAGCGGCCCGTGTTCAACCACCTCACCAGTAATCTCATGTCCCACAACACAAGGGCTGGGAAAAGGAAGCTCACCTTTGATCACATGCAGATCGGAGTGACAAACTCCACAGGCTGCATTATTTAAACACAAGAAAACAGCCTATTATTTTACAACTTTTATAGATTAAGGAACACGTAGACTTGAGGAAAATTCTAAACGCTCCTAAATGCTCTCCAGTATAAAATTCTGACGCAGAATTCTAATTTGATCCACTTACCAATATCGCAAAATAGTAGAAAACTCACTCGGTATTGGTGTTCTGGTTAACTACATGTTTCTAATTTCTTCTTTAAACAGACTGGGGGGAACAGACCAAAAATTAGAGCCACGTGACACATCTGGGAGACCGCCCTGCTTGCTCCAGTGGATCCCCCACTGGGTGGATGACAATATACAATAAGATTTTCAACCAAGGTTGCCAAAACCAACACACTAAAAAAATTGGACCTTTTCCAGTAAACGATAAACGCAGAGACGCATTCATTTTCTTTTCCCTTACCACCATTTCTAAAGTAAATTCAAGACATTTCCATTAAAAAGACTGTTAATTACGAATACACACATCAAATCAGAGTTAAATTTACTCGATCATCTTGTTCGATCACACGTGAGACTTCAACGCAAAAAAAAAAAAAAAAAAAAAAAAGGGCAGTCGCTTTACAGCATATCGCACGTCCATATAACTACAAATCAAATCCGAATCAAAAGAATACCCTTAGTTTTGATGAGAAGTTCATTGACTTTGGGACGGGGCATGTGGAAATCTTCGAAAGTGAGGGGTTTATTCGGTTCCCAGAACACTGCCCCACGCATGTAAGATGACCCATTGTTGATATGGTACCCCGCAGCTGATGATGTGGCGCCTTTATTGTCGGATTCCGTCGAATGCGATCGAATGAGATTGGAGTAACCGTATGAAGTGGACAAGGAGGACACTGCTGGCGTTCGGCCGCCGCCGCTGATAACCTTGCGGAGTATGGCGGAGCTCCGGTGAAACGCCATGAGAATAATATAATATAATAATAATAATAATAAAACAGTGCGGTTTCTGCAATTCCTAATCAGCGATTCTTCATTTTATACAGAGTGGTGAAGATTACTACAATTTTTTACTCAACATTTCGGTCAATGCTTATCCGATGTTAAATGTCATTATCGGAATAAGATCCTGCTAAGATTAGATTATATTTATCTTAATTGCAAACGCTTTTTAATTATTAGAGAAATCAGTCATTTTATATGAGTTTATATTAATTTTGTGACTTTAACATCTTTTTATTTACGAAAATATCACACACTTGTAAAATTGACGTATTTTTTTTGTGTTTTAGTGACTATTTATTTATGAAAATACTATATTTTTTAATTTTACAATTTTTTTTTGTTTTTTTATTTTTTAATTAAAAAACACGGACTTCACAAGCACGCAACGCGTGCACGAGAATACTACTTTTTAATAAGAGTTGTGTCTACATGAGACGATGAATCCGATACATATTTATAATAAAATTTATTTTTAATATCAAAAATTAAAATTTTTCATTAGTTGATTCGAATCAGAGCTATGTCTCACAAAATTGAGTTGTGAGACCGTGTCATATGTTTTTTTTTATTGATGATAAAATACAAGTTTTATTCGATAACTAGTGCCTTGATACACACTGTGTTTTGTATATTTTTTTACTTAAAGATAATATCGTAATTTTAAAAATTAACAAAAGATCATGATACAATATGAGAATTTGATCTTAACATACTTTTTTTTTTGTGATGTGGAAACCCGCAGCATTTACCTTCGGTGTGCACTGGGTAAACCCCCGGACTAACGTAATAACCTACAAACTACGTTAGCCAGGTAAACCACACTAGGCAAGCCCTGTGTGACAGGCTAGTCCAATAAGGTGTTGGTAGGGAAAATTGAACTCCTGATCTTTGACCAAGATTCACCAACTTCACCAAGTTGGACACCGCCTTAGGGGCTTGATCTTAACATACTTGGTTAGATGGTCTGATGTATGTTAGATAATAGAGATTTTTTTTTGGGATCATAGATAATAGAGATTTTGAAAATTCAATTAAGTTCATTTATAATCTTGGGCAAATGATTTTAAAATCCCTACCAACCATCTAATATTTATCTTTAACTCCCTAACCCATATTTTCTTTATTTCAACTTCCTAGTGGTCCTCAATTTTGATTTAAATATGATTTTATTAACTAATCCTTTGTATGTGGCGTTGTTTAGCCTATCGAACCAGTCCAGACCATGAAGGACTATTGGTTACACAATGTTTTCAGCCAATATACTCTAGATTAAGGTCCAACATGCTTCTGTAATATGAATTAAACCTAAATACCTCTTTGACCATAATGTCGTTGGGTCATACCTGTCGAGTTTTACGAAGTGCTCCTCACACTTCAACCACGCAGTCGCAACAGATGGTTTCTGACGCAAGCTCTTTCAACGACACCTAGCACAGAATTAATTCGTTTTCTACCTTAAGGTGTATGATATATAAATTTAATTATCAAATATGAGCATAGAAGAACAAGAGTTTTAGAGAAATTTATTCAGACATAATATTATTACATAAATCAACTCCTTTGAAGAGGAGGAGACAACTTGTTTAGCTACTCATAATAGCCTTGTTCTTGAAATACATAATAAAGAAAACTTATTACAAGACTTAAGAAATAGAAATATTACAACAATTTTATTGGTAAGAAAAATGAAGGGAATGCTCGATGTCTTCAGCTTTCTTGAATGTTTGTATTTATAGCTGTGGTTTCACTCGTTTCACCGAGAAACTTAAGAGAATATTACAAATATTTTCTTGTCTTTTATGCCATTATTGATGACATCTTTTGCTAGTGGAGGAGTCACATGCCTGCCTTTTGTTTTGGCTTTATTCTCCTCACATGCCTGCTTTATTGTTGTCGGTGCATCTTCTGCTTTTGCAGTGGTCCCCTAGGAAAGCGCATCTTTTCGATCCGATTGGGTTCTGAATTTTTTTCCAAATTCTGGCTCCATCTGGTTTGGACATTTTGGGCAGATCACCTCTGACCATCTTCCTATATGAACCATGTTACAAAATTTTCAACGAGTTTCTTTACTCCCTAGCAGCTTGTTATTCCACAAAAAGTTTCTCTTTTTTTCGAAGAATTCTTCCGCGAAAGCCTTAGTTTTTCCTGTCATTGTGTTTAACAGGAACGATCCATTGATAGAATTCTGATAAAATTTGAACGAAAACTTGACCTTATCTATCTCGGTGAGACAGACCCAAATACCCTATGCCCTTCTGGTAGAGATTTCATTTTCTCCAAAAGTAGACACCAATGGTATTTCTTTAGAAATAAGATCCTTGATAAATCTTTGATTACTCATATCAGGTCTCCTAAGCTTGATGAAATGAAAGGACTCGTGCGATCCTTTTTCTGTTGGTTCTAGAGCTGCACTGAAGAAGTATAATTCTACCACATTCCTCTGACAAATGATCATTATTTGCCCATGATTTTTGGACTGTTTCCTGAATTCATTTTGGTAACTGTGATATCTCTGAGAAGCCTGGTGAAGTTGTATAAATTGAATCCAAACCCGAATTCATACCATAGCTTTACATCCTTAGGATTGACATTGTTTTTTAGCCAAACCCTAGGATATTTTCCTGCAATATCAACCCTGCAAGTATTTGGGTTAATTTCACTCCTTATACATAATTTCTCCCATTTTTGCTGATAGACCTGAAATAGAGAAATGACAGCTTGATTAGTATCAATCTTAGTTTTTCCCTTGTCCGTGTTGGGCCTAAGATTGATCTCTTCCTCTTTTATCCCAGAGGCGGAGGGTTGACTTGATGAGTCATGCTCATCAATTGTTGCTTCATCCAATTCATCAAAAGTTGATGATAGATTAGCACTTGTTTCTTGGGTATTAGAATCCCCAATATCTTGTTCTTTAGCCAGTGGCTGTTTTTCTTGTTCTTGTAAAACCAGTGGTTTTATCATTTTTTGTTTATGAAAAACCAGTGGTTTCTCTATAGCCCAAAGAATCGGCCTTTGAAAGGCAGCCCATAACTGAATTTGAGCTTGCAGACATCCTGTAATTTGATTAGAGACTTTGCTCTGATCATCTTGCTATAACCTGCCAGCCATATTAGCATTTATGACCAACTGGTTGAACTCGGTTTGAAACAACCCAAGATGCTTCTTGAGATGCCTCTGCATTTTCATGATGGAATCCACGTCATGCCTTCCATCTCTTGTTTAAAAAATCTGCAAGAATATTTTCATGAGATTTAATAATAACAATATCAAAAATATAATTTTGACATAGTGCTTGCCATCTTAATAACCTAGCTTTCTCAAGTTTAGATTCAATCTTGTTCCTTAGAAAAGATTTTATCTGGGTGTTATCAACTTTTAAGGTAAATTTTTAGCAAGTAAATATAATGACCATTTTTCAAAAGCCTTTTTAATTGCATAAAATTAATTTTCATTGATATGTCATCTGATACTATCAGATTCTGAAAAAAAAACCGCTACAATATCTGCACGGTATTTCCCCATCTGGAGTAAGCTTAGTAAGGACTGATGCCCACCATTCATCGCTGGTATCTATAAATAACACCAGATCATCCTCGTCTAAGAGTATAGCCATTTGTGGGAGATTTCTACATATCTCCTTTAGTTGGTTTACCCCTTTAGTATGTTCATCGGTCCATATAAAATCTAGCATCCTTTTTTAACAAAAGACTGAACACCTTCATGTGCATTGCTAGGTTGTTTATGAACATTCCTTCAAAATTAACTACTCCTAGAAAACTCTGGAGTTGTTTTACATCTTTGAGTTTTTCTGGGAAATTCTGTACCTTTTCCACAATGTAAGGTTGTAGAATTATTCCAGACTCATCAATCTCAATACCAAGAAATTCAATTTTTCTTGTTGCTATGACTGCTTTCTTTTCATATAAAACCAGTCTTTCTTGTTTACAAATTTTAGAGAAAATCTTTAAGTGTTTAATATGTTCGTCTATGTTTTTTTGATGTTATAAGAATATCATCAATATAAACAAATATTAAGTTGAAATAATCTTTAAAAATATTATCCATCATTCTTTGAAAAATCTGGGGTGCATTAGTCAATCCAATAGGCATAACTTCCCAAATATAGTGTCCTTGTGGAGTAGAAAAGACTGTGAATTTTTTACTATCTTCTTCCATCCAAATCTGATAAAAACCAGACTTACAATCAAAATTTGAGAACACTTTAGCATTTTGTACATATCTAATTAAATGTTCTCTACTGGATATAAAGTACCTATCAAACTCCAGGATTTTATTAATATCTTGATAGTTAATAACTAGCCTGAGTTTTTCTCTTTTTATTTCCCCATGATTTCTAACCAGGAAACCTGGGCAGCTATATGGTGAAACTCCTTCTTTGATTAAATCAAGGTCCAAATGTTTCTTGATAATCATTCTCATATCCCTTTGATCTGTTATGTTCATCGGGATAGACTTATAACGAATTCATATTATTTGCCTTCCTTTAAAGTAAGGCTGATTTTGAGTTGATTTTTATCCCACCATGCCAAATGATGTTCATTATAATTTTCTTTGAGTTTTTTTTTTTGACATCTTCTAAGGAGACCTTGTTTTCTAACTCTATATCTCTGTGATTTAGAGTTACCTTAAGAAATTGCATATCCTCTTATTGGAGTTCTTGTTCTTTTGTTATTTTCAACATGGTTTCTCCAAACCTTCTTGAATCATTCATCTTTGGATGAAAAAGTTGTCCTTTATCACCACGCTGGCTGTGAAATTTTATCGACAGTTGTCGATAAAAGGCAACTTTGAGTCTTTGAATGATGATTTTATGATCAGAAACTGTAGTGAACATCAGACGTCGTAACTCATTATCTTGAGTGTACTTCTTAAACATTTGTAAGAAGTTATTTTCTTACAGGATATCAGCTCCTATATCATGGAAATAGATGGGTGGTGTCTTTACCTTGTACCAAGGTGTCTGGCCTGCACCTCCCATAAGGATCTCAGCTTATTGTATTCCTTTGCAAAGAATTAAAATTCTTCGAGAGAAATCTCGTCCAGCAATTTTTGGTAAGTCCTCTTCACATCCTTCAGGGAAGACTCCTCTTTTTGTTGTATAAATTCCTGCTTCTGAATCAATATAAGTGGCAAAGTACTCAACCTTATATTTTTCATACAACATCCCAATAGGAATGTATATGGAGAAAGGACTTCTTGTCATTTTACTTAAATAGATTACTAAATGGTCCTGACATTTTTAGCAAACCACATTGTAATTCAGTAATCCAATTAAGACTATTCAACTTTAATGTTTCTAAGGCTTCAGTAGGTAGAGTATGGTTACTCTTCTCTACTTCTTCAATGCGTCCTAGTAAATCATGTTCATGATTTACTAACTTTAAGAGTTGCTTCTTTCTCCGTTTGTGAACAAATTTTTCGAATCTGATTAAGGGGTGGTCCTTATCCAATTCTCTTGGTTTTCCATCTCGTAGACTTCTTATTGAATTGTCCAAGTCTTTTATTTTGCCATAAACTCTATTCCTTTTTCAAGCCGTTTCCAGGGTTTATGATATTCCTGGAATTCTAAGCCAAGAATTAGTTGATCTGCTTCTTTTCCCAAAATTCCAGAAATTTGAACTTCCAATTTACCAATATTTATCAATCCTTGGTAAGTTCCTTTTACCTGTTGTTCTAAATAGTAAATCGAGTTACAAGAGAATTGATTTCTATGACTTGTAATTTTGAATACTATTTTGACCTATCTCTAACCTTCTGGAGATCTATTTTCCTATTATGAAAAACTCTCTTTCTTCTGGTTGAATTTCCTGAATAAGAGATTTCTCCCATTTTCGACTTGTAATTTTGTCATCTTGAAAAGATAACCTTTTGGGTTCTATTTTGAGATCTCTATATAAAATCGGTCTATCTTAAATTTGAATGTTTGTTTCCTTTACTATAGGAAACTCGATTATTTTCGGATAAATTGCTTGAGCAACTTTCCCAAAAATCTCTGATATTTCAATAAACTCATTTCTAATAAATAACTCTGAATGATGAGTATTAGAAAGAGCATATGAAATTTGATATGTAATAGAGTATGGTCTATACTTTCCTTCATTAATGGTTTTTCCTTGAAGTTTTGATATAACGTCAAGGCTCGACTAAAATCTGTCAGCTAAATTGTAGGCTATTCTTGGATAAATAACTTCTAAAATTTTTCCTGCGCATAAATTTCCTGAGAGAGTTCCCAGAACAACATCTTGAATATTTCCCATTCTTTTATCGCATACTACGATATCTATGGGTGATTCTATTCCTTCTTTAAAAGTAGCCTTGATCATTATCTGGATTTCTCCAATATGAATCCAAGACATTGTCCTTGCTACTTTAGTTTTCAATTTCTGTAATTCCTCTCTTATTTCTTCAAAAGGAATTAGCTGCATCTCTATTTGATTACTGGTTAACTCCATAGGGATTGCCATTTCCCTTCGAGATATATTGTAAATCAAATTATGCCTTCTTTGTCTAAGCCCCAGGTTTCCTAAGACTTTTTCTGTTGGAGAACTGGCGAGTTCCCAGACCAATTAAACGATTGATACCCGGTGCAGCGGAAGTTTAAAAATTTTCTCATGGAACGATTCCATGGTGTGGGTATCAACCATACAACGATTGAATTATTGTGTGTGTAAAATTTAAATAACAATTAAATAAATTTTACCTCAAATCTCGCAACGAGATTAATGGACACCAACAGAACAATTCTGCTCTTGTTGTCTCTCCCTGGAACCGATGAACGCCTTCAATCAGGTCCACGAACAGAGGTTTAATCCCTCTGATAGATTGCACTAGAAAATCTATCAGAAGTTTTCTGCGAAGAGAATACACGAATTTGATTCGTTATTCCTTACTGCGATTCAAAATCACAGACCGGAATTTTCTCGGGCAGAGCAAAGGGAGGGGACGGCCGATCGGTTTTGAGAGGGTCTAGGGTTTTCGAAATTTGCTCTCAAAATTTATGACCTGTTGTGTGTAATTTCTGTACTGAAATAACTTATTTATAATGCAGGCCACTAACACCTTAGGGCCCATTAGTCATAAGCTGGGGCCCGACAAGCAAAGCCCGCTCGTTCAGAAATTAATATAAAATTCATCGTGACTCCGATTGATGAAACGATTTCACCAATGTGCACAGAAACCATTTCTGCACGTTTTAAAGTCAAAATAAATTTTCCTGAATCCGAATTCAGTGGTTTCCAAAAATGTCCATCCCTATGTCATTTTAGGAAATCCTACTCCCTTACTCTTATTTAAGAAGTCCAACTCCTTAGTTCATTAAATTTAACTCTTTAAATTTAACTATCTCAACGGGGATTAAAACTCCATTACACTGTGTGACCCTCAATGGTTCAGGGATACAGCTAGCCGTGGGCTCACAACTCCTTGTGACTCGGAACAACACTTTCCGACTTGCCCAACGAATCATGGTAAAGCGCCTAGCAACATCGCCCCATGATTCCCTAGGTATCACTGATAGTGCCTACAAGAACCAGTAGATTTTGGTTAACGTACAGTACGGTCCCTTCATCCATATATCCCGATCGAATCAACAACCATTGGTATATCGAGAGTCGCTCAAGATTCGATAACTATGCAATGCATCTTGAAGATCAAATTAGTGACATCGCATGTGCTACTAAGAAACCATTTCTTAAATCACATCAAGTACTCTGGCCAGAGATTTGTCACACTAATATCTCCTCAGATCGCATAGGATATCCACACTCGCAAGTATGTGGTGAATCCTTGACAACAATGCATTGACTCCTATATGTGTCGTAACTGTACCCAATCTCGACACCTGATGACCCCCTCAGAGTCGGTAAACGAGTCAAAGCACAGTACTAGCATATAGAGTCTCCATGATGTTTCAAGTCGTAAGGACTAATGGTGTACAACCAAAACCGCGGACTTTATCCACTCGATAAGTGATAACCACTTGGAAAGTCCGGATAGGGTAGTTCGACTATTCATCCTATGAATATCCATTTGCATGCTTCGAACATCTCCATGTTCCCTACCAATGAAACGTGGTACTCCGCATCGCAAATGCTAGTCTCAAACTCGAGCGATCCTTATCCTTATTATCGGACGGCTCAATCGACTAGGAACGGTTTTAGAATATACAGTGACTATAAGATGTATTTCATGATAGACATCTCCATGTTCTACCACATCTTACATACACTATAGTATATTCAAGGTCTTTATCAAAACAACAATAGTATATCACAATATAACAATATGAAGTAATATAAAGTCATTGCCATAAAAGTGTAAATAATATTAAACAAAAGATTGTTTATACAAAGAGTCAACAAAGCCCATAGCCACACAGTTGGCTCACTGGGCACCCACTCTTACAATCTCCCACTTGCCCTATAGCCAACTAGTCATACTACGTAGACCCATTGCTTCGCGATGTTTGTCAAACAATGGTCCTGGCAAAGGCTTAGTAAGTGGATCAGCGATATTGTCTGCAGAGGCCACTCGTTCGACACTGATGTCTCCTCTTTCCACAATCTCCCGGATTATGTGGTATTTCCTCAGTACGTGTTTGGATCTTTGATGAGACCTTGGTTCCTTTGCTTGAGCAACGGCACCCGTGTTGTCGCAGTACACCGGGACTGGACCAACAAATTCAGGAATGACGCCCAACTCTTGGACGAAATTCCTCATCCAAACGGCCTCTTTAGCAGCTGCTGATGCTGCAATGTATTCAGCCTCAGTGGTGGAATCCGCTGTGGTGTCCTGCTTGGAACTCTTCCAAGAGACAGCACCACCATTGAGCATGAACACAAATCCAGAGGTTGACTTCGAGTCATCCACATCACTTTGGAAGCTAGAGTCGGTATAGCCTTCCAGTTTGAGTTCTCGTCCTCCATAAACCATGAACATATTCTTAGTCCTTCGCAAGTACTTAAGAATGTCCTTCACGGCTTTCCAATGCATCTGACCAGGATTAGACTGATATCTGCTCGTGACACTCAGAGCAAATGCTACATCCGGTCTGGTAGATATCATCCCATACATGATACTACCTATAGCTGACGCATATGGTACATGTGTCATATTCTCTATCTCTGCATCAGTCTTGGGACACATAGACTTGGATAGAGAAACTCCATGACACATGGGTAGATGTCCTCTCTTGGACCCATCCATTGAAAACCGTTTCAATATGGTATCGATGTAGGTTGATTGAGTGAGTCCTATCATTCTCTTAGATCTATCCCTATAGATCTGTATCCCAAGAATGTAGGATGCCTCACCCAAATCCTTCATCGAAAATCTACCTGATAACCATATCTTTGTTGACTGCAACATCCCTACATCATTCCCAATGAGTAGGATGTCATCAACATAAAGTACTAAGAATGTCACCGCATCCTTAACTACTTTCTTGTACACGCAAGGTTCCTCCGGGTTCTTGATGAAACCAAAGTCTTTAATTGTTTCATCAAATTTCTGGTTCCAACTTCTTGATGCTTGTTTTAGACCATAAATTGATCTCTGAAGCTTGCATACCTTATGCTCGCTTCCCATGGATGTGTACCCCTCAGGCTGCTTCATATAGATTTCTTCCTTAATGTCTCCATTAAGAAAAGCAGTCTTCACATCCATTTGCCATATCTCATAGTCATACCATGCAGCTATGGCAATTAGGATTCTTATGGACTTGAACATTGCAACTGGTGAAAAGGTTTCGTCATAGTCAACTCCTTGCCTTTGAGTATAACCTTTAGCCACCAATCGCGCCTTGTAAGTCAATACTTTACCATCAGGCCCAAGCTTTCTTTTGTAGATCCATTTACACCCTATTGGAACAATTCCATCGGGAGGATCCACTAAAGTCCAGACTTGGTTAGTATGCATCGAATCCAATTCTGATTGCATAGCTTCAAGCCATAAATTCGAATCCGCATCAGAAATTGCTTCCTTGAAGCTTCTTGGATCACATCCAATGTCGGGTTCATCTTGACCCTCTTCAAGAAGAAGACCATATCGAACTGGAGGTCTAGAAGTCCTCTCGGATCTTCTAGGTGCAGGCGTGTCCAGCAATGGTTCCTGAGGTGTGGGATCGTTATTTTGTATTTCGGGTTCTTCTCGAACTTCTTCGAGTTCCATCATCTCGCCTTTCTTATCCAATAAGAATTCCTTCTCCAAGAAGGTGGCATTCCTAGAAACAAACACCTTTGTTTCAGCAGGATAATAGAAATAATATCCGATTGAATTCTTCGGATACCCCACAAAATAACACAAGCTGGATCGACTATCCAACTTATCTCCCACTGTCCGCTTCACGTAAGCAGGACATCCCCAAATCCTCAAGTACGAATACTTAGGAGCTTTGCCATTCCATAACTCGTATGGTGTTTTGTCCACTGCTTTAGTGTGGACGTTGTTCAACAACAATACCGCCGTTTCAAGCGCATAGCCCCAAAACGAAGGTGGAAGCTCAGTGAAGCTCATCATAGATCGAACCATGTCCAACAAAGTTCGATTACGACGCTCCGATACACCATTAAGCTGTGGTGTCATAGGAGGAGTCCACTGAGAGAGAATCCCATTCTCTTTCAGATAGTCCAAAAACTCGGTACTCAAGTATTCTCCACCTCGATCCGATCGAAGTGCTTTAATACTTTTACCTAGCTTGTTTTCTACTTCAGCCTTGAATTCTTTGAACTTTTCAAATGCTTCAGACTTATATTTCATTAAATATAAATACCCATACCTTGAATAATCATCAGTAAAGGTAATGAAGTAGGTGTGGCCATGTTGAGTCCCTACTCTAAATGGACCACAAACATCTGTATGGATCAAATCCAACAGATTTTGACTACGCTCAGGCTTCCCCTTAAAAGGAGATTTAGTCATTTTCCCTTTTAGGCAGGATTCACAAGTAGGTAGAGAGTTAATATCAGACATATCAAACATGCCCTCTCCCACTAGCTTGTTCATCCTCCTTGAGGAAATATGACCTAGTCTAGCGTGCCAAAGGTTTGCCGGGTTTTGACTATCGATTTTCCTTTTGTTTGTTGTCGCCGGTTTGTCAATACAATTCACTGGAATGTCTTTTAGTTTTAAATTATATAGATCGTTTTCAAGTTGTCCATTTCCAATTAAACATTCATTCTTGTAAATACTGCAAATCCCATTCACAAAATTACAAGAATAACCATCTCTATCAAGCATAGAAATAGAAATAATGTTTTTAATTAAATCTGGCACAAATAAAACATCTCTCAACAATAATTTAAAACCATTCTGCAAAATCAAACAAACATCTCCAATGGCCGTAGCTTCAACTCTGGAACCATTCCCGAGCCTCAGCTGGGTCTCACCCATTCTAAGCCTGCGACTTCTTGTCATCACCTGCAAATCATTGCAAATGTGAGATCCACATCCGGTATCCAATACCCAAGAAGTTGTATTAAGTGACATGTTTATTTCGATATAGAACATACCCTTTGCAGTTCCCAACTGCTCAAGATACTCCTTGCAGTTGCGCTTCCAATGACCCGGCTTCTTGCAGTAATGGCAAACATCCTTGGATTTTCCATCGTTTGAAGCCTTTGTCTTTTGCTTCTTCTCGGGTTCCACTTTCTTGGGTGGGGCAGAACGTTTCTTGCCCTTCATACTTGGCCCCTTCTTAGCAGAAGATGAGGAGCCCACCAAGAAAGCTGGCTTATCCTTCTTAAGTGTGGATTCATATGTAACGAGCATATTGACCATCTCTTCAAGGGTGGCCTCTATCTTGTTCATATTAAAATTTATCACGAATCCATCAAATGAAGAAGGAAGAGATAGAAGCAGCAAGTCCACATTGAGTTCATGCTCCAACACCAAATCAAGGGTCGCTAACTTCTGTATGAGCCAAATCACTCGTACCCCATGATCACGGACCGAAGTCCCTTCACGCATGCGGCACGTCATCAACTCCTTAACAGTAGAGAACCTTTCAGCCCTCGACTGAGCCCCAAAAAGTTCCTTGAGTTGCGTGTGAATGTCAGCAGCATTCACCGTGTCCTCAAATCGCCTCTGGAGTTCATCAGACATCGAGGCTTGCATATAGCATTTGGTCTTGATGTCATGGTCACACCATGCATCAAGTTTGGCCAATTCCTCCGGACTTATGTCAGCTGGTGCTTCCTTCGGAGGTGCTTTCTCTAACACGTAGAGCATTTTCTCCGAAGTTAAGACAATCTTCAACTTCCGGAACCATTCCGTATAGTTGGCGCCAGTCAGCTTGTTTTGTTCGAGGATCGAGAATAAAGGATTTCGCGAATTCATTGTATGAAATACTGAAAAGGAAAAACAGACATATATCAATGATTGTTTAACAATTTACTAAGACATAAAATAGGCGAATTTAATTTTATGAATCTCACTCCCACTATTTTAACGATTTCACCACCCTCTAGTGAAAACGGGAAACTTTTTCCTTAGTGAGAACATGGAGTCCAATTGACAAACTTATGGTCCCGAATAATATCAGCCAACCATAATTCTCAAAAGGTAGAGCCCAATTGCTTCCAAAGCAACCCCCATGTATTTACCTCATGTCCAATAAGGGCCCAATAATATGACGCCGTTTAAAGTGACATGTCAAGATGACCCATCAATATTAAGTTGTGATGGACGGTCGCCATGTGGATCCCCCAATAATATGAGCCGATCCCATGGGAGTTCCACCCAACTTACAACATTTGTCGATCCAATGTACAGCTTTCCGACGGACGGGCCCCCCCAATAATATGAGCCGGACCGTATCCGCGGGTAGCATCACATACATTGACCGTTGATGGAAGGTAGGAACATTTAAACAATATTTAAATTTCCTTTATTTATCTTGATATAAATTTTAAATCATATTTAAAATGAGGGATTTTATTTATTAAAATATTTGTCTCATCATATTTAATTTATTGCATGCATTGCCGGATTCACGCAATTTATGTCTAAACATGCATACAATCATAATATCACATATTATATAGGATGATCGATTCCATTTCTAATTGACCCGTGGTTGCCAATCACGGGTCTTAGTCCAATCCTAGGTAATATGCAGTATGCATATGCAATCCTATTACATATGCTTCCAATTTACATTTCTTCAGTCTTCATTGTCTGCTGGGCCCACCATCTTCAAATCTTGATCTCCCACTAAATCTAATGTATTTACAATAAATAACAATGACAAGTAGGGGATACATTTTTAGGGGGTGGGAACGGGCTATAAACCAAGCCCACTTTTATTACATATGACATTCATATCGGGCCATAAACCAGGCCCATTAATAAAACCAACAACAATAAAGACAAAATGTAAATTCCTAACATACACCTACAAAATTGGTCATGGCAATCGATCATCCTTATCCAATAACATTTAATTCAAAATTAATTTATTGGATAACATGCTGTGGCAATTCAAATTTAAACAAGATAAAATCATATTTTATATAAAATCACATTTCACATATAAAATCATATTTTATCTCCATATCAAATAAAATCATATTTTATCTATAAAATCCAATTTTACAAATAAAATCATATTTTATCTAATATATCATAAGATCATATCTTATCATCAATTGTACTAAAATAATTGATTTCAAAATTCAATTTACGGATAAAATATTAAAATTTTCCAAAAATTCAAATTTATCCAAAATCAATTTTAAAATTTACGGACTCGAACAATTCGATCCGAAATCTCGTGAACCAATCAAAAACAATTTTTGACCGGACCAAAAATAAAATTTTAAATATTAAAATTAATAAAAATATTAAAAAATTAATTTTTCCCGCGGGCCACCCGGGACACTCCCGGGTTGGCCCGCACCCGGGGCGCGGGCCGGGGGCAGCGCCTGGCGCCGCCCCTGGGCGGCGCCGTGCGCTGCCCTGGGCGGCGCCGAGCGCCGCCCTGCGCAGCGCCTGGCGCTGCGCTGGGCGGCGCCGAGCGCCGCCCCTGGGCAGCGCCGAGCGCCGCCCCTGGGCAGCGCCGAGCGCTGCCCTGCGCAGCGCCCAGCGCTGCCCTGGGCGGCGCCGTGCGCCGCCCTGGGCGGCGACGGTCGCCGCCTTGGGTGGCGCCGTGCGCCCCCTTTGGGCGGCGCCGTGCGCCGCCCGGGGCAGCAACAATTGCTGCCCCACCGGGCAGCGATCCAATCGCTGCCCGGGTTTTGCCCCGAAAAAAAAATTTTTATTTAAAATATTTATTTTGTTTCAAAAACCGAGACTCAAAAATTTTGTACAATTGATTAATTCAATCGATTGATCTGAGCAACCTGGCTCTGATACCACTGTTGGAGAACTGGCGAGTTCCCAGACCAATTAAACGATTGATACCCGGTGCAGCGGAAGTTTAAAAATTTTCTCATGGAACGATTCCATGGTGTGGGTATCAACCATACAACGATTGAATTATTGTGTGTGTAAAATTTAAATAACAATTAAATAAATTTTACCTCAAATCTCGCAACGAGATTAATGGACACCAACAGAACAATTCTGCTCTTGTTGTCTCTCCCTGGAACCGATGAACGCCTTCAATCAGGTCCACGAACAGAGGTTTAATCCCTCTGATAGATTGCACTAGAAAATCTATCAGAAGTTTTCTGCGAAGAGAATACACGAATTTGATTCGTTATTCCTTACTGCGATTCAAAATCACAGACCGGAATTTTCTCGGGCAGAGCAAAGGGAGGGGACGGCCGATCGGTTTTGAGAGGGTCTAGGGTTTTCGAAATTTGCTCTCAAAATTTATGACCTGTTGTGTGTAATTTCTGTACTGAAATAACTTATTTATAATGCAGGCCACTAACACCTTAGGGCCCATTAGTCATAAGCTGGGGCCCGACAAGCAAAGCCCGCTCGTTCAGAAATTAATATAAAATTCATCGTGACTCCGATTGATGAAACGATTTCACCAATGTGCACAGAAACCATTTCTGCACGTTTTAAAGTCAAAATAAATTTTCCTGAATCCGAATTCAGTGGTTTCCAAAAATGTCCATCCCTATGTCATTTTAGGAAATCCTACTCCCTTACTCTTATTTAAGAAGTCCAACTCCTTAGTTCATTAAATTTAACTCTTTAAATTTAACTATCTCAACGGGGATTAAAACTCCATTACACTGTGTGACCCTCAATGGTTCAGGGATACAGCTAGCCGTGGGCTCACAACTCCTTGTGACTCGGAACAACACTTTCCGACTTGCCCAACGAATCATGGTAAAGCGCCTAGCAACATCGCCCCATGATTCCCTAGGTATCACTGATAGTGCCTACAAGAACCAGTAGATTTTGGTTAACGTACAGTACGGTCCCTTCATCCATATATCCCGATCGAATCAACAACCATTGGTATATCGAGAGTCGCTCAAGATTCGATAACTATGCAATGCATCTTGAAGATCAAATTAGTGACATCGCATGTGCTACTAAGAAACCATTTCTTAAATCACATCAAGTACTCTGGCCAGAGATTTGTCACACTAATATCTCCTCAGATCGCATAGGATATCCACACTCGCAAGTATGTGGTGAATCCTTGACAACAATGCATTGACTCCTATATGTGTCGTAACTGTACCCAATCTCGACACCTGATGACCCCCTCAGAGTCGGTAAACGAGTCAAAGCACAGTACTAGCATATAGAGTCTCCATGATGTTTCAAGTCGTAAGGACTAATGGTGTACAACCAAAACCGCGGACTTTATCCACTCGATAAGTGATAACCACTTGGAAAGTCCGGATAGGGTAGTTCGACTATTCATCCTATGAATATCCATTTGCATGCTTCGAACATCTCCATGTTCCCTACCAATGAAACGTGGTACTCCGCATCGCAAATGCTAGTCTCAAACTCGAGCGATCCTTATCCTTATTATCGGACGGCTCAATCGACTAGGAACGGTTTTAGAATATACAGTGACTATAAGATGTATTTCATGATAGACATCTCCATGTTCTACCACATCTTACATACACTATAGTATATTCAAGGTCTTTATCAAAACAACAATAGTATATCACAATATAACAATATGAAGTAATATAAAGTCATTGCCATAAAAGTGTAAATAATATTAAACAAAAGATTGTTTATACAAAGAGTCAACAAAGCCCATAGCCACACAGTTGGCTCACTGGGCACCCACTCTTACATTTTCTACTTGTTCTGCTGAAAATCTTTGATACTTCTGTAAAGTAGGATTTTCTCTCATAATCCCTTGGACCATATTATGAGATATCGTGGTTTGACTAAAGAAACCAGCCAAACTTTCATGTGTTTCATTTAGAAACACTTCTTCCTTATTTTGATTCTGAATCTGATCCATCATCAGATCCTTCTTGACTGAAAAGTATATCTTCTTCGTATATGCTTTCATCTGAGAAAATATCCTCAAACTGATATATTTGGACAAGATCTTGAAAGAAGACAACATCATCCATATCAGGTATCGCTTCAAAGAGTTTGACTCATTTCTTCTCATTTTCTGGACAATTTGTTGAAATATTTCCTCTTGCTCCACATGTCCAGAAGTTACAATCTTTGAAACTTTCACTTGCTCTCGTATGAGTTCTCATGAAAGTTCTTTTGTATGGTGTTCTTCCCCGACTTTGAGACGAACTTGTTGCTGGGGATGAACTCTTTCTTCTTGTAGGTCCACTTCTTTTTCCTGATCTATAATATCTAGCCTTTTTTTAGACAAAACTGTTCTTGGTTTCCAAGAACTCCTCATTCTTTTATTGTAGGGATTATTTTTGAATTTCTTCCTCTTAAATCCCTGTGATCTATTCCCAATGACTGTTGAGAGATCGTTTTCTCTACAACATAGAAGAGTATGTTTATTAATACCCCTTATGTTTTTGTAGTTATTTTGTAATGCTGCCATGTGACATCATTCTGCCAATTTTACTTTAATAAAAGAGGCTCATCTTGCCAGTATGTCTGGATTACCTGAAATGTATTCTTTTATAAGCATTTATCTCTAGGGACTTGGTATTTTTGCAAAAAATAGCTAAATAGATACATTTTCTTCGACTCCCGAATTCCATCTGTATTTAGTGAATAACATAATGTATTCATCTACTAAACAGATATCGTGCAATTCGAGACTATACAGAGCTTGAATATATCTTTTTCTCTTCTCTGTATCTTGATTATTGAAGTAGTCCACTCCTATAAATTGTGATTTAAATATGGTAGTCATTCTTCCTCCAATCTCACTTAGGGATTCCCCTGCTAAGACTGGTTCCTTAGTCTCAGGCATAGTCATTTTCTACGCTATCTTAACTGATCCCATGAGACTCATCTCTAGTAGTTTAATGAATCCTTCTTTATTTAGATCTAAAGTTCCCGCTGCGATTCTCATAGCTGAAGTCCAATCTTCTATAATATCTTCTCTGTTTTTGAAATCCAGAACATCGAGATTTAACATAACCCCATAAGGATGTATCGGATCTAAAACAGTTTTTTCACAAGGAGTTTGGTGGAGTGAGATTCTACTCCTTCTCGACCTAGTTCCTGTTGGATGATAATTTTCTCCAACCTGGAATTCACTATGTGGTTCTTCTGTTTTAACCACATACCTTGGAGGATTTTCTGTTGGTTGTTCACCTTCATGGAAATTCATCTTTAGATCTACTACTTTAAGATTTTCAAATGAATCTGCAAGATCTTGTAGATCCTCAAGACCTAATCTTTCTAAAGTAGTCATCAGATAGTATTTTTTTTTTGTACTGCTTTTATAAGATTGATCATCATTTCTTCATAATTCAAAGGTTTTTGTACCATTTTGGTTTTACCTTTTTGATGTAACAAAGGTTCAGTACCAAACGAGAGTGGTAACCTTCCTCTTGTATTACCTTTTCTAGAACCACAGATTTGTTCTAGAGTTTGGATTTTTGTTTGAAGATCCTTTAGAGTTGCAAGAATTTTTTCTTGCCTCTTAAGAATTTCTTCAATCTGTCGAGGTATTTCATATAGCTGATTACTGCAATATTGTACCGTCTTTTGAATTTCTCTAAAATCTCCGGAGAGTTTAGAGGAACCTGGGGTAATCTCTAGAAATTGGGAGTTAGAAATCATATTTCTTAATCCCTTCAGAGCCTACAAAAACGAGAGCCTTATTAATTAAAACCTGTTGTAAGGAATATATTTTAAATAGATTCACTTGTTTATAGGATTTCATATAAATGAAATCCCCTTGGTTCAAACCTTCGTTTGAAATCTTTTTTTTTTTTTGAAAATCTCATCCTCAAAAAAAAAAATGTATGATTTAACGAATAATATTACGTCTGAATAATTAACCTAAAGCTCTGATACCATTTTTATGGATAATTCTATGTACCATATATGAGCACTGTAGCGCAAAATTCTTTATTTATTGAAATTAAGAAATAGAAAATGGATACAAAGTGAATTTGAGAAATTAAATAAAGATTAGTGGATGCAATCTCTAAATAATCCCTTAATTTTCCTCTTCACTGACAATTTCTTGATGGATTTGAATTTCTTGAGTATTTGATCTTCTTGGAAGACGATTTGATGTCTTGAGATTTGATTTGATGTCTTGATAAAGTTAATTCGATGGGTTAACACCTTGATATCGAATTAAACTTCAAAATTTGGGAAGAACGCGATGAACTCCTTGAATCGTGCCTTGAAATTTGTTATCTTGAATTTGATGAAGAACACGATCTTCTTGAATTTGATTAATTTGATGAAGAACACGATCTTCTTGAATTTGATTTATTTGATGAAGAACACAGACTTCTTGAATTTTATGAAGAACATGGTCTTCTTGAATTTGATTTGTTTGATGAAGAACACGAACTTTTTGAATTTGATGAAGAACACGATCTTCTCGAATTTGAATGAATTTAAATATATTTGAAGAAAAACGCAATTAATCCCTTGAATCACGTCTTGATCTTCTCTAATTTGATGATTTTGAAGAAGAACGCCTTGAATTGCGCCTTGAACTTCCTGAATATGACTTGAGAGAAAAACTCTTGAATTCTTCTACTCCTTTGCTTCAGTCTTATGTGCTGTGTTTTCCTCTTGGTCATCTGCCCCTATTTATAGCTGAAGGATGCAGATTCCTACCATTTTTATTTGACGAGGTGTCGCAATTTGATTGGCTCATCCTGATTTATTTGGTGATTATCTTCTATTAATCACAATATTTGATTTTAAATACTTAAAATATTAGTATTTCTTTCCATTTGGTTTAAGATTTGATTTTAAATACTAAAATATTAGTATTTTCTTCCATTTGATACAAGATCCAATCTTGATTTTAAAATCTTGGTTTGATCACAAAATATATTAAAATATAAATTAATTAACTATTTATTTTTTTAGAAATTTAATCTCCCAAAAAATAGCTAATTGTTTTATTGATATTTAATTATTTTGTACTTGCCATATTTGAAGGTCAACAATTTAATTGTCTACAAATGCCCCCTCGAGACTTATCATGATTGTTTTGGGAGTGAATAAGTCACGAAAATTTAGTTGCTGAAATTTGATCTCTGAGGTTGCACAAATCCTCATTCCAAAATTTAAATTTCAATATCTTCCAAATTTCTTCCATGTGGATTTTTTTATTGTGTGTAAATTTTACTGAAAATATAAGGCATATTAATATTTCATATGAAAAGAAAACAAAAAATTCATGACTGTATTCAGAATATATCTAAGTTTTCTACGTACCCAATACAGGGATCAAGTCATAACTTAGTTCAAAAATTTGATTGTTTGAGATGGTGGGTGCCGTGTACAGTTTATACTCATGCGGGCCAGGAGTATCTATTTCTTAACCATCCTAGACTAGGTGGGGATTTAATATTTTAGCCACATAAAATACCATAAGTGGGAGAAATACAGTTTAATCACATGAATTCACTATTGGTGGGGACATAACAGTTTAACCACATGTAATTCCTTGGTGGATACCGTTCACATTTTATACTCTTGTGGGTCAGGAGTCTTGGTAAAATACTCATTCCCTTTCTTGGAAATTTTTGTTTCTCTTGCTCTATGATATTCTTGAGTTGGCCTTCGGCTCCACTTGTAGTTATGCTCAACACCATGTCATGGGCTCGAGTAGCTAATTCTTCAAATGTCTTTGGTTGGATTCCTTGAAGGATATATCGAAGTCCCCAATGCATACCTTGGATGCACATCTCAATTGCAGAAGATTCGGACAATTGATCTTTGCAGTTAAGGCTCAAATTTCTCCATCGATTGATAAAGTCAATTACGGTTGCTTCTTTCCATTTTCGCGAGTTTGTTAGCTCAGTCATGCTAACTATTCGTCGAATACTATAGAAGAGATTGAGAAATTCCTCTTCTAGTTGTTTCCAACTATTAATCGAGCATGGATCCAGATCAGTTTACCAATCAAATGCATTTCCTTTTAGTGAACGAACAAATTGCTTGACTAGGTAATCTTTGTATGTTCCAGCATTGTTACACGTTTCAATGAAATGAGCCACATGTTGTTTTGGGTTTTTTTGCCATCAAATTGTTGAAACTTTGGAGGGTTGGTAGCCATTTGACATTCTTAAGTTATCAATCCTTTGTGAATATGGCTTGGCATAGGTGAGAGATGACTTGGAGCTTCCGTCAAACTTTTCTTTGATAGTACCCATGATGAAGTCTTTTAACTGGTCAACAGGAACTGTACCATCAGATGAAAAATGTAAATATTTAGTATGTTCTTTTTCTTTTTTCTTCAATGATGACTCAGTTCTATCATTATTTTCATCTTGTTTTTCCACGTAACTTGCATCAGTATAGTTTATCTTGTCCATCAACTTCATAATTTGGGAGTCTTGTTCTTGAACATGTTGCAAGTCCCTCAATGGCCTTCGTCAAGTTTGCTATTTTATCTTCTAGAGTTGTGGCATTTGTCACCATGACACTTTCTATGTGAGAGTTCAGATGGGTCTCAAGGAAATGGATTGCCTCCGAAGATACTTGTAATTTCTTGGACATACTTCTCGTGATGACTCCAAGACTTCCAGTAGACTTCATTGCAGAAATCTTCATGCTCGAGATATTTTTATTAGTAGACATGATGACTTAAAACTTTTGGTGAAGAGAAAAGATGAAGGGTGAGATGGTCCCATTGGGCGTGCCAAAATTTGTAGCGCAATTTATTTCTTGAAATTAAGAAATAAAAAATGGATACAAAGTGAATTTGAGAAATTAAATAAAGATTAGTGGATGCAATCTCTAAATAATCCCTTGATTTTCCTCTTCATTGACAATTTCTTGATGGATTTAAATTTCTTGAGTATTTGATCTTCTTGGAAGACGATTTGATGTCTTGAGATTTGATTTGATGTTTTGATAAAGTTAATTCGATGGGTTAATATCTTGATATCGAATTAAACTTCAAAATTTGGGAAGAACGCGATGAACTCCTTGAATTGCCCCTTGAAATTTGTTATCTTGAATTTGATGAAGAACACGATCCTCTTGAATTTGATTTATTTGATGAAGAACACGAACTTCTTGAATTTGATGAAGAACACGATCTTCTTGAATTTGATTTATTTGATGAAGAACACGAACTTCTTGAATTTGATGAAGAACATGGTCTTCTTGAATTTGATTTGTTTGATGAAAAACACGAACTTCTTGAATTTGATGAAGAACACGATCTTATTGAATTTGAATAAATTTAAATATATTTGAAGAAGAACACAATTAATCCCTTGAATCACGCCTTGATCTTCTCGAATTTGATGATTTTGAAGAAGAACACCTTGAATTGCACCTTGAACTTCTTGAATATGACTTGAGAGAAAAACTCTTGAATTCTTCTACTCCTTTGCTTCAGTCTTCTATGTTGTGTTTTCTTCTTGGTCATCTGCTCCTTATTTATAGCTGAAGGATGCAGATTCCTACAATTTTTATTTGACGAGGTGTTGCAATTTGATTGGCTCCTCCTGATTTATTTGGTGATTATCTTCCATTAATCACAATATTTGATTTTAAATACTTAAAATATTAGTATTTATTTCTATTTGGTTTAAGATTTGATTTTAAATACTAAAAATATTAGTATTTTTTTTCATTTGATACAAGATCCAATCTTGATTTTAAAATCTTGGTTTGATCACAAAATATATTAAAATATCAATTAATTAACTATTTATTTTTTTGGAAATTTAATCTCCCAAAAAAATAGCTAATTATTTTATTGATATTTAATTATTTTGTACTTGCCATATTTGAAGGTCGACAAATTTAATTGTCTGCAAGCGCAAAAACATCGGATTCTAGAATAGAACCTCAAGATCTTGAGCATAAATTAACAAAAATCAAGTACAAGAATTAAACATTAATTTAACTAAGTTTGGTGGTCCTAAGGAGTTATTATAAAAAAAATTTTGGTTGGCAAGTCAGAATAAATTTAGGATAGGTATTGAGGATTTAACTACAATTCACTCTTTGGATATGGCTATCTGTCATAAATTTAAAAACTTGAGTCAAGCAAACTATAAAAATGATTAGTTTATTTTAATTTAATTTATTATCGTTATAATTTCCGATACCTAGCTAGTCACAAATTTGAACATTTGGGTTAGGTAAACGATAAAAGTGATTAGTTTATTTTAATTTAGTATTGCGACTAGGGTCATATTAATTAGTGGCAATGCTTTGTCCTTTCTCCTTGTGGTGGGGTTAGTTAAGCAAGTGCCGGTTTGTGCATTTGTTTTTGTTTTGAATGACGACGAACATAATTGAAAGAATAAGAATTAATTTATATCCTGTAATGTTTTGGGGAATGAAATTTAAATCTCTGACCCGATCCAAATTATTAAAACATATTATTTTTTATTAAAAAAAATTGTCTTCTCATTACAAATATGAATTAAATCGATCCATCCCATGTATATAGATATATCATATATGTAATCGTCTCATAAAAAATCCAATATAACATTAAAAATCGATAAGCATGCAGTATATTTTAAATATACTTTACATATAATCATACATTGGAGACACCTTTTATATATAAAAAAAGAAAGAAATATTGTCTTGACATATTTTTCTTAAATTCGTGTGTGAGTTAGTGTTGTATGGTCAACAACTAAAAACACCACACGACAACATGCAACGAATTATAAAAACACGTATAAATAAATAAAATGAATAAAACACGAAGATAATAATTATGCACAAATATAAATACTTGTTCGGTGCCTCATAACCAAGTAATCACTATAAAAAGTAAACAATTTACAAAATCAATACTAGTGATTTTCTTTGAAAAACGAATTTCCTTGACAAGTCCAAGAAAACAAATTGCATCATAAAAACTCAGAATAACAAAATTAAAAGACTCAAATCCCATGTGCTGAAATTCGGAGTAAAAATCAAATATTCAAAAACAACACTTTGCACGGTGTTGTATTCGATATCTCTAACACACAACGATCAGCTACAAGACATTATTCATATAAAATCCTTCGAATTCTTCAACGTGATTTTCTCTCGTTCTGTATATTGAAGTCTGAAGTTTGTCTTCTGGATGTAGCAATCCTTTGATATATAGAGAAATTTTATAGTTTTGATAGGATTTTTTTAATTAATTAGATTCTACAGAATAAGGAACAAAGTTAATTAGAAAAAAAAATCTTTTAAATAAAATGAATCATATCTTTAATTAAAAATAATCACAAGTCTAGAAATGCAATACTCATAAACTCAATATTATCAAAAAGAAAAAAAATAATATCAAGGAATTTATGTATGCAAGTCATATTTCCTTTCAGTGTTGAAGAATTAATGAAATATTCTATAGAAATGAAGTTAAAATCTTTATTAAAAAATGAAAAATACTAGAGGTACAACAAATATCGTGTCCAATGATATTTACAACAATAATATCGTGAGATTTTGTTATTTTATCGCGAAATTTTGTATTTAATATATCGTGAGATTTTGATTAATTAAGTTCTTGTATTAAATTTTTTGTGTGGTAAGATTTGGTGTACAAATTTCATTGTACCTGTAGCATCACTCATTAAAAAAATAGGACTTGAATCATTTGCATTAATTGCATTAATTTTTTTTGTACTTAAGTATCTTATCTCATCTCATCTCATCTCAAAATCTCATTGAAACAAAACTAGTCCATTTTTCTTAGAAATCGAGGCCTAGTGATACGCAATTTAATGTTTTTTACGTGCTTGAGTCTGTTAACATGTGTTCGATATTGACAGTTAACAATATCCGGTTGGGCTCATCGGGTGTGTTTGGTTTTGTAGCTGGCGCCCCCAAAATCTGTAGAAGTTAAAATTAATACATGAGAGATATATTTTAATTTTATAATTCGTATATTTTATCATGCATGTAATAAAATTATTATGTAACAGTGTCGTGGTTTGTATTTGGAAGAAATAATTCTGAAGGAAATATTTATTTCTTCAAAATCCTTAAGTGTTTTTTTAAAAATATTTATTTAAGTCTTTTGTCTTTCTTAGACTTGAAGTTTTTTGGACATAAAGTTTAATGTTATTTATTTTTTTAGTTAGTGGATTTGAGATATTATTGTACTTTATAATAATATCTATTTATCTCATATCTTAATGATCTTTTCTTTATCTTTGTAGATTTAATTTGATCAAAATGAGTAAGATAAAGACATTTTGATAAGAATCACACGCCTACAAAGAAACAAAGGAGAGAAGGATTCTTTGCACTTATTTATGAAGAAGGCGTGCACATGAGATAGACGAACAAGAGAGAGCCGAGATTGAGAGAATTGTGCGTACACTTTGAAGAATTCTAAAGCTCGGATTTACAACTTTGCTCGTTGTTAATTTACTTGATCGACTTGGAAGAGTTTGAGAGCATTGAAGATTGAAGAGAGTTGCTCTCGGGTTTAGTCGTCAAGGATCATCTCCTTATTGTATTTTTTTATTCTATCTTACATAAAAATTTTAGGAGATGTTTTATTCTTTATTTTCTCACATGTTTTTGAAAAAAATTGATTTTTACAATAATTCATTAGTTGTAGGGTTTTGTAAATTTTTTGATTTATTTTCTAGTGAAGGTTTTACCCTGAGACGTTGCAAAAGTATTTTATACTCTTGCTTAAATATTTGAGTTTGTTTATTTGGTTGATTGTTTATTTTAATCACACACAATATATATATATATATATATATATATATATATATATATATATATATATATATATATTTTCGCTGCATGTTATTGAAGATGTTGCAACACCTAGTTATAACATCTGAATCTGATTTTATGTGCAACCAATTTTTCCTTACAAGTGGCATCAGAACCACATTCTTGATACACTAAGAATGATCCTGGTTGATTTTTATTTTCAGGGAATAATATGGACTCAAATGCAACTGCAAATTCATTTTTAAAACCTCCAGTTCTTGATGACACTAATTATACATTGTGAAAGACGAGGATGCTCTTCACTATCAAAGCTATGGATAACGTGCATGGAAAAGTATACTTACCGGTTGGACTGCACCAAAAATTGTGGACAAAGATGAAGACTACATCATAAAACCAAAAACCACATGAACAACCGAGGAGGCACAAATCTCAAGCTTCAACGCTAAGGATATCAATGCTATATTCTCAAGCGTGGACATGAGAATGTTCGGACTTATTGCTGACTGTGTTATTGCCAAAGATGCATGGGATACTCTACAAGAGCATTGTGAAGGATCAGAGAGTGTCAAAAGAACAAGGATGAGACTATTAAATTCAAAATTCGAGAACCTCCATATGAACGAAGATGAAACTATTTTTGAATATGATCAGATTCTTCGAGAGTTAGTCACTGAAGCATTCATTCTTGGAAAACCGATTTCTAATGAAAGACTTGTGAATAAGGTTCTTCGTTCACTGTCGGAAAGATTTAATGGAAAGATTTGAGTGCTTGAAGAAGTAAAAGATACTTCAAATATGAATTTGACATAATTTATAAGTATTCTTCAAGTGTTTGAGATGAATACTACTGCACAGAAAAAGTACAAGGGAAAGTCTATAGCTTTTCAAGTCTCAAATGACTCGTATGAGGACTTTGTTCAATTTCGACAAGAAGTTCTTCAATCTGACCTAGAGGATGATACGATCTCACTCATCACCAAAAAGTTCAATGACTATCTGAAGAAGATGAAGGAGATCAAGAAGTCTGATCAGAAACTTAAGGCTCCAATGTTCTCTAACAAGACGTTGAGAATTGCTGAACCAGAACAGACACCGAGGAAGTTTCCTGATACTCAGAAGCCCCGACTTATGCTGGAAGGAAAGAAGAAGCCTATTTCAAAGAAGATTGAAGCTGTACAGTGTCATGCATGTCAAGGTTTTGGAAATTATGCCAATGAGAGCGCAAATACTCTTCGGAAGGGAATAAACATATCCTTGAGTGATAAAGAGTATGAAGAAAGTGAAGAAAATGATGATGAAGAAAGTCACACAACTCTTAAAGCTCTACTGGAAAGAAAGAAATTATTTCAAGTCAATACATTAGGTGTTGCCGAAGGTGTTACCACACCTGGTCGCAACATCCCCCAAATGTCAGTATGTTTGACTTCTTTTACTGCTAATGATAAGTGCAATTCTGATGCAGGTGATGAAACAATGTCTATGGAAGATGTTCGTATGATGTATGAAGAGCTATATGCTGACTGGATTGAAAGGAATAAGTTGAATACTATTATTTCCAAAGAACACACTGATTTGAAGGCTGTCGGGTCTAGACTTGAAGTTGTGCTGAGTAAAAAGGACCTAGAGCTGTGTCAGGTAAATGATGAACTCATGAAAGTTAAGGAAACTCTGTCCAAGTTTAACTCAAGCACAACCAAGCTTGACTCGTTGCTCATGATGGGAAGAGATGATAAGGCTGGATTAGGTTTTGAAAACAACAAATTCGAGGTTGGTGAATCTTTGAATGATCCTGTGTTTGTTAAAGAAAGCTGCTGTACAAGAAGATCTCCCAAAAAGGTCACACCAACCAAACCACCAAAAAGAGTGTAAGGCCCTGAAAGACTGAAAGATTAAGTTCTTAATTATGGAATTGATATTTAAATTCCAAATTTTGGGAAAATATCAATTGGATAATTTAGGAAAATTAGAGATTTAATTTCCGAGATGAAAATATTTAATTTGATAATTTACGGATTTTGAGATTTAAATTTCGGGATTCTTAAATTAAAATAATTGAATTGAATATTTATTGAATTTAAAAATTAAATTCCGAGATGAATATTGAAGAGCTTCAAAACCAAGATTGAAAGGTATAAGATGACATCGAGAGTCAGGGATTTGATACTCGAGAATGATGATTCTTGAGTTATCCCGAACAAATCACATACTTGATTATGTTTGTTCTTGATTTAGAATTTGATGTTGTCGATCCATTTTAGGTAGTGGATCTTTATTGCTTATGATATGATATGATATGATATGATATGATATGATATGATATGATATTGAATTGATTCTAATGCCAAGGTCAGATGGACCTTATTTTCGAGTTTGATTAGACGACGATAGATGGATATCCATGTGAAGATCGGATACGAATCTTGATGGCAATGATTTAAGATGAATCAATTCTTGATAGTGCGCTATATAAATCTTTTGATTTAAATTATGATTTGAAGTCTTGATTTAGATATGCGTTATATTATTCTATCCTTGATTTGAAATAGTTAGAGTTGACATGTTTATATTTTAACGCATGTATATGTCTTTTATACTGGGAATTATATTCTCACCAAAGTTTATCCGGCTGTTGCCTTGTTTTGTATGTGTGCATGACAACAGGTGGGGCATGAGCTAGTCGGAGATAACATTGATAGCTCGGAAGGGAGTTTTAGCACGTGGTGTCTCGGGTTTGTAGCTGAAAGAATGTACTTAGTTCTGTCAAGCATGTTAGAAAACACTTAAGATTTGATAGTTGAAAAACATGTTGAAGAACTTGTAATAGTTCAATGTTTTATTGGATTTAAAGCTTCTAGATGATGTAATGCATGCTTTTTGACCGACCCCGCGCACCCCCCTTTGAAATTTTTTTTTTGTTTGATCTTATTTCTTCCTTAGTTAATTAATTATGTTTAATTACTAATTGCCCTAAGAATAAGATTAGCAACGCAAGGCCCTACAACAGGTGGTATCAGAGCGAGAAAATTCTAGATTAAGATAGAAGATTAGTGAGTGGGGTAGATTGAGTATTCTTCCTTGCTTATTTTTATACTAACATGAGATGATTGAATTACATGTTTTAATTGCTAGTATGATACATGCTTTCGTAATTGTGAACTTAGCACATGATATTGTGTTGTAGTTGAAAAGCATGTTTTAATATTAAACTTGCACATGCTACCTGAATATCTGAAGTGATTGGAAGCAGGTGTATTTGAATTCTTTGATCTTACATGCTTACCTGAATCCCTAAATCGAGTGGAAGCATGTGTATTTGTTTTCAGACATCAGAACCGAGTTTTGAGCAGCATTAAGCTGATGAGAAGAGGATTATGAGGTTGATCATCATATAGCGTTGATAAATTTGATAAATTTTCTATATGAGAAAAAAATCAAGTGTGATTTTGTACTACGGAGATCACTACATTGATTAGTCAGAGTAGGAGCTAGTTGAATTGAGAAATGGTAAATTGAATTTAGCTCCTATTGAATTATTCTGTTTGCTGAACACTTTTAAGAACAGATATGCGACGATGTCAGGCAATACAAGTAATGAGTATGAATTTTTCTGATTAGATGATGTATACCTTGACTAGGGCATACAGATTGTGGATATTTGTTTGAGATTGACTGCAGGTTCAACTTATGAAAATGACGACGCATTGCCATAAACCTGAAGTATAAGAGGAAGAGTTTTTTTTGGCTATTGCTGCCATGAGATTGAGATGATAAGGATACCATCCTATATCGAGGGAGTTGCTCTATCAGCTTCGAGAATTTATTAAGCTGTGATTGAGGTAAAATTTAGTATTTTGCTGATTAGCAATACTTTACTTGATTTTGTCAGAAAACCTCAAATCTCTAGCAAAATAATGATATCTCCTCGATAAGGAGAATGTCAAAAATTTACAGCACTTCAAGATATGGTAAGACTCTGCCAGCTTTGAATGGAATATTTATTATTCTGAATTGATTAATTCAGGTATAAGTTGTAGGCTTTGGAATGATGTGTAAAACACTCGGAGACCAAAACTAGAGATTTGCAACATTTTATCCTGAATAGGTGAATCAACTTATCCCTCTTGCTCAACATTGAGATATAATCAGGCAAGGCATTGAATTTATGATGTACTTGGGATTACACTGGATGCTTGTAGCAGTATGAGGATGAAGATACGGATTTTGTTTAGCTACTTAGCTCTGAGATGAGTTGATTATGCTAAGTTGATTGAATTTTTGCGAAGTGATGTTAGTATGCAAATCAAGTGAAAGCTAGTTGAACTATACTAAAATGTACTGAATGATGTGATATTTCTTTTACATGATGGATGCTAAGATTGAGTTTGACATGGACATATATTAATTGAAATGACTCACAATGATAGTGAATGAAATGGGAGAATGAATCTGACATATTTCTCATCTACTTCTCAAGAATAAGAAAATGAATTTTTGATGTCCCTAGCTTAAGTAGTGACGATTGATGTGAAGAGCAATAGTGAATTCAGTTACAGTTGAACCTTTCTCAAATTATTTGACGATATTTGATGCATGCACTTCTTGATTCGCATGCTATTGAATCATTGATGAATTGCATGATCTTAATTTTTGAAGCTCCTTGCTATTCAATGTCGATTAATAAATCCTAATTCTGGACATTGATATGAAATGAGGTAAACTTTGAATAATTGAATCCTTCAATTTGAATTCTTTCTAGTGATCTGGAGTTCCTGTTGTACTATCTGAATATGCCTTAGGACGGTGTCCTAATTGATTAGTGTGTGTAGATATCTCATCGTAAAGCCACGCTGTCAACCTTATTTTAGGGTATATTGGGAATAGTACTGATATGGACTTGGATCACCGATGTGATTATTTTTCTTTGGCTCGTATTCTTTGATTTATCGAGTCTTGATTTGATTTTTTTTCACCCGAGTTTTGACATGCAAGTGAGTTGTTTTCACTTAGCAAAGATTGTCGTCCAGAATTTATTTGATTTGACGATTCGACTTTGAGCATTGTCCTTTGATTCTATCTGATTCTTGATTTCGAATCGATTTTCATTGGCCATTTTCATGCTATCTTTCATCTAATTGGATATATTGATTCCATATATCGTGATATTATTGGCTCGTAACTGATAGAGAAGGATAACATTAATCGACTTGAGTGTTTGATGAATATCAACTTGGAGCTTAAACAACATTGATATGAGATCAAACGATTAGAATTTTATTGAGAATGCTAAATCATGATGTGAGATAAGACAATAGATCAGAATGAATGAAATTGAAGTGATGAATCAGTGGATTGTGCTCGATATTCTAGATGTGGAATATCAGATTCTGAAAAAGCACATTACCACAGAATGAATATCCATTCAGGTGTCTACCATGTGTATGAATGATTAGGAAATCAGTATTGATGAAAGAAAATGAAAACAGATATGACATAATTGATTTTGCAATACTTCAATTTCCAATACATGAAGTAGAAAAGAAGAGATCAGATGATCTATGAAACAAATTAGCAACTGTCGAGTCGAAATATGAGAAACTATTTGACAGATTTTTCGTTTCCAAATACTCGAATCGTCATGAGTTTTAGATTTGCAGTAGAGTATATTTCGACAAATTCAAGAATGTGTTGTATTAGATGTGATACAGATATGAGTTGCTAGCTGTGACAAAGATACTGAAGTTATGAGATTTCAGGAATTGATTTCAATCTATGATCGAGATCAAGAATATAGATTTATTTGATAGATTGTGGCACTAATTTACAGAAATTCTGAGTGTTTGGTTGAATGTGATTGCATTATACCATCCTTGATTGATGGATTGTCTGAGATGACTATCCAGAATTTCGAGGAAATGCTCAGAACTATAGTATCTGATTCGATACTATTTGATTGATTTTGCTACTTGATGATGATAATTCCCGTGACAGCTATGGGAGATGAGAAGAAAATCAAAAATTCTTTGTATTGAGATAGAATTTTTGAAGTATCAACTATCAGATCAGGTGTGGTTTGAGAAAAGATACCGAATGTGAAGACTGAATTGTATAGATTACGAACAGAACAAATGTGATAAAGTCGAGAATTGAATGATTTTAAAGCTGAAACAGAATGTTCAGTGAGACATGTTTGTTCTGAAGTATCGTTTTCTTTTGAAAGAGATTCCAGAAATGATTTGATAATGGATTCTCGTGAGTATTGACACGGAAATGATAATTTCACTCATTGATGTATACTTTATCTAGTATGAATTGTGTGATACATGAGACGTGATCCTTGATCTTCGTGTGTCAGCTGAAGAACATCAGCTAAATTTGTATCTCTGAACTGTATTTAGATGAGGTCGATCAACCTATGAGTTAGTCTGAATAATTGATACTAATTGTGATTCAGAAAAAGAACAGTTTAAATGTGACATCATTTAGTGATTACTGAAGAAGGAAATAAATATGATTACAGAAGTGATCATAAAATTGAAGAAGAAAAGATATCAGAAAAGATATTTGCAACTCACAGCATTGAAAAGAAGAATGGATACTAATCTTGAAGCTGTAAATAGGATGACAATATAGACTTGATATATGTTCTTTACAGAACAATATAGCAAAAGAAATACGTCATCATCAAAGATGAATTACACTGTCTACGATGTTAAATAGAGTTGAGGGTTTCATTGACAGAATTGATTGTACTTCAACCCAAGAAGATCCGATATGTTCTATGTTTCTATATGAAGGAAGTATCAATGATGTTTTCCTATGTATTTTAATCAGTCAAGTCAGAGTCTGATATGATTCTGAGATACATTGAGTATATGATAAATCCTTGACTGAACAAAAGTACAAAAGAAGATAGACACAAAATGAAGAGATAAACTGGAAAGAGATTATGAGGTGAAAGAAGAAGTCTGAAATAGATGATTGAAGTGAGAATTACTTCAGATAATCATTCAGTTTATCCGATTTGATATTCCGATTGAATATGATTTCGAGGACGAAATCATTCCTTAGAGGGGAGGAAATGTAAGGCCCTGAATGACTGAAAGATTAAATTCTTAATTATGGAATTGAGATTTAAATTTCGAATTTTGGGAAAATATCAATTGTATAATTTAGGAAAATTAGAGATTTAATTTCCGAGCTGAAAATATTTAATTTGAGAATTTATGGATTTTGAGATTTAAATTTTGGGATTTTTAAATTAAAATAATTGAATTGAATATTTATGGAATTAAGATTTAAATTCCGAGTTCCGAGAATGAAAGAATATTTATTTCGACGGTGAAATCCGAGCAGGGATCAATTTGCAAATATAGAGAAGTTCAAGGACTAAACTGTGATAATGTCCAAAATTATTTATTTTTTTATCCGAGATTATTTAATTTGAGAATATTTAGAATTTGAATTAAATTCTTCTATTCTTAAATTATTTAGGATTGAAATTGAATTAATTTGAGTTTTCGGGGACTGATTTGCAAATAGACCAAAGTCTAGGGACTAAAGTTCAATTTCCTTGCAAGTGGCCTTAAAAATGTGTAAACAGCATGGAAATTATCAGAATTCTCAGCCCTTATCAGAAAGAAACGAGAGAGAGGAGAAATAAAGAGGTTAAGCCATTTTCATTAGTTTACGTTGCGATATCTTGTGATCCGATTATCCGATTTTAATTCCGAAAAGAGCGTTGCGATCTCGCACAAAGAGCTTCGATTTGATGTAAGTTTTATCTTCTTTTCAGCATGCTTGAAAGTTGGAAGTTGGAGAAAATCAGATTTGATTATGGTTAAGTATTCTTGAGCTTATATTCATGATTCTATCGGCACCGAATCGAAAACGGACAACGTATGAAAGTGTTATGATTTCCAGCATTAATTAAAACCCTTGAAAATCTGATAGACTGATATTTTGGATGTATAATTTCTGGTTTTATAAGATATATGCTGATATGAGATTGATATTCGAGTTCGATATTGTTTCGGTTACCGATTATATTCCGTTATGCCGTCGGTTGCCATTGTTATGATTTTTAGAAGTTATCTTCGATTCTATACCTACTGATGTAGCAGATATATGATATATTATGGCTGATATGAAGTGTAGATGAAGTGTATTTGAATGATAGAGTTGATAGCCATGAATTACGGTTGCCGAAGTTTAACCGTCAGGCCGTCTAGTCAAGAATTGGCTAGTATTGAATTATCTGTGATTTAGCTTAATTTGAATTGAGTTCTTGCTGATATAAATGGCTTGTAAACACTTCATTTCGGATTAGGAATGAAGTCTATTGAGCTCGAAAAGTTTCGTTTTGAATCGATAGAAGTTTGAACAAAGTTTGTGATTTTTGCCTTGAAGAATGGATTGAGAGTTGATAAGAGATGAGCAAAATTTGTGATAGTCTTTGTTGTGCGGCAGTTGATGAATATTGAAGAGCTTCAAAACCAAGATTGAAAGGTATAAGATGACATCGAGAGTCAGGGATTTGATACTCGAGAATGATGATTCTTGAGTTATCCCGAACAAATCACATACTTGATTATGTTTGTTCTTGATTTAGAATTTGATGTTGTCGATCCATTTCAGGTAGTGGATCTTTATTGCTTATGATATGATATGATATGATATAATATTGAATTGATTCTAATGCCAAGGTCAGATGGACCTTATTTTCGAGTCTGATTAGACGACGATAGATGGATATCCATGTCAAGATCGGATACGAATCTTGATGGCAATGATTTGAGATGAATCAATTCTTGATAGTACGCTATATAAATCTTTTGATTTAAAGTATGATTTGAAGTCTTGATTTAGATATGTGTTATATTATTCTATCCTTGATTTGAAATGGTTAGAGTTGACATGTTTATATTTTAACGCATGTATATGTCTTTTATACTAGGAATTATATTCTTACCGGAGTTTATCTGGCTGTTGTCTTGTTTTTTATGTGTGCATGACAACAGGTGGGGCAGGATCTAGTCGGAGATAACATTGATAGCTCGGGAGAGAGTTTTAGCACGTGGTGTCTCAGGTTTGTAGCTAAAAGGATGTACTTAGTTCTGTCAAGCATGTTAGAAAACACTTAAGCTTTGATAGTTGGAAAATATTTTGAAGAACTTGTAATAATTCAATGTTTTATTGGATTTAAAGCTTCTAGATGATGTAATGCATGCTTGTAAACTTGATTAGAACTTGGTATAAATGATTATGCATGTTGTGGACTTGCTTTAGACTTGTTAAATCATGAATTGAAAGGATGAAAGGATCAAAGTTTTGCTACAAAAGAACAGGGCATGATTCTGCCCAGACAGCGACCGATCCGCTGATTTTGACGGACCGAGCGCAGCCTATTTTCCCCAACCCGAGAGTTGGGTTAGGAGGGGGGGGGGGGGGGGGGCGCACGGTCTGCTCTTTTTGACCGACCCCGCGCACCCCTCTTTGAAAAAAGAAATTGTTTGATCTTATTTCTTCCTTTGTTAATTAATGATGTTTAATTACTAATTACCCTAAGAATGAGATTAGCAACCCGAGGCCCCACAAAGAGAGTCACAGCCTGCTGTTCCAAAAAAGTATGGAAGGAAACATAAGTTTATATGTCACTACTGTCATAGACCTGGTCATATCAAACCATACTGTTTTAAGTTGCATAAAGATTACAGACATAGGTCTGCATCTAAGGTGTTTCCTAAGGTGTTGCACAACACCTCCCGCAACATCTAGGAACGAATCCACTATGAGAAAAGTTTGGGTACCAAAAGCTAATATTCATTGTTATATGATCTATACTGATTTGAAAAAACTAATATTTCAGGTGTTTGGTACTTTGATAGCGGAAGCTCACGACATATGACAGGTTCCAAGAGATTTTTCACTGACTACGTTGAACAGAAGAGTGGAAAAGTAACCTATGGAGGAGGTTCGAAGGGAAATATTGTTGGAAAAGACACTCTGAATGTTGCTGGTTTGCCAATGTGCATCATGTTGAAGAATTAATTGCAAATCTAATAAGCATTAGCCATCTTTGTGATGATAATTTGCATGTGTAATTTGATAAGAAATTATGCAAAGTTTTTTATAGTTCTAACATGTGTGTAATGACAGGTACTAGGTCATCTGATAACTGTTACCAACTTGGAGAAGAGATATCTTGTAGGCATATAAAAGTGAATGAATTCAACCTTTGACATCAAAAGTTGGGACATGCAAACTTCAAAATTTTGAAGAACTTGAGTAAACTTGATGATGTTAGAGGTATGCTTAATCTAAAATCTGGAATTTCATTTTTTTGTGAAGCATGTCAAAAAGAAAAGCAGACTAGGGTGTCGCACCAGATGTTGTCAACATCTGAGACAACACGCTGTCTTGAGCTTATACATATGGACTTGATGAGTCCAATGGATGTTGAAAGCTTCGGAGGTAAGAAATACTATTTTGTTTGTGTTGATGATTTTTTCAAGATACACATGGGTAAATTTTTTGAGAGAAAAATCAGACATGTTTGATGCCTTCAAGAAATTGTTCACTAAGATTGTGAATCTATACAACCTGAAGGTAGTCAGAATTCGCAGTGATCATGGTAAGGAGTTCAAAAACTCTTCTTTTGCAAGTTTGTGTGATAAGAAAGGTATTTCTCATGAATTTTCTGCTCCTAAACCTACACAACAAAATGAAATTGCTGAAAAAAAGAATAGAACTTTGCAAGAGATGCCAAGAGTGATGTTAAGTTCAAAAAATTTCTCAAAACGTTTTTGGGCAGGAGCCTTAAACACTGCATGTCATATTTCGAATAGGGTATATTTAAGAAATGGTTCTACTATGACATCCTATGAAATTCTCATGGGAAAGAGACCAAACCTTAATTATTTTCATGTGTTTGGATGTCTATGTGACCGGCTAAATCGGTATGATAAAAAAATCAATTGGCAAGCGTACCAGGTCAAGTTATAATATAGTGGACAATGGTCCAAATGTCGAACCCACAGGGACTGTATAAATATAAATACCAAAATATATTTATTCCTACTTAATCTAGACTAATGAATAAAAATGATTCAGATTTTAAACTAATAATTTAAATTAAAAATAAAATTAAATTAACTAAAACGCAGCAGAAAAATCTGGATTTAATTCAAATTTGGGAAAAACTCGATCAAGAACTCACGTAGGTACCAGACAATTCATGTAACAAGCAGTCGATCTAAGACATCAGACTTAATATTAATTGACGGGAATTTTCCTAAATTGTTCAAAGGACTATTTTTAGAACAATCAAACCTATTCAAATTTTGACGGATTAATCTTTCATAATTCTAATCAAATTTGAATGCATGAATAACTGTGAAAATTAAGTTTACACCCAAACCGCATAGTGAAACCGAATTCTATTTCTAGTCAGTTTTACACTATGTTGAATATCGAAGTGATCAAAATCGAAACCTCCTCTATTGAATTGGAATCAATTAACATGCAAGCAAATAACTGGCTAGAAAATTCACAAGACAAATATAAATTCAATAACCAATAAAATCAAATCAAGTCTGAAAATATCATATAAACAAAACAAGTTTTTTACATAAATTGTCTGGCCCAATCACGTGGCCTTGATCGAAAAAAAACTACTATTCACTAATAAACATAATTAATCAAACAAAGTCTAAAATCATAAACTAGAAAATACGAGAAAAGAGAAAAAACTGGATAATTGTTCAGCAGCCGCCGTTAGCCTTCACGCCTTATCAAAAAGAGCAAAAGTCTTCAAAAAGATCATAAAAATTTTATTTATAGGGTTCGCGCCAATTAGAATCCTCCTTGACCTAGAAATTCTCGATCATCACACATTCTCGAACACGCGCATGCGCATGGGCTGTAACTCGCGCGCGCGCAGCTTAAATAAACAGTGGCTCATAAACCTCTCGCGCGCGCGCGACCTCCCTTCGGGCTTCTCTGGAACTTTTTTCTGCCCGCGCGCGCCTTGTCTTTGATGTCTCTGGAACTTAACACTGCGCACGCGCGAGAAGGGCTCTCGCGCGCGTGCCTTTTCTGCACAGTTGGTTCCGAAAAGCTTCATTATCCTACAAAATTCCACCAGGAGAGTAGAATACATGCACATAAAATAAAATAGTAACAAAACACATGAAAATAAAATAAAATAAAATAAATGCATGCGAAATAAATATAAATATGACACAAAATAATGTAAATTCAACACACTTATCAACACCCTCATACTTAAACCTTGCTCGCCCTCGAGCAAGACCAAACAAACACACAAACAAGAATCAAGAAATACTATGGAGCAATGGCCTCAGCAATAATTTTTAAAAATTAAAATACAATCACATCAAACCTACTAACACTTGAAAGTTTAAAAATAAACTAGTTCCTCGCATAAACTTACAATCTCTTCAACTCATGTTTCAAAGTACCTTCATCCAAGTTCAATCCACACATTCATAGATCATGAGGACTTTTCAATGTAACATAGGATCAAATAGATGGTATCAAACACTCACAATCAGTTTAATACAAAGAAAAATAGTGCGTGCGTGTTTTGATTAAAAATTCATACGCATCAACAGTGTCTATCAACAGTCCATATGCTAAATTCTCACAACTCTTCTCCACTAGTATATTGGGCAACTGTGACTCGATCAAGAGGTCTTAATAAGCTTGTAATGTTAGGCCTGACTTATGGCTACAAATGAAGGATAACAGTTCAAAGAAAGGAGTAAATGACGACTAACCATTATTATTCACCTCCTTCTTCTTGTTTTTTCATTCCAAATCACCTCATCAAACCATTGATTCACTTTGTTTTTCAGATTTTCCTTTCAACCCATTCTATCAATTTTCTTTTTTTTTTCACCACTACCTTTTTCTCTCTTTTTTTTTCACACCATTCCACTCTTCAAGTTCAAATTCAAGAGGATATACAATTCACATATCCAACTTACTCCTTTTAACGTGGAAATTAGTGTTTAAGCTATTATTAGGTAGTGAGTGCAAGATCTGGAAAAGTTGCCGAATGGAGGTTTACCACACGTTTTCACGCATGTCATTCGATTTCATTAAAGCTCAAACAAGGTACTAGGGATAGGATGTATCAATGGGTGGCTTGAAAGGCTCAAACGATTCACAGAAAAGTTTCCTAAATCATTCCTAATTACAGTTATGCCCGTATTGTGCCTCAAAGAGTGTTTGAACTAGTTCTAGACAAGTTTCAATTCACAATCAAATTATACAAATTCAATCAGTGCAGAAACAAACATTCATCAACAGTGAACGATGATTATCAACAAATTTCAGAATATGTACCTTATGTACTCATATAAGTGTAGGCTCAAAAAGGGCATCTAAAGATAATTAATTCAAAGAAAATTAGGCCCAAAAATCCAAACAACGCCTCAATCATCTATATGTTTGCACTTTTCAAACTCGTATTTTAGCACAAATCACAGAGTATATCATAGATCATTCATCTAATTGGCTTCACCAGTTAAAATTGGTCAGACAGGCAGACGGCCATGGACTACGATTTCAAAACAAAGCAAAGAAAGTCTCATCATTGGCCATGTTATTCAATTCTTTCTTGACTCAACACATAAGCAACACAATGACATGCTATGAATACGAACTATATGCAACTAACGAAACAAAATGAATGAAAACAGAATGAATAAAAAACATGATAACTAAACACCCCCCCCATACTTATCTAAAGCATTGACCTCAATGCTTCAGAGTACATAAACAACAAAAGAAAACATAAGCAAATGCAAAAAACAAAATATGAAATAAAATGAGCTCCCCTGATGACTAATCTTCTTCTTCGTATGGTATGGAGGTATCCTGAGGTGCAACTGGAGAAAATTGTGGTGGAATGTCAGACTGGAACGGAAATGGAGGTGGATAATGAGGTGCATCTCGAAAGCCCGATGTATCCAGCCCCAACAGAGTCGCCATGCTGCACATCATGTCTTCCACATTATGGAGATGAGTGGAAGTGGCTTGAAAATATTCCATGGCATAATGGTTGAAGGTGGAGCTCTCAACGGCCATGTCCTGGGCGGTGCGGCGAGGAGGTGCTGGCGGCGGATGAACGCTAGAAGAACTCCCAACATGAGGGTGACCGCTATAAAACTCCAAATTGCGCTTCGCTTGCTTGGAGGTGGCGAGCTTCTCATCCACTGTCTAAAAAGGTGGCATCCATTCCTCATCTGGACTGATCGGTACACCCGCCTGACGACAAAGGGCGGTGATGGTGTGAGGAAAGTAGAGGCCCACCGTCGGAGTCCACATCGAGTAGACAATGAAATGTGGATGAGAGTGCCCACATTAATCGGCCATCGCTTCGTAATCGCATACACAAGAGTAGTCCGATCCGCCTGCACGTCAACAATGTGTAGCACGGGCAAAAGATGCCGGGCTATGAAATCATACCATAAATCCGGCTCAAGCTTCAGAAATTGCTCCGAAAAATGAGTGAACCGGAGAGGATCGTGCCACTGTGCACCCTCATAACACATCTCTCTCAAAATTAGATTATAATCTGGATTCGCCTTAAAATTTCTAAACTGACTATCATCAGCAACATGAGTCTATTCAATGTCTCAGCATCAAATGGAACAAGTGTCCTTCGAAAAAATGCTTTAGAATCATCTCGGGCTGGGGCATTAGCATAAAATTCCCTAACCACCGGTACAATGGCGGGTTCGGGCACTTTGCAAAATATATTCCATTTACGCTTATTAATCCCCAAAGCAACAAATTCATGACAATACAGAGATAATCTACGCTCAGCAATTGGATTACGATTGAGTATAGCGTGTTCATACCTCTCTTGGGTCTCCCAAGAGACGAATCGATTGGAGTGTGCGGCGGATGAAGATGAGCTAGAGACGGTAGGGCCGGACGAACGGACTCTTTTGACTGGCATGGTGGTGGTCGGCCGGAATCAGAGGCGGTAAGTGGCGGTTGGCGGAGGTGAGTGGCGACGTGGCAGTGAGGAGGGTGAAACATGAGGATTCTCGATGGCTTGACATAAATTGGCGGACACAACTTGAATATTGGCTAGAAACTCCAAATATTTGCAAAATATGGGCAAAGTAGACAAGAATTTAGTGAGAATTTGGAGAGTAGGGAATTGGGGATTTAGGGTTTATGGGAGAGAAGAGAGAAAAGGAAGAGGGGAATGGGGAAAAAGAGAGGAATCCCGTTTATTTTTCAGTCCGACTCTCTCGTGCGCGCGAGACGGAATTATTCGGCTTCTGGATAGTTATGCTGCGCATGCGCGAGAAAGAAGGCTCGCGAGCGTGGCCAATTCTATTTCTTTCTCGTGCGTGCGGCCAATTCTATGGCCTTCTGGACTTCTGAACTGCGCAGTGTGAGAAAGAAGGCTCGCGCGCGCGGTTTAATATAACAGCGGCTTTCTGGATCTGCACATTAAAACAAAGAAATAAAAAAATGAAACCAAAATAAAAAAAGTAAAAAAAAATAAATTAAACTTTAAAAATAAATACTGGGTTGCCTCCCAGCCAGCGCTAAATTTATAGTCTATAGCCCGACTATTCCTCCCTTTCATTAATTTGTCGGGTAATGAAATTCGACAGTGGTCTGTGTTGGATCCATGACACCACCTCGATAGACTTTTATCCTCTGCCCGTTGACTTTGAATGCTCCTGTTGCAGGACTATAAATTTCTACAGTACCATATGGCATCACTTGCTTGATAGTAAACGGTCCTGACCATCTCGAACTTAGCTTTCCTAGCATGAGCTTCAAACGTGAGTTATATAATAAAAAAGTTTGGCCTACATCGAACTCACGTGAGACGATGCGTTGATCATGCCATTTCTTGGTTTTTTCTTTGTAAATCCTGGCATTCTCATAGGCATCCAACCTAAGCTCCTCAAGCTCATTCAATTGCAATAAACGCTCTTCACCTGTAGCCTGCACATTACAATTCAAAAATTTAGTATCCCATAGTGCTTTGTGCTCAAGTTCAACAGGAAGATGACACGTTTTACCATATAACAACCTAAAGGGAGAAGTTCCTATAGGTGTTTTAAAAGCAGTACGATAAGCCCATAACGCATCATCCAATTTATTCGACCACTCTTTCCTGTTTGAATTCACAGTTTTTTCTAAAATTCTCTTTAACTCTCTATTTGAAATCTCAACTTACCCACTAGTTTGGGGATGGCAAGGTGTTTCCACCTTGTGAGTGACCCCATATTTATTCAAAAGTGTATCAAATTGAGTATTACAAAAGTGGGTTCCTCCATCACTAATTATGGCTCTAGGGGTACCATATCTAGCAAAGATGAATTTTTTCAAAAATTTCACAACCACCCTAGAGTCATTTGTACTACATGAAAGTGCTTCAACTCACTTAGACACATAATCGACCGCAAACAAAATATATTTGTTCCCTTCAGACACAGGAAACGGTCCCACGAAATCAATACACCATACATCAAAAACCTCACAAACAAGAATATTATTTAGGGGCATCTCATGTCTCCTAGAAATATTACCAACCTTGTGACAAGGATCACACGTAGTCACATAGTTATATGCATCCTTAAATAACGAAGGCCAATAAAATCCCGACAGAAGTACTTTCGCAGCGGTACAACCCGCGCCGAAGTGACCTCCAGTCGGACCTGTGTGACAATGGGAGAGTATAGAACTTACCTATTCCGCTGGAATATACCTACGAATAATACCATCTGCATAGATATTAAACAGAAAAGGATCTTCCCACAAAAAATATTTCAACTCAGAGAAAAATTTCTTTTTCTGTTGTTAAGTTAAATGCGAGGGAAGAAACTTACTTGACAGATAGTTAACGATGTCTGCATACCATGGTAGATTCGTTACCTCGAACAACTGTTCGTTTGGAAAATCATCATGAATTATTTGCGTTTCAGCTCCTTGATTTTCCAAACGAGAAAGGTGGTCTGCAACTTGATTCTCCGATCCCTTCCTGTCAATAATTTTCAGATCAAACTCTTGCAACAATAAAACCCAATGAATTAACCTGGGTTTAGCATCCTTCTTGCTCATCAAATACTTCAATGCCAAATGATCCGTGTGAACGATGACTTTGCTTCCCACCAAATAAGACCTGAATTTATCCAAGACAAACACTATTGCGAGAAGTTCTTTTTCAGTAGTTGCATAATTCAATTGGGCGGCTGACAGGGTGATACTGGCGTAGTAAATCACATGAAGTACTTTGTCCCTCTTTTGTCCAAGCACGGCTCCCAATGCAGTGTCACTGACGTCACACATCAATTCAAACGGAAAATTCCAGTCAGGCGATACTATCACTGGTGCATTTATCAATTTTTGCTTCAAAATCTGAAAAGCCTTCAAACACTCAGCAGAAAAATTAAAAGGCACCTCTTTGATTAACAAATTAGTAAGGGGTTTAGCAATAGAAGAAAAATCCTTAATAAATCTCCTATAGAAACCTGCATGCCCAAGAAAACTCTGAATTCCTTTCAAATTCGTGGGAGGTGGAAGTTTTCAATTACTTCAAGTTTTGCTCGGTCCACCTCCACACCTACCTCAGACACCTTATGTCCTAAAACAATGCTCTCTCTCACCATGAAGTGGCATTTTTCCCAATTCAACACAAGATTACTCTCCTCACATCTTTGCAACACTTTTTTCAAATTAAATAAGCATGCATCAAACGACGATCCAACCACAGAAAAGTCATCCATAAACACTTCAATAAACTTTTCAACCATGTCATGAAAAATAGCCATCATACACCGCTGAAAAGTGGCAGGGGCATTACACAAACCAAATGACATCCGTTTATATGCAAAAGTACCATAAGGACAAGTAAATGTGGTTTTATGTTGGTCCTCAGGTGCTATAGTAATTTGCATATATCCGGAATAACCGTCCAAAAAATAGTATAACGCATGTCCTGCAAGTTTCCCAACCATCTGATCAATAAAGGGAAGGGATAAGTGATCCCTACGGGTGGCATCATTCAAGTTTCTATAATCAATACAAACCCGCCACCCCATAACAGTTCTAGTAGGAATCAATTCATTATTTGTGTTTTCAATAACAGTCATCCCTCCCTTTTTAGGCACTACTTGAATTGGACTCACCCATTCACAATCAGATATAGGATAGATAATACCTGCATCCAGGAGTTTTATCACCTCATTTTTCACTACATCTTGCATAGCCGAGTTGAGTCTCCTCTGTGGTTGAGTAGATTTCTTGTGCTCCGCTTCCATCAATATTTTGTGCATGAACATGGTTGGACTAATCCCCTTTATATCGGCCAAGCTTCATCCTATGGCTCTTATGTGTTTACTAATCACCCGCAACAGTTTTTCCTCCTCAAAACCTATCAAAGAAGATGAACAGATTACTGGCAGTTTGTCATTATTTAATAAATATAAATATTTCAAGTGAGTAGGTAGTGGTTTAAGTTCAAGAGTGGGGGGTTCTTCGATGGATGGTTTCAGTGGTTTTGGAGTATGGTCAAGCTCCCCCATCTTAGTATTGATGAGTCTGTCAAAGGGCAGACTCCAATCCAGATAGTGTGCCACTTCATGAACTTCCTTACTGACATGCTCCTCATCAGTTGTTCCTGTCAAACATATTTCTAAAGGCTCCACAGACAATTGTTCCTGCAAAGAGCACTTAACCAAATCATCAGTAATATCAATTCTGAAACAATCAGAATTGTCTGCAGGATATCGAAGTCCATGAAAAACATTAAATATCACTTTCTCATCATTCATACACAAAATTAACTCTCCTTTATGCACATCAATCAACGCCTTTCCAGTGGCTAAAAACGGTCTACCCAAAATAAGAGGTATCTCACGATTCTCTTTCATATCAAGCACAACAAAGTCCACTGGAAATAAAAAATTATCTACTTTAACCAACACATCTTCCACATTACCCCTTGGATATTTTATGGTTCTATCAGCTAATTGCAGGGAGATAGTGGTTGGTTTAACCTCACCAATTTCTAGCTTTTCAAAACATGAATAAGCATAAGATTAATGCTTGCACCTAAGTCACATAAGGCTTTGTTAAAAAATGACTTCCCAATAGTGCATGGAATTGAAAAGCTACCAGGATCCTTAAGTTTTGGAGGGAGTTTATTTTATAAAATAGTAGAACATTCCTCCGACAACTTCACAGTTTCAAAATCCACAAGCTTTCTTTTGTTAGACAAAATCTCTTTTAAAAATTTTGCATAACTGGGCATTTGAGCCAAAGCATCTGCAAACGGAATATTGATATGAAGCTTTTTGAAAATCTCTAGAAATTTTGCAAATTGATTATCCAATTGCAGTTTCTTTTCTCTTTGGGGGAAGGGGAGTTTACTCAAATCAATATGATCGTTAATATGGGGTTAGAAGACTTACCTTTCTTTCCCGTAGGCGTCGAGTCTGCCTATTTGGTTGCTTACTCTAGCCCTTGTTCTTTGAGTGACTCACTTTCTTCCTCATCCTCAGTATCCTTTTCTGCAGTCTCTACTTGTGATCTAGTCACTGCCAGAATAGCATTGACATCCTTGGGATTCCTCTCAGTATTACTAGGCAACGAACCTGCTGGCCCAGTTGACAGCTGTGTCGCTATCTGACTCATCTGTGTTTCTAACTTCTGCAACATTGCCTCCTGATTCTGTAGACAGGTCTCAGTACCAGCTACATATTTCATCATGATTTCTTCTAAGGAGGGCTTCTTCTCGACTGGCTTTGATGTGTTGGCTGTAGGATCTGCAGCTTTCCATGAGAATTTTGGATGGTTCTTCTAGCCAAGATTGTAAGTATTGATGTAGGGATTGTATTGCTGTCTCCATTGGTTTCCCATAAAATTCGCCGCATCAACCTCAAATACTTGTTGTTCTCAGGCTGTTTAGCTTGCACTTGATTGGCTGAAGTTGTCTGCATAACTGTCATATGATGAGTAAGAGCATCGATTTTTGCATTCAGTGCTGTCAGTGCATCAACTTCTAGTACTCCAGCCTTTTTCTCCTTCTTAACATCTGGCCATCCAATGTTGCTTTCAGCCATATTTCCAATGTTTTCCCATGCTTTTGTCGGTTTCTTCCTGAATAGGCTTCCGTTAGCAGCAGCATCCAACATGGATCAAACAGATTGATCCGTCCCATTGTAGAAGGTCTGAGTCTGCTGGATCTGAGTAAGATTATGTTGAGGACACATCCTCAACATCTTTTTGAATCAGATCCAAGCCGCATGTAGAGATTCAGCTTCCTTCTGCCTGAATGAGATGATGTCAAAAAATAGTTTTTCCATCTTCGTGGGAGGAAAATACTTGTTCAGAAAAGTCTGAACAAGTTGGTCCCATGTAGTGATTGAACCAGTAGGCAAATCATCTAGCCACTCAACAGCTTCGCCTTGAAGAGAGAATGGGAATAACCGCAGTCGCATTGCATTAGATGTTACCCCATTAAATTTGAACGTGTCGCAGATCGACAAAAAATGCTCCAGATGAGCATAGGGGTCTTCCACATATGTACCCCCAAATCTTTCTTGAAGTTGGATCAGCTGAATAGTAGAGGGTTTCAGCTCAAAATTGTTCGCCTCAACAGCTGGGCGAACTATGCTAGATCCATAACCTTCAACTGGCGGCCTAATCAGATCCCAAACTGTAGTGACCCTTACCCAGATCACCTACTAAACAGAACTTAGGCATGCAATTAACTTAATAAAACAGATATCAGAATAAAACTGCGGAAACCAATAACATTAAACAATCCCAAGAAAAGGAATCTGTAATTATCCAATATTATACAACCAAATCGAATAGCTGTATAAACCCAAACAATAGTAATAAAACCTAAGCGAAGCTCCAGCTGGCCAACCACTGACTAGCCCCTCCTGGATCCACCCTCCTCGTCCAATCGCAAACCTGCCCCATGGAATAGGGTGTCCAGAAAAATACAGAGTACGAGACGTGAGCATAAAACGCTCAGTGCGAGAGTATGAGTATACATGCATGCAAAGTGAACTCCCTATAGACTCGAGGTCAAGGATCAGATAACAGAGACAGACCGGGCCCTGGTATGTAGCACGCTGTGCCGTCGCTTCAGGAGGTGGCTCCCATACCGAGATAACTGTGGATACGCCGGACCCAAATCGATGGAAGTCCATCCACTAACAGGATAGGGTACAACCCTACTACAGACATCTCGAAGGAGATACAGCAAGATGCAAATGAATGCAGCATAATATCATGGCATATAAATCATGCAGTCATATAATACATGCATACTCAGTCAGGATATCTCGAACAGTACTTTCGTACCTCAATACAGTGCAAGCTCTACCAACTCTAGGTCCACGCCTATAGTCTGCTCTACACTGCCAAATGATACCACTATCATCAAAGTGCTCTAAAAGCCTTAACTAAGCTATTGCATACTCCTAAATATTTATAGGAAGCAAAAGCTATACCTTCATCCGTCGTTAGCCCTTTGATGTCGATGCCTCCAGAACTTGGGCACAACTCCGCTACGACTATCGAACGCCTCTCCGACCTCCGGACCAAGCCTAAGAAGACTAGAACAGCTCGAATATGACTAGAAATAGGGAGGAAATCCGGAATTGGCAAGGAGAAATGAAGTCTCGGCCTTCTATTTATAGACAATGATCGGAGCCTCCGATCCTCGATCGGAACGTCCGAACCTGGATCGGAACGTCCGATCCTGCCATCGGAGCTTTCGAAGATCCTAATCTGCCACGTGTCAAAATATCACTTGTTGATTCCGGATAGGGGTGATCGGAGCTTCCGGTCCTGATCGGAGCTTCCGATCCAACCACACGTCATGCCTGACGTAATATCGATCGGTGCCTCCGATCGCTCATCGGAGCTTCCGATCCTGTTCGGAGCTTCCGATCGTGCCTTCGGAGCTTCCGATCCGTCCAATACCCAATTCAATTAATTAGCATTAATCCTTTAATTACTCAATTAGGGCACGGGCTACTACATTCTCCCCCACTTAAGATATTTCGTCCTCGAAATCAGATCTTAAGTACCGAATGTAAATACAGAAATCAGAAACATTCTTCTATTCAAATCAAACGTTTACAGAGTTTGCAACTGAATACAACTTAAAGAATGAAATCAAAACAACTCAGGATGGTCTTTACGCATCCTGTCCTCAAGCTCCCAAGTAGCTTCCTCAGTGCCTCGGCGCTGCCACTGAACTAAAACCAAAGGAATGACTTTGTTCCGTAAAACCTTATCCTTATAATCAAGGATGCGAAGAGGTTTCTCAACATAAGTCAAATCCTTGTCTACCTGAACCTCAGACCGCTGCAGAATATGAGATTTATCCGCCACATACCGTCGCAACAGAGATACGTGGAACACGTCGTGAATGCTGGATAGATGCGGTGGCAAAGCTAGTCGATAAGCCAAATCGCCAATGCTCTCCAAGATCTCAAACGGACCGATAAATCTGGGAGACAACTTGCCCTTAAGGCCAAATCTGAGAATCTTGCGGAAAGGTGACACTCTCAGAAACACTTTCTCCCCGACCTCGAACTGCAAAGGCCTACGCTTGATATTAGCATAACTGGCCTGACGATCCTGTGCAGTCTTAATCCGTTTCTTGATTTGATCAACAATATCTATCGCTTGCTGGATAAACTCCGGTCCCTCAGCCTGTCTCTCCCCCACTTCTTCCCAGAAGAGTGGAGTACGACAACGTCGCCCATACAACGCTTCAAAAGGTGCCATCCCAATACTAGTGTGATAGCTGTTGTTGTAAGCGAACTCGATCAACGGCAAATGATCCTGCCAGGCTGAACCAAAATCCATGACGCACGCTCTAAGCATATCCTCTAACGTACGGATAGTGCGCTCTGACTGACCATCAGTCTCTGGATGATAGGCTGTACTCAAACTGAGAGTAGTACCCATCGCACGCTGAACACTCCCCCAGAATCTAGAAGTAAACCTGGGGTCCCGATCGCTGACAATGCTCACAGGCACTCCATGAAGTCGAACGATCTCCTGAATGTACAACCGAGCCATGCGATCCACAGAGTACTCTCGGCTATAGGCAATGAAATGCGCTGACTTGGTGAGTCGGTCCACCACAACCCAGATAGCATCACAGTTCCTCGGGGATACCGGCAAATGGGTCACAAAGTCCATAGTGATAAACTCCCATTTCCATTCAGGAATAGGAAGACTGTGAAGCAATCCTCCAGGTCGTCGGTGCTCTGCCTTGACCTGTTGACACACCAAACATCTCGAAACAAACTGATAAACACTGCGTTTCATTCCCTTCCACCAGAAACGAGTACGTAGATCCTTGTACATCTTGTTGCTCCCAGGATGAATACTCAACTTAGTGCGATGTGCCTGAGATAAAATCTCCTCTCGCAACTCTTCATTCTGTGGAATCACAAGCCTACCAGACAAACACAGAAAGCCATCTGACTGATAATGAAATCCAGACGAGCTACCCTCGTTAGCTAGACGAGCTAAACGCTGGGTCTTCGAATCAGACATCTGAGCATCTCGGATCCGCAAGTACAAGGCTGGCTCAGATAATATCGCGAACATCTGGATACTCTGCATACCTTTCTTTTGCTTGAAGGTAAAACCTGAAGTACAACAGTCACTAATCGCACTAGACATCGAACAAGTCTGAAGTGCGGATAGTCGCACCTTGCGACTCAAGGCATCAGCGGTGAGATTAGCAGCTCCCGGATGGTACTTAATCTCGCAATCATAGTCCTTAAGCAAGTCCATCCAACGTCTCTGTCTCATGTTCAATTCTGCCTGAGTGAACAAATACTTGGGACTCTTATGGTCGGTGAAGATCTCAAATTTCTCGCCATAAAGATAATGACGCCAGATCTTCAAAGTGAACACAATGGCTGCTAACTCCAAATCATGGACTGGGTAGTTGTCCTCGTGAAGCTTCAGCTGTCTAGAAGCGTATGCGATCACATGCCCATTCTGAGTCAGGACACAACCTAACCCCTGAAGAGAAGCATCCGTGTAAACTACATACCCTCCAGATCCTGACGGTAATACTAACACCGGCGCAGAAGTCAACCGCCGTCGAAGCTCACGGAAATTCTCCTCACACTCGGAGGACCACTCGAAATCCACACCTTTGCGGGTAAGCTGCGTCAACGGTCGAGCTAATTGAGAGAAGTTCAGAATGAAGCGACGATAATACCCTGCTAGACCCAGAAAACTACGGATCTCAGCAACCGTCGTCGGACGCGACCAATTAAGTACCGCTTCAATCTTGCTTGGATCAACAGAAATCCCTTCCCTGGATATGATATGGCCAAGAAAAACCACTCTATCCATCCAGAACTCACACTTGCTCAGCTTGGCGTACAATTGCTCATCTCGAAGAGTCTGCAGTACTAACCGCAAGTGAGAAACATGCTCTTCCGTATTACGCGAATACACCAAGATGTCGTCAATGAAGACCACGACAAACTTGTCCAAATACTCCCTGAAGACACGGTTCATCAGATCCATGAATATAGCCGGCGCATTGGTCAAACCAAATGGCATCACTAGGAACTCGTAATGCCCATAGCGAGTACGGAATGCAGTCTTGGCTACGTCCTGATCACGGACTCTCAACTGATGATACCCAGATCTCAAGTCAATCTTGGAGTAAACTGACGTGCCCTGCAGCTGGTCAAACAAGTCATCAATGCGAGGCAACGGATACTTGTTCTTCACAGTGACTCGATTCAGCTGCCGATAGTCAATGCACAGCCGCATCGACCCATCCTTCTTCTTCACGAAGAGAACAGGAGCTCCCCAAGGAGATACACTAGGACGAATATACCCCTTGTCCAAAAGATCATGTAGCTGATTCTTCAACTCACGCATCTCTGACGGAGCCAGACGATACGGTGCTCTAGAAATAGGCGAAGTACCCGGCATCAACTCTATGTCAAACTCGACTTCCCTAGCAGGAGGAAAACCCGGAATCTCATCAGGAAACACATCTGGAAATTCATCCACAACAGGAATGCTCTCTATCCCAATACTCTCAGCGGACAAATCAACTGCATAGATAAGGTAGCCTTCCCCGCCAGACTCTAGAGCTCGACAGGCTCTCAAAGCTGATACCAAAGGCATCGGGGGTCGCGCTCCCTCACCATAGAAAAACCAACTCTCACTCCCTTCCGGATGAAAGCGTACTAATCTCTGATAGCAGTCCACTGAAGCTCGATAGGTAGTCAGCACATCTATTCCCAGAATGCAATCAAAGTCGTCCATCGCCAGGACCATGAGATTCGCTAACAGAATGTTCCCTTCGAACTCTAAAGGGCAACCCATCACTAGACGCTTAGCCAAAGCAGATTGGCCCGTCGGAGTAGAAACAGACATCACTACGTCTAGTGCAATGCATGGTAACTTATGCCTCTTAACAAAACATGCAGAAATGAAGGAATGAGATGCACCAGTGTCAATAAGTACAAGAGCAGGTATACCATAAAGCATAAATGTACCTGCGATGACTTTCTCATTCTCCTCCACAGCCTGATCATGTCTCAGGGCAAACACCTGGCCAGAAGCTCATGGCCTCAAATGAGAACTCCCAGCAGACTGTCCCTGCGACCTCTGCTGTATGGTAGCCTGAGAACCCGATCCTGTACCAGAACCAGAACCACCTCCCCCAGACTGTGGACAATCCCTCCGGATATGACCAGTCTCTCCACAACGGAAACAAGCTCCAGAAGCTCTGCGGCACTTGTCGGATGGATGGTTCTTCCCACAGTGATCACACTTGTCCTTCTTACCGAAACGGACAACACCTCCCGAACCAGAGGAAGAAGTAGACCCGGACTTCTTGAAAGTTTGGGCACGGGGACCCAAAGAACTAGCAGGTCTCGACTGAGAGAAAGACCTGTTCCGCCGAATGCTGTCCTCCGCTTGGTGACAACGGCTCACCAAACCCTCGTAGGACATGTCGTCGCCAACCGCCACACGGTCATGAATCTCAGGGTTAAGGCCCTGAAGGAACAGATTATACTTCATCTCTAAGCTATCAGCAATCTCGGGGCAATAGGATAGCAGATCAAAGAACCTCTGCTGATACTCATCGATAGACATGGTTCCCTGTCGCAGACTCAGTAGCTC